>NC_092400.1:7656666-8345000 GCF_030028105.1 Mobula birostris | reverse complement strand
CTAACCTAATATTCAAGCTAAGTTTCGGTTTAGTTCGGTTCCGCAGGCACATCGTACATACCCAAGCATATATTTTTGTTGAAAGATCAAATGTTGTGACAAGTGGTGCCATTTGATTACATGGAAGGAACTGAGGTGCATCTCAGCTCATTTTGCTTCAGTATAGATGCACATTTTGACGAGACTACACAATAACAAAGATGGATCAGTTTAGGTTTGCAGTCCTCTTTCCTTCTGCCTGACTCTCCCCTTATGCAAAAATTAGGTCCATTTAGCCAGAGAGTGTTCAATTCATCATTCTACTATACATGTGGCATAAAAATTCAGGGATCAAAGTCGTTCCTTCTTTCTATATAGTCATACTTTATTGATCCCGGGGGAAATTGGTTTTCGTTACAGTTGCACCTTAAATAATTAAATAGTGATAAAACCATAAATAATTAAATAGTAATATGTAAATTATGCCAGGAAATAAGTCCAGGACCAGCCTATTGGTTCAGGGTGTCTGACCCTCCAAGGGAGGAGTTGAAAAGTTTGATGGCCACAGGCAGGAATGACTTCCTATGACGCTCTGTGTTGCATCTCGGTGGAATGAGTCTCTGGCTGAATGTACTCCTGTGCCCACCCAGTACATTATGTAGTGGATGGGAGACATTGACCAAGATGGCATGCAACTTGGACAGCATCCTCTTTTCAGACACCACCGTCAGATATACTGCATAACAGTAAAGCAAGCAGTTCATAACCTCCCAAATAATTAGGAATATCAAACATATTAATTAGGTACCACTTTACATCTATTGTTCATGTGCCAGACTCCAATTTAGTTTGCCCAATTGCACAAATGAATCTATTTTTTAAGTTCTGCAAATAGGGAGCAGTACTGAACAACAGCAATTTTTGACATTTCAGAATGTGAATTTTGAAATTCTTATTCAATCCTATCATGTTTAAGTCCATTCAAAAAAACTGTGGAGATTAAGCAAAACTGCTAGAAGGACCCAGTTCATTTGATCTTTAGTTGGTTATTTTCCTATAACAATCAAAAATGACTCATGAAAAGTCACTGCAGAGGTTAGGAGAACAAGTAGAGAATTGATGGTTGAGGTATGAGGTTTGAACCCTATGAATATGAGCTTGTAGACCTTGGTTAGGGTCATCTTTACAAATAATGCTGCAATTAGAGTCATAAAGCCATAAAAAAGCACAACACAGAAACAGGCCATTCGGTCTATTCGAAACATTTAAACTACCTACTCTCATCAACCTGCACCAGGACCATAGCCCTCCAAACCCCTACCATCCATGTACCTATCCAACTTCTCTTAAACGGTGACATCGAGCTCACATGCACCTCTTGTGCTGGCAGCTCATTTCACACTCTCATGACCCTCTGAATGAAGAAGGTTCCCCTCATATCCCCCTTAAACTTTTCATCTTTCATCCTTAACCCATGTCCTGCTTTATTTTATGGATGGTGCCATGTTATTAAAGCAGGAACTATATTTCAGGTCAGCATTTTCAGGGGGAACAAATACTTCAAACCAAAACACTTGTTTTCTTTTGCTCATTTATTTAGATTTGGAGCTATTATTTAGGCACATAATTCATCTTACCTCTTCTTCTTCTTGTGATTCTGTTGTTGGTCCATTGTGAGTTTCTTGAAAAAGGATCTTTTTCATTTTTCTATACTGAAGATTATCCAGCTCGCGAACTGCATCTTTTGTTCTTGCAATAAGGTCACAAAGAACTCTTTGTGGATGTTCTCGGCGTGCAAATTCATGCTGAAACAGAAAATTCAAATTATCAATACTAAAATATCTAATCAAATTTAATTATGTTATATAAATTAATATAAATTAATGTTGCATTATATAAAGAGATGTACAAGAACACTGGAAAATAATATTCAGGAAACAAGACCATTTTGGAAAGCAAATACCCCTGTAACATAAATAACAATGGTACTGTGCTTCATACACTGAAGTACATTGGAACTATAATCTCATAGTGTGACTAAACAACAGAACACACTTCCCATGTCTATAACAGGATTTTTATTCTTGTTAGGCATTTCACCATGCACTATGTAGTAAAATTCAAGATGTTCTCATTAAATATGTACTTTCCAGCCAGTGTAAGAAGCAAATTATCCAGTAAAATAAGGCAGCTATTAGAATATTTATGAACCTATGTAGGTTACTTGTATGCATTGCTGAAGAGGCTGTATGGGCAGCCTACCCATATTACAGATGCCCCTTTGTATTGTGGCATATGGAAAATATCACTAAAATGTCATTATATCGAAGTTCTACATGCTCACAGAACCTAAATATCAATTGATTATCTGAAGGAAGGCATGAAATGAAAACTTGGTCTTCTGTTAAAACCCAACGTTAAGAATCAATTGCTCACCAGCATTGTTAGTTCTATTTCCATATTCATAAATTTCAACTACCCACTTATGTGGTTTGAGAGAAAAATAGTTTCAACAACAATTGTGACTCTTTTCACGAAGAAAATTGTGAGCTGTTCATTCATAAGGTACGGAGGAAATTGTCTTCTTTTGTGAAAAGAATCAACTGGCAGGATACTTCTAAAGTAGGAAAACCAGGCTCAAGTTTTAAGTATCTTTGGGACCACCATGAAGTGCTTTCAATAAAGTGGAATGAACATTTATTGGAATGTTCGCAGAATCACCCAGATATAGTGATGAAATCAACATCTTGAGCCCTTAAGCAACAGACAATCAGTTGGTGGAAAGCCTTGGGTGAGCCAAAGGTGTTGCCACTGCACATATACTGATATCATTATTGCCAGAAACAGGGCTATACAGAATTACAAATATACGTATTTAGGCTTGCCCCAGGTTTGCATAGCTCCACAATGTTACACTTCCAATTAATTCATTAGGCTAGTCCATCACTGCAAGTGACACTTCATTCTCCCTGACATATCAACCCTCTGCCCTCTAACATTTCCAATTTTGACTACCCATCCACTGACTCCCACTCCACCACAGACAGGCTGACTCATTCTCTCTGCAGCAGGAACTTGTGTAAAAACAGAAAGGCAAAGGGAAGCATGTGCAGAGAAGGACTATCAGAGAATTGGAAATATTGATTACCCAGCTAGTTCTGGAAGACAATTTCAACCTGCCAATGAGCTATAGTTAATGTGCCATTCAGACTAATCCCTCAAGCTGCTTGGAGTGAGATGAAGCATGACCCCACCAGTAGATCATCAGTACTGAGCGTCACCTGCTCACTCCCTAATTCTTGTTAAGAAAGTTTTCTAATGGCTGTAAAGGGACACCAACTGATAATTAAAGAGGAGCCACAAGACAACACCCATACTTGTAGATGTAAAATAACTTAAGTGTTTATGGAACATAAACTGTTTTCGCTCTCTTTCTCAGGAATGAACACACTTAATGACTTTTAGAAATTGCTGCTATCAATTACAAGTCAACATTATCTTTCCACAATTTTGTCTTTTTTCTCTGCAACTCAGTTATAATGCTTTGAAGTCTGTTCCACAAGTTAGGTAGGGCCCAATGTTTAGTTAAATCGTGCAGAGCACAATCATCATGAGTGCCAGATGAAAGAACCAATGTAATGTTATAAATTCTCATGTTCACTACTTCTATCAAATTCATCCCAAATCTTTTAATAATAATTTGCCTGTTTTCCCCCTTTATTGTTTTATTTTGCAGACATTTTAAAAGCAATTGTATTAAATTTTTTTTCAATTTTAGGATAATTAAATGGACAATCAGGTACTAAACTTGTTCAACTATAAAGCAAAGATAAAAAAAATTAATTAACCTGCATTGGTAACTGACAAAAGACAGTCTAAACAATAATACTGTTATAAACAGGCAAAGGTAAGCATTCCCACAATAGATCAGATTTGTAAACTTGCCACATCTAGCTATGAACTCAGAATAGCTAACAGAAAGAAGATCCTCAACAATGGCAGGACCTAAGCAAATACAAATTGAAGCATTTGTTGCTGCCTTCAGTCAAAAGAGATAAATAGATGATCCATTTTGTATTCTTCCCAATATATCCATCACCACAGAAGACAACCACTTTGATTCACACTACCTAAGCTGACAGCAGTATATTAAATAAAGACTGGGATCAGATGATATGCCGCTTGTAGTAATGAACAGAACCAGACATGCTTCTAGCCACACTGTACCTGTACATATGTAACTGGCACTTACTTACCAGCAACATGCTCACTGATGCCAAGTCATGTTTCCCAAAGGCACTCAGCTTGCAATTTTGGACCAAACTTACACCAAAATGCTAAATTCCAGCTGTAAGCTGGGAGTGAAATTATGGTGACATTTGACTGTCTGCAGAGTGTGATATCAGTTATGAAAGGGACCTGAAGTCAATGAGCAACAGAGGGGAAAAATATCCAAGAATTGGCTCAAAAGGTGAAGCTTGTAGCTGATGATGGTCAATCAGCTCTGGACATCACTGCAGCAGTTCTCTTGGGGAGCATCATAGGCACAACCATGTTCAGCAATAATTTTCCTTGCATTACAAGGTCAAAAGTGGATCACCCATATAAATACTACCACTACAAGATCAAGACAGAATCTGAATATGCTGCAGCAAGTGACTCACCTCTTACCACTTTAGATCCTTTCCACTATCTACAAACCAGGAGTCTAATAGACTGCACTTCACATCTTGAAGTGCAAGGTTTGATTGCCAGTTTGAAGCTGATTTGACTTGTAACTCAACAACCCTCATAAACATTTATTCTCTCTGTGACTGCATTATATACCATGTACAGAAAATACTGCAGTTACTCAGCCAGGCCACACTGATAGCACCTTCTCAATCCATAATCTTTACTACAGAGGAGGATAAGAGTCAAGAAGGACAAGAGCAAGGACAAACAGCAGCAAGCATTTAAGAACTTTATCTGCTGGCTCCCCTCCATGTGACACACCAATCGAATTTGTAATCTCTATTCTTCACTCTAAATTCAAATCCTGGAACATCCCACTCAACAGCAGAAATGTACCAGTTCTAGGAAGATTCACCAACACCTTCTCAAGGGCAATTTGGGATGGGCAGTAAATGCTGGCCTCGCATTCTCTACAATTAATTAAAGAAAACACACAAAATGCATAGGTGTTGGGGGGGGGGGGATTACTAATTCTGTGAACCTACTGGCCATTAGCTATCTTCCATAAATATAAACTGGAGAGCTTAAAATAGAGACAAAAATAATGCTATAATGTTCCTTTCCAAAGGTTAAGTAAGTACGTGCAAATTAAACAATATTGTGTGCCGACTATGGAAAAAGTATAGCATAGTCAGTCAGTTTAATTATACACAAACTCCACCCTATGAACTGCAAGAAAGTGATTTAATTGTGTTCCACTTGACTGAAACAGAAGGTGCAAATCTCCCCAAATCCAAACACTTCTAATTCAAAATTCACTTCACCCTTTTTGATTTAAGTAATATTGAAATAATCTGAAATACTTGTGAAATCAGAGAAGTTAATCTCTCAATTAAGACACGTAGAATGGTTTCTGGCCTGGAAATTGACCACAAAATGATGGACAGTAAAGGCAGTTCAAGACGAAGAATGATTTTAAGAAGTGAATGGATGACACTGCTACCAATAATAGAATACTTTAGCCTTTAATGCAATTAGAACATGGAAGTGATAATCTGAATTTTAAAAAAGATGAGCATTAGCCAAAGTGCATGATAAATCTAGGAATAGTGTGTCATAAAAATAAGCAATAAGAGCTAATTAAATAAAAGACCCATTTTGACACTTGGATTCAGGAAAATAATGCAAAAATATATAATTTGATCACTTCTGAGGTTGGATGTGGAAGACAATTGGTCTGAACAGGCTCTTTCTGAAATTTATGAATAATATCGACTCTGAATTACATAAATATATGAAACCATAGACTCAGATTTAAAAATTGAATACATTGGAGAGTATCCACAGTATGCATAACAATACCAGTTTTGGCCCTTAAAACATTTAATTCAGAAATTCTACCAATTGAATGGAAATGTAAGCTCTGGTTACTATAATATTTATGATCTATTTTGAAAAATACCTGCTTAAAAAATAAATTGCTTCTCAATACTTTGGACATTGGCCCACACCCTGAATGTTAAAAGCTGAAGCTAACATTAAAGGTTCTAAACATTTTGATTTTAAGGGTCCTAAATATACTCGAGATAGCTTGGTTGCCTGATTAGTATTTATGGATCATGCCTTTCCAAAATACTAAAATACACTGACATTCAAGGGTGTGGTAAACCTTTAAATCAGAGCCAGGAAATCATTCAGAATACAATGGAACAATCATAGGACATTGAAGCAACAAAATAATCATGCACTGTTCATGAATTATTCCCAATTTCTTCTATCACTAATTAGTATTGGCTTACCCGCAAAAGCTCCAAAGATGTAGGTCTATCTTGGGGAATTTTCTGCAAGCAGTAATCTACGAAGTTTCGAAAAAATTGAGACCTGAAAAATAAATCAAAATTTAGAAGCTTTAATATCTATTTTCTGCAACTAATGCCTTTGAAGATAACTACTGCTTTCTAGAATCCATTTGTAGCATACAATTTTGATAGTTTTGTCAGTATTAAAAATCACAAATTAAAACTTTTGTATTCCCTATTATTATAAAAATATTATTCAAACTTTAAAAGAGAATAAGTCAAAAATTAAAATTAAAACCACATTTGCACTTAAAAAGAGTCACATTGACTACGAACCAAATTTTGACAAACACATCATTGATATTGAGTTGCAATTGTTAATTCATATATGTTAAAATGTATTGTTCAAACTACAATTACCAACACTGGAAAATCTGTAAGATACACAAATGCAATATTAATAAATGGTTACAAAATAATAGTCTGATTTAATAATTCTCTGTTTAATAAGTATGAATGTACCACTCATTTGATTGAAGTGTTGGTGATTCATTCTGGGCAATGTGATATAAGGCACTCATTGCATTCATGTTGAATAAAGGTGGCTTGCGTTCAGCTACCAAAAAAAAAAGGAAAATTGAGAACATGTTAAAAAGTTGTTTTATATCTACAGAAGACAAGTAATAAACCAACATGGATAACAACTGTCATCATAGGGAGTACTCCTATTTAAGATGACCTGTTCAACCTCGCAAAAAATCTATTCTATCGTAAACATGAGATGGTTATCAAGCACAAAAGATTATTAATGACCACATCTAATAAATATAATTGTTACTTTGTTTTTATTTAGAAGCTATATAAAGCCTTATATAACATTATGGCAATGAAATAATCTAAGCTGTGTCCCTTTCAAATGCAATCAAGTTTATGAAATGGGCATTTTAATGTTTAAACACAGGGTAATTACTAAAACATTAAAAGCAGTATAATTTGTAATATCAAGAGGGCCATGTCAGAGGTTAACAACACCGCTATAGAAAAAATGTTTCCTGGAAAGAAAGGATTGAGATCAGCCCAGTGACAAAATAGTTCTCATTTCTAAAAATGTAAGTTTTTCTAAAGTGAAAAGCATTCCCAGCATTATTTAGTTTCATATTTTCAGAAGTTGCTATGTTCTGCATGTTTCGTTCCACTTTTTCTCTCATTTTCTAACAGCCCTTTATCAATTACACAGCACCGAAAGCATTGTCTCCTGGACAACATTGGTCTCCACTGAACACAAATATTTCCTTTGTTCCCACCACTTCTCTCTGCAACTTAAAATACTTGAGTTTTCACACTTCTCCAGTTCAAAGTTCTACTGATCTTAAATCTTAACTCTGTCTCTCCACAAATGTTTTCTAATCTACTGAGCATTTCCAGAAGTGTTTTATTTCAGATTTTTAGCAGCTGCAGTTTTTTGCTTTTCTGATAAATTTGCTCCCTTGCGCTTTGCTCCCTGAGATGTAAAATGGATTAATTTTTCCACTATCCTATACAAGATCATTCAAGATTTACTTGTCCATGTTCCAAACCACTCCAAGTCCTATGCACACATCAGTGCAATGCTCACTGACCAACACCAAATTATGCAAGGTCATAGTTTTTTTAAGCGCACATCCTCCATTTTAAAAATCTCAATTATTGCCTTGGTTAATTTTTTTTGTTGCAATTGTCTCTAACACAAATTCTGCTCAGTTTGTACATCTTCAAACCAGGGCTTTTCTGCAGGTGCAATTTTAGAAACTATCATGGCCCACAACTGCCTGGACCGAAAACTCTGGGTTTTGACTTTGAGAGGCTAAAAGACTGCCAGTCTGGGAGTTGGAAGAGGCACTGCAGTACTGAGCACAGAGAGAGATCCATACACACACAAAGACCTAGGTCAGGCATTGGAAAAATAGTGGGCATGATGGGCTGCCTACAGAAATTTTGAGGAGCCAGCCTACTCTAGGGCTAGATTAGGCCGTGTGTTGATAATGCCCATCTTCCATTCTGTTCCGGAAAGGCCTTGCATTCCCATGTTCAACAATGGCTGAGGAAAGACTGCAGTTGCTCTGCAACGGGAGCCGGAAGACAACACTACTATTAGTAAGTATAAAATGTATTCAAAACAGCAGCAAGTATGTTTAAAAGTTTTTTCCATTCTTTCCCCTCGAAACAACAACATATAGTGTCATTTGAAAAAATAATGGCAACACACATCAAAGTTGCTGGTGAACGCAGCAGGCCAGGCAGCATCTGTGGGAAGAGGTGCAGTCAACGTTTCAGGCCGAGACCCTTCGTCAGGACTAACCAGCAACTTTGATGTGTGTTGCTTGAATTTCCAGCATCTGCAGAATTTCTGTTGTTTGCGTTTGAAAAAATAATGTTGCTATTGAAAATTTTGGTATTATTTTCCATCAATTTTAAATCATCACCTGTAAATCTGAGGCTTATTGTATAATTTAGGTAGGGTCTTGTTCCAACCTGCACTTTGTAAGGCATGAAAATGCCCGACGCAGGCCTCTCATGGTCTGAGTCAACATTCCCTCCCTCCCCTTGTTTATGAAGAGGCTTAAAACTTTTTGTTCTAATGTCTCCTTATTCCACTTGTGTATTTAGTTTCTTGATAATGCTCTTGCACCACACGAGGATATTAGTAATTGTTCTGCACAAATGCACAGACCTCCTAAAAGCAATCCAACCCAAGTCAAGGAACGAAAACAAATCACCAAGCTCTATAGTCCTTTGCTTTAAACAATTCTGCAACAGGACTTACTTCCCAGAGATTTCACTTAAGTGAACGTTCAAGGCTCCAAAGTTTTATTCTGGACAGTGGCACCATACTTAGACTATTGTTAAGAATAAAATAAACATAGGATACATTAGAAAATATTCAATTAATGTGAGATATTCCTCATCATTTTCTGATACTAAAATCCACCACTAAGCACCCTGAACATGAGTATGCAGCTGAAATAGCAAATTTAGCATCAAATTCATGTGGTTTGAAGCAATTCTTCAGCAAGCAGCTACAGCTTTCTGAAGAGCACCCTCTAAATCTATGTTCTTTATCATTAGGTAGGGCATGGAATACAGGTACCAGGGAACACCACCAAGCAAATGCCATCCCAACTTCGAAATGTGGCGACATTCCTTCTCATTGCCAATCAAATTCCTAGAGTATGATATAATTCTACTGTATGGACATTCACCAGACCAACTCGTGACTTCAGAAGGCAACTAACCACCATCTTTGCAAAGGCAATTTACAATGATATTAAAGGGTGCAGATGAATAGATCTCAGAACTCTAAGTATTCAATTCTGAGGTGAAACAATTAGCATAAAATATTATGTTAATTGCAACAATATTTTTAGTTTTAGTACAGAATAAAGTAATACATTCATTAAAATTATTGACTGACCAACAATTAAGGTGTTACAACAATTTTGGTCATTCCATCACTGAACGGTCATCAAAACCAAAGACTATAAGTTCAGCAGAAATATCAGTATTTCTTGATTTAAGGGACAGTGACAAAGGATCATTAATTTAAGCCAAAAAAGTGGTGCAGCTTGTGGAACTGCTGCCTCACAGTACAATAGAGCTGGATTCAACCATAACCTTAGGCACTATGCGGACAATGTGGATTTTTTTTGAGGATGCCGCAGTTTCCTCCTGCATCCCGATGCTTGGGCTGGTAGGTTCATTGGCCACTGTAAAAATGACCTTTGTACGTAAATGTGTGGTAGAAGCAGGGGTAAATTGAAAAACATGTGGGAAGAATTTTTAAAAATCATAATACAGAATAATATATATTGGCCTTGGGGGAGTATTTTGGAGCTGCACCTCTCTGGGACGCTATGTAATTCAGACTGACACATATCTGAAGATATGTCCACTTAACAGATTGGAGTAACAAAAACACTTTGCAGGTAGACAAGGGATTCACTATATGAACTTCGCCTAATGTTTTGAACAAGTATTATTACTAATTCATGGTCACTTCGGGGGAAAACGAAAAATGAAAATCATAAGATGCTAATGAATAAGTTATGTCATAAGGATGAAATACAAACCAAGTTCAATGCATGTAATCCCCAGAGACCACACATCTACTTTCCCATCATACTGTCCCTCATCCATAGCAAGAATCACTTCTGGGGCCATCCTGTAAAATATTACACATTAAGTTAATGAGGAAATCTTTCTACATTGTTAAACTGCATTAGTGCAGTAAAACAAATTTGAGTATGATGACCAAAATGAAGAGCTGTCAAAAATACCAAAAATACACATAAATATACACAGCTAGATTGCTCCGACCAATCATATTTTCCTCCGCTGTTAAAGACAATTACTTAAAGCAGCGAATGTAAATTGGTTTATTCTGTTCAACTGTACCATTGCTTAATCCCACTTTGCTCAAGGTTTTTTTTTAATGCAACACTGACCAGCGATTGAACCAGGTACTTTTCTGTTCTGTGGGACATGATAAATAGGGTAACTGGTGCAATAATTTGTAATAAATAACTTTACCAAATGTTATGGGTTTGCTGGAGTTAAATGGAAACATGCAGCACAAGCACATTTTAAAGATGACTGGGACAAAGCTCCAAAGTTTTACTGGTGTTTTTCTTAAGAGAGACCACAATACATTTCTTTTAATTATGTATTTCTTACCAGTAAGGTGTCCCAACAAAGGAGTTAGCAGGAGATACAATTGAGGCAGATCCAAAATCAGCCAGCTTAACTTGTCCTGGCTCGGTTAATAAAATGTTTCCTGCCTTTATGTCTCTGTAAAACAAAGATGTTAAAATTAACCTCCTATTTTGATCCTTTCAAATGATCTTTTTTAATAAAAATTTCATATTTGGCTAATTCTTTCATCCAGATCTTACTGAGAGTCAGCTCGGTGAGCTCTTGAATGTTCAGGTTCTCAGCTTGCACTTATAAAAATATCGTTCCAACCTCCTGTATACAAAACTAACTTGAAACTTCCATTCAATCTATATACTACTAGAACTCTCATGCTCTGTCTGTCTGTTTATGACCTCCAATTAGCACAAACGGTGCATTACAGCGGCATTTTTTTTTTGGCTAAATCGAATTAAAATGCGCTAACTTACAGAATGCAGGCAAAGTTCAGGGTTATATGTTCGTATAAAATTGCTCATTCGCCAAAAATCAACAGGCTGGCTTTCACCCGAGACCCGATTGGCCATCACGGAAATCGGTACGCGACAGCCAGACACATGTACATGGCCAGCCTCAGCAGCGACGCCTACCACAGCAAAAGGGCAGGGCAGCTCCATTTCGAGGGGTCACATTCTGCTCATCACTATCAGCATGTGCAGGATTGGGACAGATCTAACTGACACCCATCAATAAGAGATAATTAAATCTTATTGTAATGACATACTTTGAGACACCCATAAAACCCTTTGCTGAAGTCAAAGGACAGCAGTGACTAAATCACATCCATTTAGGAGAGTGCCAACCACATCATCAAGAATAATCAGCATCCTTTGGTGTTAGTGTTTCATATCTTCTATCCAGCATTAGGGTAAAAAAAAGTGGTCAGCCTAACTATGCCGCATGGAAAGGGAAGGGGGACATTATGGTCAAGAGATCACGCCAAACGTCGCCAGGAAGCAGCAAGGAAAGGGAGAGAACGAGAATCAGATGAGGCCAGGACCGCACGTCTTCAGAATCAAAGAGTCAGGACAAAAAAAGATGAGAGAAGAAGAGACAGAGGAGGAGAGGCATGCACGTCTCCAGGATCAGAGACAAACAACAAACAGCAGAACAGTTGAAAGGGCTGCATGTCTCCAGAATGACAACGAGGGGCACAAAGGTGGCAGAACAACACTCACAACACGCTGGAGAAACTCAGCAGGTCAGGCAGCATCCATGGAAATGATCAGTCAACGTTTCGGGCCGGAATCCTTCGTCAGGACTGAAGAGGGAGGAGGCAGAGGCCCTATAAAGGAGGTGGGGGGAGGGTAGGAAGGAGAAGGCTGGTAGGTGCCAGGTGAAAATCCAGTAAGGGGAAAGATAAAGGGGTGGGGGAGGGGAAGCAGGGAGGGGATAGGCAGGAAAGGTGAAGAAGGAATGGGGAAAGCACAATGGGTAGTAGAAGGAGGCGGAACCATGAGGGAGGTGATAGGCAGCTGGGGGAGGGGGCAGAGTGAAACAGGGAAGGGAAGGGGAGCGAATTACCAGAAGTTGAGGAATTCAATGTTCATACCAAGGGGCTGGAGACTACTCAGACGGTATATGAGGTGTTGCTCCTCCAACCTGAGTTTAGCCTCATCATGGCAGTAGAGGAGGCCATGTATGGACATATCTGAATGGGAATGGGAAGCAGAGTTGAAGTGGGTGGCAACCGGGAGATCCTGTCTGTTGTGGCAGACGGAGCAGAGGTGCTTGACGAAGCAGTCCCCCAATCTGCATCAGGTTTCCGATGTAGAGGACGCCACACCGGGAGCACCGGATGCAATAGATGACCCCAACAGATTCATAAGTGAAGTGTTGCCTCACCTGGAAGGACTATTTGGGGCCCTGAATGGTGGCAAGAGAGGAGGTGTAGGGACAGATGTAGCACTTACGCTTACAGGGATAAGCGCCGGGTGGGAGATCCGTGGGGAGGTACATGTGGACCAGGGAGTCGTGGAGGGAACAATCCCTGCGGAAAGCGGAGAGGGGTGGAGAGGGAAAGATGTGCTTAGTGGTGGGGTCCTGTTGAAGATGGTGGAAGTTGTGGAAGATAATGTGCTGAATCCGGAGGCTGGTGGGGTGGTAGGTGAGGACAGGGGGAACTCTGTCCCTGTTGTGGTGACAGGAGGATGGGGTGAGGGCTGAAATGCAGGAAATGGAGGAGATGCGGGCGAGGGCATCATTGATGACGGCAAAAGGGAAACCATGATCCTTAAAGAAAGAGGACATTTGAGATGTCCTGGATCGCAGATAAGCCAGAAATTATGCCATCAAAAGTGTCCTTCGTTAAACGTGGAGGAGCTATATTTGCTTTTCGTTGTTCTTCTTTAATAAACTGAGGTTTACTACTTCAGTTTCCAAAGCAAAGCGATACCAATAGCCTTCAGGAAAATTTAATGTTCATTCTGGTCACATCAGACTGCACTACCCTTCTCTCAAAGGGTGCCCCAACAGGTCACGCCGTTGTCTGGTACCAGTTAAACTTTGCACAGAGGGTTACTGTACTTGTGAGGGATCTTGGCTGCCAATTTTTTAGTACACAAAGTGTAACTACCCTTCCAGAATGCAGTAGATAGTTTTATCTGATATGGTTTTTGCCAAGAAAAACTAAATTTAATCTTTAAATGAGATAATTTTGTTGAGAAGGCAATGAGGAATTGGATAAAAAAAAAGTGAACAAAATATTATTGCTCATTGATAAATGGTTCAGTTTTAAAAGAAATGTTAATTCTGGAAATAAAACTCACAAGGCAGATAAAGGATGAAATCAATGGGCCAGCACGTCTGTATTTTTGAAAATCATTTAAGAACTACATCATTAAGATTTTACTCTACAAGGATTAACAAAAGATAAGCAACTGGCCATTTTCTGTGATGCAATGACAAATTTCTAGGGGCAGACGTTGTAGATCATTGGAATTCTTTAGATATCATTGTATGCTTAGTCAATGAGTGTATTCAACACAGAAAGCAACAGATTTTGGGCACAAGGTAAAACATCAAGTATACAGAATGCAGCAAAATGGAAGGAGGGTACAGAACTAGCCATGAAAACCAGAAGAGACCAAGGGGTATTTAGCTACCCACTAGTTCTATCATTACGATGTTGTGAAATGGCTTGCCAACAAGTGCCTAAATTGCTACAAAACAATGATAACTGAGTAAGGTATCAGAAAATCACTACCATCAGAAAAACAAAACAAAGTTGAAAAATGAAAAACAGCATTTTTAGAATCAAAATCAGGTTCATTATCACTGATATATGTTGTGAAATTTGTTGTGGCAGCTGTACAGTCCAAGACAAAAATACTATGCTACCAATAAAAATCAAATAAATGAATAGCTAAAGAGGAATAAGACAAGACTGGGAGACAGAGGCACAAAATTAGGCTATTCAGCCCATTGAGTCTGCTCTGCCATTCTATCATGACTGATTTATTTCCACCTCAACCCCATTCTCCTGGCTTCTCCCCGTAACCTTTCACACGCTTACTAATCAAGAACTTATCAACCTCCACTTTAAATATGACTTGGCCTCTACAGCCAACTGTAGCAATGAGTTCCACAGATTCACCACCCTCTGGATGAAGAAATTCTTCATGTCTGTTCTAAAGGGTCATCCTTGTATTCAGAGACAGCGCCCTCTGGTCCGAGGCTGCCCTACTACAGAAAACATCCTCTCAATCTAGACCTTTCAATACTCAAATCACAAACAAGAGAAAATCTGCAGATGCTGGAAATCCAAGCAACGCACACAAAAAGCTGGAGGAACTCAGCAAGCCAGGCAGCATCTATGGAAAAAAGCACGGTCGACATTTCGGGCTAAAACCCTTTGGCACTGATCCAGTTACAAAGAAGGCATGACAACAGCTATACTTCATTTGGAGTTTGAGGAGAACTGGTGTGTCACCGAAGACGCTTGCAAATATCTATACGTGTACCATGGAGAGCATTCAAACAGATTGCATCACCGTTTGGTATTCATGGATGTACAGGATCAGAACGTTATAAAATTAGCCAGCTCCATCATGGGCACTGGCCTCTCCACATCCAGGACACCTTGAAAAGGTGATGCCTCAAAAAAGGCATCACCCAGGACCATCAAAGAGGTGCTACAGGAGACTGAAGACAAACACTCAACATTTCAGGACACATTTTCCCCTTCCGCATCAGTTTTCTGAATGGACAGTAAACCCATGAACACTACATCAGCATTTTCCCCTCTTTTTGCACTTATTATATTTTATTTTTATACACACACATACACAGGAAACATCCTCTCCACATCCACTTGATCAAGGCTTTTCACCAATTGATAGGGTTCAATGAGGTCACCCTTCATTTTTCTGAACTCCAGTGAATATAGGCCTGGAGCCATCAAATGCTCTTCATATGACAAGCCATTCAATCCTAGAATCATTTTCGTAAACCTCCTTTGAACCCACCCAGTTTCAGCACAACTTTTCTAAGATAATGGGCCCAAATTTGCTCACAATACTCCAAGTGAGGCCTCACCACTGCTCTATAAGGTCTCAACATTACATCCTTGCTTTTAAATTCTAGTCCTCTTGAAATGAATGCTAACATCGCATTTGCCTTATCATCTGCAAATTAATCTTTAGGGAATCCTGCACAAGGCCTCCCAAGTTCATTTGCAGCTCAGTTTTTTTTTGTATTTTCTCTCCATTTAGAAAATAGTCAACCCTTTCACTTCTTCTACTAAAGAGCATGACCATACAACTTCCTAACACTGTACTCCATCAGCCACTTCTTTTCCCATTCTCCTAATCTCTCTAAGTCCTTCTGCAGCCTCTCTACTTCCTCAAAACTACCTGCCCCTCCACCTATCTTCACATCGTCTGCAAACTTTGCAACAAAGCCATGTCTCCAACTGTCTGCAATCTCTCATTCTGCAGACAATCTTGGCCTCTCCTTTGAAAAGATCATCTTGGCCTCTGCTTTGGAAAAAAGAATCCTCTTAGTGAGACAAGCACTTCCAAAATATTTTCACAGTACTGGCTTTGGAGACTATGCATGTTGTTTAGTATGTCACCATGACTGCCCAGTCTCTGCAAACCACAAGTTGCTCTTCATGCCAAGAAGCATCAAATCACTGCATCTGGTGCCTTTCATTTCCTTGTAATGGTTTGCTTGTACACTCTATCCTCGTTTCGACGCATAATGTGAATAATTATTTAAATGGAGAAAATAGGGATGCGTTCTGGAGGCTTCCTAAATATGTTTTATCTGTAATTTATTCACATTTTCATACCAATACAACACAAAAGCAATACCACAATGCAGCATTCGTATTATATTTCATCAATTTGAGGTAATATTCATAGAAAGTTAACATACTAGGGTGTACAGTACAGTACTCACCAACAGTGGCAGGTGAGTTTGCTCCGGGAGATGAATGGTTGTTGTGGTGTCAGGCAGCTTTACATGGATAACGTGGATGATTGTGTGTCGTCAGGATCATCAAGGACAGCAAGGGGTGAAGGAAGACTCACAGAACTCTCAGTACTGCCGGCAGCAGGAGATGACACCGGTTTGAAGAAAGTGGTGAGGGTTGTTTGCTTGGCAGCATTTTGTTTTTCAGCATAAATTTGTTTGTAGGGAAGAAGGGATGACTACAGGGAACGACTGAAATGCTGACTCCGTTCTAAACTTGGGTCCATGTCCATCGACATTTGTGCCAAGTGTTTCCTAGCCTTAAAAAAATTCTGTCAGTTGCTTCACCGTAAAATCCTTCACCTGCAACTCAACACTTCCTTATTAATCGTTGTTATCACCTTTAGTCTGAGTTAAACGCAGAAGGTCATCCACAGTTCAATCTTCATCATGAGAATCCAGGAGTCCTACCACGTCAGCAGTCTTGAGATCTGAGAATCCTTCCCCACCAATTTTACAGCTCAGGACCACACAATCCTGGACAGCTGCAGTGAAGGCTGGAAACCCCTTGAAGGTGTGCACACACTCCACCCAAATTGATTTCCACGTTCCATTGAGAGTGGAAGACCTGACCTCTTTCCAGGATTCATCAGTGTTGTTGATGGCATGTCTGATATTGAAGGACTTCCACCATTCCCTCACCGTTGGTAAACTCCCAGGATTTTCAAAATCGTCTGTTGCTTGCAGCATCTGAGAGATAGTTCGCAATAAAAAAAAATACACCTTGAATGTGGATATCACACCTTGGTCGAATGGTTGAATCAGCGATGTTGTGTTAGGCAGCAGGAAACGCACTGTTATGTTAGGATGAATGCTGTCCAAATGTTTAGGATGGGCTGGCGCATTGTCAAGCAACAAAAGAACTTTAAAGGCAAGATTCCGTTCCCAGCAGTAGTGTTCAGCCTCAACAGCAAAATGATTAGCAAACCAATCTTCAAAGATTTGACCAGTGACCCATGCTTTCTTGTTAGCTGCCCAGTGGACAGGAAGCATATTCCTACTTCAACCCTTAAGAGCATGGGGGTTTAGCGAATGGTAAACTAAGAGAGGCTTTATCTTACAGTCTCCTTCGGCACAGGAACACATAAGCAAAGTCAATCTATCCTTTGCAGTTTTTTCATCCTTACTTATGTAAGTGTGTTTCAGCATACGCTTCCAAAAAAGCCCAGTCTCGTCTGCATTAAACACCTCCTTTGGTGTGATGCCTAACTCAGCTATCAAAGCTCGCAACTGCACAGGGTAGAGTTCAGCAGCTTTGTGGTCAGCACTGGCTTGCTCACCACGCACGGCTAAGTTGTGAAGCCTGTGACGATTAACAAACTTAGAAAACCAACCCTACTTGCATTAAAGCTAACAATATCACTTGACACTTCCTCACTAGCCTCTGAACAAAAGTGACCATAAATTTCCAAAGCTTTCACATGAAGATGATCGGAAGTAAGTGTTGTTTTTTTCTTTGTTTCATGCTCAATGTACAAACTCAACATTTTCTTCATTTTTGTCATAATCCAGTTACGCAGTTTGGTAAGAATCTTTGAAGACACTTGTGATGAATCAATCACTGCACTTTTTACTTTCTCAGCATTTTTCTTTATGTTTCTGATCGTGGACTCACCTAGGCCGAAGTAGCATCCCAGAGCTGTGTTACCTTCACCCGACGCCGCCCTGTTTATAATTTCCAACTTTTTCTCAAGCGTTAAAGCAGTTCTCTGCCGCTTGGCTGATGGCCCAGGACTTGACATCGGCCGCTTAGGAGGCATAGTTAAATATTTCAAGCACAAAATCAGTGCACCGTAGGTAAAAAGAACAAAAGTCTAAGAGTGCAAGATCGCACATCCGCACGTTGCCAAAACTAACGCGAGACTGGCGGGAGTGAGACTGTGAGGCATGTGCACATGACTTGTATTGGCGGGAAAGCAGTGCTCCTCATCCCAACAGTGAAACTGTGAGGCGTGTGCACGTGACTTGTATTGGCGGGAAAGCAGTGCTCCTCGCATAACTGTGAGTTTTGGACGCATATAACGGGACGTTGGGAAAAACAGGTTCCTCGTATAACTGTGAATCCGCAATGTCTGAAGACGCATATAACGAGCATAGGGTGTATTATGAAAAATAGTCATTTGCACCATCTACTGGACGAGTGCAACATTTACAGCTGATTTTAAATACACTCACAACATCATGACAGTAAATGGATCCTGCTGTGACCTCCACCAGAGGGAGTATTCATCTTCCCAACTGACTTCATCTATTAGCTGTGTTGAATAAACAGCACAGTCAGTTCCCAGTAAAATACTCACTCACTATATACCTTCTCTAACTGAGCAGCTAAGATATAATATTATTCCTTCCTGCATGCTGTGTGGCACAGATCAACTCAAGCACCATCTTAAATTCAAAAAGACAAAGACTTAAGATTGTTTCGCTTTGATTTTTTTGTACAAATTTGACAAACCCCATCTCTTACTGATCACTTGGTTTATGTTATCTGGATCTACTGAAGCTTTATACAGTATGTCCCATCTGTAATGCTTAGAGCTCGTCTTACTGGAGAGGAGAGACATGAACAATTGCGCAACTTGCTCAGTAACTTCTGCAACTGCCTGTTTTTGGGTCATTAAGTTGCAGTGTCTTCCCAATCCCATCCTCCATCTACACAGATGGACTAATGCAGACAAGAAAAGAGATCATTTGAAACCTCAAGTGTTGGGATATTGAAAAAGTGCAGTCAACAGAACAGTGGTACATATAAACATAGCAATGTTCAAGTTACATTATGAAATGAACTTCATGATCTATCACCGTATGTAAGGCACTTCCTCTATTCTCCACCAACGTTCAGTTCCACGTTTATAAACCTCTTACTCAAGGGTGAAAGCAACTCATTTCCCACCTAGACTTTATTTCACTTACTTGTACTGAATGCAATAGCCACTCTCTAATTGTCATCTTACTTTCCTTTCCAACGCTCTTATCTCCTTTAAGATGATTATCCATACTCCAATTTTTGACTCATTATACTTCCATTCCATTTCTTGCACTAAAGGCAGCATACAAAAACTCTCTGCAGAAGTGAGTTGTCAATATCCGGACAAATAATGCTGGCCAAATTCCTATCAGAATCTAACAACAAAGCATAATGCAAGCGATGGAACAAGAAATTTCCCCAAAGCTGCATTTGGTCCCTGAAATTACTTTTTTTCCATCTGATTATTTACTTCCTATAGCTAATTATGTGGTAGCTGTATTTTCAGTAAAACAGGTAAAATGGAGTAATTGCTCCTTTTAACTTCCTATTATACAAGTTAAGATTCCTCTGTTTAAACCAGTTAACAACTGCATTTTGCAAGACCAAATTAGGGAAACATTGCAATTATAGAATTTCCATTCCATCCTTGAGAATACTTTCTGATCCAAGCACAGGTAATCATTATTATTACCTAAGCAAATCCCATTCCTCCATCAAATGTCTTCTAACCTTGCTGCCCCTGAGCTTAGCAACATTTTGAATTTGTATTTCTGTAATCCCTTCAAGCTCTACATTAAAAACCCATACCCCATTTCAGCGTCATTTGCCCTCTCAACTTTAATACGCTTCAAGTTTTTTTTCTGCTGCCCAAACCCCAAGCTCATTGGAAGTTTTCTGTTATATCCTGGTATTTAATTACTCTTGTAAACTGGTGGAATATTTGGAATATTGAATTGTATCCCTACTTTTCACTTTTGCTGTAGAGAATACTTCCTCCAGTTTTAGTCATATCAGAAGAAATATATATTTATATTTGAAAGCAGGTAACTGCAGTGATTTAATGTGCAAGGATTACAGACCTCTATATCCTTTAAATCTCAAAGGGAAATGGTTAAAAGGGTTATTTAAAATTCTGAATATAAAGAGTTTGTTGCTTAAATAAATATTGAAGGTATTGCAACTAGGCTTAGAGAAGAAAACAATATCAGTAAATAAAGTTATACGCAGATTGCAATAGATATTATCTTCTCTATAACTTCACTAGATTAATCAATTAAAATCTAGTACCAAAAATATTAGGGTTATTGAAAACAATGTATTGCTACTGTCATGTACGAAAGGAAGGGATCTTGTTTTCTTATCTGTGATATTTCTGAGTCAGATTCACAATGGAGCAACAAACTACCTGCCCGAGGGACTCAGCAAGTTGACCAGTATCTGTGAGGAAAGGAACTATTGATGTTTTGAGTCAAAACCCTCCATCAGATTGATAACAACATAGAAAAAAGACGTGGCATATCAAATCCGTGCTTGCTCTCTATACAGTGATCCAACCAGTTCCATTAACCCGCTCTATCTTCACAGTCCTGCAGTCATGCTTCTTTCCAGTGCTTATCTCATTTCCTTTCTAGATCACTGATCATCACTTCCACTATCACATGTAATTATAGATACTTAATTCATTAGTTCAACCTTTAGAGGACAGATCACATTCTTTTGATTTTTTTTTCCGCTATAATTTCTCACCTATGTATCAAATTATGAGAATGCAGGTAGGCCAGCCCCTGCAAGGCACCATGGGTAATGGCAGCAATCTCCACTTCCTGAAGTGGTTTCTTGTGAACTAAGGAGAAAGCATTTGTTTTCAAAGTTAGAATCTCTTTTCATGTATAGGCTTCTATACTACAAATTGCTCATAATAAAATTCTTTAAAGAAAATGAGTTGCAAAACTCAATGAGAAATAACATTATACGACGCAATGCAATCATAGAGGGTTTTAACTTCCCTTTGGCTCAGAGTTCACTTAAAGCATTACTTCAAAGCAAAAAAAATTAAGCCAATATTTTTACTGAAGATTTATTAAATTTAAATCTGCCATTTTTTTTGCAGTCAAGTTTTTGGGTGATGATGCCAGTGCTATTAAAATGTACATTCCATCAAACAATTCTAGATCAACAGGTGCATCAACAGGTGATGGAACTGTAACTTTAGCAAACTACTTTATATCTACGCACAACTTTAAACGTGCATTTTATATATCCAATAATATAAAAAACAGACTGAAATCAAATACCACATTTATCTGAACCAAATCAGATACTTGCATATTTGGAAAGTAATCATATAAAACTATTTACATGTGCCTAAAAATTAAAAACTAAATCTGAAGTACTCATTCAGGGAGCTCAACAGATTTGTGGATATTAACAGAATCAAGGGAAATGGGGTGCCTGAAAATCAAATTAATGAAGACGATAAGCCATAACCTTGTTGAACAAGAGGACCCAGTTACAAGAGGCCCATCATTTCATAATGCGGTTTGAAGACATTTCTTTCCAGATAATAATTAATCTCTGGAATTCTCATTCCCAGATAGCTATTAAGACTAGGTTGCTAGAAATATATAAAGTTGAGGTAGATAAATTTTGGAACATTGAGGAATTTAAAGCTAAAAGAAGCTACCACAAAAGAACAGTTCAGGCCTGGGTTAAATTGGCCATGATCATATTGAATGGAGTGAACTGGCCTACTCCTGCACCTATCTTCTTGTGAGTTTGATGAGGGGTGGAGCATACTCCTGCTCCCAATTTTTCTGTAATTTTAAAAAATGTACTATTTTGTAACCTGATTATTCTTTATTACCAAGTCAGGAATTTTAAAAATCTATTATTTTTATGATGGAAATTTAAGAGCTGTTCTGCACTGCACATTAAAATCTGATTTCGACCCACAGTAAAATCTTTCAATGCTTACTTAATGGCACTTACCTTCCAGTAAATCAGAAGTTGATCCTAGGCAGTATTCCATAACCATCTGAAATTAAAAATACTTAAGGATTACTTGCTTATACAAAATACTTAATGCATACAAGATTTTTTATATCAAAATAAAGAAAATGGACAATTACATTTTTTGAAAAAGAAAACATGAAGAGTTGCATTGAAAATGCAGTCCGAAACAGGTTTCTCAGTATCAATAGCTATAGAAAATTTATGCGCATATGAGCCTCTTTCTTCTCATCCTAAAAGTAGGCACCTTTTCCTATCATTTTTATCTATATGCTTTTTGATGCATTTCCTACTATTTTGACACTTATTCCTTATAGTAGAATATTCATATTCTGCATACAATGAAGGTTCTCCCTAGTTTTCTTCAGGAAGAGGGATAACAAGTAGTTTACAAGTTTTTAAAGTGAAGAATGCTTTAAAAAAAAAACATATGGGATACTCATACACTAAATATTGCATACACTGGAATTCAAATACAAAAAAAATAAAAAATGCTGAAATATTTATAAGGATCCCACGGAGCAAGGAATACTCAGGCAATGAGCTGTCATTATAAAAGGAAGAATTTGGAGATGTTTATTTCATAAATGTCCAGACATGGAGGGAAAAAAAGCCATTAAAGATGAGATTTTTAAAAAAGGCCTGGAATTAGTTAACTAACAGACAAGGACGCTCGTGTAAGTGAGGTTTTGATGGCGTGGTCAGTGGAATAAGTGGTGAAGTTAAAAAAATTGATTTAAGATGAGCTGTTAATAGCTAGAACGGAACCTTAACAACTGTGTGCAAGGCAAAACAAATGTTATTTTCTGCCATTAGTGAAATAAATGCTGAGTTTTGAAGGTTATAATGTGTTTAGTTAAAATGTGTAAGGCTTTCTTTCTATCTACAATGGAAGAGTGAAGGAAGCTATGGACAAGGAAGACTTGTATTTCCAACAGTTTTACTTTTTTTAAAAAAACACTGACTGAAAAGATGTTGTTAAGATAAACGGACATCAAAATACCTTCCTCAGCAAAATGTGTCTATCATCTATTCATGATTCACATGGTAACTCTGAATAGCAAGAAGTCTATATTTAGCACTTACAGTTTAACCATATAAAATTCGATAGCTTTGCAACATACCCAGGCAGTGTGTTCTTTTAGGTAGCAACCTTTGTATTCTATGGTATTTGGATGTTTCAGCTGGCGTAAAAATCTTACTTCTTTGATTATATCCTGCCATTTCTGAAAAAAAAATATTAGTTGTATTGTTACTGTAAAATGGATCGGCTGGGCATTTTTGGAGATTTAATCACAAAAATTAGAAATGTATTAAATGTCACTGGTAATCCCTTAGCAGTATGTGAGAAAAATAGGCTTTAAAACAAACAAACCTGAATTTTCTTACCTCTGTTATTTGTTTACCACTATACGACATTTTCTTAACTGCCACCACCTCAGATGTGCGAGCATTTCTGGCCTTGAGATCAAATACATAAACATAATATGTTTTAAAAGTAACATGACAACATCCAAATATAGGTGACAGAAACCATTACCATTCCTAATCAAAACCATATAAGACAAGTAAACATTTTCATTCAGCCACCCACAATTTCGAGAGCTATACTCAAAATACTCAAAAATCCTGTCTACATCAGCATGCTTCATTGTATAACTATTCGTCATACATAGCACAATTTAACTTATATTTCCAACCACTAAATGTTTCGATAAGATATGAAATCCTGCAGAGGCAATCTATTGCTACCACACCGAGTCTATTATGCAAATACAAACACACCCCAGTGCAGACTTCATAAATGCTAATCAACAAAAATTACATGCTTCTCTATCCATTGATGCTGCCCGACCTGCTGAGTGTTTTCAGCTTCTGCTTTTACTCCATAAATTCTATTGTCAGCACCCTTTGAAACTGAAACAAGTGAAGATGTACATTATTCCAGTAAAGCATTCCAGTTTGACTTGATCAACATCAGAATAACATAGATATCTCAAAACTGAGGAAAATTAGTCACTCACCTAAAATGAAATAAATATTACTTAAAAGTTGATAGTTAATGTGCAGTAGACAGTGTAAGTGATGATGCTTTCAACAGCAACAATTAATTCTATTGGCAATTTGGGAAATGACAAATGCCCAAATCACCTAATCTATTACAACAAAATGACAAAATGAGCACAACCACATAACTGCATGGTACTTCAGCAAACTGGAAAAGGCAAGATTATACATGAGAAACATTAATGAGGATTTGATGCCTCTTTTGTAACAAGAGTTAAATTGGAATGCCTTTCTGGTGAAAAACTTCAAGGATGTTATTTTTATAAAAAAAACACAATGGATAAATCAAGTGGAGATAACCTGTCACCAAAGGCAAAATCAATGACTTTGACTGTTAACTTGGACTGCATCTTCCAAGCAGCTACAGATGCTCTATTTCTTTTTCTTTTCAGGCAGGAATTGACCAATTTACTGAAGCCAAAAGAAAATCAGGGACAGTCCACTTCTTAGGCAGCCAGTAGACAGCAGTGGCTTACCATGCAGCAGGGAGTTTAACTGCCCTGTTTATGCATCAGCAGGAAGGCTTTCCTTTAAACAATTCAGGGTATGGCAATAGGTTTCAGCTAGCAGCTGCTCCAAGTGGACAGAAGTCTCTGACTGAGAGAGAACTTTTAGAAAAATAAATGGCTGTTTATAGAGATAGAGCAGTAACCTTAGGGAATAGTGGTGAATTTGGGTGCTGTGCTAAAGGGATGGCAACAGTGCAGGTGGGAACAAGAAAAGCAGAAGATAGGCACAAAAAATTTTAGTATTTATCTTTGCTTATGCTTTTATTTTGGATGAAGTTCATCGCATGGCTTATTCTTGGACTGAAAAAAAAGGACAGAATTGTGAAATATTTCCCACATATTTCATATCAAGTCATCTTGGAGAACCAAAAAATTACTCATGAACATTGTGCCAGGAGATAGTCATGCAAGTTCCCGTTCAAGCTTAGGGCTGGCATAGCCCACCCAACTCTGCAGAATTTGGTACGGTTCCCTGAACTTCAGGGAGATGCAAAAAGCGATGAGTGGAGGCAACATCTGATTAGATGTTAAAAGTGGGTTACATAAACTAATATAAACCAATATCATTGGAAAGGATACTGAATGTTTCAGGATCAGTGATAGCCCTTTTCTGTGACTTCAGTTAGTTTGAATCATACAGCAGTGAAAAAAGTCTTCAGCCCACAAAGTCCACATCAAACATTAAGCACCGAGTTACACTAATCCGATTATTTTTAAAATTGTTGTGATAGTCCTCTTAATTAACTCCAGCCTTCCCCCACTATTCACCTATATTCTAACAGGAATTCATAGTGGCCAATTAACCGAGCAAATCTGTGGGATATGAGATGAGACCAGAGCACCTGGAGGGAGCCAACATTGTCACAGAGAGAACATACAAATTCAACACAATAGTACCAGACGTCAGAAGTAAAGCCAGGTCGCTGGAACTACAAATCAGCAGATTTACTAGCTCTGCTGTCATACACTGAGTGGTCCTTTGGCTCCTCACACAGGCTGTCATCCTTAAAATATAAAGATGGCCAGCTTTCAAAAACCAGGAGCAAATACCAAAGCCGATTCTATCTTCCATTGATTGTTTACTCATTTAACATAACAGTACTGACTAATTTCACTCTCTCTCTCTCTCAAAGCTTCTCCTGAACAGCAAAAGAAAATTCCCACAATGACTATAACCAGCCAACTCAGCACAGACCAGAAGAAAAAGTCTGAACAGTTGTTCCAGGTTATGGCTCCATACCAGTGTATCAATATGCTTCAGAACTATTTAGCAATGGAGAGAACATAAGTGGGAAAGTGGGGGGGGGGGGGGTGGAGGGTGGTTCTTTCATGGTGAACAGCGAATCTCTGATCTAGCAGAACCGCTGAGAAAAATAACTGATCAAAACACAGCTATCTGGGAGCAAAGAATCCCAATACATACAAGTAGAATTTAATATCGAAATTAATTTCTACGAGCCAAGAAATTCATATTAGTGGAAGCCTAAGCCAAATGCAGGTATGGCTTGTGAGAATGTTGAAAATACTTCTCAAAGTTTGTAGTTTAGAACTGCACAAATACTGTGTAATGCTTTGGCTATACTCTGATAGTTCAATACAATGATATTGAAGAACAACCAATAAAAAATACAGATGGGCCTGTTCCTGTGCTGTACTGTTCTATGCTCTATTAAATTTAGTTCTCTTATTGAAATCATTGTTATATAAAGGCCCACTAGTGCCTTTACTTCCTGAGAAAACTAAAGAAATTTGGCCTGTCCCCTAAAACTTCCACTAATTTTTTTAGATGCACAGTAGAAAGCATTCTTCTGGGGTGTATCACAACCTGGTATGGAAGTTGTCCTGGCCAAGACCGAAAGAAACTGCAGAAGATCGTGAACACGGTGCAGCACATCACACAAACCAATCTTCCGTCCGTGGACTCACTTTACACCGCATGCTGTCAGAGCAGTGCTGCCAGGATAATCAAGGACACGAACCACCCAGCCAACGCACTTTTCGTCCCTCTTCTCTCTGGGAGAAGACTCAGGAGCTTGAAGACTCGTACGGCCAGATTTGGGAACAGCTTCTTTCCAGCTGTGATAAGACTGCTGAACGGATCCTGACCCAGATCTGGGTCGCACCCTCCAAATATCTGGACCTGCCTCTCGTTTTTTTTGCACTACCTTACTTCCCATTTTTCTATTTTCTACTTATGGTTTATAATTTAAATTTTTAATATTTACTAATTATAACTATTTTAAATATTTAATATTTGTAATCCAGGGAGTGTGAAGTGCAGAATCAAATATCGCTGTGATGATTGTACATTCAAGTACCAATTGTTTGGCGACAATAAAGTATGAAGTATTAAGTATATTTTGAAAAGCAGGCTCTCCAAGCACTCATCCCTGTAAAATTCTCCTGGCTACTGCTTGGCATCACAAAAAAAAAACTCATTTACTTTTCTCTCCATTTTCTTCTATTAATCACCTTTCTCTTCAGCTAGTATTGATTCAGATTCAGGTTCAAATTTATCTCATATAAATGGAAATATGCAGTAAAATGTGCCATTTGCATTAACAACCAATGCACTCAAGGATGACCTGTGTGCAGCTTACAAGTGTCAGCATTCCAGTTCCAACACAGCATGTTCACAATGCTTGGCAGAACAAAACACAACAAACAACAAATGTACAACAGCAAAACAAGTTTTGTCCTCCCTCCCAGCCTCCCACACACATGGACAGTTCTCCAAACTCCAAGACAGGTTTCTGGTCTCCAGCCATCAAGCTTTGAACATTAACCCCAATCCAAATTCTTTAATTTTGTACACTTGACTCTTACTTGGGACTTTTTCAAATGCTTTCTGAAAATCCAATTACACTACATCCTCTGGTTCACTGTTATCTATTCTACCAGTTACCTTACCAAAAAGACTCCTATGTGCTTTGTGAAATATTATGTTTCTTTCATAAATTCGGATCGACTTTGTTTAATCTTGCTGATAGCTTTTGAGTACTGTTATCAAATCCTTTGTAAACCCATTATTGGTCTAATGAGTCTGTAGTTGTCTTTGTCTCCCTTCCCACTTTGTTAAATAGAGCAGTTACAATTGCCACCCTACAACCTGCAGGAACCATTCCATAACGTGCAGAATTTTGGAAGATAATGAACTCCGCGTCCATTATTTCTATAGCAGCCTCTTGCAGATTAACAAACCCCAGTCCCTTCAGTCCTATTAATTGCTTCAGCACTATTTAAAGGTATTATTTCCTATGATTCCACCCTCTCATTAAACTCTTGGTTGTCTAGTATTATGGGAAGTCACTTGTGTCTTTTTCCACGAAGACAGAACCAAATTATGGTTGCCCTTTCGTTGTTCCCCTTATAAATTCTCATGTTTTTGACAGAGGGAACTGTATCTGTCTTCCCTTTTTTGTTGTATTTTACAAACTTTTTCTCTTGTACTCGATTTTCCTTTTGCTCGATCAATGTTTCTGGTAATTCGAGACAGCTCCCAATCCTTAGACGTGCTATTTTATCAGTTAACTTTGTATAATTTCTCCTTGGTTATAATACCATCCTCAGCTACTTTAGTCAGCCACAGTTGAATCAAGTTTAAGCAACACACATCAAAGTTGCTGGTGAACGCAGCAGGCCAGGCAGCATCTCTAGGAAGAGGTGCAGTCGATGTTCCTAGAGATGCTGCCTGGCCTGCTGCGTTCACCAGCAACTTTGATGCGTGTTGCTTGAATTTCCAGCATCTGCAGAATTCCTGTTGTTTGAATCAAGTTTATTTTGGTTTCTGCATCAGAAGGGAATATCTAACCATTTCAACTCCTATATCCAATCCTTAAATGTTTAACATTTGTGACCCACTGTCATTCTTCTCAATGCAGCTCAGTCTATCACAGCCAATTCATTTCCTTCTTTAGATTTTGGACCCGAGCTTCAGATTGAACTTCATTTTCAAACATCAGGAAGAAATCCATGTCATGGCCATCTAGCTAAATACATGTAACAAGATTTATAACACAACCCCTTTTCATTACACTGTATCCAAACTACGATATTGTCTCGAAAAGAGCAAAAAAAAACTAGATACCAGAACTCTGAAATAAAAATAGAAAATGCTAGTAATACTCAATATCAGGCAGGAACAAGCCACAATTGATTGTTTCAACCTGATTTCTTCCTAGCTTGATTCTATCCTTTCACCACTGGTCAGTCCCTTCCTACATTTCCATGATGGCTCTGATGCCTCGACCATCTTGACTACTTCCAAATCCCTCGTGCTAACAGGCTCATTTTACCATGGATGTACAATTCCTTTACACCTACATACCACATCAAGATAATCTGAGGGTCTTTCACTTCCCACTGCAGTAGATGTTTAAGTAGTGCCATCCACATCACACTCGTTCATCTTACTGAACTAGTTCTCACATTGAGCAGCTTCTCACTCAACTCCACTCACTTTCGCCTGATCAAAGCTGCAGCTACGGACAGTCACATTTATTCCTGTCTTTTCGCTGGATGTGCAGAACAGTCTGTTTCAGTCCTAGCCAGTCCGTTTTCCCTGCATTGGTGCTGCCTCCTGTATTGGAGCAGTACTTGACTGGCTCATTACTTTATTGAGATACAGCATGGAATACTCCCTTCCAGCCCTTTGAGCCCCACCACCCAGCAACCCCTGATTTAACACTAGCCTAATCATGGGACAACTTGCAATGACCGATTAACCTATCAACCGATATATCTTTGGACTGTGGGAGAAAACCGGAACACCCGGAGGAAACCCATGTGGTCACGGGGAGAACCTACAAACTCCTTACAGACAGCGGCAGGAAATTTCCACCCTATTCTCACCTTCACATGACTAATCTGACTCTTCCTTTTCTTAAGATCTGCCTCGATCTTGGGAGAGAGGCCAGACACCAATATCCATACCAAGCCTTCCCATGCCCCCAGCTATCTCCACTTGTGTTCATCCCAATCTGCTTCCTGTAAAGATTCTGTTGCATTCTCCCAGTTCCTCTGTCTCTGTTGTGTTAGCTCACAGAATGAGATTACAGGTGACTCTGAAATTCAAGGTTCAGAAAAACTTCATCTCATCATTTCCTACATCTCTGCTCTCAACCCCCTCTTTTGGGACAGATCAAGTATAGAGTTCCCTTGGTTTTTGGCTTCGTGGAAGAAGCCAGAGAGTGGTAGTAGAGGGCTGCCTCTCTGACTAGGGAGGCCTGTGACTAGTGGTGAGCTGCAGGGATCGGTGCTGGGTCCTTTGTTGTTTGTCATCTGTATCAATTATCTGGATGACAATATGGTTAACCAGAGTAGCAAATTTGTGGATGCACCAAGATTGGGAGTGTATTGAACAGTGAGGAAGGCTATCATGTCTTGCAGAGGCCTGCATCAGCTAGAAAAATGGACTGAAAAATGGTAGATGGTATCTTATGCAATGTGGATTGTGGTACAACAAAAGGATCTGGGAATACAGGTTCATAATTCATTGAAAGCAGTGTCACAGGTAGGTAGGGTTATAAAGAAAGCCTTTGGCACAATGGCCTTTGTAAATCAATGCACTGAGGTCAGGAGATGGGATGTTACACTGAAGTTGTAAAGCCTTTGGTGAGCCTAATTTGAGTATTGTGTGCAGTTTTGGTCACCTACCTCAGGGAAAGATGTAAACAAGGTTGAAAGAGTACAGAGAAAATTTACAAGGACATTGTCAGGTCTGGTGGACCTGTGATACAAGGAAAGATTGAATAGATTAGGACTATTTTCCTTAGAACATAGAAGGCTGAGAGGAGATTTGATAGAGGCATACAAAATTATTAGAGGTATTGCTATGGTAAATGCAAGCAGGCTTTTTTTTAAACTGAGGTTGAGGGACTACAGAGGTCATGGGTTTAAGGGTGAAAGGTGAAAAGTTTAAGGGGAACATGGGGGAAACTTCTTCACTCAGAGGGTCGTAAGAGTATGGAATGAACTGGCAGCATAAGCAGTGCATGCATGCTCGATTTCAACTTTTAAGAGAAGTTAATATATTATATTAACCTGTTAGTATTATATTTTGTATTGGCTTCTAAATGTCATGATCTGGCTGTTAAAGCTGTGGAACTTGCAATAATATAAAAATACAGTCAGAAAAGGTGCTGAAAGATATGTATAGCATAAACTGATAAGCACTCTGATGTACAATTTGTATTTTGTTGACCCTTAATCAGCTCAAATTTGAAAAAGTCTCTCGAGAATAGAGGTAAAACAATCTTACTGACAGTTTCCATCTCGGTCAGGACAATGGTTACTGCAGTGAATTCAGCATATGAAATTTTATTTTGCTGTTTCCAATGAAATACAGCATAGTGCCTCACTTAAATTTTTACTTAAATGCATAATTTTGAAGAAAATGTATTTTTATTGCAGCACACAAATCCCATCAATGAAAAAAAATCCATAAAACAAAATACTTTTGCCCGAATAACAATATACAGAAGGAAGCTGACCATGATACCAGCAGGCCAGCAAGAGAAAAAACACAAGACCATTGGTGAAAGATGTAGCTAATAGTTGAAGCAAAAGTCCAGAACAAAACAAATCACTCGTCTTCAAAATAAAACCTCATCTTCCTGACTTTTACCTTTACCAATTATCTTAAATTTCCTCTGAAAGCCATTTAACCTGCCAACAAGTCCTCCATAGTCAACTGCACTTTAATCTCCACTGCTCTCAGAAAATCAATATCAACCTCTCGTTTTCCCATATAATTGATCCCTTACTTCTGAAGTGTTGCTCTTAAATCTCCTCCACACCTTCTCTTAAAGTATATTGAGGCCACAAATCAGGGCAAAGTTGCTGGTTTAGAACCAAACATTCCAACATGCAAGGAGTGCACTGAGCAGCTCTCCAGTGTATATTCAGTCTGAGTCTCAGCCTGGAAAGGGTCCCAGCTGTGTGGAAAACATCATCTGTGGTCCCAGTACCCAAGCTGGGCCAACCGGAAGTCTTGAATGACTACCGCCCAGTGGCCCTGACCTCACACATAATGAAGACCCTAGAGAAGCTGGTCCTGGCTCACCTCTGACCCCAGGTCAGATCAGCCCTTGATTCCCGGCAGTTCACCTGCCAGGAGCCCATTGGAGCCGATGATGCTGTCACCTATCCGCTGAACAGAGCCTACTCCCATTTGGATAAACAGGTCAGTACTATGAGGATGCAAACAGGAGGAAATCTGCAGATGCTGGAAATTCAAGTAAACACACAAGATGCTGGTGGAATGCAGCAGGCCAGGCAGCATCTATAGGAAGAGGTACAGTCGACGTTTCGGGCCGAGACCTGACGAAGGATCTCAGCCTGAAACATCGACTGTACCTCTTCTTATAGATGCTGCCTGGCCTGCTGCGTTTCACCAGCATTTTGTGAGCACTGTGAGGATCATGTTTTTTGATTTCTCAAGTGCCTTCAATACCGTACAGCCCTCATTGCTAGGCCATTGGCACTTTTATTGTATTCTGGATAATGGACTACTGACTGGCAGACCACAGTTTGTGCAGTTTCAGAGCTGTGTGTCAGACATGGCTATAAGCAGAACGGGGCCCAACAGGGGACTGTACGGGCTCCCTTCCTGTTTACCCTGTATACCTCAGACTTTAGATATAACACTAAGTCATGTCATCTGCAGAAATTCTCTGATGACTCAACAATAGTTGTGTGAATAAAGGGAGGATGGGAGGGCTCTGGTGGAGGACTTTGTCAAATGGTGCAAGCTGAATCATCTGCAGTTCAACACCAGTAAGACAAAAAGAGATGGTCATGGACTTTAGGAAGACTAAACCTGCACTGTTCCCTGTTACTAACGAAGGTGAGCACGTGGATGTGGTGAGGGCCTACAAGTACCTGAGGGTGCACCTGAATGATAGACTTCAGTGGAGCACCAACATAGAAGTTGTGTACAAGAAGAGCCAGAGTTGCCTCTACTTCCTGAGGAGACTGAGGTCATTTGGAGTATTCCAAACTCTCCTTCACACGTTCTACCAGTCTGTTGTCGTCAGTATAATCTTCTATGTGGTGATGTGCTGGGGTAATGGCATCAACATGGGTGTTGCCAACAGGCTCAATAAATCAATTAGAAAGGCTGGCTCTGTTATAGGAGTCAAACTGGACACACTGGAGGCTATCGTAGAACAAAGGACCCTACTGAAAATCCTGGCAATTCTGGACAATGTTTCTCACTCTCTACATGTCACCTCAGCTGAACAAAGGAGCACTTTTAGTAATAGATTAAGACAACTGCGCTGCTTCAAAGAGCGCTACATGAGGTCATTCTTACCCTCAGCCATTAGGCTCTATAATGAATCAACCTATAGCCGGGGAAGTGATGACCCCCTCCTGGTAGACTGCTTGAGGTAACTTATTTTTTATTCTTTCTTACATCTCTTCTAATATTTGTATGCACTTGTAACTCTACTGTGATACAGTAATTTCCTTTGGGATCAATAAAGCACCTATCAATCTATCTAACACTGTGTTGCTGAGTTTAGAATCCAAGACTGATTGATGGGTTGGATACACCAGTCACTTCACTCAACAAAGACCAGTAATTAAGGATGATGTTAGGGGGTTCTTAAGCATAACTCAAGGGAAATTGTCGCTTTGATGCCACATCAACTATATAGGACCCTGGTCAGACTCCACTTGGAGTACTGTGCTCAGTTCTGGTCATCTCACTACAGGAAGGATGTGGAAACTATAGAAAGGGTGCAGAGGAGATTTACAAAGATGTTGCATGGATTGGCGAGCATGCCTTATGAGAATAGGTTGAGTGAACTTGGCCTTTTCTCCTTGGAGTGACAGAGGATGACCTGATAGAGGTGTATAAGATGATGAGAGGCATTGATCATGTGGACAGTCAGTGTTTTTTTTTCCCAGAGCTGAAAAGGTTAACACGAGAAAGCACAGTTTTAAGGTGCTTGGAAGTAGGTACAGAGATGTCAGGGGCAAGTTTGTTTGTTTTTTTTATATATGCAGAGAGTGAAGAGTGCATGGAATGGGCTGCCGGTGACGGTGGTTGAGGCAGATATAATAGGGTCTTTTAAGATACTCCTGGATAGGTACATGAAGCTTAGAAAAATAGAGGGCTATGGGTAACCCAAGGTAACTTCTAAAGTAAGTACATGTTCGGCACAGCATTGTGGGCCGAAAGGGCTGTATTGTGCTGTAGGTTTTCTATGTTTCTAACTAAGTGTTGCAAAGGATTGGAGTGATCAATTTCAATCTTAATTCGAGACTCCTGGATGAGTAGTCAAAGTGCAATTTGATTATTTAAGTTTTTAATCAAAATGTTAGGGACACAAACCTTAAAATTTAATAGTTTTTTTTTCGTACTCTGAACATCAAGAGATTTAAAAAGTAAAATATCCTCAAAGGCTTTGACAGGAGACCGAGCTTCATCTGCTGGTTTGTTTTCTTAAACTGAATAGAAGTATTACAAGACCAGTATCCCAAGCCTAGTCATTACTGGGACATCAATGCTGAAATCAAGGGAATGTGAGGATCAGCGAGTTTGACCACTGCATCTGAATCATGCAAGTACCAGAAGTAGTGACTCTGAGCTGTGTGCTGGTTTCGGAAGATCTTGCCCAATTTTTTTAAAATTTAAAACTAATGTTGTCCATTTTGTTTATTCTCACCAACAAAATCTTTAATTCCCCAAATCATTTTTGTTATGCAAGAATCATTATTATTGCATCTTTGCACCCAACTCACTATATCTACCTACTCCCATCCAACCAATATAACGTTCTTTTAAATACTAGGCAATTACTTAATAAGGCAATGTAAATCCATGAAGTCTTCTGAGTTATTAATACTCAGAGTAATAAAGTTGCTGATTCAAAGAAAGTTATTACAATGCTCATCAAAGTTGCTGGTGAACGCAGCAGGCCAGGCAGCATCTGTAGGAAGAGGTGCAGTCGACGTTTCAGGCCGAGACCCTTCGTCAGGACTAACTGGAGGACTCCTTCAGTTAGTCCTGACGAAGGGTCTCGGCCTGAAACGTCGACTGTACCTCTTCCTACAGATGCTGCCTGGCCTGCTGCGTTCACCAGCAACTTTGATGTGTGTTGCTTGAATTTCCAGCATCTGCAGAATTCCTGTTGTTTATTACAATGTTGCTTTTTTCAGTTACTTATGAAATTAATAACACTAGTCTTGTTTACATTAAGAATTCTGTTAAACACATATTGTAAGATTTAATGTTCAATGGCATTGTAAGACTAACTAGGTTCTGACTTACAAAATAAACAGCACCAAAACTTCCATGTCCAATTTCATGTAAGTCAACGAACAATTCTTCTGGATCTTCTTTAAAGAACAGCTCAGAAACCTCTGGATCTCTTGCTGCCCCTTTACGAGTTGAAGAAGGCATCTTTTCCCATCAAAAAGTGGAAGAGGTTGATGTTGGTTTCAAAATTTTCTCCCTTCATGGACAAACGCTCTTTTAACAACTGTAAAAGATGACCTGGACATTAAGTGGAAAGGAAACAAACTTGTACAGCATTTTACTTCACTCTTACTTGCTTTATGGCATTGCAATTACTATTAATATATTTTTGAGAATTAGAAGATATTCTAGTTAAATAAGAGAAAATAAGTTAATGAATTTAAGAAATAATAGCCATTAAAAACATGAGTGTTTCAAGAGATTTGTGGTATCCCATTGACTACTGTTTGGTAATGCATTATCTAAATTGTCTAGTGGGGAGAGAAAAATTGCCATTACAAGTGCATCACTTCACCTGAAAAGATGGTGCAAGTTGATAATTTGTGTTTTAAACCAGTTGCACTTACCTTTCAAATTTATTCATTAAACATCTTGCTTAGTGCATGTAAATCTGGAACATACTGATTCCGGAATTGTTTTCTGAACTCTTCTTTCAGTTCACTCAGCACATCTGTCGAAGAGAATTGAATACAATTCAAGCTTGTATTGTTACTTTAATAAGAGTAAAATGTAAAAAGAAAAATGCTGGAAAAGGGTTAGGGAACAATTGTGAAAAGTGGGAATTAATGTTCTAGGCACTGATCTTTTATGAAAATGGAAAGAATTAAGACATAAATAAGTTTTATGTCAAGAGAAAGAAAGAACAAGCATATCTCTGAATGGATGAATGCAGGAAAGTAATTCCATTTAAGATTTCAAGAAATATAGAAGCCTGACTGATAGTCCAAGTATCAAATTTAAAATGCCAGTAAAGATGCCTATCAAGGCTGAGAAAAACATCTGGTTATCTGTACCAGTCTTGTGACAGGAAGGCGAATCATGCCTTAAGAATTTTCCCCAAGGTTAGAAATTAAGGTGGCTGAAGTCAAGGTGGGAAGCAGCAAGCAGGAGAGTGGCAACTTAAAGTTCTGAATGGTCCCTCATTTTGAACAAGTACACCTATGGAATTCTCTACCACAAAAGGCAATGGAGGTCAAGTTGTTCTTGTATTCAAAGAGGCAGGCATATTTCTAAATACGATTAGCTATGATCATGTTGAATGGAGGCAAAATTGCCTATACCTACTATATTTTTTCTACATTCTATGCCACATCACCAATGAGAACAAAATCTGTGAGAGAGACAATAGCAGGAATGGTAATTCAAAGACATTTCCAAACCACTGTCCCTATATAACTTATTAAAAGAGCTTGCTGAAATTGCAACAATCTGCTGGAGGAACTTAGCAGGTCAGGCAGCATCTTCAAAATATGCATGTTCTGGGATCTAGGTATCAAGGCTAAATTTTATGATTCACTCTTTCTTACTCAAGAAGATGGTAGTGATGAAATTAGGACATCTTGCAGGTAGGAAATCCGAACTACGTGCAAACATAATTCGAAGGTTGAAATATTACAATGAGTCAGAAATATTTGATTGCTGCAAAATTTTATTTTACTTAGAGATGCAACATGGAACAGGCCCTTCCTGACCACCAACTCACTGATTTAATGCTAGCCTAATCAGAGAACAATTTACACTGACCAATTAACCTACAAGCCAGTACTTTCTTACAGATAATGCTGGAACTGAATGCTGAACTCCAACACCCTGAGCTGCAATAGCGCTGCACTAACCCCTACACTACTGTAGGCATTGAGGGATAAACTTCAGCAAATTGGTTAAAAATGAGTATACCTCTTGCCGGCCAAATAGTTTAGCTTTTGGTAGAAGCATACCAAACTCAGAAATAATAATGAACCCCAGCACAACAGCAATTCAATCTGTGAATAGGAAAGGTTTATATAGAAATCCACTTCACTCGGTTGGGTGTCATGACATTATCTTTTTTTAAAAAACAATAACGATGCATACATGAGGATGCTCTTTATCAAATACAGCTCAGCATGTAATACCATCATCCCCTCAGAACTTATCAGTAAGTTTCAATACTTTCTTGTGCAGTTAGATCCTGATTTCCTCACTTGCAGACCCCAGTTAGTTTGGATTGGCGAAAACATCCCCTCCACAATCTCCATCAGCACAGCTGCACCAGAGGGATGTGTGCTTTGCTCTCTGCTCTGCTTGCTTTACACCTATGACTGTAAGGCTAAGTGCAGCTTCAACACCACATACAAGTTTTCTGACGACACCACTATTGTGGGCTGTATCAAAGGAAGTGATGCATCAGTATATAGGAGGGAGATTGAAAATTTAGCAGAGTGGTGCTTACTTGCCACTCTTCCATAAATACCCTTTTTGAGCAAGGCCGTGGAGCCATGAACTTCATCTTCAGTTGCAGCCACTAACTTCTGCACCTCACTCAGAGAGACTGTTGGCATTATAATAGCCACTCTTACAAGTGCCATTCTTCTCAGGTGACTAGGTTTAGAGGAGTAGTCTAACCTACACACTGTGATTGGGGTTTCATATTTTCCACTTTTTCATTATGGATTGCACGGAACTCCAAGATATGTTCAGTGCCTTTGTAATGGTCTAGCACCCTTCTCCAGATTTGTGCTTCTCTGTTATCACTTCCCTAACTTGTCTTGAATGGTCTTTTGTCTTCATTTTGGCTTGGTCTGTTGAAAATCTATTATTCTTACAGAGAGAGGGGGTACTTATTCTCATGAATTCATTGAAAACAGGCGATTTTCCAATTTTCTACATCGACAAATTGGGAGAGTTGGTGAGGTAATACAGCACTTGAAGAAAAATTGCATTGTAATCACAAAGAGGATGAATACTTTTTCAACATCACAATTTTAGTTTTTAATTTTTAGTAATTTTGTGACAGGTTTTGGAATTTTTCTTTTGATTTGACATGATGCACAATGTTTTGAAGATTAGCTCAAAAAATCCTACTTCAATATATTTTAAATTTAGAAAAAGTGACAGAAAATATGAAAGTAGTTGTGGGGGCTAAATACTTTTTCAAGGCACTGTAAACTTTGACAGAACCAGTCATTATATAAATATTTGAAAAATGTATTCCAACGTTAACGCCAAATTATCTTCCAAAGTAAACCAAAAGTAACCAAATAGAAGCAACCATTTAATTTACTTATATTTTAACCTTGTCTCCCAAGGCAGCCAAGTGGACAATTCACTACTACTCAATCAACCAGGTTGATCATCATTTTCTAGTTAATGCAATACCAAAACAAATCTCAAAACTTAATGTAGTACATCATTTTTTCTGTAAGACAGGAGAGCAATAAAAGACTGGGCCAAAACAGAAATGAAGTCTGGGTCTTAGAAATAGGAGATAGCAAGTGACAGTGGGAAGTTGCTTTTGAGACTGGAAGCCTGTGACTGACAGTGTACCAGAAGGACTGGTGCTAGGACTCCTGCTGTTTGTTATACATGCTTGCTGTTAACTTTGGAGGTACGATGATTAAGCTTGAAAAGAATACGGAAATTGGTGGTTTGTTGATAGTGAGGAGGTAGTCTTAGGCTGCAGGGAGATATTGATAAACTGTTAAATTGGGTAGGTCTGTGGCTGATGGAATTTAATCCTGCAAACTGAGGTGATGGTTTTGAAGTGTCAAATAAAGCTAAGAAATGCCATAAATGGCAAGGTCCCAGAGAGTTTTGAAAAATAAAGGGACCTTGGTGTACAAATCCAAAGGTTACCAAAGGTGACAGCACAAGCAGATAAGGTGGTGAAAGCAGCATTACGGATGCTTGTAACTATTGGTCAAATATATGAAAACAGCTACATGAAACTACTAATGGCCAGACTTCAATAACCAAAAGGTATAGTGATATAAAGATCATATATTAAAAGTTAAAATACAATTTTCACATTAAACTTAAAACAATCTGCATCAAGACAGATAAGGATAGCAGATGCTAACTACATTTTACTCAAATTAACCTACTCCTGGGCCACATTGTTTTGCAGCAGCATAAAGTTGCACAGAACATAAATGTTGATTAGTTGTTCCCAAACTTTAACAGTGTTAATTTTAAAGATATGAAGCCATCTTAAAATTACTTCAGATTCATGAAGGTTTGAGCAGTCAACAGCTTTTCCTTTTTTTAAAAAATAATTTCTGTTTTGGTCTTTATCAAAGAAAAACATGATGCCAATACCTCAACAGATGAAGAAGCACAGAAAATGGATAAAACGAAAATCCATAAGTAAGTGGTATTAAAAATGCCAGCCATGGCTGAAATTGCTATCTGTCTAAGATGGTTAACAGAAGTACAGTTAGAGAATACAGAAGAGTTTGCCATAATCTGTTAATCTCTGAGTATAAGCAGGTACCAGAACACTGGAGAGTAGACACTATGACAACCTTATAAGACAGCAAACAGTGTTATTCAACAAAGATCAACACCCAGGATTCTTTTTTTTCGATACACTTTCTATGGTACAGTATGCTTTCATAATTTATAAACCCAGAGTTTGAAAAAGTAAGCAAAACAGACAAAGGATAGCAGAATGGGCAGCCAAATAGAAGAAATTAAATGCAGAGAAGAGTGTAGTAAATGTTCTGGCAGACGAGGGTAGTGGCAATATAGACCAAATGGCAAAATTCTAAAGGATGTACAAGATTAGAAAATAGGTGTACAAATGCATAAATTTGCAGGGTGTATTCAGTCAGCAGTAATAAATCATCCAAAACTCCACAGAGAGCAAATTCAAAAGTAGTGAGGTTGTATTAAAATTTTATGAAACATTACAACCAGTTTAGATAAAGAGAGCTGTTAAAGTAAATGCTGAATAGATGGAATAATGTCACCTTTACAAAAAAAATAGCTGTTCAACCCATGTAGGCAAACAACAGCTATGGAATCACAACATTAACAGTACCTCTCAATGATAATATCTGGCTCCCAGAATGATCACAATCATTTCTTTCGTTAATGAGGTGAGGCACCCAATTCTTGAAAGGTAAAATATGGGTATTTTACACTATTGCAGTTCAGTATCAAGAATGCAGTCATTTTAAGAATAATTTAAAATATTTAAAAACAAATGTATCACTTTCTATTTGCTAAAGAAACAGCATGCAAACAATGCACTAGAGCATAGACTTCAGCTTGAGATATTCTAATTATCTGCCATTTTAATTACCCTTGTTACAAAGACTGAAGGCTGTGAAGTTAATCACTTACTTCCATCAATAACAATACCCAACCGAGGGAATTGTCCATATGTGCTCATAAATGCATGTTGAATATGCATTGACATAAACAACCATTAGAAATGTAGTGGGGGGAACTGCAGGCGCCGTATGTCTAGAATTGAGTCTTTGAAGCTAACATTTCAAGTATTTTCAGACCCAGCTTCACTCATTGGAATATCAAACAAATGATACATGATTTAAAAAATTCCAATTTGCTGGTTAGCATGAGCAACAAAGCTCATGAATAATAATTTCATTTTCAGAGACAGCTTCCTAATCTGGCTTCTATCTTCCCAAGAAAAAAAAATTTCTAGAGCTAATTAATGAAAACCAATAAAACTAAAATTAAGACATTTAATCTAACTCTGAAATAATGCATCTGTCAGACAGATGTCACTTAATCAAATCTTATTACTTCAGTATGTACTTAAGAAATTCAAAGAATATTTTAAAAGGATAATCAAAAGCTTACATGAAATTTCATGCGACGAATTACCACAACAATGTGTTTTGATTAGTAAGTTCTTCATTTTTTTCCAACTTATTTTGAAAATAAGACAGCCAATTTAAATGAATGTTCATTTTCCCCCCCAAACAGGTAATATAACAATTGCCCTCCAGCCTGCAGTATCTTGATACTGCACTGGAAATGAAAGTGAAAATGCAACCTCATTTTCAGTGGCCTAACCACTGATTCTTAAACAATAGATTTGCTTATGCTTTTAAAAACTAGAATAAAATGCATTATTTTTAAAATGATTATGCTTAGAAATATTAAATAAGGTATTTAAATATATTGTAACAGAAGCTTTATATATAATTGTGTGAATCCAACTAGATGAGAACAATACTCGTGAGAATCTGAGTCAAAATGCCCAGGACAGAAAGGCTACAGAAGTGGTGGATACAGCTCAGTCTGTCACAAGCAAAACCCTTCTCATCACTGAGTATATTTACAAGGAGTGCTACCACAAGAAAGCAGCATCCATCATCGGCATACACCAACACCCAGACCATGTCCTCTTCTCACTACCACCATCAGACAGGGGGTACAGAAGTCTTTGGTCCCGCACCAACAGGTTCAGGAATAGTTATTACCCTACAACCATCAGGCTCCTGAACCAAGTGTGGATAACTTCAATAACCACAACTCTGGACTGATTCTATGACCTACAGATTCACTTCCAAGGGCTCATGTTCTCAGTATTATTTTTTATTGGCACAGTTCGTCTTCTTTTACAAGTTGGTTATGTCACGTTTTATATGTTTATGTATGTTGTATTTCTTTTTTTCCCCTGTAAACGCCTGCAAGAAAATGAATCTCCAGGTAGTGTATGGTAACATATACTACCACTAGCACACATGCTTTTGATAAGTTCAAGTTCAGGTTTACTGTCATTCAACCATTAACGTTTACAGCTAAATGAAACAATGTTCTTCTGGAACCAAGGTGCCAACACAGTATCGTTATCAGGTTTAATATCACTGGCATATATTGTGAAATTTGCTGTTTTATGGTAGCAGTACATTATAATACAAAATAATAAAAACTATGAATTACAACAAGAAGAAATAAAAAAATAAAAGAGGTAAAAAAAAACTGAGGTAGTGTTCATGGATTCATTGTCCATTCAGAAATCTGATGGCAGAGGGGAAGAAGCTGTCCATGAAATGCTGAATGCTTGTCTTCGGGCTCCTATACCTCCTCCTTAATATAACAATGGCAAGAGGGCATGCTCTGGGTGATGGGGGTCCTTAATGATGGAACGCCTTTTTGAGGCTTTACCTTTTGAAGATGTCCTAGATGCTGGGGAGGATAGTGCCCACATGAAGCTGGCTCTGTTTACAACATTCTGCAGCCTTTTCTGATCTTGGACAGTGGCCACTCCATACCATACAGTGATGCAACTAGCTAGAATGTTCTCCATAGTACATCTGTAGAAATTTGAGAGTGTCTTTAATAACATTCCAATTCTCCTCAAGCTCCTAATGAAATATAGCTGTTGTCAAGCCTCCTTTGTAATTGCATCAATATGCTGGGCCCAAGATAGATCTTCAGAGATGTTGACACCCAGAAACTTGAAACTGCTCACCATTTCCACTGCTGATCCCTCGATGAGGACTGGTGTGTGTTCCCTCAACTTCTCCTTCCTGAAGCCCACAATCAATTCCTTGGTCTTACTGATGTTAAGTGCAATGTTGTTGCTGCAGTGCCACTCAACCAGCTGATTTATCTCGCTCCTGTATGCTTCCTCATCACCATCTGAATTTTTACCAACAATAGGATGTGCAACTGACAAATTTATAAATGACGTTTAAGCTGTGTCTAGCCACAAAGTTGTGAGTGTAGAAAGAGAGGAACAGTGGGTTAAGCACGCATCTTTGAAGTGCACCAGTGTTCATTGTCAGCAAGGAGGAGATGTTATTTCCAATGTGCGCAGACTCTGGTGTCCTGGTAAGGAAGTCAAAGATCTAGTTGCCGAGAAAGGTACAGAAGCCCAGGGTCAATAACCAGCAGCCTGACAGAAGTATTACTATTATCTAGGTGATCCAAGGCTAAATGAAGAGCCAGTGTGATTGCATCCGCTCTTGACCTATTGTAGCGATTATCAAATTGCAGCAGCTCCAAGTCCCTGCTTAAGCAAGGGTTGATTCTAAGTATGACCAACCTCTCGTTGGCCACACAGTAGATGCAAGTGCTACTGGGCAATAGTCATTGAGGTAACTCACTTTGCTCTTCTTTTGGCTCTGGTATGATTATAACCTATTGGGAGCAGGTGGGAACCCTCTCTCAGAATACATGGTTCCTCCATAGAGGGAGATAGTGCACCAAGTTCCGAGAAGTTTACTTCACAGATTACCTCACCTGGTTCCTTAATATCACCTTCCTGAACAAGACACAGCAGCGACTCCACTTCCTAAGGAGACTGAGGAAAATGAGGCTCCCCACCTCCCATTCTTAACTGCATTTTATAGGACCATTGAGAGCATCCTGACATGTTGCATCTCCATCTGGTATGGAAGCAACCAGGCATTAGACCGGAAGTCCTAACAAAGAACTGTGAGAATGACCGAGAGGATCATAGGAGTCTCCCGATCATCCATCCGGGAACATTTATCAGGACAGCTGCGTACGCAGGGCCCTTAGCATTATTAAGGATCCCACCCCTCCATCCAGCATCCTCTTTGACTTTCTACCATCAGGCAGGAGACTCTGATGCATAAAAGCAACAATGATCAAGATGAGGAACAGTTTCTTCCCCCAGCCCACTGGACTTCTGAACTCCCTGCTGCATCACATTCAAAATGTCACAGATTCTGTTCTGTACCTTACAATATTTAATTTATGCACTTTAGTCTACTTACTTGTGTGTAATTTATCTGTAGATTTCATCCTTACTTTCAGAAGTTGTGTGTGCTATATATACTACAGAGCTTTACACCCTGATTCGGAGAGACTTTGCCTTGTTTGATGGTATACAAATGACAATAAACTTGACTTCCAACTGCAGCAGTGAGAGATTAAAGACAAAGCACATAAAATAATATTAACAGATAATAAAAAAACTGTAGATGTACAAGTTGACATAAAGTGCATATACAACATATAGTTAAATATACAACAGTAAAATGCTACTGGCGCTGTCATAAATAAAGTGCTCTGGGTGGTAGCAGGGTGTTCAGAAGTCTCACAGCTAGAAAAAGAAGCTGTTACCCAGCCTCTTGATCTTGATCTTACTCTGCGGTACCTTCTCCTTGACACTAGAAGCGAGGGTCCTTGACAATGCTGAGGGCACCGTGAACGCAGTGCTTCTGGTGTACACCCTGGAAAGGGGTGGGGGGGGGGAGAAAGATTCGATTGATTGTCTCAGCAGTCCTCATAATCCATTGCAGGACTTAGGGGCAGATGTTTTGCAATTCCTATACTAAACAGTGATACAGCTGGTCAGGATAGTCTTGACAGTGCTCTGGCAATATGTGGTTAGAATGCGGGCAGAAGCCTCACTTGCCTCAATCTCTTCAGGAAGTGGAGGTGCTTTCTCGATTAAAGAGGTGGTGTTGAGAGACCAGGTGAGATCATCAATGATGGGCACTCCAAGGAACTCTGTGCTCGTGACTCTGTCTACCAAGAAGCCATTAATGTGCAGTAGGGAGTGGTCAGTGATAATAACTTTATATTGAACTTTGAAGATTGCTAAAAGTAGTTACACAAGTCTATATTCTGTTCCATAATGTGTGTTGGGTCTTAGAGCAGTTAAGATTGACACAATACTGATTTTAGTATTCATTGCATCGTAGAGTTCAAACCAGGTAGATATTATTACATTCCTTAATTCTTATTGTTGATGATAGTGCCACCACTTCAAAAGTTAAAAATTTCCAAGAACTTTATAGCACGGTCCTAATTTGTGCATTTTTTTTTACCAGCAAGGTCAGCCTCAATGCATTTTCTTTGTTGGCTTTTCCTTAAGTGAAAAATGAGTAGAATCAGACTTTCACCAATATTACACTGAAACTGACAGAGGAATTTTCAAATCTTTTCTATTCACAATGGCAAGTGTCTGCATTTCACTAAGCGCCTTCATTTAGTCACTCAATGGAAAGTGAAAAACTTAAATGAAGGGAAATAATATTTCAACACACTTCCTGTTACGCAGTAAACATCAATGGTTCAAGTGAGTGTTCGCTGTAGAAGCACGAGGAACGCACAAGAAAATAGGACACTACTCAGCCCCTCAAACTTGCCCCATCATTCAATATGACTGTTGATAAACACTGGCCTCACTCAACTTTTCTGTGCCAGTTGCCTGTAATCTTTAATTCCTCAATCTTTCAAATAATTATCTCCATTTTAAATATGTTTGATGATCTAGCTCCACCACACACAGGGGTAGAGAATTCTAGAGCTCTTTAAAAGAAATGTCTATGCACCAATTTTAAATGAACAGCCTCTATTTTGTAGCTCTGTCCCTTTGTTCATGACTCTCCCATTCAAAAAAACTTCTCCATATTTACCCTGTCAATTCTACTTGAGATCTCGCACTTTGAGTCAGGTTACCCCTCAAGGAATTATAAGCCCAAACATTAAGTCTTCCTTGGTAGGAATTGCTCGTGATTCTCCTTTGAACTACCTTCTTTATTCAGTTTATAATTAATACAACAATACAGAGAATGCAGGTTTAGTTTCTCTTTCGAGCCCTGAAAAATGCCTGATCAAAGTTAGTTTTTTATTACTTTATTGTTTTCACTCTTAAATCTACCCCCATAAAGGACTTCCTGATCTATCTTAAATATTTTGCATTGCACAAGCAACTCATTCTCCAAAACTTTCCTTTTTCACCAATGATTTTCAACCGGGGGGGGGGGGGGGGGCGTGATAAAGCTCAAACATTAAGGATTTGTTGGATAAAGGTGGTGAACCTCTGATGAGATTACCCAAAACAAATAGGGGTGAGCATAAAGAACAAAGTGGGGGTGTAGCAGAAAGACATTAGAAACCACTGTAAGACACTACACAAGAGTAAGTTGCACATAAATCAAACTCAAAAGTGTTTGTAAATGGAGTATGTTATTACAGTGTGAAAAAATTGAACAATACAGGTGGTTTTGGAGCATTTTTATCTTCCAATGACAATAGTATATACAGAACTGTGAAATGTGTTACTTTTTTTACATTTTGAAAGTATATTAGTTCTATTAATAATTTTTGCACCAGCTATTAAATAAAAATATCAAATTCTTAACTTTAGCCTCTTTAAGAGCACTGAATTTATTACCTCACCTTTCAGAATGTATTATTTCAACAGTAAATTACTTTAAAGTACAAATTGATTACAGTGTGGCATTGATGCTACATTTGGGACTGTTACATGCAGGAGACCATCATTTAAACTAAGAAAAATAAAAACTGTGAATGTAACATCATCTACAATGGAGAGGAAGTTATGTTCCTGAAATCAGATTAATTGCAAAGAGGCAAGAGGGAAAATCAAGTATTAGATTCAGAAAATACAAGCCCAGGGAAAAATAACAAACGCAGGAAAAACTCAGCTAGTCATATAAAAAAGCAACTAATGGCAACTAGGAGACGTACTGGAATGAAATAGATAGGCTGGTGGACTGGGATCACAACAACGTTGTACTCAACATCAGCAAGACCAAGGAATTGATTGCAGACATCAGGAAGAGGAAGTCCGGAGAACACACACCATTCCCCACTGGGGGTGGGGTGGTCGCCAGTGGTGAAAAAGGTAAGCCGTTTTTAAGTTCCTGGGCATCAACCCCCGAGGATCTATCCTGGGCCCACCATTTTAACACAATCATGATAAAGCCACACCAGCAGCTGTACTTTATTAGGAGTTTGAGGAGATTTGGGGATGTCACAAAAGATTCCTGAAATGTACAGTGGAGAGCATTCTGACTGGTTGCATCATTGATATGGAGGCACCAATACACAGAATCATAAGAGACTTCATAGTTTGTACACTCAGCCAGCTCCATCACTGGCACAAGAGTGGCACAGTAGTGTAGCAGTTAGCGCCAGCAGTCACCATTGGCGTCTCTTTCCCACCACTATCTGTAAGGAATTTGCACATTCCCCTTACGAGCGCATGGGTTTCCTCTGGATGTTTGGCTTTCCTCCCATATTCCAAAAACGTATGGAGTAAAAGTTAGGATTAGAAAATTGTGAGTATGCTATTTTGATGCCAGAAGCATGGCAACTCACGGCACAAAGCTGGACTGTGCTGGTTGTAGACACAAATGACGCATTTTACTGCATGCTTTGATATTTTCACGTTGTGACAAATAAAGCTAATCTTTAATCTTAAACGAGAGAAAATCTGCAGATGCAGGAAATCCAAGCAATGCACACAAAGTGCTGAACGAACTCAGCAGGGCAGACAGCATTGATGGAAAAGAGTACAGTCTTTCACCAGGACATGATGAAGGGTCTCGGCCCAAAATATCGATTGTACTCTTTTCCACAGATGCAGCCCAGCCTGCTGAGTTCATCCAGCAGCTTGTGTGTAATCTTTTATCTTTTTCTTTTAGGCCTCCCTGCCACTGAAGACATTTTCAAAAGGTGGTGCCTCACAAAGGCAGCATCCATCATTAAGGACCATCACCAGCTGAGACATACTCTCTTCTCATTACTTGAATTAGGGAGGAAGTACAGACACTCGAATATTTTAGGAATGGCTTCTTATCCTCTACCATCAGATTTCTGAATGGCCCATGAACACTACCTCACTATTTCTGTTTTGCACTAATTATCTTTTTTTTAAAATTGTAGCTTAGAATTTGTTATACCTACATTGCTCTGTTGCCACAAAACAATAAATTTCATGACTAAGTCAATGACAACAAACACGATTCTGAAAACTCCTGAAGAGGGGTTAAGACATACCTGGTGACAAGATTACTGAGGATTAACGATAGAGGCTCTCCTCAATCTGAAGTTGGGACTTAACTCACAATGATCACATGGTGGTCACTTTAAGGCAAGATAGTAGGCATAGATGCATCTGCCACTAGTTGGTTTGTGGGAAAAGGGCCAATTAGTTTTATTCCTTTCAGTGCTTTTTCTTTCAGGAGTGAGTCATTTTGATCAGTAATGTGCCACTCTTGATGATGGATATTGAAGACACTATACAGAGTACATTCCATATCTTAACGAGTTCCCAGTGTTTAAAAATCAGTTCAAAGAGGTTAGTTGGTAGTAATCAGAAGGTGGTTCTCTGTCCAAGTTTGAAGTTCTGCCAAGAGACTTCCATCACTGAAAGGACTCTCGTTGCTACTCCCACTGGCAAAGCAACCCTTTTGGTGGGTCAGTGATGCCAGTGGGACAGGACACAAAGTTAAAAGTACAAAGTATGTAAACTATATACAATAAAACCTTGAGATTGGTCTTCTTACAGGCTGCCACAAAACAAAGAAACCCAATAGAATCCATTCTTAAAAAGATAGTCAAACACCTAATATGCAAAAAGAACAAACCATGCAAACAATAAAAAAAAAGTAACACTCAGAACTAAAGTTCACGGAAGCAAGTCCACAGCCTCAGTGCAGCACAGAGATGATTAAATCTTGTAGAGCCGTGAAGTGACCATTGGCCCATTCCTCACCTCAATGCTTAAATCAGCCAACCTCAGCTCATTCCTCGCTCTCAGGCCCAAACCCTTCTGCCTCAATTCGAGCTGTACCCACCACAATCTTACTGCACCTTCAAGACTCCAGTTCACACCACAAAAAAGGCAGTTCAAAAGCACAGCTCTGAAATGGAAGTTACAAGCTATTGATTGCAGTGATTGTTTTCCAGAAGTGTGATTAATAGAATAGTTAGTAGACTTGTTTGCTGTCAGTAAGGCACTACTGTGTCTCACCAGCACGATCTTAAACCAGGAAACGTTACTTGCATACATATCCACAAGTCTGTCAAACTCTCTGTAAACAATGATAATGTGGGGCAATTGTACCAGGCTGCTACTTAATTGGACTGCAGGACAGCTCTCCCAATTCAGATGCTGGCATGTTGGTGGGCCCTGCTTCTGGGAATGGATCTGGCCAATTATTGTGGCTGTAGTTATTCTAGCTTGAATGCAAGAGGGAACAAAACCTGTCTTTTGCCTATTGCACTGTTCCAATGATTCCTAGTGCAAGCATCTGATCTGTCAACTCGACACATTACAACCAACAGAAATCAATATTGAATTCAACGATTTCACTTAGCTAAATTTTCTATTTTACACCATAAGTAAACATCTCTGATGAAAGATTATAAAGCTGTAGTCCAGTTACTTCCATCTTCTCTCTCCACTGATACTGCCAGATTGATTATATCCACCATTCTCCTTTACTTCAGATTTCCAACAATCAGAGTTCTGTACCTCTTAAGCAATCACAGCTGCAATTGAAAGGTACCCTCTCTTGCTATAGTTGCAGCCTGACCTGCTGAATGATCCCAGAATTTTTGTTCTTTTCAGAATTCCAGCGTGTGGAGATTTTTTTTTCTAGACATTCAACAACCCTCACGATCCCTTTTCTGTCTGTAGCATTTTAATCCATCTCTCTTGGTTCCACATCCCTTTATTCTCAACATGTCTTCATAACTTCCAATGTAGTTGAAAAATGAGGCAGGCAACTTTTTCCAGTTCCAATGAAAAGGTCTTGATCCAAAACATAAATCATTTCTACAATCACACTTGCTGCTGAGTTGTTGCAGCATTTTATTTTACATCTGTAAAAATCTAAAGTGATTTCTGATTTTTAAAATAACTTCTACCATGAATGTTAAATATTATAAGACTGCAGGAATCATCTGGCTGCCTTAAATAGCTTCTTCATGCACTGCTCTAGACATCAAACAACTGAGGTACATCCAACCAACCATGGTCAAACCTTGCAGCTGTTTCTGTTTACTAGGATGTTAGAGGCTTGTTTCCCAAATATATATATTTTTAATGAATTATTAGCTCAAAATTCATTTCCGCTCCGTCAACTACAAAGGGTGGGTAGCAATGTGCCAATAATAAAAGCTGAATTATGAATGTTTGAGCTCAGCTGAGCAGAGGAGGTGCTAGAGGGGAAGTGGTTAGAATTGTTGTCAAGAAAGAAACAGACAGCCCCGAGGCCTTCCTTGTGGTGGAATGGAAGTGTAGAGGAACTTAACATCCATGGTGAAAATGAGGCAGTTAGGGATGGGGAATTGAAAGTTGCTGAAGTACTGGAGGGCATGCAAAATGCCACAGATGCAAGGTGGAAAGTAACAGAACCAAGGAAAAGTCTAGTGGAGTCGAGATATACCATAAAGAGACAAGTTCAGTGGGGCAGGAGCAGGCAGAGACAAGGGGCCTACTTCAGGCAGTTATGTTTGTGAAGCCAGATTCAAAGTTTAATAGCATTAAGCTACACTGCGCTCTGAAAGTTTTGATAACAATGAGATCATAGTTCATAAAAACTTAGAATATGTTTGGGAACAATATAGCTCTATGTGCAGATGAAGACCAAAACTAAATGAAATTCTATTTTGTTTAAAAGAAAGAATGTGTTGCAATATATTCAAATCAGACAACAGGGATTTGAGGAGTGGGGTAATAGTCACCTTGTTATTTTAATTAAATTTTACAGGGGAAAACATTTAAGCAACCTATGCCAAACTGATAAATAAAAAATAGCTTTAAATAGCTACATAAATTGTCTCTCTATGCCAATGCATTTCAAACCTAATCCACTCTATGAAGCTGATTTTTAACAATGCCTTCTTCCTCCATGAGAAGGCAATTACCTTTTGTGAACAAAAATGCTTATAAATCGTGTTCACAAAAGGAAAATTTTTGCATTTATTCATCACCTTAAAGACAAGCAACTTTGCTATCAGCAGGAACAATGACCCCTATTATATCTATTCACAACTTTATATCCAGTAATCTGATGGGTTTCTATGAATATAATCAACATCATGATGACACATTGCATTCATGTAACACAGAATGTAGTTTCCAGTGTTTGGCTCAGTGAAGAGGGAAAATAGCAGTTTAAAATTTAAAATGTAATCGAGGGTTAAATTAATAGATATTTAACAATATTTTAACCAGTTTACATTCTTAACAAAATAATAAGGATATTCAAGCAAGCTGGCAAACTAATAAAAAGTATATCCAGAAAGGGAAGAAAGAAGAAACATAAAGGTTCTTGGAAAATTCACCCTCTTCACTGAGGGTGAATGAAATTGTTCAGTTTCTACTCAGAAAATTCAGTTTATAGACAATTCTCAGGAACAAAACCCTTAATACAGGGATCCTCCCCACCCATTCCCTATCACAATTTTTCAGGGTGCTGCTAAGATCTGTGTACGTTTGTACTGCCCACGAGGATTGCCATGTGATAGTGTGCAAAGATTCACAGGTTAATTTCGTTGGAGTGGCACCGTCTTATGAGGAATATTGAAGCAGTCTGGACCTCTGCTCTCTTATAATTTAAGAAAAAGAGAACGTGGCAATTCATTGAAATGCAAAAACTCTTTCAGAGCTAAAAGGATAGTTGCAGGGATAAACTCCCACTACTATTAACTGCTCCCAGTGGTGTGCATCTCAAATAGTCTCTGATAAACAAGTCAGGCTCCTGGCCTTCACATGTGACTAACTTACCAAGCCTGGTAGAACTGTATCTACTGAAAGGAGAAGATGCAAAGGTGGGTTACTGGCACCTTAAACAAGTCACTCTGGGCAGATGAGCTCATCAACCCCTCGAGGAGAAAGAAAACTCTGACGTCAAACCTCCGTTGTCTTGCGGCTATATTGATTCACGGGGAAGGCTTCGGGAGTAAATCAATCTGGACCTGGAGTTCCTAAGGCAGCCCTACGTACATTAGGCAATGCACACAACGCGATGGAGGAGCTCAGTAGTTCAGAAAGCATCTATGGATGAGAATCAACAGTCAATGTTTTGGGCCGAGACTCTTCCTCCAGAGCTGATGAACGGCCTCAGCCCAAAATGCCGACTGTTTATTCCCATCCATAGATGCTGCCTGACTTGATAGTTCCTCCAGCACAACGTGTGCATTATCCTGGATTTCCAGCATCCATAGTACCTCTTGTGTCTACGCATGTTGAGTTCAACGCTGACTGGCAACTCCTGCGACACCACTGGTGCTAAACTCTATTGGTCTCCGCCATTCCTTTGATTCATCAGCTGCGTAGAGCAGGGTAGTCTGCTGGATGGGCAACAGCTTGTTCTGCACATTGTACTGCCCTGGCTTGTGCATCAACTGACGGAGACAACGTAAACAACTAGGGTGTAACATCCATAGTCATCCCAAGCAACAGAGGGCCTCAGAGGCATTGCAATATAAATCTAAGTATTCATTCCAACAGTGGTTGAGTGGGATACATTTTCACCTGGTCTCAGAATAGGAATACATTTGGATTCAGTGGGAAGAATAATACATAATAACAGTTTTGACAGAGCAGCTCCAAGTGAGTAACAATGTATAATGGAGTCATTCCTCAAAATTACATCTTTTTGAAAATAGGCTTCCAATGTAAATTTAGCAGTACAGGAAATATGACTAATATTCATTGCTGCAGATAGGGCTGCATACACTTTGAAAAACAACCTGTTACTACTGAGGACATTGAAACACAAGAAGTAAACCAAAACAATGTGCAGACTTGTTTACTCTTGGTGAGGAAAGGGAAAGCCTTCCAATGAAGCATCATTTAGAGTGTATTGGGACATGTTAGAACCGGCAAGAAACCAAAGTTATCAGATTAAAGCACTCAAGTCAAAAGCAGGAAGTTTAAATTATGATACTATATTCGATTCATTCTTTTTAGCAAAAAGTCCACTATAGAATGGCATTAAAAGAAAACAGCTATAAACAAAAACAGTAAATTTCTAAAATCTGCACAAGAAAATTACAATAACTAAAAGATGAGACCAGTTATACAAAAAAAATCAGCAAAATACTAACTGTTTGAAGTTATTAGCCAATTAAAATATGTGCACAAAGTCTTGAAAAAAAGATTGAAGCTTTTGTTTTAGTAACCAAGAGACTGGTCTTAATTAAAACATAAATCATATCATTAAAAACTTATTCTAATTGAACAACAGTAGTATATTTACCATGCTCAATAGGAATATAATGTGTTTGATGGTTAAATGAGAACAAAAGTTGCTCAATGGTAACAAGTTAGTGTGCCAGTTCTACGGGTTCAGTTTGCTTTACTGACAGAATTTATATGAACTTGCTATACAACTTCATGCGCTTTCAATGGTTTTTAAAGCTGTGCTTCACAAGATACTTTTACAATAACCTTTTGATCCATAGCAATTTGAATCAGAATTATCACCGACTTAGATGATATGAAATTTATTTTTTTCTGACAGTACAGTGCAGACGAAATTACTAAAAATTACAAAATAAGTAGTTGTAAAAAAGGAAGAGTGAGGTAGTGTTCATGGATCATTCAGAAATCTGATGGCAAAGGGAAAAAGCTATTACTAAAATTAATTGAAAAAATTTTCAGAAACAATTCAATGTTTGAACGGAAAATGCTGGAAACATTCAGCAACTCAAATAGCATTTGTGCAAAGGGAAACAGTTCACATTTTGAGCCAAAGATCCATCACCAGAACAGAAAATAGCAGAAACTCCAATGTAGCCGATCCATTCAATGCAACATAGTACTAACATCCTTACTGCTTGTCCATTTGCACACAAAGAACAAGAACATGAGAAAATAAGAGGAGACCATCAAGTCTGCCCTACTAATTTACACTGGTCTCAACGCCTGTGCTATTTCTTAAAACTCTATTTTATCATCTCAAAGACTAGAAGAGCTAATTTATAGAAGAATTATCAGCTATGGCAAGAGGCAGGAGCTTCAAACAAGATCAGATACACCTTGGTCACACTGAATGAAAGATTCAGTTTGATGGCCACCTTCTTTTGTCATATCCTTATGGATGAACTTCTGGTTTCCATCACAGCATTTGGCTTTGAACTTCACTTTTAGTGTCCCAGTGAAATCATAACGAAACACAATAATAAAAAGATGAGACTAATTACTCAAAAAAGTAGAAATCTGTAAAATACTGGCTAACTGAAGTTATTAACCAATTAAGATGTGTGAATAGTTTTAACTTCAGATTGATATGCAACCTAGAAATGTTATCATCTGGATACTGGCATAGACAAAAGATTTCAAAATCAGACCTACACAATTTACTAGACTGGGTATTTTTGAACAGAGGAACTAGAGAGGCCTATTTTATTCTGGTTCATCTGCACTTAGCGCTATTTTCCAACAAATGCTACTAATTTTGGATACCATTTATGAAGAAAACCTGTTCAGTTTTAAAGTTCCCAATTACCCCAGTCTTTAGGAATCGAGACTTGGTGTGGAAAAAAGTAAAGGAATCATTCAAGGTTTCTGCAACAACATGTAAAAGTGCCTCCTGATTTCAATCATAAATAGTCTAAAAAATTCAAGATATCCTCATGCTTTTGATTTCCACAGTAAACATAGAAACATAGAAAATAGGTGCAGGAGTAGGCCATTTGGCCCCTTGAGCCTGCACCGCCATTCAGTATGATCATGGCTGATCATCCAACTCAGAACCCTGTACCTGCCTTCTCTCCATACCCCCAATCCCTTTAGCCACAAGGGCCATATCTAACTCCCTCTTAAATATAGCCAATGAACTGGCCTCAACTGTTTCCTGTGGCAGAGAATTCCACAGATTCACCACGCTCTGTGTGAAGAAGTTTTTCCTAATCTCGGTCCTAAAAGGCTTCCCCTTTATCCTCAAACTGTGACCCCTCGTTCTGGACTTCCCCAACATCGGGAACAATCTTCCTGCATCTTGCCTGTCCAATCCCTTTAGGATTTTATACGTTTCAATAAGATCCCCCCTCAATCTTCTAAATTCCAATGAGTATAAGCCTAGTCGATCCAGTCTTTCATCATATGAAAGTCTTGCCATCCCAGGAATCAATCTGGTGAACCTCCTTTGTACTCCCTCTATGGCAAGGATGTCTTTCCTCAGATTAGGGGACCAAAACTGCACACAATACTCCAGGTGTGGTCTCACCAAGGCCTTGATTCATCTCCTATAATAACATGCCAACCAGATCATCTCTGTCATACTTTGGAAAATACATCGCAGTTTATACAACCATCCTCAATTTAACCCACCAAGCCCATATATTCTATTGAAACTATATTCTATCCAAACCAACCACAACATGTCATCTGATACAAAATTCTGATGGAATCTGACCAATGCTCCGGAAAACTGAACAATCTATATACTACTAAAACTCTCATGCTCTGTTTGTCTGTTTGTGACTTCCAATTAGCGCAAACGGTGCATTACAGTGGCACTATTTTTGGCTAAATTGACTTAAAATGCACTAACTTACAGAATGCAGGCAAGGTTCAGGGTTATATATTCGTTAAAATTTGCTCACTCGCCAAAATCAACAGTTCCGCTTTCACCCAAGAGCCGATGTCAGCCATGATGGAAACAGCAACACGACACCACAACGCATACACACAGCCAGCCTCAGAAGCGGCTCACGATGCTCACAGCATCGACACCAACCGGAGCAAAAGGGCAGGGCAGCTCTATTCAGAGCAGTCACTTTCTGCTAATCACCATCAGCATGTGCAGGATTGGGACAGATCTAACTGACACCCATCAATAAGAGATACTTAAATCTTATGGTAATGACGTACTTCGAGACACCCATCAAACCATTTGCTGCAGTCAAAGGACAGCGGTGACTATATCACGTCCATTTAGGAGAGCGCCAACCACATCATCAAGAATAATCAGCATCCTGGAGGCTTTGGTGTTACTGCTTCGTATCTTCTATCCAGCATTATGGTAAAAAAAAATATGGTCAGCCTAATTATGCCGCATGGAAAGAGAAAGGGGACATTATGGTCAAGAGACGACTCCAAACATCGTCGGGAAGCAGCAAGGAGAGGGAGAGAACAAGAGTCAGATGAGGCCAGGCAGGCACGACTCCAGGATCAAAGAGTCAGGACAAAAAATGATGAGACAAGAAGAGACAGAGGAGCTGAGAAATGCAAGTCTCCAGGATCAGTGACAAACAACAAACAGCAAACAGCAGAAGAGATGAAGAGACAGGGGATGAAAGGGCTGCACTTCTCCAGAATGACAAAAAACAGGCACAGGAGGAGGAGGGAGGACAGACGAAGGAGCAGAGAAATGCACGTCTCTAAGATCAGAGACAAAGAATAAACAGCAGAAGAGATGAAGAGACGGCGGATGATAGGACTGCACGTCTCCAGAATGACAAGGAGAGACACAAGGGTGGCAGATCAACCAGAAATGATGCCATCAAAAGTGTCCTTCATTAAACGAGGAGGAGCTATATTTGCCTTGCTACGCATCGCTGTTCTTTAATAAACTGAGGTTTTCTTCTTCAATTTCCAAAGCAAAGCGATACCAATAGCATTCAGGAAAATTTAATGTTCATTCTGGTCACATAAGACTGCACTACCCTTCTCTCAAAGGGTGCTGCAACAGGTCACCCTGTTGTCTAGTTCTAGCTCATTTCAAAATGATTCCATTTGGTGCTTCTTTGCCATCTCACATCAAATCTACTATGATGAGTACTTTAAGAAATGTTTCATGGCCAAACTTAGCTCCTGCCTGAGCAAGGACCTGGGCCCACAGCAATTTGCCTATCACAACAGGTATACAGCAGATGCAATCTCACTGGCTTTCCACTCAGCTTTGGAGCACCTGGCTAAGGCCAATAGGTACATAAGACTGCTGGTTATTGATCACAGCTCAACATTCAACACCATCATCCATCTCAGTACTAATCAATAATCTTCAAGACCTGGGCCTCCGTGCTTCCCTCTGCAACTGGACCCTCAACTTCCTCATTGAACACAGTCAGGGCGGAACAGTAATAACATCTCTTCCTTCAGAAAGTAAATTCTGAAAATATAACTATTCTGAAAAAAAGCCAGTATGACATTGTACATTCCCTCCACATTTTGTTGTCTGGTATGATTGCCTTCACATTGGACTACCTCCATGCACAAATTCTATAAAGAAGTAAAACTACACAATTTCTCATATTTTCAAATATTTTCCCTCTTCTTGGCCTATTTCATCCTTTTCCATTTGCATTCCATGACCTCTGGATTTAATATAAACAAGACATTATTTCAGTATAAATACGTTCTTGTCTTTCAAACTGCCCTTTTGAATTGCTTTATCTTCCTTGCACTTGATTACATTAAGGTTGTTCAATGAGCCTACCAATAACTAGACAAAGGATAATCTCAAAAACAGATGATTAAAAGCTCAAAGCATAATTTAACTTAGAAGTAAAAAAAAACTGTGTATACATCCACGACTATCCATGTTTAACGATAAACACTGTAGGTCAACTAAAATATACGGAATGTCATAAGATATAAAGGAATAATATAATCTACTATAGTCTGGTACCCATTTTACAGATCAGTGCAGAGAATACTGATAAAATAAAGTTTTGTCATATATACACACCGGCCATACTTGATCTCCAGTATCTGACTAGTGCTCACTAGGTTAAAAAAGTTAAAAACAAGTTTCTTTCAGAGACATTTCATTTTTATCTTACAAATAAAAGCCTTAGCAATGCAATAACTTCAACACAGTTTCAATATGAAGGCAACTAAGCAAGACTACTGTATCTACCAAGTACATCATCTGCAATACCCTACATATCTGCTTCAAACTTTTTCTAGTTCATCACCAGGAGGTGAAACACTGACACAGCAGATACAATTACGATAGAGGCAGTTAGAAGGTTTCAAGTATTTTTAAATTAGATTATTATTTTAAAATCATACACAGAAGTACATTGCTAGTAGAATTAACTCTACAATGGTCACAGCTAAAGAATAGCTAAAGTCCAGCACCAAGGCCTAAATAGCAACTGGGCCTTACTGCAGAGCCCCACTTCTGGAACCATCCTAACGACTGGCAAAGCTGGGGGTAAAACAAAAATCAACCCTCAACTATTGTGAAAAGTTTAGAGTATTTTAAATATCTTAAAATAAAATGTGAATTGAAGATTCAAGAAAAAACTTTTTAAACATTTTAATCAAACCAAAATACTCAGTGGCCACTTTATTAGGTACCCTTGATCATTAATGCAAATATCTAATCCGCAAATAATGTGGCAGCAATACAATACATAAAAGTATGCAGACATGGTCATGTGGCTCAGTTGTTGTTCAGACCAAACATCAGAACGAGAAAGAAATATGATCAAAGTGACTTTGACTGTGGAATGATTGCTGGTGCCACACAGGGTGGTTTGAGCATCTCAGACACTACTGATCTCCTCACTTTTGAACAGTGGCATGCAGAAAATTATCTCAAAGAGACAACACACCAAACCTTGACGTGGTTGGGCCACAGCAGTAGAAGATCACAGTGGGTTTCACTCCTGTTGCTAATAAAATGGCTAATGAGTATATATTATCTTTTTGAAAAGGACTGATCTTTGCCTCCTCAGCTGAAAGTTTACAATCTTAACATCACTTGGTTTCAGATACTCCCAGATCCAACCCAGTGCAAAAACTCAAAGGTCATTCCTGAGAATTTATTTTACTACGTGGAGGTAAACAGCAGAGTGATCTGATAAATTCCACAAGCTTCCATATTCAACAATACACTTGAGAAAGTCTGGGACTTGCAACCATTCCAACAATGGAACACCAAGGACTTAACGCACCAAATCCCAGCATGCTATTGCAAAAGAACTTTCCAAAACATCCAGGATAACTGTTAACATTTATGTTGCAAATTTCTGAACTTCCCCCTTGTATGTCTGTTGCTATATTACCTGAATAACTGCAGTTACACATCAGAATAATTGATTTTGAATCAAATACTTTGCAACGCTACATACAACAGAACCACCACATAAATACATTATCTTTCTAAATTTTCCTAAGACTACCCCAAAATAAACCTGGAACTTTATAATTAGCTTTTGCCATTTTGAAGGTAGTGATATGAAAAGACAAAAAAAATGGTCAATGTATAAGAAAATTGATATAATAAATGTAATCAGTCTAAAACTTGGATAATGTGCCACTCAGAACTGCTAGATACTCAACACAGCTGGACAGAACTCAAGTGCAAGCACTCATTGCATATTATTTGGCAGGGTCATCAAAAGACTGATTTTTCAAGGACTATCACATCTACCAATCGAAGATCCTAGCAGATGAATTTTAACAAGAGGATGATGAATGCATTCTGGTTCAAAAAATGCAAGCAGCAATGTACTGTGAACAGAAGTGGAGCAGTGAAACAGCAAAAAGATTAGAGCAAACAGGTTAAAGGGATACCCAAGTATGTTTAGCAAGTTGATAATGTTGGAAAAACTTAATAAAATATTATATTGTGTACGAGACTTTTAAAAAGTTCAAATTCAAGTTTATTATCATTCTACTGTACACACGGAGACAGCTAAACAAAACAACATTCCTCTGGAACCAAGGTGTAAAACAGAATACATATATCACATACAGCATATAAAATAACATTAACATAATTAATATTTTTTATAATTTATCTAATTTCCAGTCTTTTCTCACTCTAAAATCTCACTGAGTCTCCTCACTATCTCTTTACGATCCTGAACAGTCTGTAACTAGTCTGTCTACCACCATACCACTTGTGGCACCCTAGTTAAATCAATGAGCCACCAACTCATTTGGAGCATACATGATAAATGTTCAATTTTACAAGTGCATTTAGCATTTGTGTTTTATCAATACAAAAAACAAAGTACTATGTTAAAAAAACCTCCAGTTCAGTCACATGAAGAATTTGCCATTGTGAAACTGTGGAATATCAAGGATTAACAACTGACACAGAAATTATGGCACATTCAATTTTACACAAAGACAGCTATATAAAAATGCTTTTATTAAATGGGTTTCATGATTTAAGGATTCATCAGAGCACTAGACAAATAAGTATGCATGTTTTAATGCAATGTCAGATTAGGAACTAAAACAGTCAATATTTGATGATACAAATAATGTAATGATGACACAATAAATTATATTTTTAGTGATGCTGATTGAGAGATAAACATTAAATAGGTGGCTGAGGATATGATCCCCTACTCTTTTCAGATATAGTGCCAGAAATCTCTTACATACATCTACCCAAGAGAGCAGATGGGATCTCAGTTAGCATTTTATTTGAAGCCTGCTATGCAGCAAATGCAGCAAAGCCTCAGAATTGCACTGGACTGTCAGTCGATATTGTCATGTTCACATTTCTGACAGGAATTAAAATGCATAACCTTCTGACTCAGAAGCTAGTATTACCCACTGAGCCATAGTGGATAGTGATTAAAACAATCTGCTCAATTTGGCTAATAAATACAGATTGGATCAAATAACCTACTTAAACATTTAACACATCCCCTTAGGAATGGGGGAGGGGGGGAGAAAGTGAAGCAAAAGCAATTTAAAATATAACATACAGTAATTTTAAATAATCACCTTTTGCATCAAGGTATCCATTCTGGAAACAATGCACGCTATCATAAGATCAGGAATTGAGTTTTAATGAAGGGCCTTCAACTCTCTCTTTGTGTAGAAGTCACTCAACTTGCTGAGCATTTCCACAACTTAGTTTGATTTTTACATTTCTAGTCATTGCACTTTTTTATTTTCTTCAAGAATTCACAACTTTAATGCATGGATAATAAAGTATACTATGTGGCACTACTACCTGCAGTAACTTCTATAGTACCACCTTTCATTGCCTTATGGAAGGAGGCAAGTCTGGCCATTCAGTCATTAATGTGACAGTTCTCTACTTGTGCTCCTCTCAAATTCATTGCCCCAGCCCTTTCTCTGCAAATGAAAAATCATAAGCAAACTGCAGAAACTGGAAATCTAAAACAGAATTAACATGCAGCAGATCAGACTGCACCCATAAAAAGTGAAACAGATAAATTTCCAGGTTGAAGACTCTTTGGCAGAACTGGAAAAGACAAAGAAAATATCTCTGATCTGGTAAAACCAGGGTAACCGTAAGAATAAGCTGCAAACAAGGTCAATGAGTGAATGGAAGCAGTTAGGGAGTGAGAGCATAGATAAACATAGAAGCTGCAAAAAATGCAGAGCAGAAAGACATACCAAAGAGGTAAACCTCTATAGCCTTGCAAATACTTCGTTTTCCCAGAATACATTCATCATATTTCTTCTTGAAAGTCACAATAGGACCAGCTGAGACAGAATCATGCTTAATATGACTGGCATGTTATGAAATTTGTTGTTTTGCAGCAGCAGTACATTGCAATACATAATAAAAATTATAAATTGCAATAAGAAACATTATTATATAAAATAAGTAGTTCAAAAAGCAAGCAAAAAAAGTGAGGTAGTGAACACAGATTCGCTGTCTACTTCAGAAATCTGAGGGAGGAGGGGAAGAAGCTGCTCCTGAAACAGTGAGCGTTGTGTGTGGCTTCAGGCTCCTGTACCTTCTCCTTGATGGAAGCAATGTCCTGGGTGATGGGAGACCTTAATGATGGATGCTGCCTTTTTGATGCATCGCCTTCTGAAAATGTCCTCGACGCTAGAGAGAATAGTGCTCATGATGGAGCTTGCTGAGTGTGCAACTTTCAGCAGCTTTTTCTGTTCCTGTGCAGTGACCCTTCCATACCAGATGGTGATGCAATTAGTTAGAACATTCTCCACAGTACATCTGTCGATATTTGTGAGTGTGTTTGGTGACATACCAAGTCTCCTCAAACTCCTTATGAAATATAGCCGCTGTTATGCCTTCTTTGTAATTGCATCAAGATACTGAGCTCAGGATAGATCCTAAGAGATGTTGACACCCAGAAACTTAAAAATAATTGTCATTTCCATTGCAGATCCTTCGATGAGGACTGGTGTGTGTTCCCTCAACTTCCCCTTCCTGAAGTCCACAATCAATTCCTCGGTCTTTCTGACATTGAGTGCAAGGTTGTTGTAATGACACCACTCAACCAGCTGCTCTATCTCACTCCTTGTCATCATGTGAAATTCTGCCACCAATAGTTATGTCATCAGCAAATTTATTTATGATATTTGAGCTGTGCCTCGCCACACAGTCGTGGATGTAGACACAGTAGAGCAGTGGGGCTAAGCATGCATCTATGAGGTGCGCCAATGTTGATTGTTAGCAAGGAGAGGTTATTTCCAGTCTGCACTGACTGTGGTCTCCCAATGAGGAAGTCAAGGATCTAGTTGCAGAGGGAGAGAAAAGCATTCCAAATACCAACCACATAGTGTCAAAATCTTTTCCTCCTAATATGCCCAGTTCTTCCCAGCTTTGTTTTGTACACATTATCTCAAGACCTCAATCACTCCAAAGGAAACATCTTTCCATTATCCACTTATTTCTATATACTTGGATCAAATCTCCTCACAGAAAAGCAAACTGTTGCAGTCTTGGAAACAACAGGAATTCTGCAGGTGCTGGAAATTCAAGCAATACACATCAAAGTTGCTGGTGAACGCAGCAGGCCAGGCAGCATCTCTAGGAAGAGGTGCAGTCGACGTTTCAGGCCGAGACCCTTCGTCAGGACTCTTGAACAGTCTTTCTAATCAATGGAACTAGTCTGTAAAAAAAATCTTATTTGGATACCCTCTAATGTCCTGCAATGTGGCTGCCAGATTGAACACACTATTCCAGTTGAGGCCACGCCACTGTTTCAATAAAGTTCACCACAAAATTCCCTACTGTCATACGCAATGCCTCCACTTTTAAAGACCAAGGGGGACTTCATGTTACTGACTACTTTCTCAACCTGGCCCACGCACTCATTGGTTTGTACACACATATCTTCAAGTCACACTGCACCTGCATTCTTTTTCAATGATTTACTTTATGTTGCCTTTCCTAATCAATTCACCACCTCACATTGGTCTGCATCAACATTCGTCAGCAGGACATCTGCCTGTTCCGTCATATTGCTGTTTCAGAGACACTGAAGCTCATGTCTACAGACAATCATGCACAGACATAATACTTATCGCATTTGCAGCCTAACATTAGTATTAGTTTCAACATGGATGTTGTAATGCAGATAAAATATTCAAATATACTCGACAGTATGACATTCCACCTAAATATTATTGTGCCATCAAATGATAATGAAGAGCAACATGGCAAATGAAGATACAAGGAACCATTAAATACAAAACTGCTCTCCCAAGTGCCATGGATTAGAAAGAGAAAATTATCTGAAGTTCTTCGGCATTAATTACACTCATAATCTTTCTAATAAATGATTTTTAGAAGTCCTAATATTGAACTATGTTTAACTTTTTTTGCTGTTACAGTTGACAGGATACATGACCCATTCAAAATACTTAAAAGGGAAAGTAACTACAAATAGAATAAAGAGAGGCTCCAAAGCTAGAGAAGTCTTCATCGTCAAAACTGGAGCAGCAGAGACTGAGGGAAGTTCTGACTGAGGTGTGTTAACATTATGAAAGGTATAGATAGAGCAGAAAGCATCTCCCCCCACCCCGGGATTGAAATGTCCAATACTAGAGGACAGGCACTTAAGGTGAGAGAGGGTAATGTCAAAGTGGGGGGGGGGGTGTGTGAGGGAGATTTTTTTTAAACACAGAACGATAGGTGCTTGGAATACACTGCCCTGCTTGATGGTCGAGGCAGATATGGTTAGACTTAGATAGGCACATGAATGTGAGGAAAATGGAAGGATATAGACAGTGTTGACAGAAGATATTAGTTTAGTTGGCCATTTGATTACTAATTTAATTGGTTTGGCACAACACTGTGTGCCAAAGAGCCTGTTCCTGCGCTGTACTGTTTTTTTTATGTTCCAATGCATTGCAAAACAAAAAGTATACCCAAAGGAAATGGACTTCAGACGAGGAGTGGCATGACCACTGAATATCCAACTAATTCCTTTATTACACAAGTTCACCCATTCACCCTGCAAGATTCTGAGACGGCTTGTAGTTAGGTCATCCCTCATGTGTCAGATGGATCAAGACCCAACTAGCCAAGTATAGTACAAGTTCAATACTAACAGGAGGTACCACCCAATCTGATACTTTTCAAGTAATTTATAGAGGGTTGAAAATCTGGTGATATTTCTACTTAAGCGAGTCTTTTGAAGAATGCATGGAGCATTCTTGCAGAAGTCACACAAAGTATAGGCGGCACTAACCCAAAATACTGTTGGGCAGACTCGGGGGGGGGGGGGTGGGAGGGAATAGTTAAAGTAGCAAAAAGTCACTCTCAATTACAGGGAAATAACCATACAGTGCTGCTACCTGTTGCCAATACCGGCTGCCCAGTCCTGGGGTTATCAAGAATTATATAAGCAAATAGCAATAGGTAGAATAAAAAGATTGGGCTATAAGCAAACTCCACCCACCACAATTGCAGACCCGAGCTTGGTATCAATAATCGGAAGCACTGGAACTTCAAGGAAGATGGCATTCCCCTACTGCCGCCTCATCCAAATCAACCCCACTGCTCCTTCTCATTAACATCACCAAACTTGACCCTACCAACTCTCTCCTGCACCACCAATGCTGCCATTCTATCCTACCCCACCATGCCCCACCCATTCTCTCCACCATACCAGCTATTGTCAACTCCTCCCCAACCACTCCTTCACCCTCCACTGCCCTTCTGTCATTTATTTCCACCTGCGTCCACTCTCCCACCCTCAGCCCAAACTACCGTTCTCTGTCCCCTGCCACGATCCCTTATCTACCACCCTGTCACACCCTACTCCATTCACCCTCTGTCCATCAGATCCTTTCATGGGCCTTCCCACCAACCCCCTCCCTGCACCCACTCACCAATCCCCTACCCAGCCTAACCCGATCCCCAACCCAACCCCACCCGCCTCCGACTATTCAACGCCCCCACCCCTGATCAGACCTTATCGAAATCCCGCACCCGGCCTGCCGAGTGAGCGATGCTTTACCGGGTTTAAGGAAGCAGCAGATAGGACTGTCAGAGAGAATGCCCCTCCGCAGCGATCCCCGACCCGCAGCGGGCTGGTCCGTTCGAGCTGACAGTTCCACTCCGGGTCGGTAACCCCTTCAGCTCCCTACCCCGAGAGGGTGCGCGACCCGACTTCCTGGTGAAGGCCAGACAGCGCAGGCGGAAACGCCGCCAACCCTCCTCCTCCTCCTCCCTCCACATAAACACACGGCGGCTGAGAGCAGCCGCCGGCCCGCCCGGGCTTCGGGATGCGTCCGGACCGCGGACGGCCCCCGCACACTCACCGGCCGTGCTGGCAGCGGGCCGTCCTCGCCTCCAGCTGCCCTCCGACCCGGATCGTCGCACGCTTAACCCCACTCCAGCCCCGAACCAGCCGCCGCTCTCCGCCACCACTAATATGGCCGCTCGACCGCGCCTCCCCGCCGCCAAAGAGCGTTCAGACGTGTCGCAAGAGGGGACGCACTCCCTCTTCCCGCGCAGGCAATATGCCAGCTGGCTGGAGGACCAACCAGTGGGAGCGGGTCAGCACCGCTCTGCGCCGCAGCAGAGGCATCCCCTGCCTCCCTGTATGCGACCAGGGGCTCGAAGCATCTTGCCAAGTGAAGGAAGGGTCACACAACACGGAAATCGGTCCGTCCGCCAACTGATCCATGTCGATCAAACTTCCCATTTAAGCTATCCCTGTAAGCCTTTCCTATCCATGTTTGTGCCTTTTAAATGTACCGGCCCCAAACACCTTGCTTGGGTAAACAATTTGCCCATCGGGCCCCCATTAATTACTTTTCCTTTCACTTTATGTCTTGTTGTTTTTTTATTAACAAATCTGAAAGAAAGCACCACACATCCTATGCCCCTCATGAATTTATCCACCTCTATTAAGATCACACCTCGCTCTCCTGCACTTTATTGGAAAGCAGTCTCAACCTGCTCTACCTCTCTCCATACCTCAGTTCCTCAGGTTTTGGCAACATCTTCGTCAATCTCCCCGATCCCTCTTTCCAGATGAATGGCATCTTTCCCATAGCAGGGCAATCAGAACTGAGCACAATTTTGTTAATGTGGCCTCGCCAGCATTTTGTACGATGGGTTTGCTGGGGGGGGGGTTGGGAGGAGGTGAACACAGGATACTGCGGATATTGATATCTGGAGCAAGAAATCCAGAGTAGTTCCGATGAAGAGTCTTGACATGAACAACAACTGTCTGCTTCCCTCTGCAGATGCTGCCTGATCCACTAAGACCCTCCACGTTTTTTTGTACTGTCAGTTTAATTCTGCACACAGGTAAGTCTCCTTTACACTGCGGAGACCAAAAAAACCCCTCCTTCCTCACCCCACCTGCACTGCCCTTGCTTCCTGAACATGGTTCTCCTTTCCAGACTCTCAACCTGTTTTTCAAAACAAATACCTATCACTAAAGCAAGTGTGACCCAAATTCTCTAAACTTTCCCACCCAGACTTGTCAGCCTTCGGGCTCCTGCAGTACTCCAATGTAGCCCAGCGTAAATTTAAGTAATAGGGAATTATCAGCTAACTGTTACTGTTACAACACGCACCCAGCCACACCAGCCTCCGGGCTTCAGACGCTCTAACTTTCCAGAATATGAAGAGCTGGCCTGGCCCCTTTAAGGATTCTGGACCGCCCTGCGTATTAGCGGTCATGTTTTGGCGCCAGGATTTTAATATTAAAGGCACACCTGCACTGAAGTTCGTTGCTCAATTTTGTCTTTTCATCTAGCGTCCAGTTTAGAACTCTGTTTTGTGTCTCGATTCTAGTCTCGGCGCTTGGGTCTTAACCATCCTCGCCTTGGTCTCTTGTCACAGTACGATTAGGCCTAATGTGGACCCAGCAGGATATCAGAGCCTCTCGTCAGCTGTGGCTAGCCACAGTGAGAAAATTTCCTGGCAGAGCCTGGAGATACACAACCCCCAGGTCGCTGTGCACCAGCTGTCACAAGGAGGAAGCCAAGGTCGCTTGGGTAAGGCTATCAGTCACTCTGTTCAGTCAGTCCATCTTCCAACCCTGGAAAGTTTCAGCGGCGACTTGGGTTCTTGCTGCTGTCTCCTCACTCAGTGTTCATAGGTGTTTGAAGACCAGCTATCCCTCTTCCCTATGGAGCTCAGAAGGGTGTCCTTCATGATCTCTGTACTGACCAGGAGAGCCCTGGCCTGGGCCACCACACACCGGGATCAGAGATCAGAGGTTTGCTGAGCTTCAGAGGAATTTATGGATGCTGTGAAGAGGGCACTCCATCATCCTGCTTGTGTTAATGGAGCCTTGGACTGTCAGATGAAGGTGTGTCAAGGTAGACGTTCAGCAACTGGCTATGCTATTGAGTTTCGGAATTTGGCTGAGGAAAGTGGCTGGAACAGGGTGGCCTTGCTCAATTTATATAGACGTGGACATTGAGGCGAACTAAAGGATGCCCTTGCCTCGGGAGAACCGATAGAGGACTTAGAGGTTCCGATCAATGAACCATCTGCCTCGATAATTGCCTGGCTTAGTGAGAGTGGGTCTACCTCAAGAGGCCAAAGAAGGCTAGCCTGATCCTGACCTCAACACATCGCAGTTCTGTTTCCTGACCTCTTACAATGACCAGCCCGTCTCCTGCTCAAGATCTTGTCGAGCCCATGCAAGACTCTCCGCTGATGGGGACTCTCAGTGTTGGAGTCAAGGTTGCTGCAGGGAAGTAGGTCACCTACGCGTTGAATATCCAAAGTGGCTGCCATCGTGTGAACTGCCAAAACCGTGTTGAGAGGACTGTGACGGTAGCAGCCGCTACTCCCAACCCTTCTGATTCTGGTGTCACGCTGAAGGCGGAGATCAGGGGAAAGAACCGATGAGAGGTGGATGCACTTGTGGACTCAGGGACAGCCGGTAATTTCGTGGAATGGTGGACCACCCATTGCCTCAACGTACCTCTGCAGGAGTTGAACCAGCCCTGGATGGTCGTCCTCTTGGTTCTGAGCAGATCCTGCAGCAGGCATCGGCTTTGCGGGTGCAGATAGAGGAAAATGTGGAAGACATTTGTTTCTATATCAGCGAGTCTCCTCACACACCCCGATCCTTGGGCACCCTCGGCTGTCCCAGCATAACCGTTCCGTGAACTGGAAGGAGGGGAGGATCATTGCATGGTCCAGTCTTTGCAAAGGGGTATGTTTTCAGCTTGGCATTCTGACCCCAGGCCCTCCTGAGACCAATGGCTAACAAGGAGGCAGACTTCTCTTCAGTGTAACCTGGAGCCCCTGGGAGACCCAGTCCTGCCTCCAAAGGCAGCCAGCCGGCTCCTGCCAACAGGACTGTGTCTAGTCGGGGATGTGCTGGAACTAGAGAGAGAGAATTTCTAGTTCAGGAGCAAGCCAAAGAAACGGTCAAGCAGTCTGGAGCTCTAGCAGCCAAGCCTAAGGGATCCAGTTGCCAGGTCTCGTCTAAGGAGGAGGCTGTTAAATGCAGACCCTTGGACCCTAGTCCCAGGAGCTCAAATACCATTTTTAGTACCTCATTGTCTAAGGATATGAATGAGGATTTGGACTCTGATTTGGTCTCTGTTTCAACTATAGACTCTGAGCGAACCTATGGAGGAGACTCTGAGGTCTGCTGAATCATCCCTGTTACCTAAAGAGCCTTAGGAGTCATCCAGGGGTAGTTGCAATACCCAAGCTGGTCGAAATCCCTTCTGTTCACAAGGATTTGGAAGAGGTCTTCAGCAAGGGAAAGGCTTTGACTCTTCCACTGTACTGACCTTAGGACTGTGCAATAGATCTACTGCCTGGTACTTGGTGCTCCGCGGGGTCGATTATACACACTCCCAGGCCTGGAGAGAAGCCCTATGGAGAAGTATATGAAGGAGACTCCTGCCACAGGATTCATTCAGGCTTCCACTTCACCAGCCAGCCCAGACTTCTTCTTCATACAGGTAAAGGACAAGGGCCTGTGACCATGTATTGATTATGGAATGCTGAATTGCATAACGGTCAGGAATTGTGACTGCCTTCCACTCGTGAACATTGCCTTCAAGATTCAACAAGGGACAAGGGTATTCTCAAAGCTATACTTTCACAGTCTGCTCTGCATAAAAGAGGGCAACAAGTGGAAGACTGCAATCAGCACACTGACAGGGCACTGTGGTTACCCGGTCATGCCCTTCACCCTTGCGAACATGCCAGCAGTCTTCCAGGCCTTTATAAATGACGTGCTCTGGGATGTTCTCCATAAGTACGCCTTCGTCTGCTTGGAAGATATTCTAATCTTGAAGTCCACGGAGAGCACGTTACTCACGTCAGAGATATCCTAAAGAGACTTCTAGATCATAGACTTTATGTCAAGCTAGAGAAATCTGAATTTTATGTAACCACTGTTTCATTCTTGGGTTTTATCTTCTCTAAAGACAATCTCAAGATGGACCCGACCAAGACACAGATGGTCAGAGATTGGCTACAACCATCCAATATGAAACATGTCCTACGATTCCTGGGATTTGCTAACTTTTACAGGAAGTTCATCAGGAGCTTCAGCTCAGTTGCGGCTCCACTGACAGCACTAACTAAGAGAACCACAGACCCTTCTGTTTGGACTACTGAAGTGGAGGCCGCTTTTGCAGAGCTCAAACAACGGTTCAGTTCAGCTCCCATTTTGGTTTCACTAGACCTGGACCTTCCCTTCATCGTGGAAGTGGATGCCTCAGATGTCAGAGTGGGTGCAGCGTTGTCTCAACGGACACCTTCGGACAATAAACTGCGCCCGTGTGCGTTCTTCTCCAGGGGGCTATCCCCGGCAGAGGTGAACTACAACATCAGAAATAGCTGCTCACAGTCAAGTTGCCTCTGGAGGAATACCGTCACTGTCTTGAGGGGGCCAAGAACCCTTTTATCGTAAGGACAGACCACATGAACCTGGCTTATGTTTGGGAGGCCAAACTACTGAATTCCAGGCAGGCTAGGTGGTCTCTTTAATCATTTCAATTTCGTCCTGACCTATCAAACAGTATCAACGAATCAGAAACTGGATGCCTTGTGTCTTCAGATTGAACCTGAAAGAGTGGAGCAGCCTACCACCATTTTGCCCCAAGCTAAGGTGAAGGTGCCAATTTATTGGGGAATTGACGCAGATGTTCACAAGACCCAGGTACAAGGGGAGGCTCCCAAGAACGGACCTCCGGGTTGTCTATTCGTCCCAAGTTACGTCAGGTTTCAGGTACTTCAATGGGGACACGCTCACCCAGGGATTTCCAGGACCCTCAAGCTCATTAAGAGAAGATACTGGTGGCCTGGAATGGCGAGAAAAACTGACAATAGGTGCAGACATGCAAGGTGTGCACCCGGAGCAAGGAGCCTCACATCTAACCTCAAAGGCTTCTTCACACTCTACCTGTTCTGGACAGACCATGGGCACACATTATCACAGACTTCGTCATGGGGCTTCCAAGGGTAAGGCTGCCATCATGGTAATTGTAGATCATTTTTTGAAGGCCTGCAAATTCATTGTCTTGGACAAAGTATCATCTGCAGCAGAGACGGCCAAAGTTGTCCTGCACCAGGTCTTCAGGATCCACTGATTTCTGGTGGACATTGTGTAAAGGCGCGGTCCTCATTTCGCTTTGCGTTTTTGGAAGGTGTTCAGTGTAATAATTGGGGCAACAGCAGGTGTTTCCTCTGGGCTTCACCGGCAGTCCACAGCCGGATGGAACAGGTGACCAGGGGATGGAACAAACCCTAAAGTGCCTGGCCTCAGAAAAATACCAGGCAAGTGGTGAGACCATCTGATGTGAGCAGAGGTCGTCCACAACACTTTACAGCATTCTGAGCATGGGATGTCCCCATTCGAATGCCACTTTGGATATTCTCCGCCACTCTTCCCTGAGCAGGAGGCTGAGGTTGTGGTTCCTGCAGCCAAAGATCTCATCTGACGCTGCAAGAAAAAATGCGGTAGGACAAGGGAGATTTTGTTGGTCGAGACCCAGAAGGCTGAAATAAAGGCTAATCGCAAGAGAAAACCGGTCAGCTTTATAACCTGGGCAACAGGTCTGCCTGTCTACTCAGGATTTGCCTCTCCGGGTGGAGTCGAGGAAATTGACAGCGCAGTTCAAAAGTTCAAAGTAACATTTATTATCAGAGTACATACACGTCACCACATGCAACCTTGAGATTCTTTTTATGTCAGTGTACTTATTAAACTTATAACTGTAAGCAGGATCAATGGACAAAAACTTGTGCAAATGCAGATAAAAATAAATAGCAATAAATAATGAGCATGAAATAACAACATAAAAGATTCCTTAAAGTGAGACCATCGGTTGTAGGAACACCAGAAGTAGAATGAGTGTAGTTATCCCCTTTTGTTCAAGAGCTCATGGTAGCAGCGAGAAAAGAGCATGGCCTATGTGGTGAGAATCTTTGGTGACGGATACTGCTTTTCTACAGCAATGTTTCATGTAGATGTGCTCAATGGTTGGGAGAGTTTAACCCAGTCAGCACACTTTCCACCACACATCTACAGAAGTTTGTCAAGGTTTATGATGACATGCTGAATCTCTGCAGACTCCTGAGGAAGTAGAGCCTCAGACCATGTGATGAAGGAGTGTCAGGGTAGTCAGTCAGCAGCTGACTACACTATTGAGCTATGGACATTGGCCAAGGAGAGTGGTTGGAGCGGAGAGGCCTTGGTCGCTCTGTACCACCACAGACTCTGAGGTGAACTAAAGGATGCTCTTGCCTTGGGAGAGCTGGTACAGGACATCGAGGTGCTGATTGATCAGTCCATCTGCCTTGTTAATAGCCTGGCGGAGCAAGCGTAGGAGTAACTCATGAGGTTGAAGAAGGGCAGCCAAGCCTGGCCTCATGCATTGCAGTTCCACTTCCCAACTTTGGACAATGACCAGCCCGTCTCCTGCCCAAGATCCTGGTGAGCCCATGCAAACCGGCTGCACGAGACTCTCCGCTGATGAGAGGTCCCGGTGTTGGAGTCAAGATTGCTGCTATTATGCAGGGAAGCAGGTCACCTATGGGCCAAATGTCCGAAGCCGCAGCTGTCAGAAGAACTGCTAAGACCGTACAGTGTGGGGAGGACTGTGATGATAGCGGCCATTACTCCCATTCCTACTGATCCTGGTGTCATGCTGAAGGCAGAGGTCTGGAGAAAGAGCTGATGAGAGGTGAATGCCTTTGTGGACCCCATCACTTGGGTCCGAACCATCCTCGCCTCGGTCTCTTGTCACAGTGGAGAGAGCTTATGGGATACTTGCCTTCATTAGTCGCCAGTTAAGAATAAATGTGCAGGTATGGTGTAGTTATAAAGCATCATTTAGGCCAGGCTGGAAATATGTACCACCATTGAGCACATCTGCAGGAAACAATGTCACAGGAAAACAGTCTACACATCAGGGACCCCCACCACCCAGGACATGCTCTCTTCTCACTGCTGCCATCAAGAGGAAGGTACAGGAGCCTCAGAACTCGCACCACCAGGTTTAGGAACAGTTATTACCCCTCAACCATCAGGCTCTTAAAACAAAGGGGACAACTTCACTTGTCACACCATTGAAGTATTTCCACAGCCAATAGTCTCATACTCAAGGACCATTCATCTTGCAATCTCAATACTTATTGCTTATTTATTATACCCTGGGTTCTACGTGTACAGAGGCCAGACCTCCTCCCTGTCCTCTGTAGTTCAGCCTGAGTCCGAAAGGAGTTCAGTTCCTGTGTGCTGCCAGTGAGGAGGTACTACACGAGCCTTGCTGTTGGAGAGGCTGTGTACTGACAGGGAGAGACTTGCACATTCAGCTCTCCTTTTCGCAAGACTGCTAGCCAGTGGTGGAAGCTCAAAGTACCACGCTAGGTACATCACAACAACCATTTTGCCACCAGGTAAATGTTAAAATGTACATTTTGTGAAGATTGTCAGAGCAGGTTAAAAATTAGAATTTGATTCACAAAATAAAGGAAATACCTAATTGGTGTAAGTACATCACCATCAGTTTCCTCTGATCATCAGTAGAATAAAAAGGTGTCGGTAGAGCTGTGAAGTGCCTAATAATCTGCTCAATGTGCTCAATTTGGATTCAGTCAGCTCTAGACTTCATTACAGCTTTGGTGAAAACAAGGACAAAAAGCTAAACCCCAGAGCTGTGGTGTGATTAACTGCCCTTGAGTACCACAACAAAAAACCCAAGCAGAATTGAAATCAGTGCAGATCAATGATAAAAACAATTATCCATTGGCTGAAAGTATATTTAGTATAATAAATAACAGTGGTTGTTAGAGATAAACTGTCTCAGTCCACAGTCATCACAGTGAAGCCTCTTTAAGGTAGGGGATATTGTTTAATCATTTTTAGTTGCTTCAGTAATGATCTTCCATTCTTCAGAAACGGGCATGTGAACTGATGATCGCACATATTCACAACTCCACCATTCCATCATGGCTGATTCCGGATCCCACAAAACCTCATACACCCGCCTCTCGCCATAACCTTTGACACCCTGACCAATCAGGAAACTTATCAATTTTCATGGTCTTGGCCTCCATAGCTGTCAGTGACAGTGCTTTCCACAGATTAAATAATTTGAAATAGCAAAGATTCTGCAGAAAGAAACAAGACAAATTTGATAATAGTTAAAGCATTCCCTTTCCTGAAGTCAGTAACAAACAGAAATGGATTCATTGATTGTCATCTAAATTCACTCAACCTATTAAAAATAACTTACAAATGAATTAAATATTTTTCAAAGAGCTATAGATAATTCTGGCTGGTTCAGAATGTCTTCATTTGTAATAAGAGGCAGTATTTCTTACTTTAAAAAATCTTATAAAAGGATCAAGGAAATCATTCCTCCTCCCTTCCAACACACACACACACACACACACACACACACACACACACACACACACACACACACACACACACACACACACACTACACAAGAAAAGACCGACAAAATTGTTGGAGCAAAGTCAAACGAAAATTTCAAAAATTGTGTTTAATATAACGTTATGGAGGAAGCCATTATGCTTGTTGAGTCAGTACAGGCTCTGTATAAGGGAAAGTAGCAGGTCTTTCTCCTTCCCTCTGCACTCCACACCCACATTTCCCCCTCCCATTGTCCTGCATATTCCTTTCTCTAAGATATTTATCCATATCCCTTTGGAACTTTGCAATTTAACTGACCTCCTTTACTACCCCAGCAGTGCATTCCAGATCCTGCGTAAAGAAATGTACCTTCATGTCACATTTGGTTATTTTACCAATTCCCTTCATTCTGTGTACCCCCATTCTTGAAATGTGAACAGTTTCTATCTGTCAACTTCGTCAATACCCTTCATGGTTTTGTATAACTTTATATAATCACCTAGCAGGCTTCTGTTCCCAAATGAACATCCCCAGCTTCAATAATCTAACAATTTACTGATGTTCTTCTTCCTGGGACTCATTAGTAAATCTCCTTTTCACCTGCTTTAAAGCCTTCAAGTCTTTCCTAAAATGTGATGGCCAGAACTGTACACAATACTCCAGTTGTGACAAGTGTTTTATAAAAGTTCATTATCACTTATTGCTCCTATTCTCCATGCCCCTATCTTTGAAACACAGGTTCATACATGTTTTAACCACTTTCAGTAAACCAGATATCGTGATTTTAGAATCGTGATTTATCCCTGTTGTTCCTTTTAGAATCGTGATTCTCATTTTCCTACCAGAATGTAACACTTTGCATTTCCCTGCATTAAATTTCATCTGCCATCCATCTATCCAATCCAATAGCGACATCCAAAAAGCTGGAGGAACTCAGTGGGTCAGGCGACATCTATGGAGGGAAATTAATAGTCAATCCTACCCTATAGTCAACTGTCCACTTCCCTCTGTAGATGTAGCCTGAAACACTGAATTCTTCCAGCTTTTTGAGTGAGGCTGCAGATTCCAGCATCAGCAATCTTTTGTGTCTCCTGTGTGCACTCATTCCCATAGCCTGCTGACATGTCCTTCACATCTATTCCTATCCACTTTATGATTCACCATGTCTTTAAATTTTGCATTATTTGCAAATCAGAAAACTGTGTATGTCATTAACAATTTTTTTTAAAAGCAGGTATCAAATGTTAGTTAGGTTGATGGAGTTAAGGTACAGATCAGCCATAATCTTATTGAATGGTAGAGCAGGTCCAATTAACCTTCTTATCACAATGAATTCTGTGCTCCAGTAAAAATCTTCAGTAAATAGGTTTCAAATTCATGATTAATAATGAATTCTTGAATTCTCTGTTTTCAAAATCCAGAACTTTATTGGCTTTATTAACAATTTTATCCACCGGGTTATTTTTTTACATTCAAAGAATGATGAGGTCAAGTTGTTCTTCAGTGTTGTTGGAAAATGGATTCTCCTTAAGCCTTTTAACAGTGCTTGTTGTTTGCACTTTATGCTATACATGCTATCAATAAATTTTAACATGATTCCCCAAGTCGAAACCTGCTGTATGTGAAAAGAAGCATAGATCCATGGACTATATCACTTGCAATCTTTTATTGGTTAAAATATCCTGAACTAAACCGAAAGGTGGTTTATGGCAGATCAATAAACTAATATGTCATGATCGATCAATTGACTTCCAAAGGACAGGATAGTCTTCAGCGGCTTAGCAAACAACTAGAGCAGTGCCAAGACTATTTCTGCAACTCATCAAGTCTCGGAGATAAGGAGGAACTGACCAGCCTGATTTCCCACTCCTTATCTTTATCATGCGATTCCTGCTACAAGCACTTGCACATTTTAATAAGGGCAAGAGAGATAAATGTTCCTGGTGTTAAACAGCTGCAGGCACTCACTTGAAATGCTACATGTGAGTAACATTTACATGCACAGTGTTATGCAGTTCAAATATATTCTAGCAATGTTGCAGGACGAAAGATGGAGGACAATGTAGTAAAATAGAGTAAAGTGGTCCATCTATGATTCCTCAATCATAAATAGTCAAATTTCACAGTAAGTCTCAACTTTAGTTCTCACTTTTACTTATCATCAAAGCCATTAGCAAGTTTGAAGGTTGTAATTATTAACTGAAATTGGCCTCAAAGGGGAATTTATCCATAAAATATTATATCGGGGCTAGTAGGGATATTAGATATTAGATACTAAAAAGCATCTAGAAATAATACCCTTTGTAATGTGCATTATCTTCTACATACTGCACACTGATTGTCTGGAAATTTGCCTAGGATTGACCTACTGATTACTTTTCAGCAATTTTTCCTGAAAGTGTATGCGTATTGAGTGAGAATAGGAATCAAGTTTATTATCACTAGCACGTGTTGTGAAATTTGTAGTTTTACGACAGCGGTACATAATATACTATCAATTACAATCGGAAGTACTACAGAATATTAGAGTATAAGAAAATTAATCTAAATATTATAAATAATGTTCAAAGATTCAAAGTACATTTGTTATCAAAGTCTGTATGCAGTATACAATACTGTAGAATAGGACGTGTTTGACTTCAATATTTTATGCTTTCCATTTCATGTTTAGATAGACTTCCAGGATTCAAGTCTGAAGTATAGCAGGTTGGTAATCAAAATGTACTGAGCAAATAATCAGCTCACTCAAGGGTATAGAAGGCAAGGAAAAAGAATCAAAGATCACAAGCTGAAGAAGCAAATTGAATTTAAAATATGATACGCTAATTGTAATATCTGAGATGCAAATGTATTTTTTGCATTGGACTGGATTTGTCGTCATCAAAGAGGATAATGTAGTTTCAAATCTAAAACCTTGATTCACTTTTTGCGCTAATGTAACTAGATCCACAGTAAAACATGTTTTTTTTATTCAAGAGATGATAAACATGGCTCGTGATCTATCTGTGACCAATGTTTGCATATAAATGCTAGAAAACCAGTTCTTCCATAAGAACTACTTCCACACCCACTCTCAATCATATTTTATTTTTTGAGACAGTTCTTTTGCACTAACGTGTAGTGATTCACAGTTCAGTGACACTGCTTGTCTTCAGAATTGGATGACTCATTAAACAATCAGGAAATTAGTTGTGGAAAATGTGTAGGTGGACCATGACCTACAACTGTAGTGTAATGTGTTTTATCTTGTTGTCCCCTTTCCACAAATTGATTCCAACTGCAAATATTTCCATCCCCCAACACTTATTCAAACTATACCTCTACAGATGTATTTTATTTAATTTTGAACAGCAACTTCTCTTCAAGAAAAATTTGTAAATATCAGTACGTACATTTGTGACATATGAACATTATGCTGTGTTTGTTTCTGGATATACAGTGCCAATAAAAAATATTCACCCCCTCCCCCCCGGAAGTTTTCATGTTTTATTGTTTTACAACATTGAATCATAGTGGATTGAATATTTGCTTTTTTTAAACACTGATCAACAGGAAAAGACTGTTTTGCGTGCAAGTGAAAATAAATCTCTACCAAGTGATCTAAATTAATTACAAATAGAAAACACAAAATAGTTGACTGCATAAGTATTCACTCCCTTCAAGTCATTATTTAGTAGATGCCTTTTGGCAGCAATTACAGCCTTGGGTACATGTGGATAGCTCTCTATCAGCTTTGCACATCTGGGCACTGCAATTTTTCCCCATTTTTCTTTACAAAACTGCTCAAGCTCTGTCATATTGCATGGGAATCATGAGTGAACAGCCTTTCAAGTCCAGACACAAATTCTCAACTGGATTGAGGTCTGGACTCAGACTTGGCCACTTCAGGACATTAACTTTATTTTTAAGCCATTCCTGTGTAGCTTTGGCTTTATGTTTGGGGTCATTGTCTTGCTGGAAAACAAATCTTCTTCCAAGTCACAGTTCTCTTTCAGACTGCATCAGGTTTTCCTCCAGGATTTCCCTGTATGTTGATTCATTCATTTTATCCTCTACTTTCTCAAGCTGTCCAGGCCCTGCTGCAGTGAAGCATCCCCACAGCCTGATGCAACCACCACCATGCTTTGTGGTAGCGATGGTGTGTTTTTGGTGATGTGTGGGGTTTGGCTTACGCCAAACATGCTATTTAGTATGATGATCAAAAAGCTCAATTTTGGTTTCATCAGACCATAGAACCTTCTTCCAGCTGACTTCAGAGTCTCACACATGCTTTCTGGCAAGCTCTAGATGACATGTCATGAGAATTTTTTTCAACAATAGCTTTCTCTTTGCCACTCTCCCATAAAGCTGTGACTGGTGAAGCATCCAGGCAGCAGTTGCATGTACAGTCTCTCCCATCTCAGCCACTGAAGCTTGTAACTTCTCCAGAGTTTTCATAGGCCTCTTGGTAGCCTCCCTCACTCGTCCCCTTCTTGCACAGTCACTCAGTTTTTGAGGATGTCCTGCTCTAGGCAGATTTACAGCTGTGCCATATTCTTTCCATTTCTTGATGATTGCCTTAACTGTACCCCAAGGGATATTCAGTGACTTGGAAATTTTCTTGTATCCATCTCCTAACTTGTGTTTTTCAATAACCTTTTTGCAGAGTTGCTTGGAGTGTTCTCTTGTCTACATGGTGTAGTTTTTGCCAGGATACTGACTCACCAGCAGTTGGACCTTCCAGATACAGGTGTATTTTTATTATAATCAATTGAAACACCTTGACTGCACATAGGTCTCCAAAAACAGATCTCCATTTGACTAATTATGTGACTTCTAAAACCATTTGGCTGCACAGTGCTGATTTGGTGTGTCATATTAAAGAGGGAGGGGTGAATACTTATGCTATCAATTATTTTGTGTTTTATATTTGTAATTAATTTAGATCTCTTTGTAGAGATTTATTTTCACTTCGACACAAAAATCTTTTTTGTTGATCAGTGTCAAAAAAGCCAAACTAAATCCACTGTGATTCAATGTTGTAAAACAATAAAACATGAAAACTTCCGGGGGAGGGGCGGGTGAATTCTTTTCCTAGGCACTTATCTACTGGAGTTATAACCAAGAATTAGTAATAGACCCTAAATCAATGAGGTATTTTGTACATTTCTGCAACTTATGTCATTCTCTTCTGTTGTTTCAATTCTGTGCCCATAAATAATTAACACTTTGCCTTTTATAAAATTGTTGACGTCAGTTCTTAATTTACTTTGTGTAATGAATAGTTGTTTTCTTTTATTCCTTTTCTATCTCAATATCAGAAAAAAATAAAACATTTTAATATGACTACTATCCTGAACTTCAATGTTGCAGATGGTTTATATAATTCAAGCAATCCTGGTTTCAAAGTCTTCTGATCATTAGAAGGGTTGACCTTATGATTATAGTTATTTGCATAAAGAACATAGCAAATTTCAGATGAAGCATTTCTTAGTGACATTGGCAAAGTAAAAACCTGCAGAAATTTCTTGAGGATGATTCTGTAGCCAATAGTACATAGAAGGAGAAAATGCAGGAAATACTCAGTCGTTTAGGGAGTGGCTGGGGAAGGAAACAGGAAATGTTATATTTTAATGATTTTTCATGAGAACCAGTGGATGAATTTAAATGTTTTAGATGTTTTACATGTTTTCTTGTTCTTCAATGTGACTTTTTAAAAAATATGGCTGATTTTGAATTTTTCCTGAATGACGGCAGGTTCAGTTTGGTGGCTTGCTTTGACTGGGTCTCAGAGAAATGCAGTGGGATTTATGGTCAGAAAGCCTTGCAGCATACAGGAGCAAGCTGAAGTCAACTTTCACAAGGAATGTCATGCAGGGGCACTGGCCGAAGATGAGATTAAGCTTATTAGGTTGTTGACCAGCAAGTGTGAGAGGTAGGATTTCCACTAATCCAATAATTCACAGGCTTTACGCTTGTTTCCAGGTTACGGTTACTGTCCATCCAAGGTTTTTTTATTTTTTTATTTTTATTTAGTTACAGTAATGTAAACAGGTCCTTCTCGCAACAAAGAGCCTGCGCTACCAAATTTTCTATATCCCATTTTTGAGTTTTTTTCCCCTTTTTAACATAGGGTAAATACCAGGCCAGCATTGGCCAAGGTTTTGTCGTCATCAGAGCACAGTGAGCACTGTTGGATCCCTCATAATAAAAAGACGTAGGCTGTCTGCATGATGCCCTGTCTATAAAGACCACTCATTAAAACATAAGGCTCTCAACAGTAGGCTCTTCAACCCCTCATGTCTGCCCTGCCATTTAACCTCTCACCTCAGCAGCACTTCCCTGAACTAACCTCATATCCCTTGATTATCTAACAATCTGCTGATCTCTGTCTTGCACAAACTCAGTGACTAATACTCTGCTGTTCTGCTTCAGGAGAGAACTCAAATTATTCACTGCCTCATGGGTTGAATTTTTTTCCCGTCTCTAACCTGAATGGCTTCCCCTTATTCTGAGGCCATGAGTCTAGGTAGTAGACGTGCCAGTTACAGGAAACATACCCTGTCAGACACCTTAAGGGTTTTGAACAATTTGACACTCTTCTTAGCTTAACAAAGAATAGACCTGATCTGCTTAATTCTCCCCTATAACAACTAGCCCCAGGAATCAATCTGCTAAATCTTTGCAGGGCCTGTGTGTCATAAACATAACCTTCCCAGGTTAGGAAACTAGACACAAATTCCAGCTACATGCTCACTAGGGCTCTATATATTGCAGCAATAAAGATCAACATATAGCTTGCCTTTCTATTTAAAATCAGAGTCAAAATCAGGTTTAACATCACTGGCATGTGTTGCGAAACTTGTTAGCTTTGCAGCAGCAGTACAGTGCAATACATCATAACAGAGAGAAAAGACTATAGATTCTGTGTGTGTGTGTGTGTGTGTGTGTGTGTGTGTGTGTGTGTGTGTGTGTGTGTGTGTGTGTAATAAGTAGTGCAAAAAATAGAAATAAAAAAGTAGTGCGGCATCCATCACGAAGGACTCCCATCACCCAGGATATGCCCTCTTCTCATTGCTACCATCAGGAAAGTGGTACAGGAGCCTGAAGGCACACATTCAATGATTGAGGAACAGTTTCCTCCCCTCTGCCATCAGACTTCTGAATGGACATTGAACCTATGAACACTACCCCACTACTTTTTTTTTCTCTTTTTGCACTACTTACTTAATTTAACTTTATAAATATACATCTACTAGAAGAAGTTTTAAATTGCAGATCACATCAGATTAGTTTATTGTCATGTATACCAGCATACACTGAAATTCTTTGCACACATAGTAAACATAATTACATGGTTATAATAAGTAGAAGAATGAATACGGCAGTGAGTGCAAAACGAAAAAATGGTGGCATAGAACATAGAACATAGAATAGTACAGTACAGTGCAGGCCCTTCGGCCCACAATGTTGTGCCGACCCTCAAACCCTGCCTCCCATATAAGCTCCCACCTTAGATTCCTCCATATACCTGTCTAGTAGTCTCTTAAACTTCACTAGTGTATCTGCCTCCACCACTGACTCAGGCAGTGCATTCCATGCACCAACCACTCTCTGAGTAAAAAACCTTTCTCTAATATCCCCCTTGAACTTCCCACCCCTTACCTTAAAGCCATGTCCTCTTGTATTGAGCAGTGGTGCCCTGGGGAAGAGGCGCTGGCTATCCACTCTATCTATTCCTCTTATTATCTTGTACACCTCTATCATGTCTCCTCTCATCCTCCTTCTCTCCGAAGAGTAAAGCCCTAGCTAGATTGGGGTTGGTGATTGTTCAGAGAGAAGTAGAGGAACCGTTTGTGATTTGAAGCAAGTTTCCTCAAAACACATGTAGCCGAGATTAAGATAGTTGTAGTGTTTACTCCAGAGTGCTTACCATATGCCATCCTTTGTCTCCCCCTGATACCTCCCCTTTACTATAGTTGATTGGCCTCTCAACATGCAGGCTGCATTCCCCACATCTCTGCTCTCACCCTCTCTCTTCCTGCCCTGAATAATGACACAGTAGATGTTGAATGGTGTGGAGTATGGATATTTAATCAGTGAAGTTTAGAAGAGGATATCTGGTCTGAGTGCAGCAACATTCTGAGAGGGTATATGCTGAAAAGCTGCAAAATTTTAACTAAGGGACCTTCGTCTGAAGAAGGGGATCAGACACATATGAGAAAATGATGGGACGACTCTTCATTCGGAATATTCTCTAACTTTGAAAGGAAAAGAAAATTACACCCCAAACCAGATTCAAGGCCTTGCTGGCAATCTGTAATCTGTGCATAATTTTTCTCTGCAGTGGTAACGGGATATGATGCAAAGACTATGGGGCATTCACTTCCATCACTCATAACATGTGACACGACTGCACCTACACCATGAGGTGAGGTGTCCAAGGGAAACTTCACTGGATGATGTGATCATAATGTGTGAGTACGGTGTCTGATGTCACCATTTCCTTTGCCTTTTGGAAAGCCACCTTACTCTGTTTGTCCTTTGCCAATTCTTCCTGATCTGTGATAATGAGTTCAAAGGGTGGAGCACAGTAGCCAATTTTGGCAGAAACCTGTTATAGTAATTGACAAACCCCCAAAAAAATGACCACAACAGTGACACTTCCTTTAGCCTTGGAAGCCCCAAGATTACATGGAGTACATACTCGTGTAATCCTTGTGCATCAGTGGTGTAACCATAGTAAGTGATGCTTGGTTTAAAGAACTCACACTTGTTGCTTCATACTCTAAGCCCATAGTCATCTACTCTTTTTAACGCTGTCTTGAGATTTTGTAGATGTTCCTTGTCATCCTTACCACTAACAATGGTGCCATTCAGGTAACACTGAGTGCATGGACAGCCTTTCAGCTCCAGGTACATTCTGCCAGACTGCAGGTGCAGATGTTACTCCAGAAATAAGACTATTAGAGTGATAAAGCCCCTTGTGAGTGTTTATGATGAGAAACACTTTGGACTCTTCTTCCATCTCCATCTGTAGGCAGGCTAAATCCACTTTGCTGAAGTGTTTCCCTCTGTAACGTGAAGAGTTAATTTGCTTGGCACTGAAAGCCACTTCTGCTGTGCCAGTTATTGATTGGCCTGTTCAAGGGAGGCCCCACAATGTTGACCCTCCTGTTTTTACCACATACTAGCACAATGTTGGTGCATGGCCAAGTGATTAAGGCGTTCGTCTACTGATCTGAAGGTCGTTAGTTCGAGCCTTGACTGAGGTAGTGTGTTGTGGCCTTGAGCAAGGTACTTAACCACACATTGCTCTGCAACAACACTGGTGCCAAGCTGTATGGGTCCTAATGCCCTTCCCTTGGACAACATCGGTGGTGTGGAGAGGGGAATCTTGCAGCATGGGCAACTGCTGGTCTTTCATACAACCTTGCCCAAGCCTGCGCCCTGGAAGTTTTCGAAGGCGCAAATCCATGGTCTCATGAGACTAACAGATGCCTATTAAATTATTAAACACAATGTGGCTTGTTGGTTGTCATACTTCACTACTATGAATGTCATTCCTACAGGATTTATCTTTTTTCCAGTGTAAGTTCTTAGTTGGATATCTGCAGGCTTCAGTTCAGAATCTTTGAAATGCCTTTCCAACTCATCTTACGGAATGACTGAAACAGCTGAGTCAGTGTCCAATTTCATTTTAATTAATTTGCCGTTCACTTTTGGTGTAAGCTGTATTGCTTCTCTCTTGTTAGTTTTCACATTGTAAACCTGAAGGCTGCGCAGTCCTGTATCACTGTCATCATTTTCAGATCTTTCTTCAACAACGTGCAGATTAGTGCTCATTTTGAAACTACAACATGACATTTTAAAATCTTTTTCTCTTTTCTGTGCAGTCCATTTTTTTGTCTGTCTGACATGCTCTTTGTATGTGTCCTACTTTGTTGCATTTTCAACAAGTTTTGCCTTTAAATCTGCATTGGGCTGGTGTATGTGTGCCCTTGCCATGATGGTATCTCAATTTGTTTGGCCAGGCAGGTTTCTGTTTAGACATTGCGATTTTGTTCACTTTCATTCTTGACTGACTCTCAATTGCTTCTCTGATCGCCGTTTTCATTGATTCAGTGATTTCAACTGCTCTTTTAAATGTGAGTTGTGCTTCAGTTAGAAGCTATTTTTTTATGCTTTCTTGTAAATTTCCACAAAATAAATGCTGTCTCAGTGCATCATTAAGCACATAAGTTTAGCCACATAAGCTGAAATGGGCTCCCCTTCTTCTTGATTCTGCTAATGAAACCTAAAGTGTTCTGTGATCAACAATGGTTTCAGTTCTAAATGTTCCTACATTACATTCATGATATCAACAAAGCTCATTTCGGCTGGTTTGATTGCAGTAGCTAAATTTCTAAGCAAATTGTATGCTTTTCCATCTGTTGCACTTAGCAACACTGACACTCGTTTTTCACTGTCAATTTAATTTGCTTCAAAATACTGCTCAATTCATGCAGTGTACGTCCAATTATCTGTTGTGCAATTGAACATGTCTATTTTTCTGATGTATCCAGCCATTTCTGCTTTATTTATTTATTATCTCCCAGTACTTTGTGCTTATGAACCCATGGCTGAGCTTGTTACTTGTTACTTTTGACCCTTTTTCTGGCTCCCCTTCCGAAGAAAAACGTCCTGCACTTCAACTGGTAGGTAGTTGTCTCGGGTTCATTTTTAAACTTCCTTGTTGCCACTGTTATGTTTTGTAGCTCCAGAAACTAATCAAAAGAAAAAAAAAAACAGGAACTGGGATATTTGCATTCTTAGTTTTTCTTTAGAGAGGCACTCACATTTTTCATGGTGGCATATGCTATTCATGAACGTCTTACATATAGCCCATAATGAATTATGTAAACAAACAAAGAATGTTTAATCAAACAATATATTACTCAAATATCACTGAAATATTAAATATACTGCAGCACTAAAAGGCATCTACGTCTTACAAATACCATAAAGCACAGAGTATCATCACCTAAAACTGCATTATGTGGTAATGGAAAGGCAACCAACATGTTCTGCTGAAAATTAGGTCATGGATTTCTAAGTGTCCAGAAATTCTAAAAAGCAAAGTAACAGGCAAAATACAAAGTGTAGAAATGTCAAGCAAATCTGTTACTAAAATTGAATTCATATTTATACTCAAATCATGACAACAGGAAGTAAGTTAAGTTGACAAGAAGTGAAAAATGTTGCAAAACTTTATGTCTGCTGCATGTCAATCACTCTTCAATCAACAAATCAAAAAGTACAGTATACATGAAAAGTAAACCTAATTATTTTTCTTTTTCTTCTTATCTTTGATATTTTGCTTTTTCCCTTGATGGCCAAGAGCCATGGCTATGTATGCAATTGTGTACTATGTCCTGATGAAAAATCTTGGTCCGAAATGCTGACTGTGCTCTTTTCCATAGATGCTGCCTGGCCTGCTGATTTCCTTCAGCATTTTGTGTGTGTTGCTTGGATTTCCAGCATCTGCAGATTTTCTCTTGTTTATGTATACAATTTTTCATTTATCTTAGTGAAAGTGATCTTGGTGTACTTTTAACATTGCCTCTTTTACAGCACGTGCACCTGTAAGATTGCACCACATGAATGATACAACAGTACTAATTAAAATTTATTGAGATTCCAGTGAATTAAATGAATGCATTGGATGATGCGATGAACATGGCTCAGTGCTCTTTGACTGTCACAAGCCCTGAGCATACTGGTAGAAACACACGTTCCTTCTTCAGAAAATTCAGGTATTGACAAGACTGAGCAAGAAAGGGAGTGACCAAGGAGCCACCAAACTATTCAATAACAATTTGCGCTTATATGGTATTTTTGATTCAACAAAATGCCTCGAGGTATTGTTTAAAGACAAAATGTGATACCTAGCCACAGAGGGAAATGATAGGTCAGGTTATTGATAGGCAGCTCAAATTGTTTCCACTGAGTTTTGTTTTACTTATTATCATGATGTCATTGCTTTAGGATAGGATAACATTTATTGTCCATCCATAATTGTCTTTGAGATTGTAGGAAGAGCCACGCACTTGAAGTGTTGGAGTTTCGCTGGTGAAAGTAATGTAACAATGCCATTCAGGAGGGTATTCCAGGATTTGGACCCAGGTGCTCACGAAGAATGACAATATATTTCCAAGTCAGGATGATATGTGCCTAAAAGTGAGACCTACAGATGGTGATATCCTCATGCATCATATATTATTATCCAACGTGGTTGAGGTCACAGATTTGGCAGTTTCCTGAGTAGCTACAATGCATTTTGTTGGCAACACGCACTGCAGGATTGGCCATGGAGGAAATAACTATTTTGTGTTGTGGATAGAACGTACATTAAGTGAACAGTTTTGTAGTCTGAGGGCGTGGAGCTTCTTGAGTGATGTTTAATTTGTATTCATCCAGGCAAATAGAAAACATTCTATCATACTTTGAATTGTGCCCTCTTAGAAAGTGGAAAGATTCTGGGGTACAAGTGGGTTACTCAGAAAAGGTAAATCTCTGACCATTTTTTAAGGTATGGTACAAATACAAGACCATAAGACTTGGCCTCCAATGAGTGTGAGTAGGTGGAGTGACATCCTTCCACTTAAGCAACAATGCCCTCCTGGCTATAAATTTAGAGAAGATTCACTGTTCAACTTCTGAACCCAGACAAGATTTTTTAACATTGTGGGGACCTTTTTTGAATTATTTTCAAAATCTTTGATTGGCTTTTAAGCACAGATGTTGGCTAACAATATGTTTTATTACATGGTAAGAACTTTTTCCTTTTCTTTTTTTTAACCAAACAGCTTTTTTTTTGCTGGTAGTGGGTTTAGATTTTTTTGTATAATAAAATTATCTCTTTTCAATATTATGTTTAACTTTAATGTATACGGATATGAGGTAATGAGACTATATTTGTGATTTCAATATATTGTAATTGACATATATTATATATCCTACTGTACTCTATATTCTTTTATGTAAGAAATCAATAAAAATATTGAAAAAGAAAGACGTGGCCTCCACTGCAGTCTGTGGCAGTGCATTCCACAGATTCATGACTCTCTAGCTAAAATATCCTCTTTACGTCTGTTATAATTTTGACGCTGTGTCCTCTAGTTCTGGATACCCTGACCATAGGAAACATTCTCCCACGTCCACCCTATCTAGTCCTTTCAATGTTCGGTAGGTTTCAATGAGATCCCTGAACATTCTTCTAAATTCCAGTGAGTACAGGCCCAAAGCTGCCAAATGCTCCTCATGTGTTAACCCCTTCATTCCAGAATCATCCTCGTGAACCTCCTCTGGACTCTGTCCAATGACAAAACATTCTTTCAGAGATATGTCTATTTTAATTATATTACTAGACAATTGTAACATCCCGCATATTGATGAAGGGGGACTTTTGTTGGTAATGTCATTGAATATCAAGGATAGCCTGTTTTTTTTTGGAGGTGATAATTATCTGGTGGTGTGGCATGATGTCTGTGGTAAAGGAATGGCATTGGGCTTAAGTAGAATATTAATGGTGCCATGGACCAGTTGAGCTAAATATTAGCTTTATTTGGCACATGTATATCGAAACTCACAGTGAAATATGTCATTTGTGTCAAATCAAATCAACAAAGGTTTTGGTGGGCAGCCCAGGAGTATCACTATGCTTCTAGCACAATCATAGCATGTCCACAACTCATTAACCTTAACCATACGTCTTTGGAATGTGGGAGGAACCCAGAGCATCTGGAGGAAACCCACACAGTTACAAGGGGAATGTGCAAACTCCATACAGACGGCGTCAGGAATTGAACTGCAATCTTACAGCTGCAGATTTATAAATTAGTCCACATACCTCGTTATTGGTCTGGACTGTATCATTTTATTTCCCTGGCCATACATTATATTGGGGGTTAGTGCTGACCTAAGGTAATATTTTGCTCAGACTCCCTGTGCAGATTCTTAGCCTGATCTCTGTTGTGTGTGGTCACAAGGGTGAAGATTGGATCAATTTTAATTGATATAAATGGAGACTCCTATATAAGTAATTGTAAAGAGCTGTAGCGATATAAGGAGTTGGATATTTCCAGACTTGGCCCATTGCCCAGAGTCACTTCCTAAACTCTTGTCTGCCTGCACTACCCTAGACTAGATATGGAAGGCTGATCTCACTGGATAGGCAAATCCCTATGGCAAGTAGGACTCAAGCTGAGATAATTTATATTCAGATGCGTCCAAATAATTATAGTTATCAATGAGGTATATAAAAACCTTAAATGAAAGTTTACAAGCAATCATAAACTAGATTACTTTTTCTATTCTTTGGGCCAAGAGCCCCAGCTGAAATGAATGACTTTTGTCAGGTTTGAGCTAATGTAGGGTCAGCGAATCCAGTTCACTGCTGGACTCCACAGAAGCATCTGGCATTCATTTTGATTGAGGCTTTCAGCTCTGGCTGAGTTTGGGACTAAACTGTATCTAAGTCTCTTCTTCTTGGAACACACATCAAAGTTGCTGGTAAATGCAGCAGGCCAGGCAGCATCTCTAGGAAGAGGTACAGTTGACATTTCGGGCCGAGACGCTTCGCCAGTCCTGACGAAGGGTCTCGGCCCGAAACATCGACTGTACCTCTTCCTAGAGATGCTGCCTGGCCTGCTGCGTTCACCAGCAACTTTGATGTGTGTTGCTTGAATTTCCAGCATCTGCAGATTTCCTCGTGTTTGCGCTCTTCTTCTTGGGTGGCCTCTTGGAAATGAGAATGTGATCTTGTGATGGTTGATGACACCGATGTGGGGCCTTCAGGTTTTTACCACAGATGGGGTAGGGGGTGTCTGATGGGATGATAGGGTAGGTGGCTGTAAGGTAGTGCACTCCTCTTGCTTTTACCAGCCTTCCTTGTGCTCTTAAAGGATGTGTTTGAGGTTTTCAGTGCCATTTTAAAGGTTCCTGCACTTTGAGCATCCATGGGCCAGGGATTCTCATGAGTAAATGGAATGTTGCTATTTTTTCAAGGAGGATTTGTGAACATACTTGAATCTTTCTTTACTGGCTGGTTATCTTTTTCTGCAACAGACCTTTGAACAATTACCTATTTTTGGAGGAATAAGAATGACCTGACCAGTCCAATGGAGTCAATGAATATAATTAGACCCTCAAAAATGTGGATGTTGACCTGGTTGATGTTGGCTTGCTTACCCTTCTGGTGGATTTTTTGGAAGTAACTTTGGTAGTATATTTCCTTTATGCTCTGACGTGCCTGTAGGTGTGTGAGAGAAAGTTTATATCTGCTGAGTGGCATCTAACATTTGGACCATGAGTCTGTGAGCATGTATCCAAATAGTTGAATGCTGGCTGTTGCTTGTGTAGTTCGTGGCCACAGTCAGGCAAATTCACCCCACTAAACAATATTCACGTCTGTCAGGAATGAGATGATGTCAGCCAAAATCAGGCAGGTGTTGGAAATAATGTTGGAGGTATTTTGAAATAAAATTACTGGGAATACACAGTGACTCTGCACCTGTGTTGAAAGAAACAGGATCAATATTAATTCTAGTGTATTCAAGGGAGAAAAATGATCTATAATTGTTGCAAAAATTGATTTAACAAATATGAATTAAATAAGTGGCATTAAAGGAAATATTTCCAAGGTCGATCCAGACAATAAGTCTTTGAGATTTACAAGGAAGGAAAGAATTCAGAAGAATGCCAAATGAGCTGAGAGTTCATTATGCTGCTTTTTCATTTCCTAAGAAACTCAGAATATTAGAAATGACACCATCAAACATTGGTGTTTACCCCATTTGCTTGAAACAAAAGTGACTCCTTATTTAAACTCCACACTCATCATGGGTTACGTTGGAGGCAGTATGATCAAACCAGTATATCATTTTTAAAAAATCTCCTGAGTGTAAGTCCCTATTTAAAACTTGAAGCAATACACATAAAATGCTGGAGGAACTCAGCAGGTCGGGCAGCTTCCATGGAAATGAATAAACAGTTGCTGTTTCACACCAAGATCTTTCAGGCAGACATCTTCCCCCTTTCTTTTCAGTCCTGAAGAAGGGTCTCAGACTGAAACATCGGAAAAAGCCTCTGACTTTCCACACCATCAATGCCTCTCATCATCTTATACACCTCTATCAGGTCACCTCTCATCCTCCATCACTCCAAGGAGAAAAGGCTAAATTCACTCAACCTATTCTCATAGGGCATGCTCCCCAATCCAGGCAACATCCTTGTAAATCTCCTCTGCACCCTTTCTATGGTTTCCACATCCTTCCTGTAGTGTGGTGACCCGAACTGAGCACAATACTCCAAGTGGGGACTGACCAGGGTCCTATAAAGCTATAACATTACCTCTCAGCTCTTAAACTCAATCCCACGGTTGATGAAGGCCAATGCACCGTATGCCCTCTTAACCACAGAGTCAACTTGCGCAGCAGCTTTGAGTGTCCTGTGGACTCGGACCCTAAGATCCCTCTGATCCTCCACACTGCCAAGAGTCTTACCATTAATATGATATTCTGCCATCAGATTTGACCTATCAAAATGAATCACCTCACACTTATCTGGGTTGAACTCTATCTGCCACTTCTCAGCCCAGTTTTGCATCCTATCGATGTCCCGCTGTAGCCTCTGACAGCCCTTCACACTATCCACAACACCCCTAACCTTTATCTCATCAGCAAATTTACTAACCTATCCCTCCACTTCCTCATCCAGGTCATTTATAAAAATCACGAAGAGTAGAGGTCCCAGAACAGATCCCTGTGGCACACTTCTGGTCACCGACCTCCATGCAGAATATGACACACCTACAACTACACTTTGCCTTCTGTGGGCAAGTCAATTCTGGATCCACAAAGCAAGGTCCCCTTGGATCCCATGCCTCCTTACTTTTCAATAAGCCTTGCATGGGGTACCTTATCAAATGCCTTGCTGAAATCCATATATGCTACATCTACTGCTGTTTAGACACATTCTCAAAAAATTCAATCAGTCTCGTAAGGCACAGCCTGCCTTTGACAAAGCCACGCTGACTATTCCTAATCATATTATTCCTCTCCAAATATTCATTAGTCCTGCCTCTCAGGATCTTCTCCATCAACTTGCCAACCACTGAAACGGATTTGATGGATTATCCCACAGTCTGCACTTCAGCTCCATGTGCTCCGGACAGAGAGACTCAAAAAGTGTCCAAATGCTTCTCTGTCCATCTCAACAGAATCAGGTGAAGGATTCCATTTTTCATATTTCGTATATATTTTTTCAAGACATCTTTGAGAAGATTATTAAAACAGTTTCTCACTCTTCTTTAGAATGCTTGCCACATTAGAGCTGACAGTGCTTGCTTTGGGAGACAGGTATCAAACTTATAGACAGAGTGGGCCACCTATTGAAGCTGGCAGAGCTTATGCTCATAGCTTAAGATCTGAGGACATTGACCTGGGAAAGAACACCAATGCCAATTCACCTATTCCACTGGTGTATTTGATGATCTTTGATAATAACATTTACTTTGAACTTTGAATTATTACCTTCATTGTTAAGGTCCTTCGGCTGTTGCTGAGTAACAGGGATGTTCTTTTAAACTCGAAGAACACATTATTTACAAGATGTTAAAACAGCGAACTTGGTTTCCACTGGGATTTATTTGTCAGAATAAACTTTTCCATTGGGAAGAACATTTTAGGTAATGTTTTTAAATATTTTTCACCAGTTAGCAGCCTACTTATCTTTAGTCAGTAAGTTTAAAAACTTCAGTAAACTGGAGGGTAAACACGAGGAATTCTGCAGATGCTGGAAATTAAAGCAACACACATCAAAGTTGCTGGTGAACGCAGCAGGCCAGGCAGCATCTCTAGGAAGAGGTACAGTCGATGTTTTGGGCCAAGACCCTTTGTCAGGACTCAACCATTTTCTGATCTGTCTAAAGCTACCGCCAACACTCAAAGACATGCTGGAATGACTGAAGTCCACAAAACTAGGAGAACATTGAGATATGGTCTGCGAGTCAATCTATGAGACCGAGTTGCCTTTCTAGTGGGAGTTAGTCTTGACGAAGGGTCTCGGCCCGAAACGTCGACTGTATCTCTTCCTAGAGATGCTGCCTGGCCTGCTGCGTTCACCAGCAACTTTGATGCGTGTTGAGTAAACTGGAGGGACTTGTTTATAGTTCGTTGCATGTGATTGATGAAAGATCCTAAGTGAAAACAAAGCAAAGCACTGGGGTAAACATCCAGTAGCTCAGTCAACAACTAGGTGGAAAAAATTATTATAACGTTATCATTTACATTTATTAAAATCTTTAACAAGATTTATTAGAATTACAAAACAGCAAATTTCAATGTGTTGGAGTGCATGCAATTGACATTTTTCTTCCATAGAAACATGTGAAGGGTAATAATTGCAGCATACACAATGACAATATTGCACAGTGGTTACAAGTGTCATTGAGTGGAGCCCGGATCGCGCGCTCCCTCCAGCAGGGAGGTCCCACCGGTTAGCTGCCTCTGCCTCTGCCTGATGGCGATTTCCAAAGTCTGTCTGGATGGTAGGGTTCACTCTGGTCACCGGAGTTGACTGGCTGTCGGGTTGCTGTCGCGGTAGCCGGGCGATCGCTGGCGGCCGTGCTTGCTGCCCGTGCCAGCGGTGCGAGGCCCCGGCAGGCAGGCGGCGGAGCGCCGGTCGGTGTGCTTGCCCGAGGAGGGAGAGGGGGCGGGCAGCTCGGCGGGGAAGATGTCCGCGGCTCTCCTCTCGCCCATTGTCGACTATTACAACGACGAGGAGGAGCTAGACAGCGTCGACGATGAGGACGAACGCAGTATCCGCGGCCGCGACTCCGATGAAGGTAACTTCCCGTCCGTTTGTGGCGGAGGGTGCGGAAGAGGGCGGGTTGCTGCAGCCGGCTGGTGGGCCTCAGGTACAGAGGCGGAGACCGGTAGGTAACCGTATCCCGGGAGTGCAGGCAGATCCCCGGGCCTCGACTCTTCCCCTACAAATCGGGGGAGTGGGTTGTCCGTGGTAACAGTGGCAATGGCTGCTGCTGTACGCTTGCCCAAACTTTAAGTAAACTCCCACTAGAAAGGCAACTCGGTCTCATTGATTGACTCGCAGACCATATCTCAATGTTTTCTTATTTTTGTGGACTTCAGTAATTCCAGCATGTCTTTGAGTGTTGGGGTAGCTTTAGACAGATCAGCAAACGGTTGAGAAATTGCTCTGTTATTTTCACCCTTTTCCATTCAAATTTAATGCAGAGTCACTTGTTCCCATTGGGACCCTGTCCAAATAGATGTTACTAGTATGCTAGTTTTAGTAGGTAGTAGTGATATTTACAGCTTTTTCATACTCGGTCTGCACGTTTGAGCAAATAAAGTATATTGGATGGTGCAGGGTATTTAACCTGAATGTTGGTTAAATCCTAACTTGGATTGTTTTTGGATATACCCTTTCAATCCCTTTGCACCCAGTATATCCGTAGCATAATTGTATGAAAGACTGGTTCTCTTAATATTGCGAGTTAAGTGAGGAACATTCTGACATATGTTCATGTTTACTTGGCCTGGTATGGAAGCACCAATGCTCTGGAACAGAAAAGCGTACAAAAAGTAGTGGGTACAGCTTAGTCCATCATAGGTAAAGCCCTCCGCACCACAAGCACATCTACATGGAGCACTGACGTAAGAAAGCTGCTTCCCTCATCAATGACCTTCATCATCCAGGCTATGCTAATTTCTCAGTGCTGTAATCAGGAAGGATGTACAGGAGCCTCAGAACCCACACCACCAGGTTCAGGAGCAGTTATTAGCTGATCTATTAGACTGTTGAACGAAAGGGGATAGCTTCACTCACCCCATCACTGAACTGCTCCTACAACCTATGGACTCACTTTCAGGGACTCTTCGTCTTAAGTTCTTTGTACAGGTTGCTTACTAATTAATTTATTATTTACTTACATTTTGTATTTGCACAGTTGTCTTTTGCACATAGTCGTTTGTCCTGTTGGTTGTAGTCTTTCATCGATTCTGTTGTGTTTCTTTTATTTGCTGTGAATGTCTGCAAGAAAATTAATTTCATGGTTGAATTTTGGTGTCATTTAATACTTGGATATTAAATTTACTTTGACCTTTTGACATGTAATTGTTCTGATTGATTTTGGCGCCTGTTTAATATTTGGTGTTTCAGCACCTAAACTGGTCATGATTGAATTTTTTTTTACAATGGTAGTGAAATAGTAGAAATTAATTACCTTGGTCAAGGTCAAATTTGATTTGATTGGGTCAGATTTTAAACTTATCCCAAGCAGACCTTTTGTCTTAATTAACGCAACACACATCGAATTCCTGTTGTTTGCTTTTGTGTTAATTTCAAGTTATGACTTGTCTCCAGAAGGATTGTGTAATGGATGCTTCAAACTATGTAATTATGCAAAATGTATATAATAGATGATGCAGACAAGTTCAAGTTTACTTATGTGTTTCCTTCATGATCTTCCTCAAGTCCAGTATAGCAGCTGTATCTTCTGGACTTGGCCGTTCGTACATCTACTAAGACACCCTTGGTGATAAATATTTAAACTCTTTCACCAGTAATGTACTCCTTGTGCTGCTGAGTTGCCTTCAGCATGGAGTAATTCTGATTCATTAATTGAAGGAAGACAGGTGGTAAACAACAGGGGTTTCCTTTGTGCATATTTGACTAAATCACTGCAAACCATGAAAGTTCACAGCAACATTGAGGACGCCTAGAACTTTGATACTATTGTGCCTTCATTATAGGTGGGCCTCTTTTTTTTAATGTTGAGCAGGATGTAACTTGGGATAGCTTTGGAGGAGTTTTGGACATTGGCAGAAGGTGTGATTCTGTGAGAAAGGTTGTATCTAACTTCGTTGATGCAATAATTGTAGACTGTAACAGTGATTTACTAGTTCATTTCAGAATGAAGAGTTAAAGTTGGTGCTGTGGGTTTGAAATCCATACAAGTCAGAGAAGTAAGAGAGTAAATTTCCTTCCCAGAGAAAATCAGTTAAGTCTTTTGCTAATCCAGCAACTACATAATAAGTTTACTGATAAGGAACGCTGACATTTTTCTTACAGTACAGGTGTCCCCCGGTTTTTGAACATTCGCTTTACGAAACCTCACTGTTATGAAAGACCTACATTAGTTACCTGTTTTCGCTAACAGAAGTGTTTTCACTGTTACGAAAAAAGGCAGCGCGCGATAAAAAGCAGCGCGCGCCCCGAGCAGCCACTGCTCCCCCGGATTCGGAACTGCATTCTAGCCGGCATTGCTTAAACATGTGCCTGTGAGCATCCGTTTCCAAGATGAGTTCTAAGGTATCGGAAAAGCCTAAAAGAGCTCGTAAGGGTGTTACACTTAGTGTAAAACTAAACATAATTAAGCGTTTCGATCGTGGTGAACGAAGCAAGGACAAAGTGAGTTTGGCTTGTGGAAGTTGACGAAGATGATGTTGAAGAGGTTTTGGCATCCCATGACCAAGAACTGATAGATGAAGAGCTGATGCAATTGAAAAAAGAAAGGATAACAATCGAAACTGAATGCAGTAGCGAACAGACCGGAAGTGAAGTCGTCCAGGAACTGAACGTGAAGCAACTGCGTGAGATTTTTGCTGCAATGATAAAATACGACTTTAATTTTGAAAGGGTATGTTGGTTTAGGGCATATTTGCAAGATGGTTTGAGTGCTTACAAAGAACTGTATCATAGAAAAATGCGCGAGGCTAGCAGTCAAGCATACTGTCGTTTTTCAAGCCTTCCACATCAGTCACAGCAGACGACGAACCTCGACCTTCGACATCGAGGCAGGCAGACATAGAAGAAGATGACCTGCCTGCCCTGATGGAAACAGACAACGATGAGATGACACCTCAGTGTCCCACCACCCCCAACCCCCGGTCTGCGAACCGATACATTGCCGCGGAGAATGCAGCGGTAGCCAGGACACCCCCAGCACATCTTTAAGAAAAAAAGCCGAAATAAACAAGCTAGTTAATTAGGTGCCGCCTGGCACGTAAATATCGGCCCAGATCAGAGGCAATTGCCGATTGCGTCGCCTCTGATCTGGGCCGACATTTACGTGCCGGGCGGCACCTAATTAATTAGCTTGTTTATTTTGGCTTTTTTCTTAAAGAGGTGCTGGGTGCGTCCCGGCCACTGCTGTACTCCTGCATGCTTCGTGGATCGGTATTGGTCGGCGGCCTGGAGAGTGGGGACCACTGCACCACCCCAACCTCCGATGACTTAGCCTAACACGCCATCGTCAATATGCTCTGCGCTGTCTTCCCAATTCCGGTAAGTGATACTACACTGTACATACATTGTTTCTACTTTATATAGGCTGTGTATTTTTATGCGTTATTTGGTGTGATTTGGCAGCTTCATAGCTTAAAGGTTACTGGAGAGAGTGTTTCTGCCAAGAGTGCTTGCGTGAGGTTTTCACTACGGAGAACAGTGCAGGCAATGATTGTAGAGAAATATTTCTACTTTATATAGGCTGTGTATTTATCATATCATTCCTGCTTTTACTATATGTTACTGTTATTTTAGGTTTTATGTTGTTATTTGGCATGATTTGGTAGGTTATTTTTAGGTCTGCGAACGCTCACAAATTTTTCCCATATAAATAAATGGTAATTGCTTCTTCGCTTTACAACATTCTGGCTTACGAACCGTTTCATAGGAACGCTCTACCTTCGGATGGCGGGGGAAACCTGTAATAGGAGTGCACAAGTGAGGTTATGACATGGTCGGGCACCCTGTGGAGTCGTGTATTCAACTTGGGGTTTCTTGGCTCTTGGAAAGTATACATCTTATATTCCTCAGTATGAAATTGGAGAATTGCACAAATATAACCTGTATTTTGCAACAGTCTTCACCGTGGAAGACTCTAGTAGTATGGTGGAGGTTCCAGGTGTCAGGCTCGCATGAAGTGTGTGAAGTTACCGTAACTAGAGAGAAGGTGCATGGGAAACTGAAAGATCTGAAGGTAGATAAGTCACCTGGAACTGAAATAGATGGCTGAAGAGATTGTGGAGGCATTAGTAATGATATTTCAAGAATCACTAGGTTCTGGAATGGTTCTGGAAGATTGGAAAATTGCAAATGTCACTCCACTCTTCAAGAAGGGAGAGAGGCAGAAGAAAGGAAACTATAGGCCAGTTATTCTGACTTCAGTGGTTGGGAAGATGTTGTATAGCAGTGATGAGGTCTCAGGGTACTTCGAGGCACATAATAAAATAGGCTGTAGTCAGCATGGTTTCCTCAAGGGAAAATCTTGCCGTCATATCTTTGGAATACTTTGTAGAAATAATAAGTAGGATAGACAGAAAAATCGGTTGATGTTGTGCACTTGGATTTTCAGGGAAGGCCTTTGACAAAGTGCCACTCATGAGCTGCTTAACAAACTACGAGCCCACGGTATTACAGGAAAGATTCTTACATGGATAAAGCAGTGGCTGATTGGCAGGAGGCAAAGAGAGGGCATAAAGGCAGCCTTTTCTGGCTGGCTGCTGGTGACTAGTGGTGTTCCACAGGGGTCAGTATTGGGATGATTTTTGTACATTATATGCCAATGGTTTGGATGATGAAATTGATGCCTTTGTTGCAAAGTTTGCAGGTGATATGAAGATAAGTGGAGGGGCAGGTAGTTTTGAGGAAGTAGAGAGGCTACAGAAGAACATAGACAGACTAGGAGAATGGGTAAAGAAATGGCAGATGGAATGCGATGTTGGGAAGTATATGGTCATGCACTTTGGCAGAAGAAGTTAAAGGATTGACTATTTTCTAAATGAAGAGGAAATAGAAAAACCTGAGGTGCAAAGGGACCTTGGAGTCCTTGTGCAGGATTCCCTAAAGGTTAAGTTGCAGGTTGAGTCTGTGGTGAGGAAGGCAAATGCATTGTTAACATTTGTTTCAAGTGGACTAGCATATAAAAACAAGGTTGTAATGTTGAGACTTTGTAAAGCACAGATGAAGCCTCACTTGGAGTATTGTAAGCAGGTTTAGCCCCTTATCTTAGACAGGATGTGCTGAAACTGGAGAGCCTTCAATGGAGATTCATGAAAATGATTCTAGGATTGAATGGCTTGTCATATGAAGAGCATTTGATGGCTCTGGGCCTGTATTCACTGGAGGGGTGATCTCATTGGAACATATCAAATGGTGAAAGGAACTCAGCTGGTCAGGTAGCATCTCTGGAAAAAAGTACAGTCGATGTTTCAGCCCGAAACATTGTCATTACTTTTTACATAGATGCTGCCTGGCCTTCTGAGTTCCTCCAGCATTTTGTGTGTGTTGCTCAGATTTCCAGCATCTGCAGACTGCAGGACTCTATTGCTCTCAGTAGACGGTCTGGCACTTCGTAAGCTTTCAAGATCTTCAGCATTTTACCTTGGTGAATGGAGTCAAAAGCTTTGCGAAAATTGATGTAAGTAAGCACGGCTGGTAGGTTGTTCTTCTTGACTTTCTTGATGATTCTACAGAGAGCAAGTATTTGCATTACTGTTGTGCGCTTCTGCCGAAAATCATTCTGATTGAATCTTAGCTTAGGGTCAATGGTGGTGCGAATCCTGTTCAAGATCATCTGATTGTATAGCTTTGCTAAGATGCAGGTCAAGCTGATACCGCGGTAGTTATCTGTCTTTGTGAGGGATCCACACTTGGGGACTGGGATAATGTTTGAGAGTGACCACTGTTCTGGTTTGATTAAGGCAGAGGTTGGTAGGTTCTTGATTGGTCAGAGCATGAAGGGATACGGGGAGATGTCAGGTGACAGGCTGAGAGGAAAATTAGATCAGTCATGATGAAACGGCAGAGCAGACTCGGTGGCCAAATGGCCTAATTCTGCTCCTTTATCTTATGGTCTTATCGTATTCTCTTGCATTAGGAGACTAAGAAATGTTCAAGCTGTGTTGTACTTCCGGTAACATGGCGGGTGTTTGAATGCAGCAGTTTCTATGTGGCCAACCAAAGGTGTTTTTGTCTTTTCTAAACTTTTTTTTTTACGATTTCAAGACCTTGCTGGACATTAATAATAAAGCACTGCAGGTCTACGCCCATCAGTGAGTTGCTGATTGGCTGAGAAACTGAAGGAGCTGGACTTGGATGCCAACCATGCTGCTGACTGCTTTTGTGCTGTGTATGACTGTTGGTATTGCATTTTGCACATTGGCCCCAGAGTAACGCTATTTTGCTTGTATTCATGTATGGTTAAATGACTATTAAAATTATTTAAAGGACTGGGAATGTTAGTTAGAAAATGTTTCATCGTTTTGATGAGTACTTTTTTGAAAAATAGATATGTTAGGTATTTATTTAAGAAGTAAACATTGAAACAGTAATTTAAGTATTCGTCTAAGACAGTGGTCCCCAACCACCGGGCCGCGAGCATGTGCTACTGGGCCGCAATGAAATGATATGGTTTGGCGATATGAACTGATTTGAGTCAGCTGCACCTTTCCTCATTCCCTGTCACGCCCATTGTTGAACTCGAATGCACGCGAGGTCCACAAGAATATTGTCAATATTAAACCGGTCCACAGTGTGCAAAAGGTTGGGACCCCTGGTCCAAGATACCCAAAACTACTACAATGTACATTCAACAGGAATTCTGCAGATGCTGGAAATTCAAGCAACACACATCAAAGTTGCTGGTGAACGCAGCAGGCCAGGCAGCATCTCTAGGAAAAGGTACAGTCGACGTTTCAGGCCGAGACCCTTCGTCAGGACTAACTGAAGGAAGAGTCACTCTTTCTTCAGTTAGTCCTGACGAAGGGTCTCGGCCTGAAACGTCGACTGTACCTCTTCCTACAGATGCTGCCTGGCCTGCTGCGTTCACCAGCAACTTTGATGTGTGTTGTTACAATGTACATTCAGTTACCCTTTAAATGAACAGATACACTGCTAACCCTGGAGCTTGGTGATCCATTGCTTGCTGTAACATACCCAGCCATCCCTGGAGTGTATGGATAGGGAGGGTCAGTAGCTTTATTCGCTGCTTCAACAGCCCATTCATATGTTTGACTAGGCCCGCCACCTGAGGGTAATATGGGATGTGAATTACTCAAGCTATTGCAGATTCTGTGACCCAATCCTGGAGCTTAGCTCCTGTAAAATGTGTGCCATTGTTGGATTAAATCTCCCAGGGAACCCCATCCGTAGATGCCAAATGCTGCAACCCTTTTATAGTGTAATCTTGGTCAGCACAGATGCATGTCTCTGTGACTAGAACGCTGAAATACGTGTCAATCATTGTCAGCACATACCGCTTTTTTTTTCGTTGCGGCAGAGGCCCGATGAAGTTGAGCTGCCAGGTCTGACTGGCCCCCATATGCCCTGAGGGGCCCGCCAGCTGTACTCTGGGTTTAACTTGTCTGCAAGTCGGGCAATTTACAGCTGTAGTTCGGGCCTCATCGTAAGTTAATGCCACCCCTTAAGCCTCCGCCCACTTCCTCATCCCATCCACCCCCAAATGCCCACACTTCTGGAGCGTCCAGTCTGCAAGGTGACTTCAGTCCTTGGAGCACATTGTTGCTCTATCTACAGGGTTAGGAATGGCTTCTTTGGTGTCCCAAGAGGTGTGGGCATCTATGTAGTAGACAGAAATCTGCAGCTCCATGCATCCCTCCAGATATGTTCCCAATAAGAGTGCCCCTAAAGAGGTTGCCCATGTACCTCCCAGTTCTGCATGTGCCAGTGATGCATCCAAACCAGCATACTATTAGTGACTGCCCAGCATTCGGTGTAGACCTTGATAGGCTCGATTGTCTTTTGGAGGGGCAGAGTTACAGTCAACAATTCAGCCTGTTGGCTAGATTTCCCCCCCCCCCCCCCCCGTGCCAACCTTGCCTGTTGCAGGGTGGAGAGCCACAGCCTCCCACCACTGCTTGCCACTCTGCCAACGGCTAGAACCGTCTGTGAACCAGACATTGTTTTTCTTCAGGGATCAGATCATCGTTTGGCTTACCCCACTGTTTGGTTGAGGGGTTGATTGTAGGGATTTCATCGAGAGTGCAATGGTGAATATCAGGCAGACATAACCTGCTTATTGAGCCGGCTCACCTCATTAGGACCTTTCTCGGCCCTGTTTGCGCCATACCATTTCCATATGATGATTGAAGACTGTTGGATATAGCCCTCTTTGTGGATTTTACCCACTTCATGAAAGGGAGATACGGTCGCAGCACTACTGACTCAGAGGCTGTCTGGTGTTCAGTGACCTGCAGAGCCAAGTAACGGGCCAATAACAGCTTCTTAAAGGGGGTGTATTATGTTGCTGTCTGGGGGTGGGCCTTAGCTCAAAACCTGAAGGGGACAAGATGCCCCTTCAAAACCTGCCATAACCTCTTCAGCCACCTGAGGGGTAGCCGAGGCCTGCAGCTTGAAGGGTATGCTACTCTTGTCGCAGGACCAATGGGAGAGCCTGTTCCATGGCCTGCCTGGCAGCCTCAAAGGTGAGACTGTATTGGAAAATGGTCTTTTTGTGGGAAACCTGATATAGAGGCTGTAATATTATGGTCAGGTGGGGTATATGTTGGCGTCAATACTCCAAGTTCAACAAAATGCTGTGGCTCCTCCTTTGAGGTGGGACGGCAGTATTCAGAATCTTATACTTAGCCTTTTCAGTTATTTCCTGCTGTCCAGAATGGCACTATATTCTCTGGAATAGAACATTCTGACTGGGGTCTTGTATCTTCTGGGGGTTGATGGACCACTCTCGCTTCCCCAGGGAGGTAGCTGACTAAGTCATCCAATATCTGCTGCACTGCTTCCTGTGAGGGTCCCTGTAACAGCACATTGTCTATGTAGTGATACACGGATCTAACTGTATCTTCTGTAAATCTTGGCTTTCACGCTGTGACACAATGTAGGACTGTGTACATATCCCTGGAGGAGGCAGCTGAAAGTGTACTGCCTACCTTCCCACGTAAAGACAAACTGGTCCTGCGATTCTGGACCCAAGGGAATGAAGGAAAAGGCATTGGTCAGATCCACTACCGCATAAAAATGCTTCCCCGCGCCCCCCCCCCCACCCCTGTACCTCAATGATGGTAACTACATGTGGAACAGTGCTTGTGAGAGGCAATGTGTGTTTGTTCAACTGTCGATAATTGACCATCATGCACTATGTCCCATCTCACTTCTGCACTGGCCACACCAGACTGTCATAGGGAGACACGGCAGGGCAAATGACTCCCTCACATACTAGGGCTTGTACAGTCTCCCCAATTTGTTTGGTGCCTCCCGGGATCCGATACTGTTGGTGTTGACCACCTTTGAGGGGAACAGAATCACCAAAGACTCTCACTTGGCCAATCCCACCAGCGCCTTCGCCTGGGCTACCCCAAAGGAAAAATTACCCTTGCCTGTCTGCAATGATCTGCTCCTCAACACATTATTGCCCAGAATACATTCAGGAGATGCCACCACTAATACAGTCATCGGTCCTGCCGATACTGCTTAGAGGGCCACCTGCAAAGTGACTTCCTGTGTAGGAAGAAGGGAACCTGACCACAGCTCAAGGGAAGCAGGACAGGGGCACACCACGCATTGGTGGACGACTGCTGGCACTGGAGGTCAGCTACGGCCTTTTGTAATGACTCCAGCATGGGATATATGGAATCCTGTCCTTTTGAGATGTGGAAATCAGGCAAGCTTCTATCTGAGGAGGGATTAGAAGATGACACCCCTCCCTTGGCTTTACCCTTGCCTGGCTTCCCCTCGCAGCGTTTCCTCCACCTCTCATATAAGGTAGAATTAGGAACCCCTTCAATCCTGTCCTTCAGTACCCCTGCCTTAAGCTGTGCTAAAAACATCTCCTTACGGGTTATATGGGGTTCCACACCACCTCCGTTTGCCTATCCATCTTCCGTACCTTCATCTGCATACTCCAGCCCTTGAAACAATTGTATGGCTATACTTACCGGTTGACCCACTGCTGGCCCTATTAAAGACAGCGCTACTCCTTTTAGATGGGTGGCTGCTGCCACAACCAGATGTGCTATCATAGCAAAGGTTAATTCCACATACTCTGGCAGGTTATCACTACCGTTGTGTAATTCAGTAATGAGAGGCCACTGGCGAAGGACCTTAGTGCCTCCCTCTACTGTGCTCCGTTCCACTCAGGGCTTTAATTCCCATTCAAGGAGGGAAGGGCATCTGACTCTAACTGCTGCTTCTACTCTTTCCCACAGCGTTAAATTAGCCTCCTGGGATCTGAGCGATGACCTCAGGCTGCTATTAATTGCATGCTAAGATGATAAGCCTGCTAAAATGCCCATCTCTGCATTAGATAGGGTCATTCCAGTACCCTCCTATTCCGTATTCTCAACAGCCAAGTGGCCAGTGACTCCCCAAATCTCTGTCTGTACCGATCTCCTAATTCTATCAATTCTTTAGTGGAGAACTCCCTGGTCACTGTGGTCATGGAGGGGTCCACTGTACTACTACATACCAATTTGTGGCCAATGTCCTCCACCTCTGGGGTGGAAGAGGCCGCTTGCCCAGTATGGGCCTGGTTTGTAGGGTCTAGGGGTAGGGCAATCTTTTTGAGAGGGAATCCCAGAGCTCCGTTCTATCCCCTTCCCCATCCTCAGCTTCTAGCCAGACATCCCCGTTTCCTATACTTGTGTTGAGATCATCACCTCTCCTCATCATGGCTCATATCTTAATGGGATCTGGTTGCCACTTAGCTCTTTGGGCTGCCTCTAACTTTTGTACCTTCATTAGCTGACAGGCTGTCTCTGTACTGTTCTAGCGCTGTGGCCGAGTCTGTCCCATTGTGGCAGCTTCCCCCGTGGCAATACAATGCTCACGCATCTCTGCATTCTCATCCTTGAGACCTGCGATCTGTTTGTGTTGGTGCTTTACCACGGCTGAAAGCAGCCAGAAAGCATCCTTTCAGCTGCCCTTTCTCCTGGGAAATCCTAATGAATTAAGTATGGACAGAATGTGGTGTTTGGTTTCAACCTGGGGGAATCAAATTGATCTGAACAATTTTCAGTCGGTCTGTAACCCCGCATTAGGTTAAGGTGGCTACCAAATCCTGCACTATTATCTAAGCACCTAGGGGCGTAAACGTAAATTTGCTGGATCAAATAACAACAGCAGAAAAAGTGTTACTTATCTTTTCACCAGCTTATTTCTGCGAGCTCAGCCGACGAGTGAACTTGGACCCGACATCAGGGAGAGAAACCTTCTCATCTCCCCGGCGGTTCAACAAGTTCACTGCCTGATGTCAGAATTGTTAGAAGTTATAAGGCCCCCCATACAAAAGAACAATCAATTTGATAAGCATTCCAGCCAAGTCAATGGACTATTGATACAAAGAACAATCAGTTTGATAGACACTCCAGCCACCTTAATTAAAGAAAGGAATGTCCTACCTGATTTGTTGGAGCCACAACTTAATTACAAAGATAAGAACACCCGTCAAATTTGTGCTTTAATCAAGAAAGGAATGTTCTGCCTAATTTCCATCAGGTACTGCCTTTTGTCAAGATCAAAAGGTGTGAAAAGCCAGAAGACATCTTATGTGGATCTGGGTGAACTTTAAACCTTATCTCGCTCCAAAGAAGGCAGCTGTAGACATTATTCAAACACACTGCAGTCACAGACATAGTCAGTACTTAATTGATTGTTTACAGGGATCTGAGAATCCCCCATTCCCTTAAACTTTAGCAGGGGAAATTTCCATCTTTCATGTGGGGGTTGTTCTTTCTTACTCATCCATGTAAAAATACTCATCTGTCCCAAACACTGGATTCTGCTGATTACGCCAAATGTAACGTGGGAGAGCAGGTTCAAGGATCCAATGAACGAAGCAGGAGACAAAGATTTAAAAATAGATATATTAGGTATTTGTTTAAGAAATGAAAAGTGAAACACTAATTTAGGCATCTAGTTAAGCAAGTGTTTGTCGAAGCTACCCAAAACCACTACACTGTACATTCAGTTACCCTTTAAATGAATAGATACTCTGCTAAGCCTCCCAGATTTATAAAACCCAAGGAGTAAGCATGCTACAAACAGATACTTATCTAAAGCCACGGGGTTGGAGGGGCCGGTCTTTGTTTGCAGTGCTCTTTCTCAGTGGTCCTTCAGGCCTGGTCATGAAGTCATCCTGAAGTCGGACCCTGCAGGTGGCGGGAAAGAAAGAGGATGAACCCTCTGCACGTTCTATCTTTTATACTGTCAGGGTGCCCGGAACCGGAGATGGGTTCTGTTGTGCACATAAGCCAACCAATGGGAAAAGAGCATCACAAGCTTTTAAAGGAACCAATCAGCATGATGGCAGTGGCTCTTGAACAGAATAAACTATGCCTTCTAGGGGACAGCTGGGCCGCGTTCAAGTATCATCAGAAGATCTGAATGAATACGCTACGGTTGTAATGGACTTTGTAGACCCTCGTGAGTAAGTGTGTTTTCACAAAATCATTCAGAATCTTCCCCAAACAGAACCCCTGGATGAACCAAGAGATTTGAAATATGCTGAAGGCTTGTTCGATGGCATTCAGGACTGGCCATCAAAGAAAGTACAAGAGATCCAAGAATGACATCTCAAAAGCTTTCTCACATGAAAAGTGGCAATTCGGGACAAAACTTGAATCACAGAAGAATATTTGATAGTTGTGTCGGGGCCCTTACAAAGCAGAAACAAGCAACATAATTAACAACAAGGTTTTTCTCCCAGATAAGCATAATGCCTTTTATGTTTGCTTTGACCAACAGAGCGTGGAGGTACCTTCATGAACCCCCACAGCCAGAAAACCCTGTGATCTCAGGCTCTGAGACCGACATGAGAGTATCCTTCAGGAGGGTGAATACGTATGGCCTGGACAGCATGCCTGGCTGAGTACTGAAGACCTGTGCTAATCAGCTGGCTGGAGTGTTTATGGACATTTCAAACCTCTCACTTCGGCATGTGCTTCAAGCAGACATCAATCATACTGGTGCCCAAGACGAATATGGTAACCTGCCTCAATGACTATTGTTCAGTAGCACTTGCATCCACTGTAATGAAGTGTGCTGAGAGGTTGGTCATGAAGCACATCCTGCCTGGATCCGCTCCAATTTGCCTACCATCACAAAAGGTCAACAGCAGATGCTATTTCACTGGTTTTTCACTCAGCTCTGGGACACCTGGACAGTGAAGATGCACACTTCAGGGCACTCTTCATTGCCTACAGCTTGGCATTCAACACAAACATCCTCTCAAGGCTAACCACTAAGTTCCAAGACCTAGGCCTTAATGTCTCCCTGTGCAACTGGAGCCTCCATGTCCTCAATTGCATACCCCAGTCACTGAAGATTGGCAATAACATCTCCATGATCACCATCAGCACAGGTGCACCACAAAGCTGGGTGTTTATCTCCCTGCTTTACTCATTTTAAACTGTACCTTTGATTGTGTGGCTAAGTACAGCTCCAATGCTGTATTTAGTTTTGCTGACGACACTACTGTTGCTGGCCAAGCCAGAGGTGGTGAGATTGAAACAGATTGAAAATCTGGGTGAATGGTACCACAACAACAGCCTCTCACTCAATCTCAACAAAATCGAAAAGCTGGACATTGATTACAAGAGAAAGAAACCAGAGATCTGTAAGCAAGCCCTGATTAGGGATCGGAGGTGGACCAAAATGTACTGTTCCTGGTGTGTCCCATTTCACTGGAATCCACTGTATATGGTAACATTTATGTACTTTGATAATAAATTGATTATGACTTTGAGAAGAAGGCACTTAGTATGCTGGCCTTCATCAGTCAGGACATTGAGCTTAGGAGTAGGGACATTATGTTGCAGATATACAAGTCATTGGTGAGGCCACATTGGCAACGCTGTGTACAGTTACGGTCATCCCATTATTGGAAACACATTGTCAAGCTGGTGAGGGGTGCAGAAATGTTTTACAACGGTACTGCCTAGACTGAAGGACCTGAGTTGAGGGAGAAGTTGGACACGCTGGATCTTTACTCTGGAGTGCAGAAGAATGAGGGATATAGGTAGGTGGATTTTCAATCTTTTCCTATGGTTGGAGAGTCAAGATAAGAATCAAAATAAGAGGCATGATACAAGATTTAAGAGAATTAAGCAATTTTAAGAGACTTTGGAGGTAACTTTACAAAGAAGATAGTATGTACCTAGAATAAGCTGCCAGAAGAAGTGGTTGAGGTGGGTACAATTCCAACATTTAAGAGGCATTTAGCTAAGTTCATGGAGGGGAGGGGCGTGGAGGTTTATGTGCTGAAGGTTGGCAACTGGGACAAGCAGGGAAGATGCTGTGGTTGGCATGGACCAGTTGGGCCAAAGAACATGTTTCCAAATTGAAAGAAGAGGAAATATGCAGATGCTGGAAATCTAAGCAACACACACAAAATGCTGGAGGAACTCAGTAGGCAAGACAGCATCAATGGAAAAGAATGCAGTCGACGTTTTAGGCAGAGACCCATCATCAGGACCGGAGAAAAAAAGTTGAGGAGTCAGAAGAAGAAAACTCTCCAATTACAATCTCACTCCTACCGAAGGCACTGCTGTCCACTCTTTCCGCACTAATCCTAACCTCACCATCAAACCCGCAGATAAGGAGTATGCTATAGTAGTCTGGCGGACTGACCTCTACCTTGCTGAGGCCCAGTGACAACTGTCAGACACCTCCTGTTACCCCTCAAACAGGATTTCACCAAGGAGCACCAGGCCATTGTCTCCCACACCATCACCGACCTTATTAACTCTGGGGATCTCCCATCCACTACCACCACCTTGTAGTTCCCTCACCCTGCACCTCCCGTTTCTACCTCCTACCCAAGAACTAGAAACAGCCTATCCAGGTAGACCTATTGTTTCTGCTTGTTCCTGCCCCACTGAACTTGTATCTGCATACCTCGACTCGGTTTTATCCCCCGGTTCAGTCTTGTCATACCTACACACAAAATACTCTGTAGATGCTGGGGTCAAAGCAACACTCACAACACGCTGGAGGAACTCAGCAGGTCGGGCAGCATCCGTGGAAAAGATCGGTCGACGTTTCGGGCCGGAACCCGAAACGTTTCAGTCCTGACGAAGGGTTCCGGCCTGAAACGTTGACCGATCTTTTCCACGGATGCTGCCCGACCTGCTGAGTTCCTCCAGCATGTTGTCATACCTACATCTATGACACTTGACATACTCTTGATCTTTTCAATGAACTCAAGTTCCCTGGCTCAGAGCATCTTATTTTCACTATGGATGTCCAGTCCCTATGCACCTCCATCCCCTACCTGGAAGGTCTCAAAGCTCTCTCTTTCTTTCTGGACACCAATCCCAAAAATTTCCCCTCCACCACCACTCTACTCTGTTTGGCAGAATTTATCCTCACTTTCAAAAATTTCTCCTTCAGCTCCTCCCACTTCCTTCAAACAAAAAAAGGTGTGGCCACGGGCACTTGCATGGGTCTCAGTTATGTTTGTCTTTTTGTCCGCTATATGAAACGTTCTATGTTCCAAGCCTACACTGGTATCACTCCCCAACTCTTCCTACGCAACATTGACGACTACATTGGTGCTGCTTCCTGCACCTATGCAAGCTTGTCGATTTCATCAACTTTGCCTCCAACTTCCAACCTGCCCTCAAATTTATCCAGTACTTTTCCGACACCCCCATCCCCTTTCTCTATCTCTCTGTCTCTATCTCTGGAAACAGTTTATCTACTGATGTCTTAATAAACCTACTAATTCTCACAGCTACCTGGACTATACCTCTTCTCACCCTGTTACTTGTAAAAATGCCATCATCTTCTCTCAATTCCTTCATCTCCACCACATCTGCTCTCAGGATGAGGCTTTTCATTCCAGAACTAATGAGATGTCCTTCTCCTTCAAAGGAAGGGGCTTCCCTTCTTCCATCAATGCTGCCCTCAACCCCATCTCTTCCATTTTGTGTCTGTCTGCCCTCAACCCATCCTTCCGCCACCCACCAGGGTAGGATTCCTCTTGTCCTCACCTATCACCCCACCAGCCTCCATGTCCAGCACATATTTCTCCGGAACTTCCACCATTTCCAATGGTATCCCACGATCTAGCACACATTCTCTCTCCCCCCCCCACCCCACTTTCTGCTTTCCACGGGGTTCAGTCCCTATGTGATGCCCTTGTCCACTCATCCTTCCCCACTGATCTTTTTCCTGGCACTTATCCTTGCAAGCAGAACAAGTGTTACACCTGCCCCTATACCACCTCCTTCATTACCATTCAGGACCCCAAACAGTCCTTCCAGATGAGGTGATACTTCACCTGTGATTCTGTTGGGGTCATTTACTGTATCCGGCGCTCCCAGTGCGGCCTCCTGTATATCGGTGAGACCTGACGTGGATTGGGAGACCGTGTTGCTGAATACCTATGCTCCATCCACCAAAGAAAGTGGGATTTCCCAGTGGCCACCCACTTTAATTCCACTTCCGACATGAGAGTCCATGGCCTCCTCTATTTTGGCAATGAGGCCACATTTAGGTTGGAGAAAGCATCACGTTGTGTTCCAAACTGATGGCATGAACACCGGTTTCTCAAAGTTCCAGTAATGCCCCCCCTCACCATTCCCTGTTCTTATTTCCCCTTCTCACCTTATCTCCTTACCTGCCCATCATCTCCCTCTGGTGCTCCTTCCCCTTTTCTATGACATTCTGTCCTCTCCTATCAAATTCTCCCTTCTGCAGTCTTGCATCCTTGCTCTTTACTTCACCCTCCTCCCCCCGCATTTCACCCATCAGCTTGTGTTTCTTCCTCCCTTCTCCCCTTCTAACTCCTACTCTTCATTTTTTTTTCTCTAGTCCTGATGAAGGGTCTCAGCCCGAAACATCGATTGTTTACTCTTTTCCATAGATGCTGCCTGGCCTGCTGAGGTCCTTCCTTTGAGTGTGTTGCTTGTTTCCAAACAGTATTACTCTGTGAAAATCTTATCCATCCCTTTGAAATCACGGGTAAGTTAAGTCATGGAAATTTTGTTGTCAGTTAATACAGTAATTCTGATGTAAAATATGTAATTTAATTCAAGTGTATATTTATTGCAATAATTTGTTTTTAAAATAGACATTCCTAATGACTAAAATAGTGTCAGAAAATTAAATGTAGACTGAAGTGTGCATCTGGTGTTCCTCTGTCCAAGTTAATTCCTCCTCTTGAGTATCTTTAAACATATTAACAATTGTTTCCATAAAACAGATCTATTTTTTAACTAACAATCATAGCCTCACTGGTTTGTTTATGTATGTAAATTCATGTTGTTCTTGCCATTAGGTGGGTTTCTACTGTCAACGTAATGTGATGGTGGCTCTTCATTTGTAGTTAAGTGACTTGAGATTACTTGAGTGTTGTTTCTTTTCTTCAATATTTATTTCTCTTTCTTGCCGTGTAGAAACCTGGTTACTCTTTATTGATACCATATGAATTGGCCAAAATTAAAATAATCTTCGGATTGGCGGGGGTGGGGGGGAGGGGGAGAGGAAGAGAAGATAGAGTTTGACTTGTATTTGATTATTTACACAATAATGCAAAATATTTATTTGGTGGTATAAAGACTGAATAATGGTGATGGGGCAAGGCTTTTACTTAAAGGACCAAATGGAGGATAAATTTCCATTGCCTTGATTGTTTGTACTGTAAGCTTTCATGTAAGAGTTGGGCTGTGCTTGTGCCTTTTGCTACTTCTTCATTAGTTCAAGGAATTTATGGACTCAATGTGGATAGTATGCAGAATATGCATTGCAGATCTTCCTGAGTTTGTGAATACATGATGTGTGCAGCCTGTACACTTGAATGTGAGTTGGGAAGAGCACTAGGATGTTATTGCTAGTTGCTGCAGGCATCTTGCCAGGTGGTTTGCATTTTCAACTAGCAAATTGTTCAGGTTACAAACAAAGGAGCAGAACTGTGACCTAACCTGGAGAGTACCTGTGGTAAGCTTGTGAATCCAGTTGGAAGCCTGGCGAGAACTTTCCTGCGAAATAATGACAGTGGAATTACCTGTGTTTTTAACTATGATTGTAAGAATGCTCACAATATGTGTTTGCTGTACTATACCCATAGTTGTGAGTACAATTATCCTTAATCTTTTTTGGAAGATGGCACTGGTGAAACACAGCAACATGTGGGCAGTTGACAAAACTTCTAAATATACTTTTGAACTACTCTCACTACAATCTGCTGTATGTAATTTCCCTTTAAGTAATCTACTTTTGAACCATCTTAATGAACTAGCGATTTCAGGATCTTCTGATGGACTCGACAGACTTGACTCTCAAGCACGCCAGTACAGCACTTTTGAACTGACAAAGGTACAGCACCACGGCCAAAACAGAGGGAGAGGGGAAGGACTCCAAGCCAGATTTAAATGAAGGGGTGTGAAACTTCCTTTACTCAGGATCTTGTTAGAAAAAGTACAGTCACTGGAGAAAAGAATGGGGACTTAAGGGCAAGATTGCTGTATTGGAGGGAAATAAGGAATTGCTGTGTTCTATGTTTCACGGAGACATGGCTCACTCCAAACACACTGAATTTGGTGATCAGACCTGAGGACTTCTCGATACACAGGATGGGTTGTACTGCTGATTTGAAGAAGGCAAAAGGTGAGGATATGTACAGTATTTAATGGTAAACTCTTTGTGGTGCTTGGACACAGCTGTCTTGTTGCACTCTTGTTGAAACATCTAATGATTCAGTGCTGACTGTTCTACTTACCAAGAGAGTTATCCTCCGTTATCCTGAGCGCAGTCTACGTACTGCTAAAGGACGTTGTTAAGCTGGCATTCAAGGTACTGAGTGCGGCCATCAGTGAAAAAGAAACAGCCTTCCTTGATGCCTTTCAGATCATTGTTGAGGACTTCAATCAGGCTTGCTTGAAGAAACCTCTGACCAATTATCATTGACGTATAACCTGCAGCACCAGGGGGGCCAGCACACTGGACCACTGCTATGCTCTGATTAGGAATGCCGACCATTCAATGCCAAGACAGCACTTTGGGAAATCTGATCACTTGGCTGTCCTCCTCATTTCTGCATACAGGCAGAGGCTAAAGAGTAAGGCTTCAACAGTAAGGACAACAAAGAGGTAGTTGTGGGAGGCAGAGAAACAGCTATGGGATTGCTTTGAGTTGGACTGGGCCGTATTCAAAGACTCATTAGATGGATTTGAATGAATACACTACAGTTGTTACAGACTGCATAAAAGCAGCCATAGATAGTGTGTCCCCGCAAAATCATTCAGTCTTCCCCAGAAGGAAGTTTTAGATGAACCATGAGATCTGCACTTTGCTGAGGACCAGATCAGTGGCATTCTGGTCTGGTAACCAAGTAAAATACAGGAAATCCAGGTGCGATCTTTGGAAAGCCATTTTGCATTCCAAGTGGCAATTCTGGACCAAAATTGATCACTTGAATACAAACGAGACAGCTGTGGTAGGGCTTGAATGCTATCATCTCTCACAAAGTGAAACCAAGTGACATAAGTAACAACAAAGTTTCACTCCCAGAGCAGTTCAATGACTTTGTGCACCTTCACAAACTCCCACAGCCCCCAATGACTCCGTGATTTCAGTCTCTACTGTTGTGAGAGGATGAACCCAGACAGGGTACCTGGCTGAGTTTTAAAGACCTGTGCTGATCAATTGGCTGTTGTGTTCACTGATATCTAATCTCTTGCTTTTGTAGTTTGAGATCCCCACCTGCTTCAAGCAGGCTTCAATTATATTGATATCTATGAAGCACATGGTAAACTGCCACAATGATTACCGTCCAGTAGCACTTGCATCGACAGTGATAAAGTATTTTGAAAGATTGTTGATAAAGTACATCAACTCTTGCCTGAGAAGTAACTTGGATCCGCTCCAGTTTGCCAGCAGTCACTGAAGATCAACAGCAGATGCCATTTCATTGGCTTTTTACGCAACGTTAGATCATCTGGACAGTAAAGATGCATACATCAGGATGCTCTTCATTGACTACAGTTTGGCATTCAGTACTATCATCCCATCAAAATTAATCAATAAGCTTCAAGATTTGGGTGTCAATGCCTCTTTGTGCAACTGGACCCTTGATTTCCTCATGCAGACCCCAGTCAGTTTGGATTGGCAACATCATCTCCTCCACAATCTCCATCAGCACAGGTGCATCACAAGTGTATGTGCTTTGCCCCCTGCTCAACTCACTTTACACTAAAGACTGTGGTGAAGCACAGCTCCAATGCCATATACAAGTCTGCTGGTGACACCATTGTCATAAGCCGAATCAAAGCTGGTGACGAATCAACATGCAGGCAGCATGTTGACGATACCATGTCATTGGCAGAGTGATAGGTGGTGATGAATTAGCATATAAGAGGGATATTGAAAACCTGGCTGAGTGGTGCCACACCAACAACCCCTCACTCAATGTTAGCATGACAAAGGAGCTGGTTATTGACTTCAGGAAGAGGAAGCTGGAGGTCCATGAGCCAGTCCTCTTCAGGGGATCGGAGGAGAAGAGGGTAAGCAAATTATAATTCCTCGGTGTTAACATTTCAGTGAACTTATCCTGGGGCCAGCACATAAGTGCCATTACAAAGAAAGCATGGCAGCACCTCTAGTTTATTAGAAGCTTGTGAAGATTGGGCATATCATCTAAAACTTGACAAATTTCTATCAGTGTGCAGTGGAGAGCATATTGACTGGTTGCATCGTGGTCTGGAAAAGTAACATCAATGCCCTTGAACAGAAATGCCGACAAAATGTAGTGCATACTACCCAGCCCATCACTTGGAAAAGCCCTCACCATCCAGGCTACGCTTTCTTATTGCTGCTGCTGTCAGGAAGACAGCACAGATGCCTCAGGACTCGCACCACTATGTTCAGGAACAGTTATTACCCTCAACCATTGGGCTCTTGAAGCAGAGGGGATAACTTTACTCAACTTCAGTAGCCCCATCACTGAACTGTTCCCACAACCGATGGATTCACCTTTAAGGACTCTTCATCTCATGTTCTCGATATTGTCTGTATGTCTAATTGCATTTGCACAGTTGTTGTCTTTTGTGCCTTGGTTGTTTGTCCATCTTGTTAAGTGCGGTCTTTCATGGACTCTATGGCGTTTCTTGTTTTTACTGTGAATGCCTGCATGAAAATGAATGTCGAGGTTGTACATAGTGATATGAATGTACTTTAAGAAATTTGATCATGTGGGCCAGAGATCCTGTAAAATATCTGGTGCAAAATCTTTGACTCCAATTATTTCAGTGGAGAAGTTCGGCTGTAAGGGACCTAAGCAAATGTAAAGTAATTTTAAGTTTCTTGACTGTTTTTATTTTTTTTACTTCTATTTGAGTAACAGCTGTCTAGGCCATATGGTGTGATTTCATCAACTATTAGATCTTTCTTCCAAGAAAAGGTTATTGAAGATCATAGTTCAAATTAAATTTATTATCAAAGTATATATACCATACCTTGAGGTTCATTTTCTTGCAGGCACCCACAAAGAAACAGTTGAATCCACGATAAAACCCACACAACAAAGACCGCCAATGTGCAGAAAAAAAAATTGCACAAACAATAAAAAGTAAACAATTAATACACAGAATATCAAGCAGTAGTAAATTAAGGCAACTGGACTTGCAGCGTTGTCTAGAAGATGTTTCGCCACTCATCTGAGGGGCTTTATCAATTCTGATCCATGGTGGGTAGTTTTCTGGTTTATAAACTCAGTGAGTTGTTTAAAGGTATAGCAATCACATGAGGGTCATTGAGAGTTGTAGAGGTAATGAGAGTGTCATTACTCTTATTTTTGCGTGAATGGAGGTGTGAACTGTTGTGGAGATGCCGGGGTAAAGATGTTTGGACTGCATTGTAAGTGACTGATAGATTGTGTCATACCCCTCTGTTCAGGGATGTGTTTTCCAGTTTGACAAAGATCGCTTCTTTAACCCCTCTTTCAAACCACCTGTCCTCGCTGTCCAAAATGTGCACATTGTTATCATCAAAGGAGTGGTGTCTCTTGTCCTTTAGGTGTAGATATACAGCCGAGTCTTGACCTGAGGTGTTAGCCCTCCTATGTTGTGAAGTGGTTTTTTTTTCATATCTTTTTATTGTTGTATTATACAGAAGAAATAACACGAGTACATCGAAGTAACAACACTTGTAATATCTCAAAGAAAAAAAGCATTATCTTAAAGATTGAAAAAAAATTTTTTTGTGATAATTTAAAAAAAGCCGTACTAAGCAAAAAAAGTGTGTGTGTGGGGGGAACCCTTTAGGTGTACTACCCCGGAGCCATGCGTCATACAAAAAGCTTCTAAAAATAAACATCAAAACCGCCAGCAAGAAAGAAAAATATACCAAAAAATTTACAAGTGAAGTGGTTGTTTCATCTTGCCGATATGCAGATCTGTGCAGTTCTCATTGCATTGGATAGCATATATAATATTGCTCTGCTTATGATTGGGTGTCGCATCCTTGGGGTGGACGGGTTTCTGTCTGAGTGGTGTTTGTTAAAAATCCTTCTGAGTTTCCCTGAAGCTCCAGTTACATATGGGTTGACTATGTTTTTCCATCTGCTTTGCTCCTTACCTCTCTTTGTTGATTTACTACTGCTTGTTGTGCAATTACCTGGATGGCTGAGAACCTTCATAGACAAACACACAGAATAGAACATAAACGGTTGAGTCCCCGAAAGTGAGTCCACATCTATGGAGCCAGTTCAGCACTGAGGTAAATGTAGCTGGTCAAGATTCTTGCACCTCATATCTGATGGCAGTACCAAGAAGAGAGGGAGACAGACCAGGCACAGGCAGATGGGACAGGCTCAGGTGGGTTACCTGGCTGAAATGAAATAGTGAGCCGAACATCGGTTTGTACTTCACCCTCAGCCTCGATGCCTTAGTCTGTTTAATCTGGCTCGGGGTTTAAATCAGCTGAACTTTTGTTCGTTTCTTACTCTTTAAACCCAGGTTCTGCCACTTCATTTAGGTCTAGAGTTTGCTCCAGCAATGGTTAGACCTGCATTTTTGGGGAGTTTATTTCACTAAATCATTCGGGATACCGAAGAAGTGCCAGATTGGTCAGATGGTTCAAAAGCACAACTTCCAAAGGGAAGTTAAAGACTGAAAACTGCAGTGATTGTAGCCCAGAAAAAGTACATTTTGTTAGCTGCCTGCAAAACCTGCATTCATTACCAGCACCATCTTGGCTTTTTAAGCCCTCAGATCTGGCACCAAACTTGTTGTCTACCAAAGAAACCTTGCCCATATTCTTCTGACATCTGGACTACCTATAAAAAGTCATCTCAGGGTGTTGGTAAAATGCCACCAAGGAGGTTTCTGCAAAGTCCTCCAAATTCACTGGAAAGTTAAGTGATCCAGTGTTAGTCTCCTCTCCCAGGCTAATGCATATGCACATGGTCTGCACTGGGCAATCCACATCATTCACAAGCCCAATTTTACATTCCCAAAGCTAATATGGTTCTGAGTTCTGTAATGGAAGAAAATTTTAAGACTGAAGAAAAGGCTGTGTTTGGGAAAAATGACAATGTTCAACTAACACCTCAAGCTTATGACTGCTCGAAGTGGAAAAGGTTCTTTTGAGAATTTCTAGTCCTTGCATCTGGAGTGCACGGAAGACATGAATAAAGAGCAGAAGGAATGGGCCAACTTATAAATTACTCACCTGTCTATGTCATCAGATGCCATTAGTTGAAGAGGCTGTTTTTCCTACAGTAGCTTCATTAGCAACCTGAACACTCAAGAAACCAGAGCATGCATGTATCATCCTGATCCTGAGGGATTGTCTAAGAAGAACTTGTTCTGGTTCTGTTATATGTTCAGATTTGTATCCGAAAAGCTTTGTGTTGTAAAGGGCTTGCCACAGATGTTCCGTCTGACATTTTGTAAGGATGATCTCATCAGATCTGCATGATAAGTCTATGTTCAGTTAGTGACGTGTCTTTCCCAGAAAATTCTGGGCCAATATTTATCATTATGACCTGAAAAAAATGTTTCCTCCCAGCTTAATCCTTAGTAATATTAAAATATGGATTCTAAAACTCCAGGTATTTAAAATTATAAAATTTTATTGCAATATTTTTACTGAGCAGTTTTTAAAAATTATTTTTGTATTGCTGATCTCTTAAATACTGCTATTTCTCTCTTGTACAATTGGACATTTTCACAAGAGAGACTAATAGATTGCAGATCACATTTGATATGTTTTGTTTGTAACTCCAAAAGGAAAACAAAGGAGCTAGGAGATAACTTGTAGACGTTTGTTGTTTGCTTTTAAGTGAGAGGCACACATATGATGCAGTGAAGTGATGACGTATGCCATTCCTGTACTTTGACATATAACTTTGATGAATTATTTAAACGAAGGATGCTAAATCAAGCAATATAACTGCTGTAATTTCATACTTGTCATCATCTATAATAGCTACTCATTCTATGGTGGGATTCAAAATTTGTGCTTTGCGATCACTATTGCGGATTTCTGGTTCTAAGTTCTCCAATATGCTTCTGAGTGTCTACTTTTATCCCACCTAACTGCAGTCTGAGGGCACTGCCTTTTTTATTGTCATGTATCTGGTAGACTTTGTGCTATTGCAACCAAGCTAAAAAGCACAAGGCTGGATCTCACTGGTAGTTTAGCATTGCAGAATAACCTGAAATTAGATACATGTACTGTCAAAAACAGTGTCGTGTTTTTTTTTAATAGTTATGGAATATAGCATTTATCAATTCATTCTGCTGCTGCTCGAATCCAATGACAGACCTTGGTCTTGCAAACATTCCCCAGCATTGTATTTGGGAATTGCTTTTGTATCCTAACATGTGATCTGACATCATGTAGATTTAAAGCAGGTTTCTGCAGCTTATAGTAGGAGGCCAGGGGAAGATGATAAGTTACTTTTTAAATTATTTTCTTTTAGTTTATTGGTTCTAATTATATGTTTAGCATTTTTTTAAACTTTTGAACTGGCAAATAACTTTAGCTGGATTAAGGTGGCTAAGTCCCTAGGGCCTGATGGGATATACCCCAGGTTTTTGAGAGAGATTCTTAGGGATTTGATTTATGAATATTTAGAAAACGATGCCTGAATTAGGGACAGTCAACAAGGCTTTTTGCGCGGCAAGTCTTGTCTTACCAATTTGATTGTGTTTTTTGAGGAGGTGATGAATTTATAACTGTGGATGTTGTCTAGATGGATTTTAGACAAAGTAATTTTGACACTGCAGTGATTGTTGGTGCCATATAGCGTGGTTAGAGTAGCTCCAAAACTACTGAACTCCTGGGACTTTCATGAACAACAATCTAATTTTTACAGAGAATAGTGTGGAAAACAAAAAAAAAATCCAGTGAGCTGCAGACTATGGGTGAAAATACCTTGTTAATTAATGAGAGAGGTCAGAAGAGAATGACTGGATTGGTTCAAGCTGACTGGAAGGTGCCAGTAACTCAAGTGGTGTGTAGAAGAGCATCTCTGAATGCATAAGTGAATGAGCATCTCTGAGTGACCTCATAGAAACATTTGGAATGTTGAAAGGCATGGACAGAGTGGATATGGCAAAGTTGTTTCCCATGATGGGGGAGTCTAGTGCGAGAGGGCATGACTTAAGGATTGAAGGGCGCCCATTCAGAACAGAAATACGAAGAAATTTTTTTAGTCAGAGGGTGGTGAATCTATGGAATTTGTTGCCATGGGCAGCAGTAGAGGCCAAGTCATTGGGTGTATTTAAGGCAGTGATTGATAGGTATCTGAGTAGCCAGGGCATCAAAGGTTATGGTGAGAAGGCGGGGGAGTGGGACTAAATGGGAGAATGGATCAGCTCACGATAAAATGGCGGAGCAAACTCGATGGCCCGAATGGCTGACTTCTGCTCCTTTGTCTTATGGTCTTAAGTGAAACCTTGAAGTGGATGAGCTACAGCAGTAGAAGATCACACCAAGTTCCGTTTCTGGACCTGATAAAGTTTTGAAGATGGTGCAGAAGAGGTTTATAAGGGTACTATCTGGATTAGAGGGCATATGCTATAAGGAGAGGCTTGAGTGGCGGTGGCTGATGGGAGATCTGATAGAGCTTTATAAGATTACAAGAGATATATGTAAACATCTGATATCCATTTCCCAGAGTTAAAATGTCTGACTTTAGAGGACTTGCATTTACGATGTGAGGGATTAAGTTCAAAGGAAGTGTGTGGGGTAAGGTATTGTACACTGAGAGTGGTGGAGGCAAATCTGAAGCAGGCTGTCAAGTGACTATTAGATAGGCACATAAATGTGCAGCAAGTGAAACAGTATGGATATTGTATAGGCAAAAGAGCATCTGATTACTGCTTTAATTAGTTTTTTAAATTTTTTTTATTAAGTGCAATCGTGAACAATAGCCAGATCAAAAATGCTGATCAAGTCAACTAGTTCCCGAAGAGAAGTTTGATAGGCCAATCAGGTAGTTCACTGCTGCTCAGTGATAGAACACAAAAAAAATCAAGTACAATTAAGAAACATTAAAAAATAGTGGAAATACTGGAGTCATGATGATCATGATGAAGTCTGCTGGAGAGAGACATTTATACACATGCTGTCCTCCATAATTCAAAGAGATTGAAGGATAAGGTTGCAGGGTGACAAAAACGTGGCAGGAGCACTTGAAACTAAAATATAATCCCTACCGGGAAAAAGTAGCACCTGTTCTTTCCGCATCGTTCTCCAGCGGTTTAAGGACTAAGTCCAGCCGGAACATAACTCGCAAGTGCTCTTGAAAGTCAGGTATTAACCCTACCTACCAACAACCAAGCATTTTTTGGCATAATGTTGTTGGCTGAAAGGCCTGCTCCTATGCTGTACTTTTCTATTTTGTAAGTTAATTTAAATGAAAAGTCTGTGTCAGATATAATTTTGCTTTTGCAGCTTTTAAACCAATTTGTAGACTTAAATTAGTAAATTGTTCTGTCAATTGCAAAAGCTCCAATGGATTTGGCCCATATCAGTGGAATCCTCGGTTCTCAAGGTCAGATTACTTGGGCCTCGAGGGATTGTGTATGTTGAGAGAGTTCTGTTTTCGCACTAAATATCTGCATTTGTTTTTCAAGCTGTTTGTATATTGCCAACTAGATTAAAACTGTTAAAATTAGCCTGCAGCACATCATGCATTGTAATTAGTGACAAAATTTGATTCCATCATAATCTATAATCTCATGATCTGGCAGATTCAGTGCCCTGCCTTTAATGTGGATTAAGTATATTTTACTTGGCAGCTGAAGGGCATGCAGTGAGCTGCACTGCAAACAAGAGGCGAGTGAAGTGAGGCTGATCTGAGGGTCAAGGCATGTGGGTGCAAGACAGAGCTGGAGCAAGGTTGAGTTGTGTTCCAGGAGAAAGTGGAGTCGGAGTTGGAATTGTAGACATGGTTGGAGCAGGAGGAGTGGAGTATGTCTGAAGAGGAGCTGTTTCGGAGACTGTCCACCTAAACCGAGAGTGCAGTTTGATCCATCTAAGCGCCACATCGATTTGGAAAGGTCAAGTATGGGCCACTTCCAGTCCAGAGCGTATCGCTGTGGTGGGGCCTGGGTCTGAGAGCAGGGGACGACCAGGTGCTTGGACAATTCAAGTACCAGGCCAGATGGACTGAAAAGGCAGGTTGTTCGGACTGGTGGCAAGGGTCAAACTGGTTCTGATTTGCGGTGTTTTGCTCTACTCTCTTAGGCGCTGGGGCTGTGTCATGCCCTGGCTGCTCCAGACTATCTGTGAGCTTCATGACCATTTGCCGCTGTTTGATGGACTGAGGCTGAGACTGTGACCCGACTCTGGCTGCTCCCAGCTTCGGGTTTATGGACTGTTTAGTTCTGAATGCCGATGTTTGCTTTATTGTTTGTGTGATTTTAGAATATGGAAATCTACAGCACCTTACAGGCCCTTCGGCCCACAATGTTGTATCAACCATGTAGCTTACTCTAGAAACTGCCTAGAATTTCCCTAGCGCATAGCAATCTGTTTTTCTAAGCTTCATGTACCTATCCAAGAGGCTATTTAAAGACCCTATTGTATCCACTTCCACCCCGCCGTCGGTACTCACCATTCTCCCCCTGAGAAACTTACCCCTGATATCCTCTCGGTACCTATTTCTAAGCACCTTAAAACTGTGCCCTCTCGTGTTAGCCATTTCAGCCCTGGGAAAAAGCCTGTGGCTATCCACACGATCAATGCCCCTCATCATCTTGTACACCTCTATCAAGTCACCCCTCTCATCCTCCGTCACTCCAAGGGGAAAAGGCCAAGTTCACTCAACTTATCTTTCGTAAGGTAAGCCCTCCAATTCAGGCAACATCCTTGTAAATCTCCTTTGCACTATCTTTTGTATCCACATCCTTCCTGTAGTGGGGTGACCAGAACAGAATGCAGTACTCCAAGTGGGGTCTGACCAAGGTTTTAGATAGCTGTAACATTACTTCGCGGCTCTTGAACTCAGTCACGTGGTTGAAGAATGCCAGCACACCATACGCCTTCTTAACAACATTGTCAATCTACACAGCAGCTTTGAGTGTCCTATGGAGAGACACCCCAAGATCTCTCTGATCCTCCACATTACCAAGAGTCTTACCATTTAAATTTTATTTTGATTTGTTTTTTTTTCCTTCTGCATTTTTAAAAAATTGAGTTTTTTCAGGTTTCTTGTTTGTGGCTGCCTGTAAGCAGACAAATATCATGATTGTATAAATTATACAAACTTTAATAATAAAATATACTTTGAAATATAGTGGGGGAGTCTAGGACCAGAGGGATGTCTCAGAACAGAGGGACATCCATTTAGAACAGAGACGAGGAAAACTTTCTTTAGTAAAAGGGTGGCAATTCTGTGGAATTCACTGTCACAGACAGCTATGCAGGCCAAGTGGTTGGGTATATTTAACACAAACGTTAATAGGTCTTGATTAATCAGGGTGTCAAAGGTTGCGGGGAGAAGGCAGAAGACTGATAATAAATCAGCCGTGATGGAATGGCAGAGCAGATTCAATTGGCTGAATGGCCTATTCTGCTATGTCTTATGGTCTTATCCCAGGGTATTTGTTACAGATTTCACATAGAGTAGTGTCCTACTTTCTACCATCATTGGATGGTTTCTCTGATCTTCCATTGTAAGATCAGAGTTGAAAATGTCTGCTGTTGCACAATGTTCAATTCATTTCATAACTTCATGGAAAAATTCAGCACTCATACCTGTGTACAACAAAACTTAGATTGGGCTGATTAGCGGTAGGAAAGATTTGTGCCACGAAGGCAATGATTATTTAGTTGTGGAAGAGCCTAATGTCTGAAGCTAATATCTGTTACTGTCACTGAGTGCCCCACTGTTGAATCTCCTCTGCGATGTTATCATTGATATTGAACTCTCTGTTGCATGTGCTCTCTTGCCAACGTCATTAGGGATGATTAAAAAATGTTCTGACTTTACTGGTACATGTAACCCTTTAAGAAATGAGAATTACTTTTGTATGGAATTCTTTTACGTTTCTCTGAAATGATTTAAAGGCATACTTGTTTATATTTACAGATACAGAGGATGCAAGTGAGACAGATATTGCCAATAAGCAGGATGATGAAGACTACCTGGAAGTAAAAGAACAGTAAGTATTGTTGTAATGTGTGCATTTGCCTTGTGGCAAACAAGTTCAATAAAATACTGATTAAAATCACCTTTACACTGAATAGTTAAATTTTAGATGGTAATTTGATTTGATAGTTCAAATTGTCAAATGCTTTGAAGGCACAATTCAGGTTGAAGTACTTGACAGTGGTACATCCAACTTAATTTATTGATAAGTACATTTTTTTAATAAATGAAAATCAACAATTGCAAAAGCTGCAAATTTGAAAAAAAGCACAGAAAATGCTGGAAACATTCGGCAGGCCAGGTAGCCTCTGTGAAAGGAGAAATAGTTAATATTTCACATCAGACCCTTTGTCTGAACTGGGTATGAGAGAAAACAATTCAGTTTTCTGTGGGAGAGGGATAGACAGGTCAAAGGGAATATACTTTATACTTTATTGTCGCCAAACAATTGATACTAGGACGTACAATCATTACAGCGATATTTGATTCTGCGCTTTCCGCTCTCTGGATTACAGATATTAAATAGTAAAAATTAGTAAATATTAAAAATTTAAATTATAAATCATAAGTAGAAAATAGAAAAATGGAAAGTAAGGTAGTGCAAAAAAACCGAGAGGCAGGTCCGGATAGTTGGAGGGTACAGCCGAGATCCGGGTCAGGATCCGTTCAGTAGTCTTATCACAGTTGGAAAGAAGCTGTTCCCAAATCTGGCCGTACGAGTCTTCAAGCTCCTGAACCTTCTCCTGGAGGGAAGAGGAACGAAAAGTGTGTTGGCTGGGTGGGTTGTGTTCTTGATTATCCTTGAATATCTCCAATAGATTGAGGCCAGTGTTGCCATAGGGATAAGTTGGCGAGGTCATCAGTTGAAGTGTTAATAATAGACAGCTAAAGAAAAAAATGAACCCTAGGTATGTGACTAAGGCAGTTAGAAAATGATAATACAAATAAAGAAGCATAAAAGTGGTCACAACTGTGAAATATGACCAGCAATCAGGACCATTTTTGCTGCCGCTGATTTCTTTGTATTGGACCAAACCACTTCTGGTGCAACTCATCCATTTGTGATTATAGGCACAATTTTTCTTTCCATGAGTAAAGCCTGACTTGCTGGGGATGTCTTGAGCCCTACCTTTTGTAACTTTTGAATTCCTTTGATGATACTCGCACTCTCCCACTTTCCTAATTTTTAAAGCTTTTGTGTATTTCACCTAGCTATCCCATTAACCCATTGACTGGATAATCTTTATAACTGGTCATGTGACAGCTCTGGCCTCAACTTTTCAGAAATATTCCCTACTCCCTCTGCAGTTTGAAACATTTTTTCTCTCTTTGCCAATTCTGATGAAGTTTCTTCGGCCTGAAACACTGTCTGCTCTTTTTCACAGATACTGCCGGTCCCGCTATTGAGTTTTATTTCAGTGATGAATAGTGCGGCCTTATGTCAGTATTTGACATTATCGTTCTTTGCATTTAGCTTGCACAACCAATTCTGCAGCAGTACTGTTGATTTAGTATAAATTGCCACCTAGCTGTAAAATATTCTGACTCCTTTGCTTTTTGAAAGATTGCTTCCAATTTTTGCTTCTGTATTATATAAATTTTGTGACAGGTTGCTAACTTCATTGATCTTTTCACCTTTGTTTACTGTGCTTTCGCTTAATTGATTTGAAATTTCTGTTCATTTCTTATTAAATTGATCATACTGCTCTGGAAGGAGATGAAGCACAGTTGCAGAATACAGCTAATGGGACTTTAGAGAAACAAAACATCAGTAATTGTAGGACAAACCAATTAAGCAGTTAATGTATAAAAATGAAATTGAGTACCTTGCTTAGTGACTGTGAAATCTTTGGTATGTACAGTAGCTGTTGAACATTATTTAGAGAATGTGGAAACAGATACCTGTTTTATGGAATGCAAGTTGAAATCTACTGATCAGTAGATATTGATGCCAAGAATTTTGTTGATGGCTTGATAAAATGTATTTCGAAAGTTTTGTTTTGTCTTGAAGAGAACAGTGCTGAAACCTGTTAAAACTTGCTTTGAAGTGAAAGGTTTCAGTAGCATATTATTATACACCAAGTTCTATAATTTCCCCTCAGAATGTTTTCTGAATTTAGTTTCCTGGATGGTAGCATTTCTCTAAGATCTTGGCTTCATGTTTTGATGGAAAAGCTCTATATATGAGACTAAAAGAAAGTCAGGTACTGTAGAACCTACAACTAGAAATACAAGATCCTGGAAATATTCAGGTGAAATGGAACTTGAGCGATTTATTAAAAAAAATTAAATCTCTTCACTAGGCTTTTAAAGAAGTTAAATAATTTGGGCAAGTTCATAGGGAGGTTGGTGGACAATTACAATCACGAGGTTGATGATTAGTTGGCAGTGAGAGGAATTAACTGTCAAAGGATGGCAAAAGAAGCTGGGGAGGCCTGGAGACCATGTAAGAATGAGCGGCAAGGCCATTGCCAACAACTGTTGTGTGGAAAATCAAGCCTAAGAGTATGATTGATTGATCATGACTCCAGTAATGGGCAAAAAAAAATTCACTGAAAGTACACCATGGATCAGGCAATGGTGGAGGAAATAGAGTCGTTGGAGTTTCAGGTCCAGACCTTGCCTCAGGAGTTAATGGATGGATCAATCAGCAGCAGTGGAAAGAAAAGTTAATATATTTCAAATTGAATTTCTAAAATCAAAATTAATCTAGTAAACATTTATCAAAATGGAGTTTTCAAAGATCAATATTGATGATGTAGTTCTGCTTTTGTTCTGATTTGCTCATATTTTATGATTTTTTTCTAATCTATGCTAACTAATGTTATTCTGGTTTTTAAACTAAAACTGCCATTGTATTTTGTTTGCTAGTCATCCTGTGCAAATCATTTTGTTTGTAAATTCTCTTTCATATCCTTAAGTGACCTTTCAAAATATTTTACAGCAGATAGGTTGCTTTTAAAATTATTATTTAAATTACATTATTATTACGTAGGGTACTTATGTCACTGGACGTAACAAGTTCCCACATGCATTTGCAATAATGAGTGGATTTTTTAAAATGGTTAAATATATGCCAAGACATCTTAACTCCCTTGAATAGTTCCTTTTTTTAAAAAATCTGTCTGGTTTAATTTTCCAGTCAAAAGATAATAGAAAGCCTCTTTCTCTGAATCTAAAATTGTTGTCTGAAAAAACATTAGTGATTTGAGCACAGCATTCTTGGCTGATGTTTCAATGCAACAATGAGAGATCATTGCACTGCCAAAAGTACAGCTGTTTGGGTGCAATTCCGTCACATTGCAGCCATCCCATAATCAAACATTTTGTGTTCATATCACTAGAAGAGGAGACTGCCTGTTATTTTATTTGGATTTCAACTGAAGCTATGAAAGACATTCTGTATAACTTGCTGAACTTTCAGCTTCATTTTAACTGGAATGGGGAACTTGATTAATTTAAAATCCCATGGAGAAAAATACAGTGAAATGTTTTGGCTTTCTGCTAAAATAGCTTGTGAAGTATACACATGCAGATCTGTACAATATGGTTTTAAAACCAGTGGTTTAAAGTAAAATGACAAGGAGTTGCATATTATTTCATGAAACATATCTTAATGTGTGCTGCGTATGTATCAACTTAAGCAAACTGGAGCCTATAAAATTTTGTGGGATTTGTTAGCGTAATTTTTAAAAAAGTGTAGCTAAGGTGAAAGCTTCCATGAATATGTAAGGACATGATAATATTTTCACTGCATGAATAAGCTGGGCTAATATTACTGAGATTGAGTCAATTCCCACCTGAACAACTTGAGAATTTTTGATAGTGCCAATATTCAGTTGGAGGCTTATGAGTTGTCGGACACATTCAGTTGACCTGCAACTCCAGTTCCAAACCAAAGAGTTTAATTCCATAGCCTTTTTAGCATGGTATCCACCCAACAACGTATTGTAGGGGGTTAATAAAACTGCCTGACAGTGCCAATCTATTTGTTTAACTAAAAAATAATCCTGGTTATATAAATTCATAAATTAATGTGTTTACTAGAAACAATATTGTGGCATTGTAAACTGGTCAATGTGCTGAAAATAATCAGAATTGTCATCATCAATATTTGTTCTAAGTACAAGTTCAAAGTTACTGAAGTTATTTTACTTTAATCTAAATTCAAGCTTTTATTTTTAACTCTTTTTATTCATAGGATGTACCAGGAGAAATTGACATCTCTCAAAAGACAGCTACAGCAGTTACAGGAAGGTAGGCGCCTTGTTTTCAAGTTTTATACCAAATAATTATAAATGACGTAATATGAACCATTTGATAACCAGCAGTTGTGAATGTCTATTGTACTGGCAGGCGTGTTTTTGTTTGATTTTCCACAATGTTCTATGAATGTTTAACAGATATCTGAAAGTTGTGGGCTCAAATCTCCTTTCAGAAATCTAAGGTGCTTTATTACAATGCTGACGGTGCGCTGCATTGTTAAGATAAAATGTTTAGGTTTGAAAAATAGTGGCAGTGATTTAATAGATGGATTCTCAGTTGTTTTGTGGATAGAATGTTAAACTTAAAGCCTGTCTACGCTCGATCTTAAATGGATGTTAGAAAAATTAGAAAGTTCTTGCCTGGCTGGTATTTACTATTTATCTTGTCCAAATCAGAGTGCCGACTTACCATAGGGATTGAAACATCATGTCCTAGTAACTCTACTGAAAGAGATTAGGTAAATGGTGCAGAATTTGAATTATATCTTTCTTTCTTTTTCAATCCTTGCTTTCACACTTTCAAACAGCTAGTTCAATATCAAATCTTGAAAGAGTTGCAGTTTACTCAAACTGAACATTAAATGATCTAAGCTATTATTTTTGGCTCTTGTCACACTTTACAACCTCACCACCTGCTGTCTAAAGCTTTAAACTGCTGGCGACTTAAGCATTCTGTTTAACGCTAAAGTAAACTTTTAGTTCCATAATCCTTTCAATCACAAAAACTACGTAATTCAACTTCCTTATCAAATTAATTCATTGGGCAATATGGTAGAAGGAAGAAAAACGAAGATAATGTGTTTTTTTCTGTTGCTTTCCGAGATTGCCTCCAAGTGCTAACTTGAGGTTTACCTTGACATTGTTCTTGCTGAACTGTTCTTCATTGTCGCAGGTGTAAAGTTTTCCCTTTGTTGTATTTTAAATCCCTTGAAGAAGCAATCCTTTCCTTTACAACTTCCTCTGGTACACATTTACCTCTGAACTAGCCTAGGCCAACAATTGCTATAAATGTAATTTTCTAGGAAGCTTCTTTTGTTCAATAGTGCCAATCTTCAGAGTATGTCTCATGCTTCCTACTACAGGCCTATGATTGATCTGGAAAATGCCATACATCCCATTCAGCCAGTCTCATTATAGTGCTCATCAAAGCATCATAATCTCTAATCACTATTATCACCTGTGGCTATGTAATCTCCCAGGAGAAGCAAATATAAAGAGACACAATTGGAAAAAAGCTGGAAACCTCTACACGACTTCTTTTGAGTTGCACTTGATGTTTTGCTATGTGTAAATTTTCTGCAAGAAATAAAATGTTTTTTTGCTCAGAATCTCAGTGGCATCAGATGTAATCATGATCTCTTTCCATCTATCTTTCAAAATCTTGAGTACTTCTACTGGCAGGTATAAGGACATTGCTTTATATGAATGGTTAAAAACAGAAATTTGGGTTACAGAGTTGTCATATTATGTCTATTATGCACCTAGCAAGGCATGTTCCAATCTGAGCATAGCTTTACGTTAACAGTGCAGTACTGTGAAAATGCATTCTTAAAATTTTAAGATTACATCTTCAATAGAAAAAACATTACGACTGGTTGCACTTGAAATTTTTATCCAAAGTTCAAATAGTTCAGTGACTATAAATAGAGAAGCTTACAAAAACAACTTGCTGTTCAATCAAATACCTTGCATTGTAACAGAGACACATGGATTTCTTGAATCTAATGTGAACATAATGAACTTTGTGCAGTTTTTATTCATTGCACATTATCTCTTGCATCTTAGAGTACCGGATATGCAAATAGGCACTAGATGTTAACTTCAGGGTCAAAGTTGGGTTTAATATCACCAGAATATTTCGTGATATTTGTTAACTAAATAGCAGCAGTACAATGCAATACATGATAAATATCAAAAAAAAGAATTATGGTAAGTGTACATATGTTTTTTTAATATACAAGCGTATTTTATATATATATATATGTATGTTAAATTAAAAATAGTAGTGCAAAAACAGAAATAATGAAAAGTCAGGTAATACCCGTTTAGAAATCAGATGGCAGAGAGGAAGAAGATATTCCTCAATTGCTGACTGTGTGCCTTCAGGCTTCTGTACCTCCTTGATGGTACAAATAGAAAAGGGTATGTCCTGGGTGACGGGGGTCCTTAATCATTGACACCATCTTTCTGAGGCACAATACCTTGAAGATGTCTTGGGTGCAATGGAGCATGTACCCATAATGGGGCTGGCTAATCTTACAACTTTCTGTAGTTTCTTTCGATCCTGTGCAATAGCCCCCCACCCCATCATTCCAGATGGTGATGCAGCCAGTCAGAATGTTCTTCAAGGTACATGTGTAGAAGTTTTTAAGTGTTCCAGGTGACAAACCAAATCTCCTCAAACTCCTAATGAAATACAGCTGCCGTCTTCCCTTCTCTGGTGTACAGGAGTGAGATATGCCAACTAGTGGAATGGTGCCGCAGCAACAACCTGGCACTCAATGTCAGTAAGATGAAAGAGCTGATTGTGGACTTCAGGAACGGTAAGACAAAGGAACACATACCAATCCTCATAGAGGGATCAGAAGTGGAGAGAGTGAGCAGCTTCAAGTTCCTGGGTGTCAGGATCTAACCTGGTCCCAACCCATTGATGTAGACAGCGGCTATACTTTATTAGGAGTTTGAAGCGATTTTGTATGTCAACAAATACACTTAAAAACTTCTATAGTTGTACAGTGGAGAGCATTCTGACAGGCTGCATCACTGTCTGGTATGGAGGGGCTACTGCACAGGACTGAAAGAAGCTACAGAAGGTTGTAAATCTAGTCAGCTCCATCTTGGACACTAGCCTACAAAGTACCCAGGACATCTTTAGGGAGTGGTGTCTCAGAAAGGCAGTGTCCATTATTAAGGACCTCCAGCACCCAGGGCATGTCCTTTTCTCACTGTTACCATCAGGTAGGAAATACAGAAACCTGAAGGCACACACTCAGCAATTCAGGAACAGTTTCTTCCCCTCTGCCATCCGATTCCTGAATGGACTTTGAAGCTTTGGACACTACCTCACTTTTTTGAATATACAGTATTTCTGTTTTTGCACATTTTAAAATAATCTATTCAGTATGCGTAATTGATTTACTTGTTTATGTATTATGTTTTATTTTATTTATTAATATTTTTTTCTCTCTCTCTGCTAGATTATGTATTGCATTGAACTGCTGCTGCTAAGTTAACAAATTTCTTGTCACATGCCGGTGATAATAAACCTGATTTTGATTTATAACTACATTGATGTGTTGCCTCAGTAACTTACAGTAAAAGAAGAATTTGGTGTTGTGCCAGTCCACTTTTCTAAACGCAGAAATGCCATCTCTATCACTGAGTACTTGTAGAGCTCCATTTCAGGGTTATAGTCATAGGATAGAAGGTTTCTCTATTGTGCATGGATTGAAAAGATTTCCAGAAAAGAAGTGGTACTTATTGATGTTTTGGGTGCAGTAGAAAAGAGTTAGGAAATTGATGGGTAGGGAATGGCAGTGGCCTAAAATTGTAGAAAGCTTTGTAGTGGAGAATTTGAGATGGGGTCTGGGAAGCAGAGACTAGCCTTGGGATGGAGTTAATAGTTGGGTGACCTCTCAGTTCTTGAAGCTTCTCACACAATAGCTGCTGTCACAAAATGACAAAGTCTTTAATCTGTAGTGGACACTGTTATTAAGGTCATAAACCGAAGAACTCCTGTAATCCAAAATGTACTCAAGCCTTTGAGAATGTCTCTGGAAACTCATTCTAGTGGTAGGTCATGTATCAATAAGCTACAGATGCTATTTACTCACCCTTCGACACTCACAAACATTGGTGGCATTTGAAAAAGGATTCTACCGGAACATTACTTCTTTCCTTTTCCCAATTTGGCTAAGGTTATATGGGGGTCTTGCTACAGAATCTGCCATGTGCTATAAAGGCTGCTAGTGTAGCATACTTCTGGATCTAGACATCTCACCTTAAGTGAATTGAGTTGCCTTTAATGAAGCAAACAATAAGTCAATTTAGATCAAGTCCCCAGTGGCAGCACGGTGAGACAAAATTCCAGCCGTGGCCGGAAAAATATTAAGCAGTACACTAGAAAAGTGGTTCCTTGTCTGTACTGTAAACTAAAACTTCAAAATAAGGACTCCTAATAGAAGTCGCCTATGACCCTATGAAAAAGGTTTCTTTATATATTTACATTTGAACAAGTTTAGTCCTATTTAGAAAAATAAAAGTGAAGATATGGCATTCCAAGAATATTGGATGGTTAATGTCAAAATGCAAGGAGGTAACTGTTCCATTTGGGGTTATGACAGATTGATAGATTAATTATTACCACATCCTAATTCTAATGCATTGTTACCCATCCTCTTATTCCTTGTTATTTTGGTTTTGGGGAATTGAATTAGGAAAAAGATAACTCTCTGCTATTTGCTGTGTTAAAATAATTGATGTAACAGTTTTTCTCCTGAAGCAATGCATCTTCTATTGTAGGCACTTTGCAGGAGTATCAGAAAAGGATGAAGAAGCTAGATCAACAATACAAGGAAAGAATACGAAATGCAGGTTCGTTTTACTTGGTATTTAAGATGAAAATTATTTGCTTTGTTCCCACAATTTTTTTTAAATCTCCCACAACCACAGATTATTGTTTTCATTAATATTTCACTGCTCCAAACATCAGCAAATTGGTCTTCAAGGAATTAGAAATCAACTTAATCTGGTCATAGCTATTCTTAAGTTTGGCCACTGGCAAAAACTGCTGATTGTCTTAATGGCTAAATTTATATTTTACATTGGTATCTGGAAGGAGATGTCATTTATTCAAAAGCTAGGGATGTTGTATGTACTCTATTTTACTAATTGATATTGCGAAGTAGATCATTAATTTACTATGGCATGGTATATTTGAATACTAAAGTTTGAGTAACAAATTGATGAAAATGCATTAACTGTGCATGTGAATACGGCCGAACATCTGTGAATCCCTGTAACAAATTGGACTTTTAGTAGCAGTAAAAAAAAGATGCCGGTTACAATGTGTTGAATTCATTGTGAAATCCATATCAAATATTTTGGTTAATACAGACAAAAGAAGGCAAAAAACAATAGTGTTATTTTCTAATTTTTCACAAATGCAATATTTGATTTTTATAGCCAGAAGTTGATTATGAGTAATAAACATCTACCTTGTCATTTGACAAGATAACTGGAATGATCTAATACTTTGTTCAGCAGCTTCAAATTGCTCAATGTTGACCTAGACAGTGTGTTAGTGTTTTCATAAATTTGACAATACAGAGCAGTCCATCTCACATAAGAAATATTGGGTTGGCCCTTAGTCTTGTATTGGTCCATGTCTAAAGTTGCTACAGCATTTGTGCATAAATAGTAGACAGGGGAATTCACATCACTGTTATTTTTGAATATTCTGCTGTATGATTCATTTCTAAGTGAAGCTAGGAAATGTTAAAACTTTACATTGTTGACTTTAGGCACAGCAGCTAACAACTTCAAGTGTATGTCATCGACATGATGATTTTGTTTTCTTTTTCCCCAGAGCTTTTTCTGCAACTGGAGGTAGGTGTTCTGCAACTTAAATTTTCCCCTCACAATTCAGTTAAAAGATAAATGATCTTAACAATTGATGCATTAATATTTTCTCTACTTGAGACTACTGTGATGTTGCGTGATAGTGGAAGGCAATTTTAATTTTGGGCAACTGTTTATATTTCTTTTTTGTTCTGTGTGGTTTAAGTCCCTGAAGAGGAAAAGAAATGTATTTCTGACAAACTTAATATCTGTTGAAAAATATTGTCATAAGTCTGAAAACAGGTTGTTCTAGTGGGAGTTGGCATAGTGTGACTTTAACAGCGAGTGTACAGAGCACAGATATAAAATTGAAAGTTTATGATCTTTAGTGGTTAAATGTTGTCCAAAATACACTGCAAATGAACCAACAAAGCATATATTGGGAGCCTCCCATGTCACCTGAAAGTTAGGTTTTCATTTTCCACGATCCCAATAATGGAACATAGAGCAGTACAGCACAGTATGGGCCCCTCAGCTCACAAGGTTGTGCTGACATATATCAGCCTACTTCATGAACAATGTAATCATTCTTTCCTATACAGTCCGTAACCCTCAATCTTTCTTCCATGTGCCTATCTAAGAGTCTTTTAAATGTTCCTAATGTTTCATCCTCTACCACCAGCCTGGCTGTGCGTTCCAGGCACCCATTACTCTCTTAAGTAGAAAACCCTGTCTCTGATATCTCTCCTAAGCTTCCTTCCACTCACTTTAAATGGATGTCCTTTGGTATTGGCCAATACTGCCCTAGGGAAAAAGATGCCGGCTGTCCACTCTAAGCCTCTCATGATCATATAAACCTTGATCAAGTCATCTCTCATCCTCTGTTTCTCCAGAGACAATAGCCTCAACTCACTTGGCTGTTCCTCATAATACATGTTCTCTAATCCAGGCAGCATCCTGGTAAATCTCCTCTGCACCCTCTCTAAAGTTTCCACATCCTTCCAAAAATGAGGCAACCAGAAATGAGCACAATACTCCACTTGTGGTCAGACCAGAGTTTTATAGACCTGCAATATTATCTCGTGGCTATTGATCTCAGATGAAGGTCAGCACGCTATATGTCTCCTTAATCACCCTATCAACTCTGCGGGATCTATTTACGTGGACCTCAAGATCCCTTTTCCTCCAAACTGCTAAGAATCCTGCCATTGACCTTGTAATCTGCCTTCAAGTTTGAATTTTCTATTCTTCAACCTTTTCTGGATTGAACTCCATTTGCTACTTCTCTATCCAACTCAGCACCATGTCTCCTTCCAGATGCAACCCATACCTGTACAACACTTCCAACTTTCATGGTATCTTCAAAGTTACAAACCCTCCACTCCACTTCCTTATCCAAGAGATTTATAACAATCACAAAAAGGACATGATTTCTTTTGGAAGAAGGGAGGTGACTAATCTGGTAGATCAATTTGTGAACAGTGGAGGACATCCTATTGAAGGGGTTACAGATCGAAGCAAGGAGGGGGGCAAATGTTAACAGTTTTACTCATCAATTGATGTTTTTAAGGTACTTTAACCCTGGAGCATGAGCTAGAGATAGTATCTCCCATATTTCTATCAAAAAATTCGCTAAATTACGGCATACCTTTTGAATGCTAGAATGTAAGCCAGCAGTTTTAGGTGATTATGCTGTTAAATACTCTATATTACTGAGCAGAAATACTGATCTTTTGTTTTCTTTATAAATCATGCCCTAGGAATTGATCTGAGCAATGCCAAAGACTAGAATTAGAGTGTTGAAAATGGCACAACTAGGCACTAAGTAATTATGCACATTTCTGGGCCTCTTAAGTCCCCTGTTGTTTGTCATTAATGATTTTCATCCAGAAATAAGTGGCACATTTAATAAGTTTGCAGACACTGAAATTGGTGGTATAGTGGACAGTGGATTGAACAGTCAAGTCAACAGTATTTCTATACACGCAAGTACATGTATGCATTGTGAGAAGGATGTGGGCCAAACACAGGCAAACAGCACTAGCTTGGTCAGTATGGATGCTTTGGGCTGAAGGGACTGTCTTCTGTGCTGTTTGGCTCTATGACTCCATTTTTCAAAAATAATGAGTCATCAAAAGTGTTTCTTATTGCAGACAGAACAAGTGGAAAGGAATTATATTAAAGAGAAGAAAGCAGCAGTGAAGGAATTTGAAGATAAAAAGATTGAGTTGAAAGAGAATCTCATTGCTGAGTTAGAAGAAAAGAAAAAGATGATTGAGAATGAGAGGCTAACAATGGAACTCACAGGAGGTGTGTAGAACTAAGATTTCATATTCCTTGGGTGCTCTAAGAAGAACTGACTTTGACAAAGTATAATAGCAAAGTAAAAGTTTATTTAAAATTTGAATGAAAAATTATTGACTCTGTTGTTCATTCGTCCCTCTCCACTGATCTCTCTCCTGCACTTACCCCTGCAAGCGTGACAAGTACCACATCTGCCACTTCACCTCCTTCCTCACCACCATTCAGAGTCCCAGACAGTCCTTCCAGGTGTGGTAACACTTCACCTGTGAGCCTGTTGGGGTCAACTCTTGTATCTGGTGCTCTGGATGCGGCCTTCTCTACATTGGTGAGACCTGATACATGTTGAGCACCTTTCTCCGTCTGTCACAAAAGGCAGAATCTCCAGGTCAATTCAATTTGACTTTCCATTCTCATTCTGACATGTCTATCCATTGGCCTACTCTACCCCAATGACGAAGCCAAACCCAGGTTGGAAGAGAAATACTTCATATTGTGTCTGGGTTGCCTCCAACCTGATGGCGGGAACATGGATTTCCCTAACTTCTGGTAATTCTCCCGCCCTCTTGCTTTCCATTCCCTATTCTGATTACCCCCTTACTGTCTCTCTCCTCACCTACCCATCAGCTCCTCTGGTTTCCTTCCTCCTCCCCATTTCTTCCATAATCCACTGTCCTCATCTATTAGATTCCTTTTTTGTTCAGCCCTTTACCTCTTCCACCCATCTCCTCTCAGTTTCTTATTTCATTCCCCCTCCCCCACCCACCCACTTGGTTTCACTTATCACCTGCCATGGTGCTCCTTCCCTTACCCCCAGCTTTTAATGCTGGCTTTTGCCCCCTTTCTTACCAGTTCTGATGAAGGGTCTTGCCTGAAACATAAACTATTTATTCTCCTCCATTGATGCTGCCTAACTTGCTGAGTTTCTCCAGCATTTTGTGTGCGTTGCTCTGGATTTCCAACGACTGCAGTACCTTTTGTGTATAAAATGTAACTGTGTTTAGAACATGGGGTGGGAGGGGAGAGAATGGTATGGGAATAAAATGTATTTTAATACATTTAAATTTTCAGTATTTACAGACTGAATAAATAGTGTTGCATATTTGTGCAGTAAATATAACTTTTGGGTTGTGGCCCTCGGTACTGTTAACAATATCTGTATATTGCAGATTCTATGGAGGTAAAGCCAATAATGACTAGGAAACTAAGGAGGAGACCTAATGACCCTGTTCCAATTCCAGACAAAAGACGAAAACCTGCACCTGATATCCTTTTATTAAAAAGAATATCTGCTTTCAGGATAATTCAGAAAATAATGGACAGTAGGGAATTAATGGTTTGATATATTTGCGTAATCAGTGTAACAGATACGAATTGAGTAGTTCTAACACTGATAGCTGTACCTTCACTGGTTGCGGGCAAACTTCTGGAATTTTTAAGGGAAGGATGGAAGGCAGAAAATGGACACCACGGTAGTGTAGTGGTTAGCACAATGTTGTTACAGCTTGAGCAGTTTTGGTGTTCAATTCCAGCACCTTCTGTAAGGATATTGTATGTTCTCCCCGCGAACCATGTGGGTTTCCTCCTGGTGCTCTGGTTTCCTCTCACAGTCCAAAGATATTCTGGTTAGTAGGATAATTCATCATTGAAAATGTCCGGTGATTAGGCTAGTGTTAAACAGGTGGGTTGCTGGGTGGTGCAGCAGGTTGGGCTGGAAGGGTCTATTCCACACCATATGTCTAAACAAATAAGATTGTGAGGGATTTCTCAGCCTGCGTGCAAGTGTTGAAGGCACACCCACCAGTGGTGTAGTGGCTACTTGGGGATGAATAAGCCATGTTCATTATCTCTAAGGATTAGTGAGCTGGAGAAGATTTCAATGATAAGAAAAGGATTTCATTCAATGAGTATTTTAAAATAATGTGGCTACTTAACCAGAGGCTCTAACAAGATAGAATCATCAGGGGCTGGGTGAATGGGACATTTTGCAAGTTAGGACATGGGCATTTATTTTTTGGATGAGTGTAAGTTTATGAAAGTTGAAGGTATGTAACAGATTGGGAGTGCTTTGGAATGTTGAAATCATATGTAACAAATGCATGGGTGATGTTTTCAACAGCAGATGGAATGATAGAAACGTGCCTTGGTGATGTTGCAACTTGAAACTTGCCTCTAGGTCAAATGTGACATTAAATTTTAGCTTTGAGCAATATGATTTGTTTTCGAACAGTTGCGTGGAAAAGAATTGAAGTTGTTAATGCAATTGTGTAAGTAACTAAATGCAATCTTAGTGACTATTTTGGAAGTAACCTTTTTCTATTTGACTGTCTGTAGTTGAAGGAACGCTTGTCCAGTGTTAGACAAAAGGCAGACCACTTAATTAGGCACAGTAAAGGGATTAAGAGAGATGGTGCTGCCAAAGGTTATCAGATATATTCCTCGCAGATTGTTATCACGGACAGCGTATAGAAATAAAACCATAAGATACCGGAGCAGAATTAGGCCATTTGGCCTGTCGAGTCTGCTCTACCATTTCATTATGGCTGATCCAGTTTTCCTCTCTGCCCCAGTCTCCTGCCTTCTCCCTGTATCCCTTCGTGCCCACCCTGACCAATCAAGAATCTATCAACCTCTGCCTTAAAATACATAAAGACTTGACCTCCTCAGCTGCCTGAGGCAAATAATTCCACAAGTTCACCACTCTGACAAAAGAAATTCCTCCTCATCTCCATCCTAAAAGGACGCCTTCTATTCTAATGCCATGTCCTCTGGTCTTAGACTCTCTCACCATAGGAAACATCCTCTCCACATCCGCTCTATTAAGGTCTTTCACCATTTGATGGGTTTCAATGAGGTCGCCCCGCATTCTTCTGAATTCCAGTGAATACAGGCCCAGAGTCACCAAATGCTGTTCATATGACAACCCATTCAATCCTGGAATTATTTTCGTGATCCTCCTTTGAACCTTATCCAGTTTTAGCATAATTCTGGCTGACTCCTCTCTCATGGCTCTGTAATTCTCTTTACTCCACTACAATACTGATATATCTGACTTAAGCTTCTTCTGAAATTTCAGAGTGAATTCAATCATATTATGATCACTTGCCCTTAAGGATTCTTTTACCTTATGGTCTCCAATCAATCCTAGTTCATTGCACACACCCAATCCAGAATATCTGAATCTCTAGTGGGCTCAACTATGAACTGCTCTAAAATGCCATCTCATATGCATTCTAGATATTCCCTCCCTTGCAATCCAGCTCCAACCTGATCTTCCCAATCTACCTGCATATTGGAAGTCCCCCATGACTATTGCCCTTTTGGCATGAGTTTTCAATCTCCCGTTGTAATTTGTAGGCCATATCCTTAGTACTGTTTGGTGGCTGTATACGACTCCCATTGGGGTCTTTTTACCCTCACAATTCCTTAGCTTTATCCACAATGATTCAACACCTTCCGACCTGATGTCTCCTCTTTCTAATTATTTGATTTCATTTTTTCAAATACAACACCTTCAGTCCTATATTCATCCTTTTCGAATTCGTTATATGGAAAACCTGAACAGGGGATTGGGGTGAGAGCTCCAGGGATGGCTGTGGGTACAGGAGAAGTCATTGATTTTGCCACCTATGATTGGATTGACAATAGGATCTAGCTTGATGACAGGGAAAAGATGCTGGAGGCAGATAATGTAGCCAACTGCAGACAGGTAAAATAGGACAGGGGGAAGTTACAGAAAAAACTACATTTAGGTTCTTTGATCAGAGCTACATTTTGTCAAAAATACCATTGAAGGGATTGAAACGACAATTTTGTTAAGTTGTCATACATTTGGGAGGCAATAACAAGACAATTTCGTTAAGATGGCATACATTTGGGAGGCAATGACATCTTTCAGTGGTATATTCAAAAGTGTAGGCAAAAGTGGTGGATTTTTAAATGTGACGAGTGTTGCAAATTGAGATGCTTGAGGCAGGCATAACAATAAGAGAATATGCCAAGGTTTGATTTGCCAATGAGACCCACACCATCACTGGAACAGGCATTGCAGTGTAAGTACTGTAAATTTCACACATGTTGAGGTTTCATTTGGGAGTCATCAGTTAATATTCTGGTTTCCCTTGAGGCCCAGTTGTTAATCCAGTTACCTACACTAATTTCATGTAGGAGCACCTTCTTCTCAAGTGGGTTGTTGTTTCTGATTGACCATAAAATGAGGCTTGGAAGTGATGGTTGATGTAAAAGAGAAAATAAACAAGCAAGATTATTTCTTGGAAGCTATCTTTTTACTATAGTGTGATATTTGAATCTTAGAAGGCATTTTGGTGTGTTCTGCTTAACAATAAGTACCGCAGTTAAATTACTTGTTAACAGATGAACAGATAATGGAAGATCTGCGAACTCTCAATAAGGTGACTTACTGTAAAAGTGAGATAATTAAGTGATTATACGTTAGAACATAGAACCCTGGGCAGACCATTTAGCCCATGATGTACTAATCTTGATACCATTTAGCCCATGATGTGCTAATCTTGATACCAATTTATGCTCAACCGCCTCCTTTTTATCATCTACGTTCCTCCAATCCCTTTATATTCAAGTGTTTATTTTAAAGCCTCTTAAATTCCCCCAATCTACCTGCTTCCACTACTAATCCACATGCTAAGAGTTTTTACAAACAGAACATGTTGCATATTCAAGCATTTTATGAATTGGAATGCTACCTGGTTGATGTTAGTACAACCAGAATAAAATTGGAGTCAGTAAAAATGGTACCTGTTGACAATGTCACTTAAAAAGTGGAAAATATTAACAATACTCTCTTAAATTTTATGATGAGAACCCTAGATTTTTGCATACAATGTGATCATATGCAAGGCGTTCTTTTGTCTTCCAGCAACTAAAAATTCTTGCGTAGAAGATTCAACGTCTGCTATCAGTTACTGCACATGTTTGCACACACCTTTCACAGGTGTCGATCATTGGTTTTTATCTACTGTGTATACTCTGACGCAAGACTTGGCCAAAGTAGAAGATCAGTTGCTTTAGAACCAGCTGAAATGGCAAGAATTTTATGCCATTGAAAGTTGTGGATTTTCCACAAGTCAAACAGTTTGCTGTTGGCAAATGAACTTGTGGAAGATCGAGTTATTTTAGTAGTATATTAGTCTGGCATGAGGGTTGGGCCAGATTTTGCCTGGAAGAAAGTTTTGATTAACAAGTTATTTGAAATATTTCAGCTATATAGCAGGATTCCTTTTATGTTCTGGTAACTGATGATTGCCATAATAGTCAATCACCTCTAAAACAATGGTACAAATTTATTCTGGGTTTATGCTAAGTGGTCAGGGGTCTGAATGAGTTTAACTATCGAAGGAAATAACCTATTTTATTTTATTTTGCAGCTTAAATCTCCGAAAAGACCAGGTATTTTATATATATATATATATTAAAAAAATCATATATTCATTTGTGAGGTTACACAATGCTTTACAAAATATTCTACAGAAGAAACAGTGAAACATGTTAGTTGTTGCACCAGTCTGTACCCTAACCGATTGTGTTTTTTTAATAGCATCTCCGTCTTCTCCTGAGCATCTTCCGAGCACTCCTGCTGAATCACCAGCACAAAGATATGAAGCACGAATAGAAGATGGAAAGTTATATTACGATAAGAGATGGTGAGTAAGGAATTTGCATTTTTTCTTTATTTCCCCTTGTTGCAGTGGTTATAATTCAACTTAATGAGCATGCCTGATTAACACGCACCACCTTGTTGTACATTTATTAGAGCAGTGTGACTACATTTTTAAAACCATGGAAGATAGTGTCATCATTCAGGTGAGGTTACCTGAATTTCTAAAATATTTTTAAAACATTTCAAGGTTCAAAGTAAATTTATTATCAAAGTGCATATACAGTACGTAACTACATACAACCATGAGATTCATTTTCTTGTTGGCATTCTCAATAACCATAATAGAATCAATGAAAAATTGCACCAATATGGCGAACAACCAGCGTGCAAAAGACAACAAACAGTGCAAATACAAAAAGAAATAAAAAGTAGTAATAATAATAAATAAGCAAGAAATATTGAGAACATGATTTGAAGGGTTGGTGAAGTTGTTATCCCCTCTGGTTTAAGAGCCTGATGATTGAGAGGTAATAACTGTTCCTGAACCTTGTAGTGTGTGTCTTGAGGCTCCTGTACTTTTCTGATGTCAGCAACTAGATGAGGGTATGGCCTGGATGGTGGGGGTCCTTGATGATGGATGCTGTTTTCCTGTGACAGTGCTGCATGTAGATGTGCTCAGTGGTAGAGAGGGCTTTACCTGCGATGTACTGAGCTGTACAGGCATCTTCCATTCAAGGGCATTGGTGTTTCTGTATGAAGCTGTGATGCATCTAGTCAGTGCACCCTCCACCATACACCTATAGAAGTTTGTTGAAGTTTTAGATGTCATGCTGAATTTTTACAAACATCTAAGGAAGTAGAGATGCTGCTGTGCTTTCTGCATAATTGCACTTAATGTGCTATGCCTAGTACAGGTCCTCTGAAATGATAATACTGAGGAATTTGATATTCCTGACCCTATCCACCTCTGATTCTCTGGTGAGGACTAGCTCATGGACCTCTGGTTTCCTCCTCCTGAATTCAATAATCAGCTCCTTGGTCTTACTGATGTGAGTAACAGGTTGTTAACATGCAGCACTCAGTCAGATTATCAATTTGCTGCCTACATTTGATTTGTCACCACCTTTGATTCGGCTTCTGACAATGGTGTCGCCAGCAGACTTGTATATGGCATTGGAGCTGTGCTTCACCACAGTCTTTAGTGTAAAGCGAGTTGAGCAGGGGGCAAAGCACATATCCTTGTGATGCACCTGTGCTGATGGAGATTGTGGAGGAGATATTGTTGCCAATCCAAACTGACTGGGGTCTGCAAGTGAGGAAATCAACGGTCCAGTTGCACATGGAAGTATTGGAGTTTATTGGTTAGCTTTGAGGGGACGATAGTACTGAATGCTGAGCTTTAGTCAATAAAGAGCATCCTGATGTATGCATCTTTGCTGTCCAAATGTTCCAAGGTTGAGTGAAGAAATGGCATCTGCTGTGGACGTGTTGTGCTGGTAGGCAAGTTGAAGTGGATCCAAGTCCTTAAATTGTGTGAATTTTTTGTTTCTTTTTAATCCATTTGCTACTTCCCAAATTTAAAATAAAAAGACCACTAGATGGTGATGTGAACACACTGTTTCCAGATAGAAACATAGAAAACCTACAGCACAATACAGGTCCTTCGGCCCACAATGCTGTACCGAACATGTACTTATTTTACAAATTTAGGGTAACCTATAGCCCTCTATTTTTCTAAGCTCCATGTACCTATCCAGGAGTCTCTTAAAAGACCGTATCGTATCTGCCTCCACCACCGTTGCCGGCAGCCCATTCCACGCACTCACCACTCTCTGCGTAAAAAAAAAAAAAAAATAAAAAATAAAAAAATAAAAAACAGCAACTTGCCCCTGACATTTCCTCTGTACCTACTTCCAAGCACCTTAAAACTGTGCCCTCTCGTGTTAGCCATTTCAGCCCTGGGAAGAAGCCTCTGAATATCCACACGATCAATGCGTTTCATCACTTTACACACCTCTATCAGGTCACCTCTCATCCTCTGCCACTCCAAGGAGAAAAGGCCCTGTTCATTCAACCTGTTCTCATAAGGCATGCTCCCCAATCCAGGCAACATCCTTGTAAATCTCCTCTGAACCCTTTCTGTAGTTTCCATATCCTTCCTGTAGTGAGGTGACCAGTAGTGTAGTGAGCACAGTACTCAAGTGGGGTCTGACTCTGATCAGGGTCCTAAAAAGCTGTAATATTACCTCTCGGCTCTTGAACTCAATCCCATGGTTGATGAAGGCCAATACACCGTATGCCTTCTTAACCATTGTCAACCTGTGCACCAGCTTTGCGTGTCCTATAGACTCAGACCCCAAGATCCCTCTGATCCTCCACACTGCCAAGAGTCTTACCATTAATAGTATATTCTGCCATCATATTTGACCTACCAAAATGAACCACCTCACACTTATTTGGGTTGAACTCCAACTGCCACTTCTCAGCCCAGTTTTGCATCCTATCAATGTCCCGGTTTAATCTCTGACAGCCCTCCACACTATCCACAACAACCTCCAACCTTTGTGTCATCAGCAAGTTTACTAACCCATCCCTCCTCTTCCTCAACCAGGTAATTTATGAAAATCACTAAGAGAAGGGATCGCAGAACAGATCCCTGAAGCACACCACTGGTCACCGACCTCAGTGCAGATTATGACCCGTCTACAACCACCCTTTGCCTTCTGTGAGCGAGCCAATTCTGGATCCACAAAGCAAGGTCCCCTTGGATCCCATGCCTCATTACTTTCTCAATAAGCCTTATCAAATACCTTGCTGAAATCCATATACACTGTATCTATTGTTTTACCATCATCAATGTGTTGAGTCAGATCCTCAAAAAATTCAATCAGGAACGACCCTGCCTTTGACAAAGCTATGCTGACTATTCCTAATCATATTATGCCTCTCCAAATGTTCATAAATCCTACCTCTCAGGATCTTTCCCATCAACTTACCAACCACTGAAGTAAGACTCACAGGTCTATAATTTCCTGGGCTATCTCTGCTCCCTTTCTTGAATAAGGGAACAAACTTGCAATCCTCCAATCCTCCGGAACCTCTCCTGTCCCCATTGATGAAGCAAAGATCATTGCCAGAGGCTTAGCAATCTCCTCCCTCGCCTCCCACAGTAGCTTGGGGTACATCTCATCGGGTCCCGAGGACTTATCCAACTTGATGCTTTCCAAAAGCACCAGCACATCCTCTTTCTTAATGTCTATATGCTCAAGCTTTTCAATCCGCTGTAAGTCATCCCTACAATCACCAGTACTGTGAATACTGAAGCAAAGTATTCATTAAGTATCTCTGCTTATGTCCTCCGATTCCATACATATTTTTCCCCTGTCATACTTGATTGGTTCTACTCTCTCACATCTTATCCTCTTGCTCTTCACATACTTGTAGAATGCCTTGGGGTTTTCCTTAATCCTGCTAGCCAAGATCTTCTCATGGCCCCTTCTGACTTTCCTAATTTCATCCTTCAGCTCCTTTCTGCCAGCCTTATAATCTTCTAGATGTCTATCATTATCTAGTTTTTTTGAACCTTTCGTAAGCTCTTTTCTTCCTGACTGGATTTTCAACCGCCTTTGTACACCATGGTTCCTGTACCCTACCATCCTTTCCTTGTCTCATTGGAACATACCTATGCAGAACGCCATGCAAATATCCCCTGAACATTTGCCACATTTCTGCTGTACATTTCCCTGAGAACATCTGTTCCCAATTTATGCTTCCAAGTTCCTGCCTGATAGCTTCATATTTCTTCTTACTCCAATTAAACACTTTCCTAACCTGTCTGTTCCTCTCCCTCTCCAATGCTATGGTAAAGGAGATAGAACTGTGATCACTATCTCCAAAAAGCTCTCCCATTGAGAGATCTGACACCTGATCAGGCTCATTTCCCAATACCAGATCAAGTACAGCCTCGCCTCTTGTAGGCTTATCTGCATATTGTGTCAGGAAACCTTTCTGAACACATCTAACAAACTCTACCTCATCTAAACCCCTTGCTCTCGGGAGAGGCCAATCAATATTTGGGAAATTTAAAATCTCCCACCACGACAACCCTGTTATTATTACAGCTTTCCAGAATCTGTCCCCTTATCTGCTCCTCAATGTCCCTGTTACTATTGGGTGGACTATAAAAAAAACACCCAGTAGAGTTATTGACCCCTTCCTCTTTCTAACTTCCACCCACAGAGACTCAGTAGACAATCCCTCCATGACTTCCTTCTTTTCTGCAGCCGTGACACTATCTCTGATCAGCAGTGCCACACCCCCACCTCTTTTGCCTCCCTCCCTGTCCTCTCTGAAACATCTGAAGCCTGGCACTCTAAGTAACCATGCCTGCCCCTGAGCTATCCAATTCTCCGTAATGGCCACAACATCATAGCTCCAAGTACTGATCCACGCTCTAAGCTCATCCGCTTTGTTCATGATGCTTCTTGCATTAAAATAGACATATCTCAAACCATCAGTCTGAACGCATCCTTTCTCTTATCTCCTGCCTATCCTCCCTCTCGCACTGTATCTAAGCTTTCTGTATTTGTGAGCCAACAGCCTTTTCCTCCGTCTCTTCAGTTTGGTTCCCACACCCCAGCAATTCTAGTTTAAACTCTCCCCAATAGTCTTAGCAAACCTCCCTAGGATATTGGCCCCCCTCAGATTCAAGTGCAACCTGTCCTTTTTGTCCAGGTCAAGCCTGCACCAAAAGAGGTCCCAATGATCCAGAAATCTGAATCCCTATCCCCTGCTCCAATCCCTCTGCCACGCATTCATCCTCTGCCTCACTCTATTCCTATACTCACTGTCGCGTGGCACAGGCAGTAATCATGGGATTACTATCTTTGAGGTCCTGCTTCTCAACTTCCTTCCTAACTCCCTGTCATCTGTTTTCAGGACCTCCTCCCTTTTTCTACATATGTCGTTGGCACCAATATGTACCACGATCTCTGGCTGTTCACCTTCCCACTTCAGGACATTGTGGATGAGATCAGAAACGTTGCAGACCCTGGCACCTAGGAGGCAAACTACCATCCGTGTTTTTTCCCTGCGTCCACAGAATTGCCTGTCTGACCCCCTAGTTATAGAGTCCCCTATTACTGCTGCCTCCTTCCTTTCCCTACCCTTCTGAGCCACAGGGCCAGACTCTGTGCCAGAGGCGTGGCCACTGTTGTTTCCCCCAGGTAGGCCGTGCCCCCCCAATGGTACTCAAAGAGGAGACTTAATGTTAGGGGGGGACAGTCACAGGGGTACTCTCTAGGATCTGACTCTTGCCTTTCCCTCTCCTGACTGTTACCCACTTATCTGTCTCTTGAGACCCCGGTGTGACTACTTGCCTATAACTCCTCTCTATCACCTCCTCACTTTCCCTGACTAGATGAAGGTCATCAAGCTGCAGCTCCAGTTCCCTAATATGGTCCCTAAGGAGCTGCAGCTCGACACACCTGGTGCAGGTGTAGCCATTCGAGAGGCTGGGAGTCTGGCTGACACCCAGTACAGAACACCGGCCTCACAGACATACTTCCTGTTTCTATTCTTCACAGGTAACCTGCCTCGCCTTGACCTGTTATTGCCTAAACCCCATTGAGCCAAAGTCCTCCTACTCTGTCACCTGCTGTATAAAGCTGTCTCCTTTTAAACTCTTCATGCTGGTCTAACTCGCTGACATCCTCGGGCTTGCGCAGTTGTCCCTCAATCTTCATCTTGTACATCTCTTGCTGCTGTCCATAGTTAAAATTCTCAGAATAGTGACCTGATTATCTTGATTGTTTTCTTTATAAGTATTGTTGAGGTGTACATAGACTGTAATTATTGGCTATAGTGATTTAAAGGCTCAAGTTCTCCTTTCCAGAACTTTATGAAAGAAAGAAGCCTGAAAATATTTTTGTCAAAATGTGAAGAAAATTGGTTTAGGGAAGCATTTACTTGTTTCTATGAATTTACTAATTAAAAAGGGAGTTTAAGATAAACAAAGGTAGTATTATGGTATGACACTGCAATCCTCAATAAAGAAACGAGTTTGTGAAGTGAAACTCACTGGTTCTTAATACATTGTTTAGCTATTTCATTTGTAGTAAAAGGTGGATTTCTGTGCTGGTAGAGACACAATACAGAACTTGCTGAAATATTTGAGTGACTGAATCTATCAGTTTTCTCTACTTGTTGACTCCAGAGAACTGTCATCAGATTTGCTCTCTAAAGGAGGATATGCTTGCAATAGGGGCGATTCAGCAGAAGTTCACCAGATTGATACCTGAGATGAAGGGATTGGTGTACGAAGAAAGGTTCAATAGTTTTGTTTATACTTGTGAGAGGTGATCTGACCAAATCATAGCTTCTGAAGCAATTTGATAGGATGGATGCTGAAAGGTTACTTTCACTTGGTTAAGGTCTAAAATTGGGGCCATAATTTCACAATAAGGGCCATTCATTTCAAATGCTCACGAGGCTTTTGAATCTTTTTGGATTTCTCTACCCCAAAGGCTATGGAGGTGGAGTAGTTTCATTTTTTTAACGGCAGAGAGTGGCATGCATTTTAATTATGAGATATGGCAGATGGGCAGAAGGTTAAAATTCTCTTGAGGCCAAGATTGAATCATTCATGATCTGCTGAATGTTGGAGTAGCATTGAGGGGCTTCCACCCAGTGGATGTTCTTGATCTTGTGTTTTATGGGTTCCATCAGCTGAACTCAGTTGCTGACTTTACATGGTTAGACTTCACACAGAAGTCAGAACTATATTTATTTCATTGGGAGCTTTGGGCAAAAAATTAGGAACAATAAGGTAACTTGCTTTAAATCTTATTTATATGTTATTTGGCAAAGCTGCAGGTAGCTTAAGTATAGGCCTTAGGCACACACTGGGTGGGGTACAAGTTGATGACTGCAGTCCAGGTTTTCGTTCTTTTGGTAAACTTTATTTGTTTCACCACACAGCACTGATTGATCTGAGTTTTCCCAACACACAATGTTGTATCTTGTTGTATGATTGTTTTCTTTCCTCCATTTCCCCTGAAATAAAAGTATCCTGAAACCACTGTTTCATTGTTTTGTAACATTATAAGTCCACCTACCAAAATGGATTGTGAAGGCGTACCAATATATTTCAAAACATTAATTAATTAGTTTAACTTCAGAACTCCTCTGCATTACAGTTATAGAAACCATAGAAAAACTTCGGCACAGAAACAGGCCTTTTGGCCTTCCTTGGCTGTGCCGAACCATTTTCTCCCTACTCCCACTGACCTGCACACAGACCAAATCCCTCCATACACCTCCCATCCATGTATCTGACCAATTTATTCTTAAATGTTATCCTTAAAAGTTCTGGAAGTTGAGGTCATGTTTCATTTGTAAATACTAAAACATAAAACAAGATTAGGCCACTTAAACCTTTGAGCCCATTTCTCATTTGAATTGCTCATTATTTTAGTGAAATGGTGAGAGGCACTACAGTTTGGTATCGTAGAGCGCATGTATTAATGCTGATCCTCTTTCCCTGTCATTGCTCTTCTATTTTATTCGGATTTCTTTGGAACATAGCTGATACATTTCTATAAATAAAACTGTTTTATCAGATTCCATATTTGAGCTGTTTGAAGTTAGAGTCTATCAAGAGTTACTTCTCAAAGCATTGGTAAAAGGGTAATTTCAAACTGCTAAATTTATCTTAAATTCCAATCACAGAGGGAGCTCCTTTGCATGAGATTCATCATGCTTGTCAGGCACATTGTTCACTTAGATGTAGTATCTATCAGTCTAAAATCCTTGTGACATGTATCCTAATGCTGTCATCACAATCAAAACTGAACCTTAAAAAGTTCTAGAATAATAGTTTATGTATGAATTAGATTTAATAAACAATTTTGGCTTGTATGTGAGCTAAGATTCCACATGCACATCTGTCCAGAAACTTTATGTTTGGGATTTTTTTTTGGTTGTTGCTTTGATTATCTTTTTAAGAAGTAAATCCTATCTTTACCCAGTTGGGGGCATCAGAAAGCTATACATTTTTAATCTGTGTTTCTCTGTTTTCTCTGTTTGAAGCAAATAATGTTTTAAGGTTCAAGCTTGCTTTCATTGTTTCTCAATCCTGTTTGGAATAAATCGGTTTATGTTATAATATGTAAAAGCATTGATTCATTTTAGCCGACGAACCCATTCTTACAAATGTGTGTCTCCATGTTCAGGCAAAACCTGTTTACCAAATGATAAACATCAGCCTTATTTACTGACTTCCTTTGCTAACCTTTTTTTGTCTACTCTCTCAAACTTCCAGTTTACACCAAGTTGTAGTCATTGAGTAATTGCTCATAAAATGTTTAGATATGTAAGCCACTCCTATTGATAAGTACTTATCTTCCTCACTGAGGGCTAGTTATGTTTTTTTTATGTGGCCTTTTAATTTTTTTTCTTGAACAATGAATGTGAAAGCTAGTATGTCAAAATGTGCGATTATATATATCTCAGAAATGGTGGATGACGATAGTTGAAATGACAAAATGATGGAAATGCTCAGCAGGTCAAGCAACATATGTGGAAAGAGAATCTGAATATCTCAGGTTTAAGACCTTCTGTAGGCGCATTGCTGATAATTGAGGTCCATGAAAAGTTAATAATAATAGCTTTGGTTAAAGCATTTTACTAGTATTAAACTTCCCTTAAATTCTTATGAACAGTCATTAGCTAGAAATATTAACTTCATTTATATCTCCATTTAGGCTGAGTGACCTGAGTTTTTCTAGCACCTTCCATTTTTTTCAGGTACCAGCATCTCACTTTTTGGCAGACAAATCAACCTTTCCAATCAGTTCCCAATCAATGCAATAGTTGAAGTCAACAAAGCTAATTGAATGAGTAACTATGTAGTTGTCAATACAATAAAAAGCAGGCACTGATGCAATATGATTAACTAACAAGAATTAAACCTCTACTGTTTTAGATTTATTGAGTTACCAGAATTATGTTTTGTGATACAGCTAGTCAGTTGATAATTTAGAAATACTGTTCATCCAGGAAGATGATTTTCCTTGAGATGCTGGAAATTCAAATGCTATCATTTGGTAAGAATTTTCTCTGCTCATGGTTGGGTGTAAAATATAGGAGCTGAGGGCCATTCAGAACCTCATGCTCTTTATGATGGATCATAGCTCCGGGTACACAACTCTTGTTTAACCAATTTTTGATCTGACTTCTTTACTAACCTCACCCAGTGAAAATAATTGTCAGCCTCTGTTAAATATCAGTTGACACAGCATTTTCTTTTTGCTAAAATAAAAATCAGGATGCAAGTATGCTAACAAATTCTGCATGAGAGGAAATAGTTTCTTTGTACCCATTATATCAATTTAAGTGCCTCTGTTACATCAACTCAAGGAAATTCAATCTAGACTTTAAGATTTATCCTCGAAATTTAACCACTTAGGTTCCTGTATCAATTTAGTACTTCCTTCAATGCTGATGAATCCTTCCTAGAAGTTGATACCTATGACTGAATGCAAAAACAAGGTTATGTCTTATAAATAATTTGGTGTTCACTTATTATGACATTTTGAGGGTATGTGGCCAGAGCTGGGGTTGGGGTCTGGTACACTGGGTGGGGAATGAGGAGATTTGTAATTGGAGCCAATGTCTGAAGTGCTTGTACGTTACCCACTCCATTTAAATTCACTACTCACTGGAAAACTTGTACTGTTCACTGAGTATCATGTAAAATAAGGTGATATAAAACTATGTTTGAATATTGGTAAGAGTAACATCTAGCTGTACGGAAAATTTGCTAGTCTAGTTACACCAGGGTCCCAAAGGTGTTGATATTGTGCTACTCATGATGTGGCCTCCTCTGCATTGGTGAGTCCAGCACTCCTGATTCAACCACCTCTACATTAGTGAGATTTGCGTAGATTAGGGGATTGCTTTGTCAAGCATTTTACTCCATTCGCAAAAAGCAGGATTTCCCACAGTCAACCATTTTAATTCCAATCCCCATTCCTATTCTGACATGGCCTCCTATTGCTCCTCCAACTTGACAGAATGAATATTGATCTCTCTCACTTCCAATAAAATTTCCCCTCCTCTTACCTCCTCTTTAGTTCCCCAGTCTGACCTCTTACCTCTTCTCCTCACCTGCGTATCACCCTCCTCAGCTGTCCTTCCTCTGTTTCTTTCTCCCAAGATCCACCATCCTCTTCTATCAGATTGCTTCTTCTTCAGCCCTTTACTTCTTCCTCTCTTTCACCTACCATCTTCCAGCTTCTTACTTCACTTCCCCTTCCTCACCCCCCCCCCACCCCCGGCTTCACTTATCACCTAGCTTGTACCCCACCCCGCCCCCCACATCTTCTAATTCTGGCATCTTCTCCCTTCCTTTCAAGTCCTGATGAAAGGTCTCTGACTGAAACATTGACTGTTTATTCATTTCCATGGATGCTGCTTGACTTGCAAAGTTCCTCCAGCATTTTGTGCGTGTTGCTCTGGATTGCCAGCATCTGCAGAATCTCTTGTGTTTATGATTTGCTGGATTATTTACTGTTTTACTGTTTTTAGTAGTAGAGCTTGTGTTTAAAACTATAAATTCATCATTTTGCTCAGATTGGAGAAGGAAAGGAATAAAAGGAGTTTGCCATTCTAGTTTGTATTTCTGTTTGTATTTACATGTGTAGATGAGGTGAGTGAACGTAAAAAAATATTGTTTAGGGTTGTTTAATAACTAAGTTTAAGCTTTAGTACATTTTCCAATTCTGTATTATATATGGATTCTGTCAGCACTTGCTCAGTACTAGTTTGCAGTGCTGGTCTGGTTACAGAACTCAGGCCTGAAGGTGAGGCTTGAATTTTAAAGCTTGATTTAAAAACAATAATTTAAGATATTGTTACAAATATTAGAATTTTTTTTCCTTTTAGGTATCATAAAAGTCAGGCAATCTATCTGGAATCTAAGGAAAATACGAAGATTGGCTGTGTAATTAGCTCAGTTGGAACAAATGAGGTACTCTTTCTTATTCTAACTGAGGTACTATTTCTTCTTTTCACCAGTGTGCATTGATGCACAAGCTTCCTGATTGTTAAATTAATTTTGGTTTCTTCTACTTCAAGCTTAACCTGGTATAGGGTAAAATGGTTGATGGGGCAAGATGCTAGATTATTAAATTCGTGCGCTTGGGCAGTTTTAATATCAAGGTTTATTAACAATTTTTTTTGGAGATACAGCACTGAGTAGGTTCTTCTAACCCTTCGAATCGTGCCATCCAGCAACCCCTGACAACCCTGATTTTAACCCTAACCAAATCACAGAACACTTCACAATAGCCAATTAACCTACCCGGTATGTTTTTGGACTGTGGGAGGAAAAGCACAGCACCTCGAGAAAACCCTTGCATTCCAGAGACTCCTGACAGAAGACGCTGGGACTGAACTCTGAACTCCAACACCCCGAGCTGTGATAGCGTTGCGCTAACTGCTACTCTATCGTGGTGCCTGTGGCATTAAGCATTTCCTTTGTAACAAAATCCATGTATCAAAATCTTCTTTTAAGATTATAATTATTATCAGTCAATTTTTTTTCTGGTCGTATGTATAGTTCATGTTCGTTTTGTGTTATTTAAAATTGTGCCCCTTTTCAACATTTAATAATAAGGAATTTGGAAGCAGCTTAGAATATCAAGTTAAAAAAGCAAAAATTATTTCTTTGTTCATTTCTTATATAATGTATTTGACTTGCATTTGCATTGCATCTAATTTGCATGCAGTCACAGTTTAATTTCACCACTGTTTAGTTCAAAAACATATCTTAAAACTTCTGGTATCCAGCACAACAGGTTTTTCTGAATTCCTGTTTTGCACAACAAAACATTGTAATGGCAGCATTGCCGATTACATTGAAGACAGAAACACATTCTGAGATGGGTTAAGTACATTTCAAAGCAGTTTTTGAGCAGTAGTATGTTATTTAATGTAATTGGCAAAATCTGCTGCTTCCAAGCTTACCAGCCCATTGAAGTGAAATGAAATTGTGGACAACTGTGCACAGAAGATCCCTATTTAGTGTCCATTTCACTTTAATGTGCCAGTCCTTGTTAAGAATTTTTAAAATCCTTGAATTATGTGTGGGGAGACTCAAAACAAAAATAGAACACAGAAATAATTTAGCCTGGAACTGGGCATTGCGGCCATTTAGAAGAGAGCTTTATCTCAGGTGAGTACGGACTATAATGTAATGGCAGTATTTGAAAATGAGGTAGAGAATTCCACTTGCTACTAAGAAAAATCAGATTGATTACAGATTTAAAGCAGACTGATTTGAGAAAAAATGCTTTATTGGGTGTATAATTTTCCATAGTTCTCCCCTGGTGCTGGCCAGTGGTGAATTTTGAGCTTTCAGCAGCAGTTGATTTAATTCTAAACAATAGGCAATTGCTCTGTGGGATGGAATAAGGAGAGAAGTGTATTGCTGCTTTCTTGTACCAAATGCCAGGGAAAGTATTGGCCGTTGCCTCCTGCACATTTAATTTCATTGAACACATTGGATTTTGCAAGATCTGTTCAACATTGAATGTTGCAAGATGTGTTCATCTGGTACCTGTGTGATCAAATTGTGGCATTTGCAATCAGTGATTACATTATACCCTAAAACAAGCAGCATCCCGCATTCTGGACTGTCTCATCTGTCACACAATCCCAAATATTGATGAAGATTTAACTTTCCTTGAAAGCACAAAAATAGGTGATTATGAGTGAAGAGAAACTTCCACTGTATTTGAACAAAATGCCAGTTAATAATTGTTATTATCTATACACTTCTTCCAGGGACCTGTAGGAAAAAAATGTGTGTACTAATAATCTACCTAATTTGAAGCTTTACATTCCAGGTATTTGGGGTTTCTGTGAATAGTTAATATGTATCAGTTTAAATGGTGTAAATTTAAAGTCCATCCATTTTTGTTTCTTACAGATATGGGTAAGGAAGACAAGTGATAGCACAAAGATGCGTATATATCTAGGACAGCTGCACAGAGGAGTCTTCATTATACGGAGGCGATCTGCTGCCTAGAACTGTTAACAAGTTGGAGGCGCACATCTTCTTAACTCCCTATGCTCATAGGTCAACTTTTCATGACTTTTATATGGAAATCTGTATTAAAACAAACAAGTTTATTGACAGACTGAAGAACACGCTATTTGAAGACACTTTCCAATGCCATCTGAGTTGTGATGATTGTACATATTTTTAAGAATAACGTTCACCTTTTCACGGATTTCACTTTGCTTTCATCATCTTTGCAAGATGGAGGTGACCACTCTTCATGGCTGGAACCTGCCAATTTGTGGATTGTTTAATTTATTCCAGACGATAGAGTGAAGACCTGTTTGCTTCAGTGCCGGACAATCTGGAACATTTTTTCCTGAACAACATCACCCTTTTTTTGAGAGGACTCTGTTTTGTACATGCTGTTTATTTTGTATTAAATGCTTTATCATTCTCACTCTAGGGAGCAGGCCAAACATGCATTTGTTTGTTTTTATAAGTATGTCAAATAACCTTGTTTCTTTGAACAATCAACTCAAGTTCATGGTTTATAGTACGCTGTATCCTTAAATAAAATTGAAAATGTTGGTAGCCTGTGATTATGATTTATCATACATTGTGATCGCTATTTATGACATTCTGAGGATTTTCCTTAAATGGAGTTTTGCCACACATGACATTGGAATAGAATTGAACCAAATAGCTGTTTGTTAGCAGCTTGATTGGCAGGTCAGAGCTGTGTTTTTAAAGCTGCATCTTAAAAATGTTCATGGTCAGTGACTGCTGTTTCAAAGTAATTTTGCCTGACTTGGAAAACCTTTGGAAATATTTGAAGATTTTTGCTTTGAAGGCAACAGTATTTGAGAAATAGGAATAAATCAAAAAATTATTTCTTTTGTAATTATCCCTGGTATCAGTAACTGCTTTGTATTGATGTTTATAAGTGTTGGATGATGCCAACTTCCTCAATTATGTGGCAAAATTTTGAATTGCTTTTGAAACAGATATTTATGACTTGTAGTTGAAGACCTGTTCCTCCTTCAAGAAGGCTGCCACAAACTCTGTTTTGTTTTCTTCTTTTGAATCATGAGTTTCAAAATCTACCTGGTGATATTGCTGCACAATTAAAACCTGAAGCAAGTTACACTCAAACTGAGAATGTGCACATGAAAACATGTTCTTCTCTACTAATGTTTCCTTTCAGTGTATGTGTGCGCACAGATCTTTTGCTACTCGCGCATGAAAGAATTTAAATTCTGCACAGAAGGTTGTCACCCTCTACTTCGTTGGCTTGTTAATTATATTTCACAATTGTACACAATCACATTTCCTTTTCCAGTTTCTGATGTGGAAGGTGTTGACACCATGGAGTTTTTAATGATTTGTCTGCAGATTTTAGAACTGACTTAGCTATTTATACCGCTTTTATTGACGAAATTACTGATTCACTGTGTCGAATTCCAAAGAAGCAGAGGGTGTGAAGCGCAAAAGAACTGCTAGTTCATTTAAAGCAGAATGGCTTAATGAAACAGTAGAAACTGCAACACCAAAAGCTCATGAGGTCAGGAACGTGCAGCTACAAGAAATGTTTATGTACAATACAGAAACTGGTGTTACCTGTGTAAAAGTTACTGGAAAACTTACAAGTGGGAAGAGGTGAAATGATATTTGGAAGCTTGACTTTTTAAAGTGTCATTTACCAAGTAAATCACATATGGGCGGTGTGCAAAAGCTCTGGTGAGAAAATTCTTTATTACCTGCTGGAGGCCTGCTGTGTATGTTATGAGAGTGCAGATGAACGAGAGTGAAAACTATCAAACCTAGAGGAGGTCAAAGTTCTTATTGACAGTTTATATAGGCATCCGTTAGTCTTGTGAAACCATGGATTTGCGCCTTGGAAAGTTTCCAGGGCGCAGACCTGGTCAAGGTTGTATGGAAGACTGGCAGTCTCCCCTCTCCATGCCACTGATGTCGTCCAAAGGAAGGGCACTAGGGCCGATACAGCTTGGCACTGGTGTTGCCGCAGAGCAATGTGTGGTTAAGTGCCTTGCTCAAGGACACAACACGTTGCCTCAGCTGAGGCTTGAACTAGCGACCTTCAGATCACTAGACCGACGTCTTAACCACTTGGCCACGCGCCAACACAGTTGACAGTTATTTATTTTAAACAATGAACAACAAACTGAACTTGGTAGTTTAATATCCTTAGAATAGCTTCAGGTTTACTTCTGCTTAAAAATTCAGTGTGTACGTGGTGTTCGCCACTGGGCAAAAAATTGCACAGCACAAGATTTTTGCACGCACTGTTCATTACAAATTAGGTTTAGATCAGGTTTAATATCACTGGCATATGTTGTGAAATTTGTTAACTTAGCGGCAGCAGTACAATGCAATACATGATAATATAGAAAAACAGAATTAAATAAATCAACTACAGTCAGTATATATGTATATTAAAAAATTAAATTAAAAATAGTGAAATATCAGAAATAATGAAAGTGAAGTGGTGTTCATGGATTCAATGTCCATTTTGGAATCGGATGCCAGTACAACAGAAGCTGTTCCTATATCACTGAGTGTGTGCCTTCAGCTGTCTGTACCTCCTTCCTGATGGTAACAATGAGAAGAGGGCATGTCTAAGGTGATGGATGTTCTTAACGAGGAATGCTGCCTTTCTGAGACACTGCTCTTTCAACATGTCTTGGATACAATGGAGGCTAGTACCCAAGATGGAGCTGACTAATTTTACAACTTTCTATAGTGATGCATTCTGACAGGCTGCATTACTGTCCGGTATTGGGGGGGGGGGGGGGGTGGGACTGAAAAAAGCTGCAGAGAGTTGTAAATTTAGTTGGCTCCATCTTGGGTACTAGCCTACAAAGTACCGAGGACGTCTTCAAGGAGCAGTGTCTCTAAAAGGCAGCGTCCATCATTAAGGACCTCCTGCACCTAGGGCATGCCCTTTTCTCACTGTTACCATCAGGAAGGAGGTACAGAAGCCGGAAGGCACACACTCAGCGATTCAGGAACAGCTTCTTCCCCTCTGCCATCTGATTCCTAAATGGACATTGAACCTGTGAACACTATCTCACTTTTTAATAAATACTATTTCTGTATTTGCACAATTTTTAATCCATTCAATATATGTATACTGTAATTGATTTACTTATTTTTTTGTTCTTCTACATTGAACTACTGCTGCTAAATTGATAAATTTTGCGACACATGCTGATGATAATAAATCTGATTCTGAGCTGCTTTCAATCTGGTGCAGTAGCTCCCGCCCACCCCCCATACCAGATAGTGGTATGATGCAGCCTTATCAGAATGCTCTCCACTGTACATCTTTAGTTTTCGAGTGTCTTCGGTGACAAACTAATTAGAGGGAACATTGTTCTCTACTCTTCTCAAACTTTTAGAACTCAATTGTTTAGGGATGGTTTTGTTACTAACTGTTTAAATAATATGGCAGCATTATATTTTCAAATATGCTTTTGGATTTTACCTCCAACAACTATGTAAAGGCAAACCTTACTGTATGTATTTGCCCCTCATGATCTTTTGAGATGCAAACTTGGTTTCTAATGAATATCATGCAACATCAACATGAATGATACAATCAAGACTACCATTTCCTTTTCTATTTGAAAGAAGTTCAGATTTTTTCCCATTGAAGTAAGTTTTTTGCATTGTGTTATTCTTTAATTATGATAGTGAAATAAAAGCAAGTAAATCTGTTTATTAACTGAAATGGTACATTAAACATTACACCAAGTTTTAAAGGTGTCTTTGTCACAGCTTAATGTCGTTGAATACTTTTCAGGTGAAGGTTTAAAGTATCTTCTCTCACAATACAAAATAATTCTTAATACAACATTTTTTCTTTCTCTGCAAGAGTATCTTGCAAATGAATAAGAAATAACGCATGCTATCTAGATGGAGAAAATTAAAATAATTGCTTGTACTTGTTCAGAGATTACACAATGTATAGAAAGTTGCCATTTATATTTCTTTTGTACACCTAACAATACAGTATTAACTGTGTGGGCGTATTAGCTGGGTTTTAGGCATAGTAGAGCATTGTCTTCCGTGCTGTGAACATATGCTTTGAAATGATAATGAAAAATGGAGCTTGCATTAAGTAACATCCCTTTCCTAAAATGTTGAGAAGCTATTTACAGTGCCTAAAAAAGTATTTACCTCTCCTTGGAAGTTTTCATGTTTTATTGTTTTACAACATTGAATTACAGTGGATTTAATTTGGCTTTTTTGACACTGGTCAACAGAAAAGACACTTTCGTGTCAAAGTCTAAATTTATTCCAGTTATTAAACTCAAAATAATTGATTGCATATTTACTCACCGCCTTCAATTCAGCATTTAGTAGATGCACCTTTTGGCAGCAATTACAGCCCTGAGTCTGTGTGGATAGCATGGGGATCATGAGTGAACAGCCCTTTTCAAATCCAGCCACAAATTCTCAACTGGATTGAGATCTGGTCTCTGACTTGGTCACTCAAGGATATTAACTTTGTTGTTTTTAATCCCTTTCTGTGTAGCTTTGGCTCTATGCTTAGAGTCATTACCTTGCTGGAGAACAAATCTTCTCCCAAGTCGCAGTTCCCTTGCAAACTGCATCAGGTTTTCCTCCAGGATTTCCCTATATTTTGCTGCACTTATTTTACCCTCTGCCTTTCAGGACCTGCTGCAGTGAAGCATCCCCACAGCATGATGCAGACACCATCATGCTTCACGGTAGGGATGGTGTGTTTTTGATGATGTATGGTGTTTGGCTTATGCCAAACATAGTGTTTAGTCTGATGGCCATAAATCTCAATTTTGGTTTCATCAGATCATAGAATCTTCTTCTAGCTGATTTCAGAGTCTCCCTTAAAGCTGCGACAGATGAAGTAACAGTTATATGCACAGTCTCTCCAATCTCAGCCACTGAAGCTTGTAACTCCTCCAGAATCATCATGGATCTCTTGATGGCCTCCCTCACTAGTCCCCTTTTTTGCATGGCCACTCAGTTTTTGAGGACGGCCTGGTCAAGGGAGATTTACAGCTGTGCCATAATCTTCATTTCTTGATGAATGACTTGATTGTACTCAGTCAGTCAGTCAGTCACTTGGAAATTTTCTTGTATCCAGCTCCTGACTTGTGTTTTTCAATAACTTTTTCGTGAAGTTGCTTGGAGTGTTCTTTTGTCTTCATGGTGTAGTTTTTGCCAGGATACTGACTCACTAGCAGTTCGACCTTCCAGATACAGGTGTATTTTTACCACATTCAATTGAAACACTTTGACTGCACACAGGTCTCCAAAAATAGATCTCTATTTAACTAACTTTGTGACTTCTAAAACCAATTGGCTGCACCAGTGATGATTTGGTGTGTCCTATTAAAAGGTGTGTGGGTGAAGTGAATACTTATGCAAACTATTATTTTGTGTTTTGCCTTTATAGTTAATTTAGATCACTTTGCAGAGGTGTGTTTTCACTTTGACGCAAAAAGAGTCTTTTTTCTGTTGACTGGTGTCAAAAGAAGCTAAATTAAATCCACTGTGATTCAATGTTGTAAGACAATAAAACATGATAACTTCCGGTGGGGGTGGGGGGTGGGGGTGGAGTGGTGATTAATTTTTATAGGTACTGTATGCTTTGAAATGATAATGACAAATGGAGCTTGCCTTTTCCCAAAATGTCGTGAGGCTATTTAACTTGAGTCTTTGAGGCCATTCCATTCCCTCATTTATTTCCTTGTAAACTATTCTCTTCACCTTTAACTGGCTATTGTAAATCATTCTGAGCGTGCCACCCACCCATACTTATGGTGATTTACAATGGCTAATTAATCTACTAACAGCGCTTACGAAATGGGAAGGGGAGCTGGAGTACTTGAGGGGACAAACCTAAGTTGTCATAAAGAGATCATGCCAGATTCACATGGACACCATTTGTGTGAATTGGCTTTGGATTGTTAGAGCTGTGTGGCAGCAGCACTAATTGCTGTGTCAACTTTGTGGTTTTGCAACTCTGTCAAGATAGATGAAGACCTGCGAAAACTGATCCTTTTTTTGCAGTTGCTGCCTGCCCTGCAGATATTTTCTTGCCTGATCTGTTTCGTTTCATGTTCTTGCCCGAGATTAAAATGAAGATTTTCTTTGCGAAGATGAATGTGATGATTGCTATGCTACAGGATAACGGTTTAGGGATAATTCTCAGTCAGGACAATAGGCCTCCTCAAAAGCAAATAATTTATAAATGTATGACTCTTGGGCAAGAATGCAGCCACTGATCCATGTTTGTAGTTGAGTTAACAGGTAACTACAATGTTTTGCTACTTCTCCCCATAACCCTGAACTAGGACATGTTATCTCTTCTATTGTGATCTTCTACATGTCATATAGTAGCAATCCTGGCTTGTACAATTTCACCATGATCTTTTATTACAATAATTTGTAATCTAGAAATTAAGTATTTACCCATGACTTTTTCCAGTCAAGTTGCTGCCTGTGTGCAATGCTCCTTTGGTTGACATCTCCTTGCTAGATCATGAAATTATATATTCTACTCCTTTTATGTCTTTTATTTTTCGTTTTCAATGTGATTCTGGATCTGTTGGAGCCTGTGATTTGCTGTTTGGAGATTGTTTGGGTGTTCCAGCGCTCTGGAGGCAGAGGCAGCATGCGGGAGCCTCATGGTGGGTAGGCTGCGAACCGATGTTCGACTTCATTTTACCAATTAAATCTTCCATTGTTCGTCGATAAAGGGATGAGGGAGATTGAAACATCAAGGTGAATGCGGAAGCTTGGATATTGGGTGTTCCAGCTCTCTGCAGTCTCCAAGAGGATTCTGGGAGACAGACAGCATGCGGGAACTTCATGACGAGAAGCATGTGGGATGGGGCACAAGCTGTCACTCGACTCCATTTCTCTGATTAAAATAACGAGGGAAGAGTCATTGAGGTGGGTGCAGAGGGTGAGTGTCAGCTACCTGTCTTTTGATCACTGCTACTGAGAAGGAAAGGTCTGCCACTGGGCTGGAGGGTGTTCCTCAGGGTTTCTGCGTTTCTGTTGTGGACTTGGACTGTAGACCGTTTTCAGTCTTATAGTTTTTTATAATGTGTTTTTTTTTGCCCAATCTTGTTTTTTTTTTGTGCAAGGAGGGGGATTTGGGAGTCGGTGTTCCTTGTTGTTTTTTTTTTGTGCGCGAGGAAGGATTTGGGGGTTGATGTGCCTGTTCTGTCTCGGTTTGCTTTTTGTGTCAGAGGAGGGATTTGGGGGAGGAGTTGGATATGCCTGTTCCATTTTGTTCACTTTTTTGTGTGGGAGAAGGGATTTGGAGTTCAATGTTCCTGTTCCATTTTTTTTTATTTTTGTGGGGGGGGGGAGGAGGAGGGATTTTAGGGATTGATGATTGTGTTGCCTTTCTTTCTTGGTTTCATAGCTACCTAGAGAAGAAGAATTTCAAGTTGTATGCTTTGATAATAAATGAGCCTTAGAACCTTTTGAATCTTTAATTTATTACACTCACCATCAATCCCAGGACATGATTAGTAAATACACCAGATATTTATTTGTTTGACTGCTGGTCTCGTGTGATTTACTGGGACTGGTTATCTATCTCAAGAGTATGAATGATTTTCATTACCAGCCTGTTGGTAGCAGTATTTTTTTTTTCTTTCTTGGTGCAATAATAGGTGTCATCAAAAACAACTCCACTAAAATTTAAAACTCGGTGGGATTTTGCTATTCTGATTCAGTGAACCCTTGGCAATTGCAACTTGGGTATTTCTTATGTTTCCATCAATGTTCAAAACCCCTCAGTGACCTCATTGGCTGCCCACATCCTCTTTTAACCCCATCCCTTCCTGACCACTTCCTATCCGTCAAGAACACAATATTCTCCCAATAAAAGCCTCTGATTAATCCCCACACTATCACCATTCTACAGGATGCATTCAAATATTTATGCTTTAAATTCAGAATTTCCTTCTTAAAACCTATCACTCATTCTTTAAAGTTCTTCTGAAATTGATTGCTTTAACCAAGTTCTTAGTTAACAGTCCGACTATGTCCTTTAGGTTAATTTTATTGGTTGATTATACTCATGAGGTGCATCTGAGCAGTTCCAATGTTAAAATTGCTAAATAAGTGCAGGTTTATGTTTCTTTTACTTGCATAATTGGAATTTCAGAATGGTGAGTGCTGCCTGTTATTGGACAGATAAAATATGCAAAATGATGAACAATCCATACTCAATGTCAACATAATTTCACTTTGTTCAAATTACTTGGTAATACTTCCAAATTTACTAGTGAAAATGAATGGGTGGGAATCTTAAAATCCTGTGAAACTAGAGCGCTTTTATTTTTAGCAGAGAAGGGTAAGAGAAGGTGTACAAAATTATGAAGGGTTTGGTGAAATAAGATTTTTTTCATCTGATCATTAAAAGTCTAAATGGTATGAACAAATTTATGAATTTAAAAGAAAAGTGAATTGTTTGAGTACTTTTGTACTGAACATTGCCCCTGAGTTTTAGGTAGGTAAAATGGAGGTGGATAAATACTTTTTTTTAAAAAAAGGTAACTGTAAAGGGATGAAATAGTTAATGTTTTCAGAGATGGTGTACTGCTTTGGGCCTTAGGCTATTGTGCTTTGTTCAGTTTAATAATGTTCCATTTTCATTGGGGTAATGTTTAGTGCATATGTTATCAGTAATGATTTTGATATTTTATAAGACCTGGGAGCAGAGTCAGGCCACTGTGACTGCTCACAAAGCCATCAACTCCTTCATCCAAATCATTGACATACAAAGTGAAAGGAGTCTGAACACCCTTCGTCACCACAGCGAAACAGAAAAAGCACCCTTTATTACTACCCTGCTTCCTGTTAGTCAGCCAATCTTCTATCTGTTCTAATTCCTTTCTTGTAATACCATGGGCTGTTATCTTGTTGAGCAGCCTCATGTGCAACACCTTGTCAAAGGGCTTCTAAAAATTCAAATAAACAACATCCAGTGACTCTCATTTGTCTGTCCTGCCTGTTATTCTTCAAAACATTCCAACAGGTTTTTCAGGTAGGATTTCCCTTTTCAGAAAACTTAGCTGACTTTGGCCTATTTTATCATGTGCCTCCAAGAATCCCCAAAGCATCATCCTTAATCGTAGACACCAAAATCTTTCCAACCATGGAAGTTGGAGTAACTGGCCTATAATTTCCTTTTTTCTGCCTCCCTCCCTTTTTGAAGAATGGAGTGACATTTGCAATTTTCCTGTCCTCGGGAACCATTACAGAATCTAGTGATTTTTGGAAGATCATTACTAATGCTTTCACAATCTCTTCAGCTACCTCTTCTTTCAAAACTCTGAGGTGTAGTCCATCTGGTCCAAGTGACTTACGCACCTTCAGATTTTACAGCTTCCCAAGCACCTTCTCCTTAGTAATAGCAATGATACCTCTGCCCCCTGACACTCTCACATCTCCGGCCTTCTGATAGTGTCTTCCACAGTGAAGACTAATGCAAAATACTTAAGTTCATCCATCATTTCTTTCTCCCCAATTACTACCTCAATACCGTCATTTTCTAGTGGTCCAGTATCCACTCTCGTCTCTCTCTTACTTTTACTCCTTACATATCTGAAATAACACATCCTCATTTATATTGGCTAGCTTACCTTCATGTTTCATCTTCTCTCTCTTATGGCTTTTTAGTTGCCATCTGTTGGTTTTTAAAAGCTTCCCGATCCTCTACCTTCCCACTATTTTTTTTGCTATATTATATGCCCTTTCTTTGGATTTTATGCTGTCTTTGGCTTACCTTGTCAGCCACAGTTTCCTCATCCTCCCTTTATACAACAACTTCATCTTTGGGATGTATCTCTCCTGCACTTTCTGAATTTCCCCCAGTAACACCAGCCATCACTGTTCTGCAGCCATGCCTGTTTGTGTTTTCTTTTGATCAACTTCGGCCAGCTCCTCTCTCATGTCTCTGTAATTCCCTTTACTCCACTGAATATTGGTACATTTGATCTTAGTTTCTCCTTCTCAAAATGCAGGGTGAATTCCATAATATGATCACTGCCTCCGCAGGGTTCCTTCATCTTAATCTTCCTAATCAAATCTTGGCCATTGCATAACACCCAATCCAGAATTGCCATTCCCCTAGTGGACTCATCACAAGCTGCTCTAAAAAACCATCTCATAAACGTTTTTTGAATTCCCTGTCTTAGGATCCAGCACCCTGATTGTCCCAATTTACCTTCATATTGAAATCCCCCATGATTATCGTAGCATTGTCCTTTTTACATGCCTTTTCTATCTCCTGTTGTAAATTGCAGCCCACATCCTGCCTCATAGCTCCCATCAGGGTTTTTTTTACCCTTGCATTTTCTTAACTCTACCCACCAGAATTCTACATCTTCTGATGCTATGTTGCCTCTTTCTAACAATTTGATTAAATCTTTTACCAAACGAGTCACCTCACCTCCTCTGCCTACCTGCCTGTTCTTTCAATACAATGTGTATCCTTGAATCTTAAGCTCCCAATTATGTTCTTCTTTCAGCCACAACTTGGAGATGTCCACAGTAACATGCTTGCCAATCTCTAACTGCAGTACAAGGTCATGAACTTTATTCTGTACACTGTGTGCATTCAAATATAACAGCTTCAGTCCTGCATTCGTCACCCTTTTTGATTTTGGCCCCCTATTGCACCTTAACTTATTCCACTGACTGCAACGTTGCTCTATCACTGCTGTTCCTTCCTCTCAGTCTCGCTGCACACTGTATCTACTTGTATATCAGCTGCTCATTCCTCAGCCCTATCACTTCTGTTCCCACCCTCCTGCCAAATTAGTTCAATTCCTCCCCAATAGCTCTAGCAAGCCTGCTCACAAGTTTATTTGTCCCCCTCCGGTACAGGTGTGACTTGTCGTTTTTGTACAAGTCATGCTTTCCCCTGAAGAAATCCCAATGATCCAAAAATCTAAAGCCGTGCCCCTGCATCAATTCTTCAGCCACGCGTTCATCTGCCAAATTATACTATTCTTACCCTTACTAGCATGTGGCAGAGGCAGCAATCCAGGGTTTACTACCCTGGAGGTCCTGCTTTTCAGCTTTCTGCTGAACTCCCTGTATATTCTCTCTTCAGTACCTCCTCCATTTTCCTACCTATGTTGTTGGTAGGACCACAACTTCTGGCTGTGCACCCTTCCCCTTTAGAATGCCGAGAACCCAGTCTGAGACATCTCTGACTCTGGCACCTGGGAGGCAACGTACCATCTGGGTGTCTCTTTCGTGTCCACAGAATCTGCTTTCTGCTCTTCTAATTACGGAATCCCTTATCACTATTGCTCTCCTCTTCTCTCTCCTTCACTTCTGACCTACAGAGTCAGTCTCAGTGCCAAAGACCTGGTTGCTGCAGCGTCCCCTGCAAAAGTATTCAAAGCGGTATATTTATTATTGAGGGGAATGGCTACAGGGTACTCTGCAGTGGTGGCCTATTATCTTTTCTTCTCTTGACAGCCATGCAGGGACCTACGTCCTGCAATTTGGAGGTAGTCACTCTAAATTGATAGACTGTAGCTTCTGTCTGTCACCTCCTCCTCCTCCCATATGAGCCAAAAGTCATTGAGCTGCAGCTCCAGTTCCTTAACGTGGTCTTTAAGCAACTGCAGTTTGGTGTACTTCGTGCAAGTGTCCCAAATTTCACACAAGGAATACTACCTTTGGATCCATTCTCAGAGTTCTAGTTATTAGTAGCAGGGAAAAAAAACTTAGTTGAAACTTTCTTACTTACAGGCTTAGGCAAGCCCTCTGTTTGTGCTCGCCTAAGCCTGTTCTCACCTAAGTCTATTGAGCCAAAGTGCCACAGACACAATGGCCACTCCACTTACACCTCCTTAATTCTTATCTTTGTTTTCCGCACTGAATTCTGCTCACTGAGAAAAAAGCCAAAATTACCTGAGTTCTTTTTGAACCTTGCGCCGTGTCACCAACAAATGACCTCTCGCGCTGGTTGCTGTCTGCCGAGTATATTACTACTAGGATTGAACATAACATTTTCCACCGCATAATTAATTTATCAAAGCTTGCCAAATATATGCAGGTAGAATTTTGGAGTATGGCTAAAAATTATTTTCCCATGATAAATGATTTCCCCCCTTTTTGTTGTCTTTAGTTCTATTAATTCAAAATCCAACAAATTGTCTAGGGTAACAAAGGACAAAGATATTTTTAATTTGCCAATATATTATTGGCAACGCCATTTACTAATTAAATTAGAGATTACTTTGTCTAATTCAAAATAAGGTACTAAAAATAAGGGATGTTTGGCAATAGACCTTGGTGCAATGTCTATTTTCAAGCATCCTTTATCTTAAGTATCCTATTTTGAATTAGACTTATAGTAATCTCCAATTGAATTAGTAAATAGTGTTGCCAACAATAGTGCTGAAATGCAGACAGATGATTAGTGGTAATCTATAAATATAATGGAAAAGAAAATGTGTTTGTTGCTCAGTCTGTCTTCAAGGGGTTTTGTGAACATAAGTGTCATATGGTTTTATCTTCCTGTAGGATGTAGAGATGAAATATTTTTCATTTTGCCTTATTTCTTAATAGATATATTATTTGTTCATTCAGGAAATTCAGGCTATTATTTAAGAAGGACATTCCTTTCCATCTCATATGTGCTAGGAAATATTTTAGTGACCTTGTGTTTGTTTTAGTCTTCAATTCTGTTTAACTTTCCGCAACCATGTTTTTAAAACTTTGTCGTAAATATATTTATTTATTTGATTTTCCTCAGAACTAAGTAGTAATTGATCTTAAAACATATCTTAGCCTTTTATCTTTTACTTTGTAATATTTACAGTATGTCAAAGGTAATCTCAGTAATTTTATTTGTGAAGCAAGTTTGACTCTTTCAGTCCCAGTGGTTTGGAGAGGAAAATAGAGACCTAACCTGTGGTTAGTGTGTGATGTAATTACTGGATAAGCAAATATAAAATTGTGATACACTGGTATGCCTTTTGTTTAAACATATACAAGCATAGTTAGATTAAAGAAGTGTAATATACATGTGATGTTAATTAAATGTATTATTAATATTCAAAGCCATTTAAAATATTTGGCTAGTTCTTTGAGTTAGACCATGCTTGTATTAATCAAGTAATTATTTCTTATGTCATTTATTATTATGATCTCAACCCAAAGTATGTACATTCTTTACAGAAGTGTGCTTGGGCAATCCATTTTTACATCATTTGGCAGAGTAAGATTGAATTGAGATGTTCTGTATTTTATCAGAATATGGTTCATCCTTTCAAAGAGAACCTAAGTAACTTTTCCGCAAATCTGCAAGTATCTCTGTTCACTGACACTTCAGAATGAAATTAGCCCTGATTATTAATAGTATTCATTCATTTTTTTAGTGTTTGAAAAGATGCCACTTTACTGATTGAGCTAATTATAGTGTGAAAATAGCAGCATGCTGTTTTTGCATTGCAGATCATGGAAAAAATGTTGCTATTAAAGTTGTTTTTGTATTCAAATTACTTGTGATCATTAAATTGTTCTGCATGGTTTCACTTCTTATGATCTCAGGATGAATGCCCTACAATTTTTTTAAATAATGAGACTGAGTTTGATTACAAAATTACTCTGCTGTTTTAAACTTGTAATTCTCTCGTACTTATGTTAACAATGTATGGCAGCAAAAGTGTGGGTTTTGAAATCATGTATTTTATCAGACTTGATATACTTTCAAGAAAAATGTTTTTACCCTGAGCTTGTATTTTTAAGCTATAACATTAATTCTGTTTTTCCAGAATTCCAACATTTTAAAAATTAATTAAAAGAGCATCTTTTTGAGAAAAGATGTCTCGGCCATATATATCCATAAAAAATTGTAATCATCTTATTTGAAACTCATAATAGCATTAAATGGAATGACCACGATGGTGAGCACCTACACCACGTCCCCCAGAAAAAGTGTAATCTCCCAGTGGCCACCAATTTCAATTCTACTTCCCACTCCCCTTCTGACATGTCAGTCTATGGCCTCCTCTACTGTTATGATGAGGCCACACTCAGGTTGGAGGAGCAACACTTTATATTCTGTCTGAGTAGCCTCCAACCTGATGGTATGAACGCAGATTTCTTGAGCTTCCAGTAGTTGCCCTTCCCCCTCTCCTTCACCATTCTCTGTTCCCATTTCCCTCTCTCACCTTATCTCCTTACCTGCCCATCACCCCCCTCTGGTGCTCCTCCCTCTTCCCTTTCTTCCATGGCCCTATCAGCGTTTCCCTCCTCTAGCCCTTTATCTCTTTCACCAATCGACTTCCCAGCTCTTCACTTTACCTGTCCCCCCTCCCGATTTCAATTATCACCTGCTACCTTGTACTTCTTCCTCCCCTCCCCTCCCCTTCTAATTCTGACCTCTCATCTATTTTTCCAGTCCTGATGAAGGATCTCAGCCTGAAACGTCGACTCTTTACTCTTTTCCATAGATGCTGCCTGGCCTGTTGAGTTCCTCCAGCATTTTGTGTATTGCTTAAACAGAATATTGTTATCTGGGGTGGGGGGGGGGAGGAGAAGCACTTCTCCATTGGAGGCACAATTAATTGGTCTTGAATATGATTTCAAGGATATCAAGTTTATTCTTGTATCAAAAAAAAACTTGTTCTGGCTCTTCTGAACTGTTTGGAAATACGAGATGTTTGGACTCGCGATGAAAGTACGAATAATTTAGAAATTGTGCATAGGAAGACAAGTAGCTAAACCAATTGGTTAAATTAAATGAATTAGAATGTTCATCAGAGGCTATGGGTAATTGATTAAAAAAAAATCTGTAGCATTTTTCAAAGGATGAATAAAAGAAGTCATCTTGAAATTTTAAATATTTTGCGCTTGAGATATACTTTGTTTTGGCTCGGTCATGGAACTTCTACAGTGTATTTAAGTTTCAATGGAGATTCATGACCTTCAGTTTTTGTCATTCATTATTGCATTATGAAGGGACTTAGTCAACAAACAGTGATTCTCCATCCATAACTGCGGACCGACTGACCTGTATCTTTCTGGTGTTTTTTTTGTTTTTATTTCATATTTCCAGTATCTCCACTATTTGTTTTTTTTTTAGTTACTTACTGTGCCAATGTGAAAAATTAAGTTGCCTACAATAACTGCATTTCAAAGGGTGGGTGGGAAGAGGAAGAGGAACAAATTCCTGATGTGGTGATAAGATGCTATATTTAATACTATTATAATTGCTAACTGTGCAGATCTTTTCTCCTAAGCCTTCATGGTTTCACTATTAATACATTGGTTCCTCATTAGTTTAATGTTAATTCCAGTACTTCTACTCTCTCAAGGCACTGGGTCCAGCCCGTTTTATACAATTGAACCACACCTTTCCCTGATGTTGTTGTCAGTGCCCTGTAAGTTGAAACCCCTGCTTCCCCGTGTACTTCTCAGCCATTTATACAATCATATTTACTCACATGTGGCTAAGATGCAAGTCCTCTTCGAAATATCAGCTCAACCTCCTGTGGCGGAAATTGGATTCAAGCTGTACTATGAGTGAGATGCCTAGGAGGATGGGGAAAGTCCAAATCAGCTATAATCTGTCATGACACTTTTTCACCTGTAATGTGGTGCTAGAGGTTTATGCCTTAGCAAATTGCTTGGCCAGCGGAAGCCCCATCCTGGAGAGCCATCAGTGGTGAAGTATGAATCTACTGTCCTTTCTCTACATGTCTGCTCCAACACTGCAGGTTTGGCATTATTTTTACAGTTGCCCACAATCAGGAGGCAATAACCAGCTTCATTCCATATGGTGATATGGAAAGGGACAATCACTGCACAACTAGTCTATATTAAATAAAGGCACATTGAAGGGTGAGCATTGAGGGAATGTACCAGAGTGATCAGACAACAGTTCTATGGTTTTGATTTTGATGTATAATGATTTTTTTTTGGGATGTTCATTATTTTGTCCTATGTATTGTGATTTGTCCAGAAGGGAACATAAATGATCAGTTACAGAGAAAGATGGTGACAGAAGAACTGTATCATGAAGGAGAATTCAGTTTTCTTTGTTGTTCCTGAGCATTGAACATTGTGGAAAGGTTATCATTTGTTGTTTGTTCTTCATTGGTTGAGGATCTGCCTTTCTGGCCTGCCTCAATACTTGTAGTAAAGCAAATTTTACATTAAAATGATGTTTTCATGACTTAATTGTTTTAATGTGAGGAATGTGATCTGTATGTGACAATTGTTCTTGTGTTGAAACCACTTATGACTATGCAATTCGATAAAAACACATGCTGCAGGCATCACACTAATGCTGGTCTGCTTTGTCAGTTCAGTGTGTTTCATGGAGCAGACAGTGCAACAGGCTGCCTTGTTAAAGTGTTTAAGCACTGTTGAGGACCTTGTATTTATGAAGCCAGCATTAGACAACATTGTTCAGTGTATGTGGGGTCAGATGGTAGGCAGCTGGAATCCCTGATCTGCCCCTTGCCAGATTCTTACTTGACGAATACTAGCTATTTCATACATTTCTCATTGACAGACTTTGGGAGTCCCTCCTTCTGGTGAATTGTGTACTGTGCTCGTCTCATGAGTGTCCATGGGACAGGACAGTTATGGCGCTGGCTTTAAAGACTCTTCCTCAAAATCTAGTTTGACAGCTTCACTGAGATGGTCTGAATCTTCCATTTAAGATGACAGAATGTGAGAACAAAAATAAGTGTTCAGCATAGCAAGAGTTGAAATGAGGTGTGAGACACTGAACAATGTCCAATTACTTCTAGAACCAGTACAGGCATTTGAATGCTAATCCAATTGCTGCAAGGTATCATAACTGTCTTCTTCAAAATAGAACTGGTTGAGTGTTTATTTCTGTGTACACTGCTACTGGATCTGCAGATTTCAAACTCCTCCAGGGCATTATAACACAATTAATCCTGCAACCAGAAACACAAATACAATCAAGACAGAGGGTATCTTTATCCTTCTTTCCAAAACGTTAGCATAGGCAGTAGCCAGTGAGGCAGATTTTGATGCGTCACGACTTTACCTTGTGTGAGGCCAATTCTTACTAATGTGTGTGTTGACAGTGGGGCAGTTTGTCACAGAAACATTTCTCTCATTAAGATGTACAGCTATTTGGACGATGTGGAGGCTGCCCACAGGTTGGCTGGAGCTTGGGGCACACTGCTGTAGTGGAGAAGACAACTCTTGCTACTGCTGCCCACTTATTAGGTATCCAAGAAGCACTGGAATTGGCAAGGAATCGAATGCTACTGCCAAATTATGTTAACCCGGATTCGTATCGTCCTTGATGTTTGGCATGGACAAGATGCACTGAACGGTCTGTTCCAATGCTCCATGATTCTGTCGATGCAATGCATTCCATTTCGGAGAAATACAAATATTCATCCCATCCAATATATCTTAAATAGATAGAAATTTGAGTAAATTTCCTTAATGGCACAGAACTCCACTCCTTTCTGATTTCTACCCAATTTGCTGCATCTGGTGAAACAATAAAGAAGCCTATAACCAAAGCACAGTGGTGTTTAAGGTTGCCAGTCTATTCAATGGACCAGAGGTGAAATATGACTTCCTGCTTGTTTATCTTTTCTCTTTTGAATAGTGCTGTAATTAGGTATTTAACAGGCTCCTTCAGAGCCTTTTGTTGAGGGAAATTTAATTCCATTTTAGTGCTAATGAAAGAATAGCCCACTCTTTTTTGCCTTGGAAGTGATTGCATCATGAAAGTTAGAAAAATTAAAGAAAGGAAGATTTCTTCTTCAATATTTACATTTCAAATTGTTATTGATAATGAGGGGTTCTATTATGTAATCCACCATGTTTTATGGAAGTATTCCTTCCCCACACCACCACCACCCCAGCTTGCAATCTCGAAGTGAGCCAGAGATGCTGGTCCTTCGGGGAGGTGGGGCGGGGGGAGGTTCTTTTATCACTCAACAGCTCTGGTGCACCGGTAAATCACAGTAAAGCCAGCAGGGGTCGTCATTGAAGCAAAGGCTTGTGAATGGGTAGTGAGTAGAGAAGGATATCTCATCTGTTTAACAACAGAGTAATTCTGTCTTCTCTGCTAATTCTCCACCTATAAAGTGCTGACATTCATGGTTGGTTGATGAGTAGGATCTGGTAGCCACAGATTTCAAAGAAAACTTTCCTCTTTGACTGAATTAGAGATTCTGCAGATGCTGGAAATCTGGAGCAACACACATAATCCTGGAAATATCAGCAGTTCAGGCAGCATTGATGGAAATGAATACACAGTGAATATTTTGGGCTGAGTCCCTTCATCAGGACTGGAAAGGAAGGGGAAAGATGCCAGAATAAAAAGGTAGGGGGAGAGGAAGGAGGACAAGCCGAAGGTGATGGGTGAAGCCAGATGGGCGGGGGCAAGGGATGGAAGCAAGAAGCTGGCTGGAGATCGGTGGAAAAGGAAGAGGAGGAATCTGAGAAACACAGATCAAAGTTGCTGGTGAACGCAGCAGCCCAGACAGCATCTCTAGGAAGAGGTACAGTCGACGTTTCAGGCCAAGACCCTTTGTCAGGACCCTTTGTTAGTCCTGACGAAGGGTCTCGGCCCGAAACGTCGACTGTACCTCTTCCTAGAGATGCTGCCTGGCCTGCTGCGTTCACCAACAACTTTGATGTGTGTTGCATGAATTTCCAGCATCTGCAGAATTCCTGTTGTTTAGGAATCTGAGATGTGTTTGGCAAGTTTTACGAAGAGTGGTAGGTGCTTGGAATCTGCTTCTAAGGGTGGTAGTAGAGGCATATACAATAAAAGTGTATGAGAGGCTCTTGCATAGGCACACACATGGTTGATATTGCGCAAGCAGAGAGATTAGTAAGGCACTTGATTAGCTCAGTACAATATCATGGGCTGAAGAACCTGCTCCTATGTGTTCTATGCTCAGCCCTCACTTCCAACCCCACCACCACAAGATAATCCTTTCTCCTCTACCACCGTCCTGCCCCATTCCCATGCATCCTATTTGAATACAAAATTCATTGACTCACTTTTATCTAATCCTGATTTGGCTTTCCTATTATTTTACTCTGATTTGTAGGGCTACTAAGAGGAGACCTAATAGGTTATATTGGATATGGAATTATCAATTTCTTCTTTCTTCCAGTTAATCCTCCTTTACCTCTAAGTTGCACTATCCCGCTTTTGTTCCTGAATATCAGTTTATCTCACCACACCATCCCTTATTCAATTTTGATGGGAAAGCCAACCATTTCCTACTTTTTTCTATCTCCACCTCCCATTAGCAACATGTCAATTAAAAAACAGGCCACAGACTTGCCTGTAATGACAATGTGCATGGTCTACCCCTTTCGTGAGATTGTTGTCCATTGTGTTTTATTATCTTACACTTGCATTACAGGTACTGATTGGTATAAATCTGATTTCAATGTGCTGTGCTGGAATTGGCCTGATGTCAAAGTAAATATGTTATTAATAGTTTTTTTTAATTGATAACTATTGGCCTTTCAGTATTAGGGGATTGCATTAAAATGCCAAATGCATTAACACTTCAGAAAGCTGAGAAAGTTATTTGAGTTTATCTAATGCAAGTTTCATATAACGAGATTTTAATGGTTGTTCACATAAGTTACAGTTGTACAAGTTTCCTGCCCTCTCAGAGTGCAATGTCTGTGGGAGATTTCTGACTAGAATTCTGAAGCTGAATCTGAAAGCAAAGCAACACTAATTGACAAAGAAGCTCTTTGGGGAACAATTTCCAGACTTTTATAGTCAATTTACTACCATCATTTTTTGATAGTTTCTTTGGTATTTGAAATGTGTATAGTACTTGCGCATCATTTTTTGAAGGCTGTAATAGAATTTCCTGACAGGAGTTTAAGTACTGAATATAAACCTAAAATATTATAACAGAATGGCTTGAAGGATCCTTTAGGAAACGAGTTTCGCATTTCAATTATATTATCAAATTACTGCTTTTACAGCTGGAGGACAGTTTCGATTGTCCATCAACTGATACTCTTCTTCCCGATAATTATTTGGACTATATCCATATACAGGATGTAGGCATTGCTAGGGAAACCAGGATTTGTTATCCCCCCAGAAGGTGATAGCTGTTTCCTTGAATCCTTCAGATGAAATTGCTCCAGAGTAGAGGTGAAAACGAAATGCCAGATTTAGATCCAATAACAGCAGAGATCTGGAGATATATTTCAGCGTGGTGATAGTGTGTGACTTTAAACAGAAATTCACACGAGTTGGTGTTTCTGTATGCCTGTTTCTTCAGGTTGTAATGGGGTCATACTTTGAGAGGTGTTGTCAAGGAAACTTAGATAAGTCATTGCAGTGTAATTAACCCTTAAAATTAAATTAACAATTAATTACTTTAAAATTCTTAGTGAGATTTAAACTCAAGACTCCGGATTGTTAGGCTAGACCTCTAGTTTATTGTTCTAATAACTTCACTTCATCACTGTGTCCAGGATACACAAATATCCATCACCATTCTGGAAAAGGATCCACATTATAGTTGGTCTCCTTTCCTGGAGGATAGGAACTTCTCCTGTGGCTGTCTGTTGAAGAGTATATGGGCCATCCCTCTGTAAAATGCCTGTATCAATTCACATCATCATTTTTCAGTCACTGTGGATATAAGACAATTCTTGTGCAGAAAGCCACTGGTGGCCCCCAGTGGAACTGTATACAGAATGAAATACGAGTTGAGCGGTTGCTGAAAGGCTCCCGATAACATTCAAGGCATCAGAACAAAGAGAAAAATAGCACCGGAATGGCAATAAATTCTGCATCGAATCTCTTTATTTTTCCTTGTCAATACACCTACACCTGCATTTAGACCATTATAGAACAGTACTAAAAGAACAAATTTGTGTACACAGTGTACAGTTTATTTTTAGTGTTCCAGAGAGGCTCATTACTAACTCCTTTCCAGCTGAAATGTTTACAGACTTCATCCATATGCAGCAGCATGGATTTTTAACCAAATTTCCTCTTTGCTCACTTAGAATATTAGCTCACTGAGAAAACTTCCTCTCCCTTTTGAGCTAAACCTGATCAGAAAATATAGGCTGCAACAAGCTAAACAACTCAAATTAATCTTGAAGACTGTGCTTAATGTAGCTTGATGAAAGACAATGGTTTTTAAATAGTATTATGATAATGGAACTTGCAGACCCATTATTTTTAATAAAAGGTCACGTTATAATGTATCATTATAGATTAAAGGTATCTCCTGAGCTGCTGTATTTGTTTTCTTCCTCGTGTTTAAATTAGCAATTGTAATCATAGAATTACTGTACATTAAAGAAAGGAATTTCTTTTAACTCAAGCCTTCAGTCCCTATCTAACATGTGAAATTATATTTGGGAGGAAGAGAAACAATCCGATTTGAGAAAAAAACTCATTTTCTTCTGACCACCCGGAAGGATCTATGCCACACTGCATCCCTAAATAAGTAAGTATCCCAGGATGCGTGAATCTAAATCATATATAATTAAGAAAAAGAACTCTTAAGAAGAAATATTTAGGTGTGGGAATGCGTGATTTAATTATCACACTGCTATTAAATTGAATAGGAATTTAGTGGGGCTAGTTGAAAGAGATCCTACCAATGAACAGTAACCCGAAAGCATATGTCTCTCACTGAGAAACTTGCTTGTAAACATTGATAAGCTGATCTCTGAAAGCCCTGCTCTTAATGTCAGCAAGGCGAAGGAACTGATTGTGGACTCCGGAAAGGAGAAGTTAGAAGAACACACCACAATGGTCAGTGTAGAAAAGAGGAGTAGCTTTAGGTAGGTTCCTGGGTGGTGTCAACATCTCAGAAGATCTGTCCTGTGCCCAAGACATGGACAAAGGCATTTCAGTAGCTAAACTTTATTAGAAGTTTGAGGTGACGTGGTATGTCACCAAAGACTCCAGCAAATTTCAACAGATCTTCCAAGGAGAGCATTCTAACTGGTATGGAGCTTCCAATGCACAGGATCAGAAGAGGCGGCAAAGAACTGCAGGCTCAGCCAGCTTCATTATGCGTACAAGCCATCCGATCATCGAGGACATCTTCAAAAGGTGGTCCCTGAAGAAGGTGGCATCCATCAGTATGGATTTTCACCATCTGAAACACACCCTCTATCAGGTACGCTTCATCCTCTATCACCTTCTAATACTGCTGTCAGGGAGGAGGTACAGGAGCCCAACAACCCGCAGAGTTTTAGTGACATCTCTTATCCTCTGTCATCAGATTTTTTGAACAGTCCATGAAACTGTGAACACTACTTCACTATTCCTCTTTTTAATCTATCTAGTTACCTATCTTTCTATCGATCTATCTAAACTTGTAGAATGTTATGTCTTGCACTGTACTGCTGTCACAAAACAAAATATTGCGCGACCAACAGGAAGTCAGAGATAATAAGCCTGATTCTGATTCTGAAATTTTGAACTATGAATTGTCTTTCATGTCCTTTCATCAGTTTAACTGAGGGAGCAAGCCAGATGTCACATAGAGCATGCTGTAACTGCGGGGGAAGGTTATGATAAGCAACAGTAATTGCTGAATTCCTTTCTCTCTCTGTGTTATTGTACATTGAATCAATGCACAGCGTCTGTGGAAGATACAGACACATTCAACTTCTAATTTGGTTTCCAGTTGTTTGAGAGTGCCACAAAGAGAGTTTCTATTTTACCTTTACAATATTTAGGACAGCAGGTAGGCCTCTAACTGCAGGTGTTGGCATCGTGATATGTCAGAAAAGTGCAGAAAACATTTGGCAATTCTCATCATCCTTCTGCCCACCCACTGGTGGGCCAAATGGAGTATACATAAAACATAACAAATAACAGGACATTTGCTGGAGTATCCTTGATAACATTTATGGTAACAGAACCAAAGGAAAGAAAAGCTGCTGGAGTGGTCAGTAAATTTCACACTAAAACTTCTCAATACACTTCCAAATCAGCCCTCTGTCTGATGAAACATTAATAGATTTATAAATTTGTTTGGAATGTGTCTTGCCACTTACTGATATGTTCCCTCTGTACTTAGTCAAAATCATTATCAGGACTCTGCCTTACTGAAATCCAAGTGAAGAATTGTTCATAATTTTCTAAAGGTAGTTCTTATTTTTATACAGCACCTATCACTAGGCTGAACACTGTATGCTTAATAGTAGTCATTTAAATAAAAGGTAATCCATGATTATATTCATAATGGTCAGTGGCTTTAATAAATGTTTCATCTTCTATGTGTTATTGTGCTGCAATTTCTGGCATCAAACTTATCAAAAATGACATAATTTGATAAATGCTGGATTAAATACAAACAGTCTGTAGAGTAAGTAATCAGTCATCAATTTTAATTGAAGGCAAGCAACTCTCTAACAATGAAGAATAACTTTTCAAGGTATGGAGTCTTATTCCTCAGATGTTAGGTACTGTTGAAAATTTTAAAGATAGGAAAAGATTATCGTATATTCTTTATTCTTCTACTTTATCTCCTTTACCTCTCTCACTTAAATCCTGTTCCTACCTTCCCCCATCCCTTTTCTTCTGCTATTGGATTTGAGATTGGGTTTAATAATGTAATTGTCGCTTCTTGGTTTGAACTCTGTAGACACACAAGAGTTTCTATTAGAAAAGCACATAAAAAGTCAGTGGACAAGTGCAAATCTAACAATTGGTTTTGGTGTTTGTTCTCTGTTCAAAACAAAATCAGGTCCAATACATTTGTTAGGATTCACAGAAACTAATACTTTGGTCCAGAGGGATAGGGGAAATAAATAAAATGGACTCAATCATTTTGCCAGCCAGAATAGGTGGGAAAAAATATAACCTTTGAAATCTGTAATCCAACTTTATAGCGTAGTGACCTTCTGAAAAGTGAGGCCGTGGAGTGGAACTGAATTAGGTTCTGGTTTGAAAAACAACACAAATCAGTTGCAGTAATACAAGAAAAAAACTGTCTAATCTTAACATTGCAGTCACACAGTGTCTATACAAAATAATGTTCAATTCTGGATGTTTCTGAACATTTTAGGAAGCAGGATTAAACAACACTTGAAAACTTAGGTCTCAGTTTCTCTGAAAGCTAAATTGTTGGCTTGATACAGTGCAGTCAGATAGAGGGTATCAGAAAATAATGAGTGAGCAGAATTGCTTTGGATTCAGATTCAGAAATATACATCAAAGCATACAGTGGAATTTGTTTGCATTAGCAGCCAATGCACCCGAGGATACGGCTGTGGCAGTCCGCAAGGATTGCCACAGATTCCGGTGCCAACATAGCATGCCCACAATGTTCAGCAGAACAACACGAACAGCAGTAACAGCAACAACAAAACAACTATAGCAAAGCAAGTCCCCTTACCATCCTCCCACCCACCTATTCACTCACAAAGCTGGGCCTCCGACCCCAGGACAGGACATTTCCGGACTTCCTGTCCTCGATCCTGGACTTTCAGACTTGCAGGCACTAGGTCTCCAACCTTCAGTCACTGGCCAGGACCCTCAGATATTAGGCCTCTAACCTCCAGATTAGCCAACTCAGGGGCTTTGACCTTTGGACCTAGACCTCTGGATTCACTGAATTCAGTCTTCATTCTTCAGGCTTCGACCTCCAGTCATGCCAACCTTTGGATATTGACCCCAGGACTTGCTGATCATAGGATTTTGACCCTCGGGCCTCGACCTCCATAGTTGCTTGTACCTCTGGCCTCAGAACTCACAGACCCTCATGCTTTCTGCTCATACTGACCTCCAACCTGGGACTTACTGACCTGGGGGTCTCTGGTCTTTGCCTTCAGTGCTTGCCTACCCAACATTGGTGATCATGAGTCTTTGACCGTGGGGTGCTCCAACCTGGACTCTGAACACTGGTTCTGCCCCTGACTCCTCATTTACTGTCCCTGACCACTAACTCTTTCATCCCTGTTCCTAAACCCGAACCACTAACTCTCCACGCTGTCCCCTACTTTTACTTTTCTAGTTAGAGTGATAGTGATGTGCTATTTTAACTTTTATAAACTTAACACTTCAAACATGTTCTTCAAAATTCAGCTGAACTAAAGTAGTAGAAAATGCCGAACTCGAAGTATCCTAGCAACCCATCCATTTGTACCAAACTGCTGCAATAAAGTATAACAGAATAAAACGGGATAGATTGCCTAGCAGCAATAAAAGTCAGGTCCCAGTGTCCCAGACTTCTCCATCTTGGTACATGGATGTTTCCTGTCACTCTGGCAGACCTGCTACAGGTGGCAGCTCTGTGGTTTACGGATGCGACCAAGCGACCCTGGAGTCCTCAGAAATGGGAAAGGAAACCACCAGGCAAATATCACATTTGCTGTCCCTCATTTGATGCATATGTGTGATCAACATGACTTAGCAGAAGAACTGAAGTAGTAAGGAAATGTTGTATGGGTGCCTCAACCCAACTGTGGGACAAGCAATCCTATTCCAAGCAAAAGTTGGCATGAGTTTACCAGGTGCACAGCGGTAAAAATACAAGCATGAATACAAGTAAAAATACAAGTATACCTTCAAAGCCTTTGTGAACAAGTGTAGTTTTCCCATTATAACACAGACAAAATGATGGAGAAATGCTGCATAACAGACACCATCTATAGAGAGGAATAAACAGTTGCGATTTTGAGATGAGATGCTGCCTGATCTGTTGAGTTCATCCTGCAGAGTGTGTGTGTGTGTGTTACTCTGATTTCCAGCATCTGAAGAATCTCTTGTGTTTAGATTTCCCATTGACTCATGGGTATCCATGCCTTAAGTCTGCTCAAAATGGAGAAGGATAGTTTTAAGGATCTCGAGTCCACTCATCGGGAAAGGACAGAGGGTTCAGCTTAAATGCTGAGGGAATGCATCCATCTCCCGGGATACCTACTCAACTGCCCGAACTGTGGCAGAGATTGAACATCCCACTCTGGCCTTATTAGCCACCTGGGAGTTCATAGACCTGGAGTCAAAGCAGCTTATCCTTGATCCCAAAGAGTTGAAGTCAGGACCTTTGTTTCTTACTAAGTGAAAAGTTCCTATCAATAAATGTGTATTGAGAAAAGGCACCACGTTGAGAATGTTAAGAATGAAATTGATATTAAACGGCAGTGCAGTAATCTTGCTGAGGAATGGGCCAGATTCTGGCAACTGGTTTTCAAGTGTAACACCCTGATTAAGATTTTTACTGTTATGCTATGGGTATTTCATTTTGGATGTTCTGTAAGAGCAATCTGTTCTGCTTTCGGCTTGTTTGGGTTTGTGCTGAGATAAGAGGCTCATTGTCCCAACTTGGGAAGGTAGAACGTTCTGGAGAATGCTGGGCGGAGAGGTCTTTGTTGGCAGTAGCTGACAGAAGACAGGAGAGAAGATGGTGGAGGATGCGATCCCTGTTGCACAAGGTGCTTTGTACAGACAAACGGCTTCGAGGAGGAAGGACCAATCCTCCCGTGGGAGAGCTCGTTTGTTCAAGATGGATTTCAAGCAACCTTTAGAAGTTGGTTTGTGCTTTCACACAGACTGAGGGTCCAGCACATGGGTTACAAGTTCAAGATTTGAGTTCCACTGTACATATGTGACTGTTAAAGTATAATGGGCCCTTTTTGTTTGTTTTTTCTCTTTTTTTCCTTTAATAACTGTTTACTTAAGTTCACATTCTTAAATATACTTCTGATTAATTGTATGCAGTGTACGATCTGTTATTTCTTGCCAATGGGTGATTGCCAGGGGCAGTAAATCACACAGCATTCACGCAAACTGGGGTTTGGGTGGGCAAGACATCCCAGCCTCTCGGATCTGGTGGGACCAAAGTCATATACACCCTAGATGAACGAAGCCTGAGAGAGGTGGGTTTCTGGCCGTGGAATCCAGCAAGGGGCTAACAAGCCACATTTCCAGAGGTGCCCAGTAAAAGGGGGTTTCACAAGCTAGACAACTGCAATGGGTTGCACGTAGGCAGATCCAGCACCAAGGATTTGCATAGGTTGTAACTGAAATCTGTTGAGACACACTGTTTATAAGTGTTCAAACATAAAAAGATTTGAAAGGAAAATTATGTAGCGAGGTGGATGGAGCAAGGGGAAGTGGATGCACCAGGGGCATGAGAAGCATCCCGTACATCGATTTCTCTACCTTAATGCATTGTGGCTGAAAGTCTCAGAATGGAAGGCTGGACATTGAAACACCACCAACCTGCTCTAATGGACCAGCAATGGGTATCTGCTGTTGAAACTGCCAATTCACCAGTGTTTAGACAAACAACAACAAGAAGCTTTTATCCTTACAATCTTGTAAGGTGATGAATCTGTCAAGCTAGTCACTTGAGTTGCTATTCAAACTAAATTTTGTCCTGTAACTGTCATAACACACTCCTATGTTCTTTGCCTGTGGTTTGGTACAGTGGCTGTGCTTAACTGGTGAAGTGCTGATATTGACCTAGTCTCATTAACCTTAGTAGACAAGCTCCTTGATCCTTTCAGCACAAGAGGTACAAATGCTGCAACGCTCTGAGCTGTTTCCACAGTAGGGAAGGTACCCGGGTAAGGTTGGGACAGGGAGGTATATGCCATAGACTGATATTGCAGGCTGAATGGATCAGCGTCATGAGGGAATGGATCACAGCATGAATGAGCAGTGGTGCTACGCTGATTCGAGATCTGATGATTAGATTGGATTAGATTAGATTATGAGGACACGCAGTCCTATTTTATTGTCATTTAGTAATGCATGCATTAAGAAATGACACAATATTCCTCCGGTGTGATATCACAGAAACACAGGACAGACCAAGACTGAAAAACTGACAAAAACCACATAATTATAACATATAGTTACAACAGTGCAAACAATACCGTAACTTAACGAAGAACAGGCCATTTAGCATGGTAAAAAATTCAAAGTCTCTCAGAAGTCCCACACCTCACGCAGACGGGAGAAGGACAAAAACTTTCCCTGCCGTACTGGACCACAGTCCGACTCTGAGTCGTCCAAAAACTTCGAGCTCCGACCAGCCCTCCGACACCGAGCACCATCTCTGCCGAACGTTTCGACCCCAGCCCTGGTTGCCAGTAGCAGGCAAAGCCGTGGATTTTGGGGCCTTCCCTCCGGAGATGAGAGATATAAGAAGATGCACAGTAACTTTAAAGCACTAATCAACTTATTCGGTAAACAATACTTATCTAAAGAAATGCCCATGGGCCCTGGGTCTATTGCAGAGTGCCTTCGTTCCCACTGTTGTCCCCAACACCATGTGCAACATGGTCTGGTGGTGAAGCCCCTCTATAAGTGTGGAGTGGTTGTGTTTGTTCCTCTTTGTAGTTCTTCTAGGAGGAAGTAATAACTCACCCCTTGCACAAACAAGTTCTCCTCCCCAATGGCCATGCCCTGGTGGAATTCAGCAAGGCGAGTGAGTTCCACAATATAGTAAATGTAACATGGCATGTCGAGCTGTGTCCCACAATCGGAGTTTGAAAATGTTTCAGTGAGTTCATTTACCCCTCACTCAGATCACATGGCAGCTCCTCAGGATGTTCACCCCTGATTTGGCTTTGCATTTTATTCTACTGTGCCATCTTAGAGGTTAGGCTGAGAAGTTGGAAGTGGGGCTTGATGGTGACATTACTATTGTTGACCAAATTTCTCAAGGTGCCGAGAAGGTGTACAGGAGTGAAATAGAGCAGTTGGTTAAGTGGTGTCGCAACACCAACCTTGCACTCAATGGCTGTAAGACCAAGGAATTGATTGTGGTCTTCCAGAGGAGGAAGTTGGGGAACACAGACCAGTCCTCATTGAGGGATCAGCAGTGGAAAGGGAGAGCAGTTTCAAGTTCCTGGGTGTCAACATCTCTGAAGATCTATCCTGGGCCCTGAACATATTGATGCAACTACAAAGAAGGCATGCCAGTGGTTGTGTTTCTTTAGGAGTTCGAGGAGACTGGGTACTTCACCAAGGCTCTTGCGAATTTTCACAGGTGTACTGTAGAGAACATTCTAACTGGCTGCATCACCGTCTTTTATGAAGGCTCCTGCAAAGGATCAGGAAAAAAAAGCTGTAGAAAGTTGTGAATTCAGCTTTCACCATGAGCACTAACCTCCTCAGCGTTGATGCATCAGGAAGGTGACATCCATCATTTTGGACCCCCATCATCCAGGATGTGCTTTTCTCACATTGCTACCATCAAGGAGGAGGTACAGGACGCAGAAGAGGCACATATAGCATTTCAGGAACAGCTTCTTCTCCCCGCCATCAGATTTCTGAATGGACAATGAATCCACGAACACTACTTGGCTTCTTTTTCTCTCTTTTGCCTTATAAGATTCTTATTATAATTTATAGATTTTCATTTTGTATTCCAATGTACTGCTGCCACAAAACAACAAATTTCACAATATATGCCAGTGATATTAAATCTGATTCTGATTGGTGTTTTAAGTAAAGATGGTTGGTAGCTGTCCAGTTACTTTACGTCTGGTTGTAAGCTCGTCTCGGTGCAAAATTATTTAAAGGATGCCTCAATCAGGCTTAAAATATTTGTAAGCCATCTAAACCCAATGAGATACATGCTGAAGTAGGGGTGTTAATTTATCCAACAGCTCCTTTATCAACATGACAGGCAATGCAAATCCAGCCGGATGCTGAATCAGACTGGGACATTTCTTTGCCTGGGCTTATTTGATGCTCAAGTGTTAGTTGGTGCCTTTGGCCTATTTATTTTATTTATTTTTATTACTTGAAAATCCAACAGGGTAACAACTCTTCCATCCCAATGAGCCCACACAGTCCAACTACACCCGTGTGGCCGATTAACTGACTAACCCCTACGTCTTTGGAATGTGGGAAGAAACTGGAACTCCCCAAGGAAACCCACACGGTCATGGGGAGAATGTACAAATTCTTTACAGACAGTGGTGGGAAGATGCAGTAAATGAGGAAACAGAAGAGCTGTTTCTTATTTATGGTTGAATGGTCATTTCTGTGATTTGGAGCCGTTTCTGAAGAGCCAAAGGTGAAAATTATAATAGCAGGGAAGTTTAGTTTTGACAACACAAGAGGCTGCAGGCACTGGAATTTGGTGAGTGGTGCCCCAGGTGATGCTCACGTTATTATAAAATATTTCTTCTAAACATTTTGTCTGGTTGATTAAATTATTTTGATTTTGAACATTCGTTCATTTAGTCCCCATTGAATATCTCCCTGAATCTCCTCTTCCTCAGCTCTTTTAAAATCTCCAGTTCATTCTTTAATGTAGGATACTATCTGGTGATGATTATTTAATGTTTTTGGATTAAAAAAAGAGAATTAATTTTTAGAACAACAGACAAAAGATACAATCATTTTTATACCTTTCATATATCTGCAAATTGTTTTCTATTTTGGTGAATGCAATATTGTTTAATGAGGCAACTACATTATTAAAATGTCAAGGATGGACGCTACCAAGCGTGCAAGTTCAACCTTTACAGGCACTCCGCAGATCCTCAAACAACAGATGGAATCCAGCTGTGAGGAAAAAGTCCCTCCAGTGAAACCTTTCTTATCCTGTCAAGAAAAGATTGACAAGTTGCATTAATGGAATTGGCAGCTTTGTGAGAGTGCTTCTAAGTCACAACCAGGGATGAGAGCTGAGCTGTCTTGACTTTGACAGCAACATGACTTTTCAATTAAGGAGATTCAGGATGGACTCAACCCTTTAGGTGTTTACATTGCTTACAAATCAGCTCAGATTGAATCCTAAAGGCACTGGACTAGTTTGGATGATAGGATTAAGTAGATTCATTACACAGTAGCTGATGACTTATGTCAGCTTCCTCGAAAAATGATGACTCCAAACAAGTCCATTGAAGAGAAATATGTTTATTCAGATCTATATGTGTTCCTAGGTGAACAATATAATACTGTCTAGTGGTGGAAAATCAGGTTAATTTCCTCACTAGAATCCTACACAAACTCTTTCTTTGTTAATATCCTCAAGTATAAGTTTCAAGAAAATCTATTAGTGGATTAAATTAATAACCTGCTGGAAATCATTCAGCCTCAGGCATTTGCTCCTTTCCTCCTTCCCTGTAAAGTCTGATAGGGAGAGGAATGGTAAAGTCAACTGATGTGGTTCCAAAAGAGAAGTTGATGGAGAAGGGAAACTTTCTGTAATGGTGTAAGGTAAGTCAAAACTTAATGGATAATCTGGTTTGTACAAGTTTTCTTTAATAAGAACTAAGGAATTTCAGCCATCTTGTATATTTTGTTTTGTTTAAAAAAGAAGTAAAATATAGTTTTTTTTCCAACTGAGGTTGGATGAAACTAGAACTGGAGGTCATGGGTTAAGGATGAAAGGTGAAATATTTGAGGCCAACATGAGAGGGAACTTCTTCACTCAGAGGATGGCGAGAGTGTGGAACGAGCTGCCAGCGGAAGTGGTGAATGTGGGTTTGATTTCAACATTTAAGGGAAATTTGGATAGATACATGGATGAAAGAATGGAAGGCTGTGGCCCGGGTGCAGTTGACGGGACTAGGCAGAATAATAGTTCAGCACGGCCTAGATGGGTCAAAGGGCCTGTTTCTGTGTTGTGGAATTTTATGTCCTATAGCAAGCAGCTCTGTTTGCTTTTGTGCGAAGTTTTGTTTGAGGTGGTGGCATGGAGTGATAATTGGCCTATGATTGACAAGCTTAAATTTGAGTTCTTGCAATTTTCCATAATCAGAATTATTCTTCTGTAGATAGTTCTGTAGTTAATCAGCATTATAATTCCAAAGATAACATCTGAAAACAGACAACACAAGCATCACAGCCAATCAGGTTTTGTTTCAATGGTGCTCATAACAGTCTACAGTGCGATGATGCTGAGCAAATGCATACATTTGTTCCTTAGCTGTCAGATTTTACTGAACTATACAATTAAGTCCAGATTTTGACCTTATAGAATACCATGAAATGGAATAGGACATTTTAAATTAATCTTAAAAGCATTGAATTTAAATGAAAATAAAGGTTTAGCGATTGCAGTTTATAGTGACAAGGACAGCTTGAATTATTTTCACTGTATGTCTTTCATATCTAAGCACTCTGGCAATTCACTCATTTAAAGAGGGAGTGGATTGAACTTCAGATTTTCCCCATCACTTATGCAAAAAATAATTACTGATATTGAGGGTTTTTGCAGAAAGACGGCCAGACTGTTGTCGAGCTGATTTTCTGCTGGTGTTACTGAGGTAGTAGCCTTTGTGTTTGAAGTCAGTGTGCCTCGATTGAGTTCTCCACTAATCTCTGCTTGGAGGCAATCTCCTAATGCAAAGGGTTTACTGTGCTGCTGTGTAAATGCTTCGCACAGGTGGCTGTCAGTTGAAGCTCAATCCTTGCTTCAGATCTGCAGATCAAAATTCAGTAGATAATTTTGAATAGATTTCTTGTGGATTGTCAGTTAACCCGGGTCCTGTGTGGGTCACTTTAGTGGGTGCTGTTCAGAATGCCTGAGCATTATGCTCTTAAACTGCTTAAGGACATCCTCAGTCATGTGTCCTATACTACCTTCATAATGTGGTTGAATTCCATTCAATTTAATCTACTAAAGGGATAGATGCCCACAAAGAATGTCTCTGAGAAGCAGTTTTAAAATAGAGAAATGAACATAGAACAGTGGATGATGGGTAAGCGACTGAATATACACTCAGTACTTTTACACTGAGTATTTTCCTTTATGTTCGTTGTCTTCTGCTGGTGTAGCCCATCCGTTTGAAGGTTCGATGTCTTGTGCATTCAGAGATGCTCTTCTGCACACCACTATTTTAATGTGTGGTTATTTGAGTTACTGTCACGATCCAGACAGCTTGAACCAGCCTGGCCACTCTCCTCTGATCTCTTTTATTAACAAGGCATTTTCACTCACAGAACTACCGCTCACTGAAGGTTTTTGATTTTTGCACCAGACTCTGTAAAGACTAGAGGCTGTCGTGCGTGGCAATCCCAGAAGTTCAGCAGTTTTTAAGAAACTCAAACCCGGCACTGATAATCATTCCACAGTCAAAATCACTTAGATCAGATTTCCTCCCCATTCTGATGTTTGGTCTGAACAACAACTGAACCCCTTGACCATGTCTTTATGATTTTATGCATTGAAATTCTTCCACATGATTGGCTGTTGAGATATTTGCAATAATGAGCAAGTGTATAGGTGTACCTAATAAAGCGCAGCTGAGTGTGTATTTTAATCTACTTTGCACTCAGCTGATAATGGAATAGAAATCCTGTGCCAACTTGAGTCTTCACAATCCCATTGAAGAAAGGTTACCCAAAATATCTTTGACAAGAGCTTAAATGCACAAATTACAATTTAAATATTTCTTAATCCAATTCACCACATTTTTCAAATTGAAATAACATAACATAAAATAAAATCTAAACAAAGGTAGAAGTAACAAAAGTAATTTGTTTTTTTTTAGATTATGGGAATACTCAGTCCTCATTTATTGTCATTTAGAAATGCATGCATGCATTAAGAAATGATACAATGTTCCTCCAGAGTGATATCACAGAAAAACAGGACAAACCAAAGACTAACACTGACAGAACCACATAATTATAACATATAGTTACAGCAGTGCAAAACAATACCATAATTTGATAAAGAACAGACCATGGGCACAGTAAAAAAGAAGTCTCAAAGTCCTCGAGTTGATCGACTCCTGAGTCCCCGATAGCAGGCGGCAAAGGGAGAAACTCCCTGCCATAAATCTCCAGGCACTGACAACTGCCGATGCATTGGAAGCACCCGACCACAGCCGACACTGAGTCCGTCCGTCTGAGAACTTCGAGCCTCTGACCAGCCCCTCTGATACAGCCTGTCGAGCGCCATCCTCTGCTGAGCGCCTTCGACCTCGTCCCGGCTGCCAAAATAAGCGAAGCTGAGGATTCGGGGCCTTCTGCGGAGATTCCGGACCACACAGTAACAGCGGCAGCAAAGCGGGCATTTCAGAAGTTTCTCCAGATGTTCCTCCATACTCTCACGTCTGTCTCCCATCAAATCAGAATTGTGCACGGTCCCCTACTTGACAAATAACAGACATCACCACCGAAGTGGCTGCGTGTGCTGTGTCGCGCCGCCATCTTCTCCTCCTCCTTTTCTGTTATTAAGTGGACAGTTGACTAATGAACAAAAGTATCCTTGGGTAGATGCTCGAAGATGAGAAAATCTGCAGATGCTGGAAATCCAAGCAATACATACAAAATACTGGAGGAACTCAGCAGGCCAGACAGCATCTATGGGAAAGAGTTAACAGTGGATGTTTTGGGCTGAGACCCTTCATCATGACTGGAAAAAAGGATGAGGAATGTGTGTTGCTTGGATGGATGCTGGTGGTTTCCTGGCACATGTGGAAAGTGAGTTAGAATAATCTGGAGAGGAGATCCAAAATAGGGGAAAATCAATTAAAAATTCTCTGTGGCTTCAAAGTACTTGTCAGAAAGCTCTGACTTATTATGATACAACATTCGCAAAATTAAAGGTTTAGGAAACATAATGTACTGTATGTAAATTTGCCCACTGACATGTTAAAGGGTTAATGTCTGTTTGGTTGACAGCCCTCGTATGCTGATTGATTTTATAGCAGGAGTTCTGACTTGGGGTCCACAGACCCCCTGGCTAATGCTATTGGTCCATGGCATTAAAAAGATTGGGGGCCCCTGTTTTATAGCATACGATCCCAAGGTATGTTGGAATTGGGCTTCAATGAGAAAAGAGACAAAGGTCTGTCTTCTGGGATTGAATCACACTGGTAGAAAGATGTTAATGGGTCTGACCATGCTGCTCTAGAGGTCAGTAACAGCTGAAGTCAAATGCATTGTGCACCATTGAACAAGTCTTGTACAAGGCAAATCCTTTCCTCTAAGCACTCAGTTGCTGAGGACAGCACAAAACTCAGGGTTATAGAGGCCTGGAGAGCTGAGTTTATGGTGGAGGGAGATCTGTGCTGGGGGGAGGGTTGGGAGGAAGAACGGGGATCATTGCAGGATCCAGCAACTAAGGACTGATGATCAGCTGGAAACTCTGTAAGAGGTTGGTAGCTGAGGATTGGTGAGGTCATCGGTGGATGGGGAATGGTGCGGGTGGGAGGGGAGTCAGCCAGTGTGGGATGAATAGGGCAAGATGCATAGAGGGGTTCAGAGGATCAGTGATTGACGATGGAGGGGGGAGGTTATCAGTGTATAGACATTAGAATCATTCGATGCAGCATTGAAGGGCCGGTTGGTGGGGAATAAAGGAGGGAGGCAGTGAATAAGGATTGAAAGGATTGAGGGGAGAGGTTGGATGAGGGATCTAAGGAGGTCATTTTATGGGGGATTGGGGGGGGTCAGTAGATGGGAATTGAAGCGTTCAGTAATGACCATTGGTATGTGGTGACTGCAGACGGTCAGTAGCTGGGGATTGGGAAATCAGTGAATAGCAATTGCTGGGGCCGCCCACATTTTTGGACAAAACACCTTGGTGCCCTCGATTTAATTTAAATTAAAAGTTCAAAGTAAATTTATTATCAAAGTGCAGATATTTATTTTTATTTATTTAGCGATACAGCGTAGAGTAAGGTCCTTCTGGCGCTTCGAGCCTCGCCACCCCAGCAACCCCCGACAAACCTGATTCACCCTAACCGAATCATGCGGCAATTTACAACGACCAGTTAACCTACCTGGCACACCTTTGGACTGTGGGAGGAAACTGGAGGCCCCGGAGAAAACCGATGCATTCCATGGGGAGGACGAACAGTGACTCCTTACGGAACGGTGCTGGAATTGAACTCCAAACTTCAGAATTCCCCAAGCTGTAATAATCTTGTGCTAACTGTGGCGTCCAATATATGCCACTATATGCCACTCTTAAATTAATTTTCAAGAGGGTCGAAGCCTATTTGCAACTGTATATTTGCTATATACCAGATTTATAGTTTATAAAATGATTTCTGATGGTCCATAGCATGTCATTTGCAGATAATCCATTGGATCTACCTTGTATGACTGAATATAGAGATTTTATTTCCCTTACTATGAATTATACATTTGTTGTAATACATTAAAGTGAATGGATACTAAATTTTTAATTTTCACGGCTCATTTATTTTCACTGTTTTATAGCTATTTCAAATCTTAAGACCAACTATTAACTGCTTAATGACAGGATTTTATTTGCATCGCTAATTTGGAGCACAACGGTAAAAATAATTGAAAACAGGCAAGTTGATTTTCATTGACAGTGGTAATTGGGTCGTCTCTACAGCAAGCAATTGTTTTACATTGTCAATTTTTTATTTCAAAATGCTAGCCCACTGGATGGTAATGAAAGAGGAAGGACAATACTCAAGCTGACTATTAACTGCACTGAGGTGCTATCTCCCCATAGCCAGAACGACTTTTAAAGAGGCAGTAAGTGAAATAAAAAAAATGTTGCAGGTGTTAAAAAGCTGAAATAAAAACAAAAAATGCTGGAAATACTCAACAAGTAAGACAGCATGTACAGAGGGAAAAAACAGTTAATGCTTCAGGATTTTGGATCCCTGTCAGAATTAGGATGCTAAAAAGAACATCCGCTGATATCCCCATTAATCCTTAGCCAAGTATTTGACAAAGAGTTGAAATATTAGCCGTTTTTCTTTCCATAGAAGATGGCTGATCTGCAGTGTGTTTCCAGCATTTTCTGTTTTGTGGAGATTCAAAACTAGAATTAACAGGACACTTTGTATTTTCCCACAGAGTTCCAGTGCCAGTGACGGATGTTCCAAATGGATTTTTTTTAGCAATGGTGAAGTCCTAAAGGGTGATGAGGTGTTATTACTGAATCATTTGTTCAAATGGCTTCATCAAAATTTTCATTTGAAGCAACTAGAGCTCTCACGACTGTGACTTCTTTTCCCTTTTAGCACAATGTATACAGTTTGGTAGTATTTTTAAACACTATAGATTACAACGTGAAACTGTGCATGAGGAAGTGTTGGGCAAGGGCTGGGGATATTTTAAGTTTGCACAGTGAGAAATGAATTGTCTTACTCTTGGCTATTAGCCAAACTCTGGGAAGGAAAATATCTAAGGGGTAGCTGCGTAGGAAGAACCATCATCAAAACAAAATGTGATGGAGAATGAGGGCAGTGGAAGAATGAACAGAGTTCTTGCAGGAAGATAGATGGGGAGAAAGTTTAGTCAATATTGCTCCAGTGACTGGGCTTAAAATGGATGTTTATTGCTAGCCCATCCCCTGAGATGCAGATAGAACAATAAAGGGAGGGGGAGGGGGAGGGTGGTGGTAATGCTGTTTCTGTTACGACAGCAGAAGGTGCAGGAATTACTCAGCAGGCCGGGCAGCATCCATGGGAGGGAAACAGAGTTAACATTACTGGATTGCAACATTTCATCTCATTATTTGGAAAACTGCAAATTGGGTCTAGGTAAACCCATAGGTAAGGGTAAGTTTTCCAGGGAGAAGTGTGAGAGTGAAATGAACGGAATTTTTTTTAGAGTGGGACTCTGTTCATTTGCATTTCCCTGAGACAGATACAGATTCCTTTATTTATTACATGTACTGTACATTGAAACACATAGTAAAATGAATAGTTTATGTCCATAGCCAACGTAACCTTCGGATGTGCTCGGGCAGCACTCCGATAAATCTCTCCTGTAGCTTGCGCTCTACATTTCCTGATCAGCCAATATATTCTTTCTAAGATAGAGACCCGTACAAGTGTACATTATGCCATTAGTTCAACCATACTTTGAACCCCCTCCCCTTTATGTTCTTGCTTCAGGTCATATAGACTAGTAACACTGGACAACAAAGATTTTGATTTCTGAATACCTTTAGGTGCACCTTATGGACTTTGGGCTGCTGATCATGAAAATAACCATGAAATTTTCCAATCACACACCATTTTTTGAAATCACCTTCATTTGTTATTTCAATTCATAATTCAAGTCAGAGTAACTGATGCCAAGATTAAGGAAGGCATTTTTCTTGGTCCACAAATCAAACAGGTAATCAACAACAGGCAATTTGAAGAACTTCTAGTGGAACTAGAGAAAATTGCACGAAAGGCATTCAAGGATGTTGTTGAAAAGTTTCTTGGTAACTACAGAGCACCAAACTACGTGCAGCTGGCTGACAAAATTCTTGAAGCATATAGAACTATGAAGTGCCACGTGTCACTAAAGATTCATTTTCTGCATTCCCATTTAGACAACTTCCCTGTAAATCTTGGTGCTGTCAGTGATGAGCATAGTGAAAAGTTTCACCAGGAAATTGCAGTCATGGAGAAATGCTATCAGGCAAACGGAATCCATCAATGGCTGATTATTGTTGGACACTTAAGCAAGAAGCCTCAGACACTGAGTACAAATGAAAATCATCAACAAAGCATTTTTAGCTTAGTTAAACTGTTACAAAGCATCAGCACTGTTATGCAATTAAAATGTTACATTCAATAAAAGTTAATTTCTTGAGTTTCTCTAAATTCCTATGTTATACATTATATTTGTGTTCAGCTTCAAGCGGTCTATCATAAACAAAAAAAATTACTGAGGAAGCACCACTTTCGAAAAAATTTGTTGTCCAGTGTAAATTGTAATTCTGTGTACATCCTAAATTTTTCAATATTTAAATGATACGCTGATTTGTTGATAATATGATATATAAGATCATACTCAACGATTTAGGAGCAGCTTCTTCCTCTGCCATTGGATTTCTGACCCATAAACACAATTTCATTATTCCTACTTTGCACCATGGGTAAATTTGGTACAAAGATTGATGGAATAAGATGGGAGAATGAAATTGCAAGGAAGCATCTATCATTCTGGATAGCCACATATAAATCCTGACACGTTCAGCAGCTCAGAAATCATGTATAGAATGGAAACAGAGCCAATCTTTCTATTTGACAATTTTCATCAGAAGTAAGTGAATGCTTTTGGCCCTGGCAATCACAGCTGATGGCATCAACCTTATCTTGTTAATCAGCAAATAATTCTTAGATTATTTTTGGCATTCAGCGTGAACTAATACTGTTGATGTAAGTTGCTTTTCAACTTCCACCCAGGTACATCAATTATTGTAGTGAAAATGTAATATGTATCTTCAGAACATTATCAAAAATAGTTCATCCTGAATTATCCAATGTTCTTGGTTAGAACTGGGCAATGTACAAAATTATGAAACCCACATTTGTATCTTACAGCCAAGGAACCAAGCCTCCAACTTATTCTTTTGGAAACTAAAGGTACCTGGCACATATGAGACTAGTGATGTTTATTTGTGACATAACTTTTAAACAAAATAATTTGGAGTTCAGTACAGATAATTTAATTAAAATGTAATATATTTCATTATGCTACATCTGTATAAGAAATGGAAACAAATGGGCTATTCAGCCCTTCATCCCAATTCTGCATACAACAAGAGAATGCACGGAATTCATTGCCACACAGGGCTGTGGAGGCCAAGTCACTGAGTATATTTAAAGTGGTGGTTGATAGGTTCATGATTAATAAGGGTGTCAAAGGTTATGGGGAGAAGGCAGGAGAATGGGGTTGAGAGGGATAATAAATCAGCCATGATGGGATGGCGAGCAGACTTTGATGGGTCGAATGGCTTAATTATGCTCCTTTGTCTTTTAGTTTTATGGTTTCTCTCCTGAGCGATGTAGTTTCATTTTGGTGTTCCAATTGTTTTTTGAAGTGTTGATGTTTTATGCCAATCAACTGAGATCTGTCAATGCCAGGGAATGGAGCAATTCCTCATTTTTATTATTTTGTGTCAACGTCAAGCGTTCCTGGCTGAGGATCAGCACCACAAGATACGTAGTTCCCATTGTTTCTTGCTTGTATCAAAATCATAAATCCACTCTTTTCCCTTGCAATATCAACTTCTATATAAATAACTCTATGATTCCTTGAAATGATAAATCAGCCTTTATCTGCCTATGTTCTAACCTCTGAAGTGCATCCATAATTGAACTTTCAGAATGAAGGATAAAGAGACAGGGAATCACTTTGTCCTTTTTACAACCACAGGGTGTCTCAGTGTGTTTCATAGCCAATGAACTGCTCCCTTTTTGACATTACTGTAAAACTAAGGAGACCACCAATTTGCAGACAAGTTACTGACTGCTTATATGGAGCACTGATTTACAAATCCTGACAAATTATGACATTTTGAGGGAGAAACAGCAAAGGCTATGAGTCAAAGGTTGCTAGGCACCATAATCCATTAGTGTGCTTTCAGAGGGAGCAGGAAGCTGCAATGCAATGGGTCTACCCAGATCCTCCTCCCCCGCTGATCAGACCCTAAATTCCTTGGCAAACAATAAAATCTAATCCCAGCTATAAAAGCTGTTACTGATGTTTAACAACTTTTAAATGTTTCCGACAAAAATCATACAAATGTTAGAGAATAGAGAATGATTATAAATAAATAAAACATTCAGCAAAATTATTACCTTTCCCTTTACCTACAATCTTTTTTTCCCTACAAATTCTATTGAAATCAAAATGCTCCCCTGTCCTGCACCGGATTTAGTCTGGCACAGGATCACGGAGGTGATTGTTTCAGCAGAGGATTGGAAAACCAGAGGTCCATGAACCTGTCCTCATCTGAGGATCAGAGGTGGAGGGTGTCAGAAACTTTATATTCCTCGGTGCTATCACTTCAGAGGATCTTTCCTGGGCTCAGCAAATAAGCGCCATTACAAAGAAAGCATGGCAGTGACTCTACTTCCATAGAAATTTGCAAAGATTCAGCATGACATCTAAAACTTTGACAAACTTCTATAGATGTGCGGGGAGAACATATGGACTGGTTGCATCGTGGCCTGGTTTGCAAACACCAATGCCGTTAAATAAAAAGTCCTACAAAAAGTAATGGACTCAGCACAGTCCATCACAGGTAAAGCCTTCCCCACCATTGGGCACATCTATACGGAGCGCTGTCCCAGGAAAGTAGCATCCATCATGAAGGATACCCACCACCAGGACATGCTCTCTTCTTGCTGCTGCCATTAGGAAGAAGATACAGGAATCTCAGGACCTACACCACCATGTTCAGGAACCGTTAATACCATCAACCATAACTTTACTCGCCACATCACTGAAACGTCCCCAGAACCTATGGACTCACTTTCACGGACTCTTTATCTCATGATCACGATATTTATTGCTTATTTCTTTCTTTCTTTTGTATTTGTATAATTTGTTGTGTTTTGCACATTGGTTGTTTGTCCTGTTAGATGTGGTCGTTCATAGATTCTATTGTGTTTCTTGGACTTACTGTGTATGCCCACAAGAAAATGAATCTCGGGTTTGTATATGGTGATGTATATGTACTTTGATAATAAATTTATTTTGAGCTTTCTAATTTTGAAATCCAGGTAATGGTAGGCTAATATCCATATACCGCATCTACCACATCTCCCACATTAGTCATTTTTATTACTTCATCAAAAACCTTAAAATGTGAATTAGAACTGATTTGCCTCTAAGTAATCCTTGCCAGCTCTCTCTAATTAATCCACTTGTCCATGACTGGTAATTTTACCATTGATTATGGTTTTTAGAACTTTCCTTAGCGTGTTAATGAATAAGGCTTGAACCCATGAACTTCAGATTCAGAGGTGAGGGTGACCCTGCAGTTCATTCTCTCACGTGCCCACTTACCTATAGTACAGTAAATGTCCAATTGTAGCAGTCACTTAACGGACCTGCATTTCATCAGGATGCAAGTGGGAATCGGTGTACCCAGTGCAAGTACCGCTGTCACGGGGTGAACGTGAAAACTCCAGACAGAGAGCCCTCACGTTCTGTGTCAAACCCCGGCTCCCAATAGTTATGAAGCATTGGCTCATTGTTCTCATTATGCTTCATTGGAAATGGGATAAACTAGGGAGACTTCTCCGTGGATTGTCACCTTGTCGTGGTGGAGAAGCTTGTGTGGTCCTGTGATCCCGAGAGTGATGCCGTCTGGAGCTATGCTCCTGGTAGGGTCACCCATGGTGGTGAGGTCGAGGGTGAGGTCCCTGACAAAGAACAATTCAACCAAGACCTCAACGGTGGAACAGGCGGACGAAGTTACTTCGAACTCAACGGCTGTGAAAGCGGATGAAGGCTGCAACAAATCCATCAGCTCCAGTCGGTGTGGTTTCCCTGCTATTGGAATCAGTTGGCTGATTTGTGAAGTATCGTGTGCTTCTTGGAGTGCAACATCATGTACACGTTAAACAAATACATGCACGGGTGTCTTCGCTCTGTGGGCCACTTCTTCAGAACGAAGACCATCGTCCTTGACCTCGAGGGATAGCCACGATGAGGACGAGACTAGGGAGATGAGCTGGACTCTTATTCATTCAGTGAGTTTTTTCTGATCAGGAATCCCTGAAAAAAACATGGGAGGCAAATTGAAATGTAACTTCCAAAAGGAATTGGATAGATAGTCCAAAGGTTGCATGCCTATGCTGAAGAAGTACAGGGATTGGGACTAGTTGAAGGATCCTTCTGTTAGCTGACATGGGCATGATGAGTATAACCACTGCTGTACAATTTTACAAAGACTTGTGTGGCATAGTAGTGTAGTGCTTAGTGTAACACTATTACAGTGCCAACGACCTGGGTTCAATTCCCGCTGCTGCCTGTGAAGGGTTTATACATTTTCCCTGCAGTCGCATGGGTTTCCCCCTTGTGCTCTGGTTTCCTAAAAACACGGGTTAGTAGATTAGTTGGTCACATGGGTGTAATTGGGCAGTGCAGGCTTGTTGGGCTGGGGGGGCCTGATACTGTGATGTACCTCTAAATAATCAAAAATAATTCCAAGGAATCAGAGAGTATTGCCTGATTTGAATGGCAGCAGCTTGAGCTGCTCGAAGGAATGAGTCATCAAAGTTTATAATTAATTTTATTTGATCTGCGCTTCAGCTGTTTATTCCAATAAAGCATGTTGAAATCCTTTAACACTTGCAGGCAGGATAAAGACTGCCTGGCATTCCTTTCTGCTGAGAACTTAATTTCAGAAAATGTTAAGAGCTTAAAGACATACTGGAATTAAGATCAGCTTAAGCTGAGAGTGAATGACAGGCAGCATTTGATAAAGTTCTTGTTTGCCGATAGTTTTTATCATGACCAAAAATGAAGTAAAATAGACTGGTGAGTGCTAATGCCACAATATCTCAACTCCATTGACCTTGCATGTTTCCTCTCTTTGGGACTTATTGAGGGTGAAACTGGTCTTCAGAGGGAGGCCAATTGGAAAACAGTATTTGCTCCCCATTTCCACCCTGACTTCATATCTTTCAAGTACATCGTTAGCAGCAAAACAAGTTGTAATCGGTTCAGAATGAAGGGCTAATTTATTCTTTGCTGCTTTATACTAATTCCAAAACCAGATCAATCTTCAGCAAACACATACATGATGTTGGAGGAACTCAGCAGGCCAGGCAGCAGTTATGGAAAAGAGTAAACAGTCGATGTTTCAGGCCGAGACCCTTCAGCAGGACTCGATATCTTCAAGTATATAATTTATGCAGATAATGTTCAAAGCTAAAAAGAATTAGAGCTTCTAATCTGTCTTCTGCTTTTTTTTCTTTCTAAATGTTTTCTGATCTTTCTAAAATAAATTTCCTCACCTGCCACACAATTTATACTGAAAACTTAAAAAAAACTTATCAGTATTGATTTCTCCTTCTGCTCTACCTATTTCCCTCCTTGTTGGAAGGTGCTAACTCTCAATAGGTCACATTTCCCTTTTACATGGAGGCCTCAAATGCCTTATTCCAGGGGCTGTGTGTGAATGTGTGAGCAGGAATAGGGAATATTTTCATTTGCTCTTTGCATGCCCCGTGTCCTCCTCGAACGTCAGGGTGTCATGTGTCCTGTGCCTCCATTTCCATGGGGCATATCACCCAGATGTCATGTTGTCTCACATTTCTCACAAACAGATGGAGACCATTCAGCCCATTGAGTTGATGTTGAATCTCAGAGCAGTCTCATTAATCCCATTACTCCATCTATCTACCTACTGAAGGTTGAAGTCCTGATGTGGAAAGCCTGAAACATCAAACACCGAAGTTAGCGAGTCCAGGAGTAGAGGGTGCATCTCTACCTTGCAGGCCCGATATCTTAAAATCTGAGAATGCAGGCCAGAAACTGAAGGCTGGAGGCCCAGTAGCTGTGAGACCGGAGACATGTGGCAACAACTCAATGCCTAAGAGTATGTCGGCATGGGCAAGGGTTTCAGTTGTTGTTCAGACCAAGCATCAGAATGGGTAAGAAATGTGATCAAAGTGACTTTGATTGTGGAATGATTGTTGGTGCCAGACAGGGTGGTTTGAGTATCTCAGAAACTGCTGATTCCATGCAACTTGAATGCACAGCAGTCTCTAGAGCTTATAGAGAATGGTGCAAGAAACAAAAAGCCTCCAGTGAGCAGCAGTTCTATCAGTGAAAATGAGGGATCAGAAGAGAATGGCCAGACTGGTTCAAGCTGACAGGAAGGTGACAGCAACTCGGATTACTAGGCATTACAACAGTGGTGTTCAGGAGAGCATCTTGGAACATATGTAGACCCCCTGGCCACCCTCAGGGTCGCTCGGCTTGCTGTCGTCTAGGGAAACAGCCTCAGCCCCGCCAAACTGGATAATTCGTTTGTGTGGATGCTATGTGAGGTACCCCACCCCGCCCAAATAACAGACAATACACCAGATGCAATTAAATGATTTACAGTTTATAGATATTACTGGAACTATATAATTAAAAGAGAATAAAATATAAAAGGAAAATAAAAGGCGCCACACTTATCAAAGTTCAATCCCTTCGTGCACAAACACCGTTGGAGCTCAAGGACCTTCTTCTTCACCCTGCGACCCCCTCGGACCACCTCGACCGGCCGCCTGGGACCAACAACGGTGGTCGACCAGATGCTCCACACGAGTCCGTCTCCGTCTCCGTCTCCTCTCCTCGCTGAACGTCCTGCTCGGGGTCCGACCCCGTTAGCGGACTCACAGCACCTTGTCCATCCTCTGTCTCGCTCTCCCGCCTTCTGCCCCCAAACCCCCTCGCAAACAGTATCTTCAAATACACCAAAACCATAACAACTATCCCAATTGGTTAATAGCACCCTCTTATCACCCTCTAAACCACAATAAGCTGCCAGCGCAAACTTTCTCAGCGTTTAAGACAACAAAGCCGCATTCCCCAGATTAACACAACAAAAACTCCATTTTAATTAGCCCCCGCAGTAACATAAAAATCGAAACCCCCCTACACTCTCCCCCCACCAAATAAAGTCACATCCTCATGACTTCTAAATAACTCGCCACCCAGTCCTACAGACACACAACACACACATACACAGATACACACAGTGACAGTGCTCCCCAAACAGTGGACCTTACTCCCGTCCCACGGGCGCTAAATAGACCAACCTATCTGGGAGCTTCTTAACCTTCTGAGACCTCCGTATTCCCTCACCTAAACCCAAAAGGCTCAGAAACTACTAGGGATACCTCGGGCCTGCTTGCCAACTCCTCTCTCACTCAGGCCACCACTACAGCTCGGAGCCCCCAGTCCCGTGTCCAGGGCCCCGCCTCTCCTCCTTCCCAATCCTGCCGCAACTCAGACTGCCCACAGCTAGCCCTCCCCACTACACCTGACTCAGTGGCAGAAGGGCCAAAAGTCTCTTCCTCAATCACGGGGAAGTTAGCAAAAGGCAGCATGTTCCACATGTGCAGCACATCATCCTTCGAATCCGTATCCTTCCTCATTCCCTCGATCGATAGCTGCTGGTTAAGTTTCTCCAAACTGGAACACTTAGCCGGGGCTACCCCTTCAGCCTCCTGCAGTCGAGACGTCAGCTTCTTCGGGGACTCCTTCAACTCTCGCCACAGCCTCAGCAGTTCTGACTCAGGGTTCCTGGCCATCTCAATCTGGGACGCAGTTACCCCACCAGCTTCTTCCACCCTGACCTGAAAAGCAGCAGTTAAAGGATGTTCAGCCTCCGGTTGTTTCTTCCTGAGGGCGTCTTCCAGGTCAACTTTCAGTTTTTCCACTTCATTTAAACTCGCGATAGTCATCTTCAGGTTCCTTTCAAGCGTCCGCCTCCCTTTTCCGAGATCTGTCCTCCATTTCTTTACCTCCTCGGGAGTGTAGTCAAACTCCCCTCCCTGGGCTGTTGGTTTTCTGTTGACCTTAGTCAGAACACTTCGTTGATCTTCCCCAACTTGTAAATCTTCCAATCTGTTTTGAATGGACGTCTTGAGTTTCTGCTGATCCCTTCGAAGGTGGGTCATTGTTTCTTCTCCCTGGATTAATTCGTCAGTATATGACCGCAGTGCGGTGCAAATCCCCTCTCTTCCCTGTATCTCATTCAGATTGACGACCTGGGTTTCCATCCCCCGGTCCACCACCGTCTGTCCGAACACCAGGAAGTTCAACTGGTATGTCGGGTCATTTTCCTCACATTGCACCAAACTCCTCCGGCCAAAAGCTCCTCCACATTTGACACCTCGCTTCGGTCGCCCGGGCTCAGCCACTCGCCTCGCCTCATAGTCCCCCCAGGCGAATCCAAGCTCTAGGCGGTCATCCACATATGTCAAAACTCCACACACCTTCACTTCCCCCATGGTCTTCCTCATGCTCCGCAGGAAGGATGCAGGGGCTCCGGATATGCCCTTGGGCATCTTTTCGGATCGGAAGAATCCTAGGGAACTAGTAAAGGCCATCTTCGGCTCAACAGCCGCACTCCTCAGGATCTGGCAACATCCACCCCTCAGATGCAGCACATTAAACCACATCGCATAATCCACACACACGCTGCCTTCATCTTCCACGCCTCCAGGGTCCAGTTGCCGCGACCTCTCTCTCACGGTGTCTTCAGCGGTCAACTCCCCTCCCTCGTGGTGGTTCGGAGCATCTACTAAGAGGGTCTCACCCTCAGCTACTTTCCCCAAGCCGTACCACCGCTGGGTCTCGCTTAAATTCGGTACTGGCTCAAGGCTGCTACACACGTCCTCAGAAGCAACTCGACACGCTGGGTGCCCAGACAATGCCCCCATGAACTCCAGGGTCATTAACCAATCATCGTCTTCTGGATAACTACTGCCACTAGTACCCAAAATCTCCGGTGCCCTTGTGGTTGTCAAGGATAAATGCTTCAGACACCGGTTGTAAAACGAACTCTACAACTACTTGATCTGTGCCCCGGGGTCGAGGATAGCTTTAGCATCGCTTCCCTCTATCCATAGCGACACCCTGGGGCATGGCCCCTCTAAGCCTTCAGGAATAGGGTCTTTTCCTTTCGGAAGTTCATCGGTACGTTGCTGGGAATGTGCTTCACCAGAGACCCCAAGCCGTTCCCCCACTGGGCCTCCACTAAGTTTCCCGACACCTCTCTGATCAGCTGAACAACTGATTCCCTGAAATGATCCCCCTGGCACTACAAGCAATTTAGCCGCCCTCCTCGCCAGAGAAGACACACTGAAAACTTTCCCCCCTCTTTCAAATAACTGACAGCTGTCACTACGGTGTAAGTGAGCCTGACAGCTCTAACACCGTCACCAGCCCGCCTACTCAAACTTTCAACCAATCCCTGTCGCTCTCCCTCAACCAAGCACTGCCACTCATCTAACAACCGCGAGATCTGCTCCGCCCACGTCTCGCACGCCTCCGCCCCTCCTGGGGCGGACACTATCCCTAGTGCCAGGCGGAGCCTGCCAGAGCTAGAACATTTATTCGCAGACTCTACCTCCAAATCAGACCACTCTTTCCTCTCTCTCCCAACTGCATGGACAGCCTCGAGTGCCACCTCTAACTCGACAATGCTAGTCTGAACTCGAACAAAGACCGCACCCACAATGCATACAGCAATCAACAGCAAATAACCCACAGAGACACACATTAGAGATTTAAACAGGGCACCCACACAGCATACCAACAGACTCAAGCATCCCGGACGAGCCCCCACAATGTAGCCCCCCTGGCCACCCTCAGGGTCGCTCGGCTCGCTGTCGTCTAGGGAAACAGCCTCGGCCCCGCCAAACTGGATAATTCGTTTGTGTGGATGCTGTGTGAGGTACCCCACCCCGCCCAAATAACAGATAATACACCAGATGCAATTAAATGATTTACAGTTTATAGATATTACTGGAACTATATAATTAAAAGAGAATAAAATATAAAAGGAAAATAAAAGGCGCCACACTTATCAAAGTTCAATCTCTTCGTGCATAAAAACCGTTGGAGCTCAAGGACCTTTTTCTTCACCCTGTGACCCCCTCGGACCACCTTGACCGGCCGCCTGGGACCAACAACGGTGGTCGACCAGACGCTCCATACGAGTCTGTCTCCGTCTCCGTCTCCTCTCCTCGCTGAACGTCCTGCTCGGGGTCCGACCCCGTTAGCGGACTCACAGCACCTGGTCCATCCTCTGTCTCGCTCTCCCGCCTTCTGCCCCCAAACCCCCTCGCAAACAGTATCTTCAAATACACCAAAACTATAACAACTATCCCAATTGGTTAATAGCACCCTCTTATCACCCTCTAAACCACAATAAGCTGCTAGCGCAAACTTTCTCAGCGTTTAACACAACAAAGCCGCATTCCCCAGATTAACATAACAAAAACGCCATTTTAATTAGCCCCCACAGTAACATAAAAATCGAAACCCCCTTACACATATAACATGTCAAACTTTGAAGTGAATGGGCTACAGCAGCAGAAGATCACAAACATACAGGAGGTCCTAATAAACCGGCCACTGAATGTAGTTGAAGAGTTAAAACCTGCAGAATCAAGCACAAGCAAGTGGGAATAGACTAAGCAGCTTTTTTTGACCTCTGTAGACATGATGAACTAAATGGCCTCCTTTTGTGTTCTAAGTTTCCCCATTGCCCATCTTAAGTTTCCAGTTTTGAACAGCTAAAAGATCTTTAAAGATCTTTCTTCAGAGAGAAAATTATTGACCTGAGAAGTTAAATGCTTTCCAAAAGTGTTAAATGATGTAACATTAAATGTGTTCACGTTGAGCTAAATACAGATTTTCTATAATTTTGTTGAAAGTTGGCACTTTGGGCTTGTCATTTAGTCAAGAGCTTATTGTTAGCGTCACTTTTAATGACAAGGTTGCACTTTGGTTCCACTTAAAAATCACTACTGCATGTAATGGCTTATTTTATGTTTGTGATTTGAATTTGGTTTACTGTGTATTCAGAGCTTGACACAAATTCCACAATAGTTTGACAACGTGGATTACTGTATAGTGGACCTTAAAAGGCATCCGTTAGTCTTGCGAGACAATAGCCTCTCGCGTCTGTGGTAACGTAGTGGTTAATGCAACACCATTATAGCAACAACTACCTGGTTTCAATTTCCACCGCTGTCTGTAAGGAGTTTGTATGTTTTCCCTGTATCCATAAGATCATAAGACATAGGAGCAGAATTAGGCCATTCAGCCCATCAAGTTTGCTCCACCATTCCATCATGGCTGATTCCGATCCCTCTCAACCCCATACACCTGCCTTCTCTCCATATCCTTTGATGCCCTGACCGATCAGGGAACAATCAACTTCCGCCATAAATATACGCGCTGACTTGGCCTCCACCGCCACCTGTGGCAGAGCATTCCGCAGATCTAGTGCTCTCTGGCTATAAAAGTTCCTCTCTTCTCAAGGGTCGTTCACTCAATTTTTGAGGCTGTGCCCTCTAGTTCTGGATACCTGCACCAAAGGAAACATCCTTTCTACATCCACTCTATCCAGTCCTTTCCAGCAGGTTCCAATGAGATTCCTCCCCACCCCCCCCCCCCCACCCCACCAGTCCCCGCATTCTTCTACAGGCCCAAAGCTGCCAAACCACCTCATATGTTAACCCCTTCATTCCCAGAATCAACCTCATAAACCTCCTCTGGACTATCTCCAATGACAACACATCCTTTCTGAGATATGGGGCCCAAGAAAGTATCCACGTAGTTTTCCTCTGGTTCTGTGGTTTCTTCCACATTTGAATGGTGTACAGGTTAGTAAGTTAATTGATCATGTGGGTGTTATTATACGGTATGGGCTCATTGGGATGGAAAGACCTGTTACTGTGCTGTATCTCTGAATAAAAAAATAGAAAAGATGCCTTTATTTTGTGATGAAATTCATGCACACCTCAAGAGCTCAGCTTGTATTATGATCATACAACATTTCAGATTTAGTCAATTTGCGACCCATCTAAAAGAAAGAATCTGGTACCTGTTGGAATGACTGTAAGGCAGGACATTGAACAAGGGGATTAATATAACACAGAGTAACAGATCAATTCTTTGGACACCGTCACATAAATTCACATTTCAGTGTTTCTAGAAGGCAGCTCATAACGATCTTCTCAAGCACAATTAAGGATGGGTAACCAGCAACCCCACATCCAATAAATCAACTAATACAAATTTTAAGCTCTTCTGGAGGAAGCCAGGAGTTCTTCCCACTGCATTCATTCAGTTTGTTCCTCAAGGAAAATTACTTTGCTTGATCACACGTACACTCCTCCCTGTCATCGACGACATCTCCAAGAGGCAGTGCATCAAGGAGGTCACTTAGGCTCCTCACAACCTAGGACATGCTCTCTTCCCATACGACCGTTGGGGAGGAGGTACAGGGGCGTGAACACCCACACTCAATGATTCAGAAATAGTTTCTACCCCTCCGCCATCAAATATCCGAACGGTCTATGAAACAATGAGCTTTTTTTGCACTTTTTATTGTAAATTATAGTAATTTTATGCCTTTAAATTGTATTGCTGGTACAAAACAACAAAGCTGAGATTATGTAAGTCAGTGATAATAATTCCGATTCTGATCCTTGCCTCCTTGGTGTTAGTGGAATTTTGCTGCTTCCACATTTTCTGTGTTGCAAAAGTTCTCCCATTTTTAAAAGTGTTTGGTTGGCTGTAAAGTGTGTTCAGTTGTCAATTGGTAACAGCAAACACACACAAAATGACCCGGATCTGGGCTGTACTCTCCAAATATCCGGACCTGCCTCCCAGTTTTTTTTGCACCACCTTACTTTCCATTTTTCTATTTTCTATTTATGATTTATAATTTAAATTTTTAATATTTACTAATTTTTACTATTTTTAATATTTTAAATATTTAATATTTGTAATCTAGGGAGTGGGAAGCGCAGAATCATATATCGCTGTGATGATTGTACATTCTAGTATCAATTGTTTGGCGACAATAAAGTATAAGCATAAATGCTGAAGGAGCTGGGCAGGTCAGACAGTATCAATGGAAAAGAGTGAGCACTGGTGTTTTGGGCTGAGACCCTTTATCAGGACTCTGCAAACTCAAGTCTTCTCCTTGCTTTAGAAGCCTGATGAATATTTGGAGAATGCAGACAGGGAGCAGTGACTTGCACAGGGCTGATGGAGCTGCTGCCTCAACAATGCCAGAGAGCAGCTTCTGGCCTGAGTGTAGTTACTGTCAGTATGGAGCCTGCGAGTGCACTGGTTTCCTGTGTTTAATCCAGCTTCCTCCCACAGCCCAAAAACGTGCAGCTTATAATGTTAGTTGGCCACTGTAAATAGCCCTCTCTGCATTGCTGAGCGGTAGATCCTAAGAGGAGATGATGGGAATGAGGGGAGAATAAAATAAGAAAGGATTAATGTAGATTAGTGTAAATGGATGATTGGGCTGATGGGCTTATTTTCACACTGTAACCCTCCACGATTTTTACAGAACCAGAAGTAATTCTTATCGATGTGATTAAAAAATTCTATTTTTTTTCAACCATAATGCACCAGGCTTTTAATGTCCGGTCTATTATTGAGTCTTCTCTCTGGCTGTGGATTGCAGGTTGGTTGACTGAACAATGATTTTGCCTGCAACAATTTCAAAGTAACCACCGTCATCTTCTTTTACGATATGTCTCCTGAACCATATAATCAGTGAGACAGGTGACTCAGAAAAAAAATCACATAAAAATGCAAATGCTGTCCATGTCAGATACTGATGTTAATATTTTCTCATCATATGATTTACATGCTGGATATTAGATTAGGAAGTGATGTACAGTTAGTAATCACTCTCTGGCCGAGCACATTAGTCTCATGACATAGAATGAGCTTTCTCATTTAGCCCAAGTGAGAACAGAACTGATCGTTATAATAGGGGGCTGGTACTTGTGTATGTGCACTATTTAACATGTATTAAAAGAAAACTTTGGTCTGTGTAGTGCTTTGTATTAGATTTCATGGAAATAATAACTGAGCATTATTTAGATTTGATTGTACGATCACCCTTGATAGTTACCGGGCAGATATTTTGATGAAATATTCTTACGCGATACTTCATTTACAGATGATTTGTATTTACTATAGGGATGATTTTAAAACCCATGCAATTTTGATCAAACAAAAAATTTAATGATTTAATTTCTCATTAAAGCTGAATAGTCAGAAAACATCCCTGATTGACAATGCAGACTCCGGGAGGGACATTTCAGCATCAGGTTTATTATCACTGGCATGTGATGTGAAATTTGTAATAATAATGTGATGTGAAATTTAATAATAATAATACTAATAAGTACTTTATTGATCCTTGATCCTGAGTGGGAAATTAATTGGTTACAGCATCAACATTTTTAAAAACACACTTAGCAATAATAATAAAAAAATATAATAATAACTAATAAAGTACAGAATAATAATATACACAATATAATTTACCAATGTGCAATAATAATGTACGAAGTAATAAAACAGAGACTATTGTACTATGATATGTGAGAATAGAGTCTGATTTGCTCATTTTGGAGTGACCTTTTCTTCACTACCGGTTGGGAGACATGGATATGGGGTAAGTATTTGACTGGGGTGCACTGTTAGTTTTACATTTGATCTTTAAATTTTTTTTTAGCACATTCCTCCTACTTCAGGGGCAGTTCTAGGATGGCTGGGAAATCCTCTGCACCTCTGCCAGGTACCAGTGAAAATCACAGCAGTCGAGATCTTCCATTTTAGAGACCTGGTGACCTCAGAGAATAGATCAGACTGCTCCAGGATCACTGAGGCTCCAAATGAAGATGCAGATTTTGTAACCTTGTGCTTAATTCAATTCAGCAACTAGGAAATCAACACATAGAGGTTGCCAACCCAGATTCAGGTATTGATGAGAGTCTTAAGATCCTGAACTGGTTCTCTAGCTGTCAATTCATCCTTAATTTCACCCGATAACCCATGGTTAACCTGTAAGGGCTTCAGTGTTCCATGGTGCAGAACCCGATTGCGTAATCAGCCACGCTATGGGTACCCTGATGTAGTCAGAGTCGTAGGTTGGCTGCCTCTTGTCCGCCAACTGAGTGGTCAAACATACTCTTTATCTCCCTGGTGAAGGGGGATACATCTGCATAACTCGCAGAATTACTTTCCCAGAGCACCATAGCCCAGGCGAGAGCTTTGCAAGGGAGGAGAGAGAGATGATATAGGCCATTTTGCAGCAGTCAGAGGGAAACTTGGTGGGCTGCAGCTCAAAAGCCGGAGAACACTTGGTAAGAATGTTCCTGGGTTGCTCAGGGTGACAGCATGGGGGTGCTGGCTCAGCCAGATGGTTTTGGTGAGGGCGATCAAGATCTGCAGGAGCATATACTGTGCTCATGTCTACTCACTGTGACTTCCTGGCTGGCCAGCACTGATCATACCCTCCTGGGTCAAAGTTCAAAGTCAATTTATTATTAAAGTACATTTATCTCACCATATACAACCCTGAGATTCATTTTCCTGTGGGCATACTCAAAAAATCTATAGAATAATAACCATAACAGAATCAATGAAAAACTGCCCAAATAGGGGGTCAACCAGAGTGCAGTAAACAACAAACTGTGCAAATAGAAAAGGAATAAATAATAATAACAACAACAAATATATACGCAACAAATATCGACAACATGAGATGAAGGGTCCTTGAAAGTGAGTCTGCTGGTTAAGGGAACATTTCAGTGATGGGCAAATTGAGTGAAGTTATCCACTTTGGTTCAGGAACCTGTTGTTTAAGAGGTAGCAACTGTTCCTGAACCTGGTGGTGTGAGTCTTGAGGCTCCCGTGCCTTCCCCCTGATGCCAGAGATAAGGAGGGAGGATGTCCTGGGTGCCGGGGCGGGGGCGGGGGTGTCCCCGATGATGAATGCTGCTTTCCTGTGGTAGTGTTGCATGTGGATGTGCTCAGTGAGAAGGCTTTACCTGGGATGGACTGGGTTGTATCCACTTCTTCTTGTAGTGTTCAAGGGTATTGGTGCTTCCACACCAGGCTGTGATGCAGCCAGTCAATATATTCTCCACTGCACACCTATAGAAGTTTGTCAAAGTTTTAGATGTCATGCTGAATCGCTGTAAACTCCTAAGGAAGTAGAAGTGTTGCCGGGCTTTCTTTGTAATTATAGTTATGTGCTGGGCCCAGAACAGCTTCTGTGAAATAATAACACCGAGGAATTTAAACTTGCAGACCCTCTCCACCTCTGATCCCCCGATGAGGACTGGCTCATGGATCTCTGGAATAGATAGAGTGGACAGCCAGCGCCTCTTCCCCAGGGCACCACTGCTCAATACGAGAGGACATGGCTTTAAGGTAACGGGTGGGAAGTTCAAGGGGGATATTAGAGGAGGGTTTTTTTACTCAGAGAGTGGTTGGTGTGTAGAATGCACTGCCTGAGTCAGTGGTGGAGGCAGATACACTAGTGAAGTTTAAGAGACTACTGGACAGGTATATGGAGGAACTAAAGGTGGGGGGTTATATGGGAGGCAGGGTTTGAGGGTCGGCACAACATTGTGGGCCGAAGGGCCTGTACTGTGCTGTACTGTTCTATGTTCTCCTGAAATCAATAATCAGCTTCTTGGTCCTGCTGACATCGAGCACGAGGTTGTTGTTAAGGCACAACACAGCCAGATTTTCAATCCCCCTCCTGTATGCTGATTCATCACTACGTTTGATTCAGCTTACAGCAATGGCATCATCAGCAAACTTGAATATGGCTTTGGAGCTGTGCTTGGCTACACAGTTATAATTGTAAAGCGAGTAGAGCAGGGAGCTAAGTACACAGCTTTGTGGTGTACCCGTGCTGATGAAGATCGTGGAGATCTATGAGTAGCTCAGTCTTGCTGTAACGAGGGGTAGTTGCCAGGCTGGGTTTGAACTGGAGCTCTTATGGTGAAGTTCTGTATCTTTAACCAGTGCACCTCCAGGAGAAAATTAGACTAGTTTGACTCAAGTATAGAGATGAGGGTGGATTTGAACAAAGAATCTTGAGGATTGGTTTGTCGAGAACACAGGCTGAGACTCAAGAATTGCTTCACACAAGGTAGGTAAGCTCAAAACTTGAAGGATCTTAATTAAGAGCAGCAAAACAAAGCACAAATGCACCATAATGAAAACAAGACACAACTGAAAATAATCAACCAATAATCAGGGGAGGAGGAGTGTCAGAGCCTGGAGAACTCTGGCATACCCTGGTGATGAGACAGAAGCATGCCACAGGCAAACTTTGAGAATGCACAGGGTCAGGAGACAAGTTTTATTGGGAGTGGTACAAAAGGAGCTGAAGGGTGATATAATAGGAATGCAAAGGGACAATTAAAAGGTTTTGAATGGTTAAAAGATATCATCAGTAATGCATTGGGCGAACAATACCATTGGAAATATAAAGTCAGCTTTCGGGATATGTGCTGTCTGTTTCTAGAACATAGAACAGTATAGCACAGGAACAGACCCTACAGCGTATGATGTTGTGTGGAACTAATTATTCTAGTTATTTAAAAGAACCTGCAAAACTAGTCCCCTCTGCCTACGCAAGTACATATCCCTCCATTCTTTGCATATTCATGTGACTAAGACTCCCTTAAACACCTCTGTTGTATTTGCCTCCACCACCACCCCGATTGTAAAGACCTTTCTATTTCATTGGTCAAAGTGATAGATGATTGAGACCTTTGTAAGGTGAAAGATGGGATGTTGACATTCTTCTACTATTGGATCAATATTCCAGCAACATCTAATTGGAGTGCGTGATTTCAGTGATGAGCGTCAAATATCCAATTGACCCCGCTCACCTTCCGGTCATTGAAAGCTTTCGGAAGAATTATGGGAAAATCTATGGACAAATGCAAGGTCTTAAACTTATTTGCCCAATTTGAAACGTATAAAATCCTAAAAGGATTGGACAGGCTAGATGCAGGAAGATTGTTCCCGATGTTGGGGAAGTCCAGAATGAGGGGTCACAGTTTGAGGATAAAGGGGAAGCCTTTTAGGACCGATATGAGGAAAAACTTCTTCACGCAGAGAGTGGTGAATCTGTGGAATTCTCTGCCACAGGAAACAGTTGAGGTCAGTTCATTGGCTATATTTAAGAGGGGGTTAGATATGGCCCTTGTGGCTAAAGGAATCAGGGGGTATGGAGAGAAGACAGGTACAGAGTTCTGAGTTGGATGATCAGCCATGATCATACTGAATGGCGGTGCAGGCTCAGAAGGGCCGAATGGCCTACTCCACCTATTTTCTATGTTTTCTATGTTGTTAAAGGTGGAATTGTGGATCTATGATTTGAGGAAGCAAGGCATTTTGCAGAAATCTTTTGCGCTATGTATTATTATATTATAATTTATATAGATTTTTTTATGTCTTGCATGGTACTGCTGCTACAAAACAACAAATGACATATTGCATGCCAGAGACCATAAACCTGATTCTAAAAATTCACGTTCCGTTTCACAGGTCACCATCTGAAAGAGCGTGCAAAAAGATAAATGAAGAAATTTTGTTTAAAAAAAGTCAGGTAAAGCTTAAAGGGGTGTCAATAAGCATGAGGCTTTTGTGAGAATGGGAAAGAATACCTTCCAAAGGATATTGGCACACATCTTCATTGGACTTGCTATACTTGAGAGGTGATAGTGGCTCAAGCTGTGAAGATCTGCCACTTCACTTGGAGTGAGCCAAGGAGACTTCATTCTGAGGAAAGAATGCTTTGCTGATTTCCTTCACTTTTGTCCCATTCAAGCCCATGGCAGTAACTCTAGATGGTGGATCTACTCGAGAGCCCTCTTCAGACAGAGTAAGTAGGACTTGACGAATGGTTGCTGGTAAAAGACTCACTTACAGGAGCTAGTGTGAACTATTTGAAAGCAAAAAATATATACAGTAAACATTGGGAAACCACAGCACTCTGTATGAATTACAAGAACCGAACAGGCTACTCTTTTGAAAAGTTGTGGTAGACTTACAAATTACTACTTGAGTGTAAAGCTAATGTTGTTGTCGATTGGTTGCCCTTTACTGAAACCCCCTGATTTACATTTTTATTGATTTTGTTGGAAATGAAAATTGGACTGTTTCAATAGCAGGAGATCAATCTGTGACATTAGACTTTCAGACTAATATTTCTGTCTTTCTTCGAACTCTTCCAATCCTTACTGTTCAGTAAAATTGTAACTATGTACTTTTACATTATGGCCTGACTGAACTCCACTGAGAGATTTCCTGCTGATGAACAAAAGTTAACAAATGACCTGCACCATGAGAAGATACTTTTGAAATAGAAAATGATTCCTCATGCCAACTTGTAGTTTAACATTTGTTGCTCTGCAAAGAGTATTTTCCCCTGAAGAAATCCACATTATACAATGAACCTTTGCAACACAGCTGCACAATAACATAGAGAAACCATTAATTAATGTACAAACGTTTGTATATTCAATACAGAGCCCGATATAAGGTGGCTAAACCTTCAAGATTGGCTTGGGGTTTCCAAGTGATGAATATCGATTTTCAAGGTAGCTCCATGAGCTCTTCTGGAGGAAAATAATCCATTAAAAAAATTCATTATCTATTACTTGCATAAATCTTAGAAATGGGAAAAAGTGTTGTTGAGAATCGTTAATTTTGTGATGGTATTGGGTCTGTTGATAACAAAGTTCTAAACTCAAAAAAGAACTTAAGCCCTGTCTGGTATAGACAGCTATGGGTATCTCCACTAAAGGAAGGTTATACTGTAACCATCCAATTTTCCAAGACTAGTTCACTTCCCTGTTTATCCTCCACAGTGAGTTTAGCTGCCAATACCTTATAAAATATAAAATTACAAAGGAAATATATTTACCAATTTTTCAACTTTACCAAACAGTTACAGAAAACCAAAAGAAACATAAAAGGGCCCATTGCGTTTAAACCTGTCCACTGTGCACATAAGCGTTGGAGCTAATTTCCGAAGTAGTTGGGTGTTTTGCTTTACTCAGTGGCTGAACCCACATTCTTTGTGAAAGATACTGGCCACAGTTTGAACTTCGAACTTCCCTCGAAGACCATCTCAAATGAACCGGCTACCTTAGGAGTATTGGCACCTCCTCCTGGGAGCCATTTGTCTGCCCAAAGCACTTCTTACAGTGGGGTCTCTCCTTCGAACAGCATTCTGCAGCATCTTCCCTCATTCCCTGTTTTGCAGCTCCTGCTAAAAGACCCCAAACCAGGCTACTGTCCTTATGAAATCTGATCCTGCCCAGCTTCCTCGAACACCACATGCCATTCCACTGGGCAAAAAGTTACAACACATACTGAAACAATCCTAATTGGGTGATACAAGATTCCTAAGTTGGACAAGAAGGCTTTTTTTCTTCAGCCGAAGCCAAACACTCTTACAAATAGGACACACTGCTTTTGTAAAGAACTGCTAAAGTAAAAATACCCCACAGCATAGCAGTAGAAATCTTAACTAGGGCATTGCACCACGATTTGAGAGGTGGGCTCCCCTTCTTGCCAGGGAAAAGACATTTCTAGCTAACAAAATAGATTGAACACAGTTCATTTATTTTTAGTGATACACTTTTAATTCAAAACAACAGTTTTAAAATACCTTTAAAACTCACAGAGGGTTTCTATCTAATGAAAGACTTTCAAATTACGAGCCATCTCTAAAACCCGAAGGATTTCCAAAACACAGTTACAATTCCTATAAGGTAAAAAAGACATAATCATGAGCCATAAGAAGAAATAAAAGGCAGAGGAATGGATTCTAATTCATCCCATGTTTCAATCGTTCTTCTTGATGTTTCTGGACCATTCCTAAGAAGCCTGAACTGCTGTCCAACATTGGTACTATTTCTTTGCAACTTGGGTAACTTCATACTCATAAGTATTTTTTCAGACACCTTTTAACACAAGTGGTCCAAAATTTTCTGGGGGCAAAGTTCCCAGGTAAGCACAATTAATTCTATGAAGCTGACTTTCTGAGTACACAAATTTTCCAACTATTAATAAATCGGCTCATTTGACATGCTAAGTAATATTATCAATGTGTTCTACAAGTTTCCTAGAACAAAACAACTTAGCCAGTGTTATCTAGTTTGAAGCAACCCAATTTAAATAGCCCATTGATCGAAGTTTAAAGTTCAAAGTACATGTATGTATACATTATACAAGCATGAGATTCATTTCCTTACAGACAGCCACAAAACAAGAAACCCATTACAAAAAAGGAGACGGACAGAGAGTGGAAGAAAACAGAGTGTGTAGGCAGCATTGAGAAGGAAAGCGAGTCCTCAGGCACGAAGCCTGGAGCAGTCGGACCAGGCCCACCGCTTCAGCCCCAGTGCAGCCAACAGCAGGGTAAACGTCATGGAGCAGCATGCAGAACTGGCCCGACTCTCACCGCTGGTCCTGACACCCTACCTTTTCTGGACTGGTGTTTAAATCGTCCAAACTTAAGGCTGCGTGCTTACCTCCCTGCTCCACTCGCTTTACCCTTGACTGTATGACTAGGCACAGCTCCAATGCCATATTTAAATTTGCTGACAACATCACCATCATCAGACCAAGGGTGGTGACGAATCAGCATAGAGGAAGGAGATGCCACAACAACAGCCTCTTACTCAGTACAGCAAGACCACGGAGCTGAGTATTCCCTTCAGGAGGAGAAAACTGGGAGGTCGATGAGTCAGACATCATCGGGGGATCAGAGGTGGAGGGGGTCACCAACTTTAAATTCCTCAGTGTTATCATTTCAGAGGACCTGTCCTGGGTCCAGAACATATGTGCAATTAGATTAGATTAGATTATGAGGACACTCAGTCCTCATTTATTGTCATTTAGAAATGCATGCATGCATTAAGAAATGATATAATGTTCCTCCAGAGTGATATCACAAAAAAAAGGACAAACCAAAGACTAACACTGACAAGACCACATAATTATAACACATAATTACAGCAGTGCAAAGCAATGCCATAATTTGATAAAGAACAGACCATGGCAATGGTAAAAAAAGAGTCTCAAAGTTCCAATCGACTCCCGATAGCAGGCGGCAGAAGAGAAAAACTCTCTTCTGCCATAAACCTCCAGGCACCGACAACTGTCGATGCATTGGAAGCACCCGACCCCAGCCGACTCTGAGTCCGTCCAAAAACTTCAAGCCTCCGACCAGCCCTTCAGCACCAAGCACTATCTCCGCTGAGCACTTCAAACCCGTCCCGGCTGCTGAGCAACAGGCAAAGCTGAGGATTCGGGGCATTCCCCTCCGGAGATTCAGGATCACACAGTAACAGCGGCAGCGAAAAAGGCATTTCAGAAGTTCCTCCAGATATTCCTCCATTCTCTCACGTCTGTCTCCATCAAATCAGAATTGTGCACGACACCCTACTTGACAGATTACAGATATCATTCACCGGAGTGGCTGCGCAAGCTGCGTCGTGCTGCCATCTTCTCCTCCTCCCTTACGATGGAAGCATGACAGTGCCTCTACTTCCTTAGGAGTTTGGGAAGATTCAGCATGACATCTAAAACTTTGACAAACTTCTATAGGTGTGTAGTGGAGAGTATATTGACTGGCTGCATCACAGCCTGGTAGAGAAACACCAATGCCCTTGAATGGAAAATCCCACAAAAAGTAGTGGATATGGCCCAGTCCATCCATAACTTTGAGCACATCTACACAAAATGTAGTTCCAGGAAAGCAGCATCCATCATCGGAGTCCCCCACCACTCAGGGTATACTCTCTTCTCGCTGCTGCCTTCAGGAAAAAGGTACAGGAACAGTCATTAATCCTCAACCATCAAGATCTTGAACTAGAGGGGATAATTCCACAACCAATTGACTCACTTTCAAGGACTGTTTATCTCATGTTCTCAATATTTATTACTTATTTTTATGTTCTTTTTTTAAAAAAGATTGTATTTGCACAGTTTGTTGCATTTTAAATACTGGTTGTGTGCAACCATTGGGTGTAGCCTTTCATTGATTTTATAATAGTTACTGGATTTATTGAGCATACCCACAAGTAAATGGGACTCAGGGTTGTATATGGTGACACATGTTACTTTGATAATAAATTTACTTTGAACTTTTAGCTTTGAATTTATTCAAGAACAACACTTTGATCTTTGGAAGTGTTAGCTGCTGTGTTTCAAAAGCTGAGCTTGGCAAAAAAGACAAGGCCCACTTGCCTAGGACAGTGAATATTCATGCAACACAGACAAAATGCTGGAGGAACTCACTGGGCCTGGCAGCATCTGTGGAAAAGAATCCAGTTGACGTTTCGGGCCGAGACCCTTCGGCAGGAATGGAGAAAAAAAAAGCTGAGAAGTAGATTTAAAAGTTGGGGGGAGGGGTAAGAGAAACACAAGGTGATCGATGAAACCTGAAGGGGGAGGGATGAAGTAAAGAACAAAGACATGTTCCCAGAAAGGATACGTGGCTGTAGTAGCGGGTCTGGCTAAGCATGTGGTCAAACAGCCGGAGAGCAGCAGGGATCACAGAGGGGGAGCACTGAGCTCCCTTTGAAGGGAAGATTTGAACTTCTTCAGGGTAGGCATCCCTGGAAGAAACTTCGCAGAGTAGTAATCCAATCAGAAACAAGAGAAACTCTGCAGATGCTGGAAATCCAAGCAGCGCAATGAATATTAGTCATAGTCATACTTTATTGATCCCAGGGGAAATTGGTTTTCGTTACAGTTGCACCATAAATAATAAATAGTAATAAAAATAAGTCCAGGACCAGCCTATTGGCTCGGGGTGTCTGACCCTCCAAGGGAGGAGTTGTAAAGTTTGATGGCCACAGGCAGGAATGACTTTCTATGACGCTCTGTGCTGCATCTCGGTGGAATGAGTCTCTGGCTGAATGTACTCCTGTGCCCAACCAGTACATTATGTAGTGGATGGGAGACATTGTCCAAGATGGCATGCAGCTTGGACAGCATCCTCTTTTCAGACACCACCGTGAGAGAGTCCAGTTTCATCCCCACAACATCACTGGCCTTACGAATGAGTTTGTTGATTCTGTTGGTGTCTGCTACCCTCAGCCTGCTGCCCCAGCACACAACAGCAAACATGATAGCACTGGCCACCACAGACTCATAGAACATCCTCAGCATCGTCCGGCAGATGTTAAAGGACCTCAGTCTCCTCAGGAAATAGAGACGGCTCTGACCCTTCTTGTAGGCGGCCTCCCTCAGTGTTCTTTGACCAGTCCAGTTGTAATTTGTAATGCAATTTGTAATGCAAAGTCAATTTGTAATGATTGAGCATGAAATGAATCTATGCACACAACAATTGCTGGAGGAACTTGGCAGGCCAGACAAGATCGAAAGAAATTAATAAACAGTCAACATTTCTGGTTGAGGCCCTTCCTCAGGTTTTCCAGCATATCCAGGATCTCTTGTATTTATGAAATGAAGCTTCCTGAGATTATGTCCAAGCAGTGGAACATTCTCAAACACGCTCTTTGAGCACTTAATTAGATAACGCTGTACCTTATAGAGTGGCCACGGAGTGTGTGCTTGTAGTCTTCTGCTGTAGCAGGCCATCCACTTCAAGGTTTGATGTGTTGAGCATTCAGAGATGCTCTTCTGCACACCACTGTTGTAATGTGTATTTATTTGAGTTGCTGTTGCCTTCCTGTCAGATTGAACGAATCTGGCCATTCTCCTCTCACCTCTCTCATTATCAAGGCATTTTTGCTCGCAGAACTGCCGCTCACTGGATGTGAGCCGTTGTGCTTGAAAATCCCAGGAGATCAGCGGTTTCTGAGACACTGAAACCACCCCATCTGGCACCAGCAAGCATTCCACGGTCAATGTCACTTAGATCACATTTCTTCCCCATTCTGATGTTTAGACTGAACAACAACTGAACCTCTTGATCATGTCTGTATGTATAGGTGTACTTAATAAAGTGGCCACTGATTCCATGTGTATTACTCACCGGAAAAATGAAAGCTGTAAATGATAAAAAGCACACAGCATTTAAACAATTGCTCAGGTTTACAACCCAGGATAATGATCTGTTTTTTTTAATTATTATGCCATATTTCTTTACAGCATAGAAGTAGGCAATTTTGGCCCATTTAGTCTACAGTGGCTCACAGATCAACCTATTAACTCATTAATTTTCCTCTAGTGTATTCTCCCTACATTTTAAGCATGTTTTAATATTGGATTGTACGAGCTAAGTTAGAGGAAAATTGTTTAAGTTTAATGAAACTTCAGCCATCTGAGGACTAGAACTTGCCTGAACAATCCATATTTTTCCTCTGTTTGATATAGTTCATGCAGAAATCAATTTTATTTTCTAAGTTTTGCTGTTTTATGGAAATATTCATTCTCCTTAAAGTTTAGCTACATCATCACTCATTTAGTTTAGTTTCAAGACTATAACAACATATAAGAGAGAAAGTTTTTGACTGTGGTGAGCTTGGAAGTTATTTTTTGTTGGCAAAGACACATTTAGAAGGGAGAACTTTTCAAACCCCTGGTACTTTGGCCACAGTTGTACAAGATCTACAGTGGACTAGTGAAACATTTACGCAGAGTAAGACTAAAACATGATTTTTGATGCATAGCCAATGATTTTCCATTTCACATATGTGTGCTTCCTTCCATTGAAAATGGCGACTCACAATATGTTAATTGCCTGCATTTTGTCCTATTTGAAACACTAAAATGTGGACAATAAAAGCTTCTGTTAGCTCACCTGGCAAAGGCACAGAGGTGAGGGTTAAGGAGTTAGACAAATGTAGGAAGGCATTGATTTAGTTCCTCAGCAGATCTCAGACAGCTGGGTAAGATGGACATGGATGTTAATAGAAAGTGGCTGAGGATTTTGTTCCTGGTCTTTGTCCAGTGGCTACTGTGAAAAAATGCATGTGTCTGGCCAGTGGATTGATCCAGGGTCGAGGTCATTTATAATACCCCTCCACAACTGGAGACTTCAGTGAGCAGAGTAACACACAATGAATGCATGCCTTGGTGAAGTGAGGTCTCTGTCCTTGTTGCTTTAGGTGACACAGTGAAAATATTCTGTCTGCATGTTGACGGATGACATGATCAACACCTTAAATACGTTGACTAGGGAAATTACGCCACGTATTGGAGTAACTTCTGAAATGCCTGCTTTGCTGTCGCTGCTACTGTGCGATCGAGAAACTCCAGAGACGAAGGCCCCAAATCCTCGGCTTTGCCTATTGCCTGTTGCCGGGGCCGGGGTCGAAGCGCTCGACAGAGATGGTGCTCGGTGTCGGAGAGCTGGTCGGAGGCTCGGAGTTTTCGGATGGACTCAGAGTCGGACTGTGGTTGGATGCTTCCAGGATGCTGCATCGGCAAGTTGGTGGCGCTGGAGGTTCACTGTCTGTGTGAGATGATGGGACTTTCGAGAGACTTTGAGACTTTTACCGTGTTCATGGTCTGTTCTTATCAAATTACGGTACTGCTTGGCACTGTTGTAACTGTATGTTATAATTATGTAGTTTTTGTTAGTTTTTAAATTGGTTTGTCATGTGCTTCCGTGATATCATTCTGGAAAAACATTGTATCATTTCTTAATGCATGCATTACTAAATGACAATAAAAGAGGACTGCGTGTCCTCGTCATGAAAAAAAAATTGGAGTCTCGTCAGAAGCACAAGCCACTCGATCGACAACAAAATAGTGCTTAGTTCAGTGAGAAAACTTGAAGATGTGTGAACTTTGCTGAGCTAGTGAACCTTTGATAATATGAAGGAGCTGATACTTTTCTATCACAGAGGTGCAATGTGTATCTTATGCCCGCAATTCTGAGTCAGCCTCTGTATCAGGAGACACAGGTCTAGACACCATGAAGCTGTTTAAGTGACCCAAACAGGGCAGCTTTGACCAATGCCAGAGGGCATCTGTTTAAATTGAGTGGTGTGAAGTTTTGGGGACGTGTCTGAGGTACAGAGAGTGGGTGGTCCCTTGGTTACACTGTCAGGGTGGTGGTAGAGGCTGATACAATAGGGACATTTAAAAGACTCTTAGATAGGCACATGGATGTAAGAAAAATAGAGGGTTATGCGCTTTGTGGGAGAGATGGATTTGATTGATTGTGGAGTAGATTTATATAGGTTGGCACAACAACGTGGGCTGAAGGACCCGTATTGTGCTGCACGGTTCAATAACTCAAGGAACCTTAACTAGACAATAGCCCCGTGTGAAAATCCACTCATTGGCCACTTTATTAGGTACAGCAGTGGAACCCAGTGTGGTCTTCGGATGCTGTAGGCCGTCCACTTTAAGGTTCGACACGTTGTGCATTCAGAGATGCTCTTCTGCACGCCAGTCTTGAAAAGTGTGGTTATTTGAGTTACTGGCACCTTCCTGTCAGCCTAAAACAGTCTGGCCATTCTCCTCTGTCCTTCTACAAGGCATTTTCGCCCACCAAACTGCCACTCACTCAATGCTGTTTTGCACCATTCTCTGTAAACTCCAGAGACTGTTGTGTGAGGAAACCCAGAAGATCAGCTGTGTCTGAGACACTCAAACCACCCTGTCTGGCACCAGCAATCATTCCACAGTCAAAGTCACTTGGATCACATTTCTTTCCCGTTCCGATGTTTGGGCTGAACAGCAACTGATCCTCTTGACCATGTCTACATGCTTTTATGCATTCAGTTGCTGCCACGTGATTGGCTGGTTAGATATTTGCATTCATGAGCAGGTATACAGCTGCAGCTAATAAAGTGGTCGCTGAACGAGGCAGAAGCTGTAACACATTGGCTTGCATCTGATTTCCTCTATGAATGTACTGTATATATGCCTGAAAAACTGCTTTTCTGGCCTGGCAGTCAAACTGATGATGGGAGAGATCTCAGGATTGCCCTGTACTTCCAAATCCAACAGAAGCCATCAAGAATATAAGTCTGACCAGTTCATTTCAGCTGGAAGCCCCACTCCCGCTCCCCTTACCCCATGCCCTTTTCTCCCACATTCTTGTCCATTCCTCCTTTGCCCTGCTCCCTTCCCCATTTCCTTTCCCACTTCTCCAACCTCTTCACCCTTCACTCAGTCCTGCAGCACCATTCCTCACCCATCTCCTTCATTTTTCTTCACAAATTACACTCTCTCATTATCTCTTGCTTCTTCACTCTTAGTTCTCTTCTATTCCCTTCTGTATACCTGCATTTCCCCTCTAACTCCCCCGTTCCTCTCCATACTGTCTTTCTCTCTCACTCCTGTCTTCTTCCCTCTCTTTTCTGCACCATCACTCTTCATCTTCATTCACTTCCCCTTGTTTCTGATTTACTTTTCCATCTCTTCATCACCTTCTGCTCTTTTCTATCCCCTCCTATTCAATCATATTCCTCATCTTGTTCTTTTGTAACATTATTCTTTCCCATTTATCTGTCCTCTATTCCAATTCATACATTTCCTTACCTATCAATTATTATCATTACCTTTTATTACCAATCCTTTTCCTCTCCATTCTGCTTCTCTTCCTTTTTATCCCCTCTTTTTCTATCCCCTCCTTTTTCTTATCACCTCTCTCATTCTGTTTTCTCCTACCATCCCCTCCCCTCCCCATCCCTCCACCCCTCTCCTCCCCATCCCGCCACACCCTCCCCTCATCATCCCTCCATCCCTCCATCTTCCTTTCCTCCTTCCTTACACTCATCTCCTCTTCCCTACCCTTCTTTGCAGCTGACACCTCTGAATCCACCTCTACCCACTTACTCCCCATCCCAGACTCTGCTGAAGTTTTAAAACTCATCAGTTTCTGCAAAGGCTTAGAACCTTCTGGGAATGAGAATTTGTATCACTATTCATGAAGAAACCACCACAAGATATATGAAATACATTTATCAGAGTTTTCCCTGTGTTGGAGGAAGACTCTGTAAATTGGTCCAAGGACTTTACTTTGTTAAATAAGGTTTCTGTGTTGGTAATGCTCATTTATGGTGTCTCTGGCTCTTGGCCAACTGAGAAATAATTGATTTTCTATGCAGCTTGTTCATTTGATATTTATAGGCTGGTCATTTGTTTCCTGTAGAGTGAATAAAACATGTCTTAACTACAGATGGTGGACTGGGGTATTTGAGAGGGTTCATGTGCGGGTATAGAGGAGTAACAAGCCAACTTTTCTGGATGTGCTGCTCTTGCGACAGCCGGCTATCTGGGGAGGTAGGCAGAGGATGGAGACGAGGCTTCCTTCCCACATGCACTGAACTGAAATATTCGAAATCCTTCAATTAGATCAGACATTTGCAAGCTGCCAGAGAAGCCAGCAGACATTAAAAATTTATTTGCCATTTATGCAACAACAAATTTTTCTTTATATGACAGAATGTAGCAAACAAATCTCCCATGTCATCTCCAGAGTGCAATTATAGTGGGAACATCTGCTGGGCTTCACTAGGGGATGGATCAGGCAGCAGATCCTGTGCTGCAGAAACATCAGCTACACAGGGATGGAGCGTTTATCCTTGCAGTGCTGTATTCTTGGCCTAGATTACAGTTCCATCCAAATCATAAGATGTTAAAGACTTCATAGCAAAATAAATGTGAATCTAATCGCCTTTCTTGCAGCCTTGTTGGAGTTATTCAGCAATTTCTAAAACAGATAAAGATTAGCTTTATTTGTCATTTGTACATTGAAGCATACAGTGAAGTGCATCATTTCACTGATGTACACAGTCCAAGTATTTGCTGGGGGCAGCCCACAAGTGCCATCATGCTCCTGGCTCCAGCATGTCATAACCAAGATTTACAACCTTAGCTCAAACACCTTTGGAATGTGGGATGAATCCGGAGTACCCAGAGGAATCCTACACAGTCATGTGGGGAATGCATAAGCTTCTTACAGAAAGCAGTGGGACTTGAATCCTGATGGCTGGAACTGTAGCAGTCTTACGCCAACCGCTATGCCACCGCGCTGCTCTTCCATTCCTGTAACACAATTTTTACGGACATGCTAATTAGGAGGAGGAGGACATTTTGATCCTTGAGCAGACATCCCACCTCTCCCGGAAGTTCCGGGAGTCTCCCGCATACTAATACTGGCTCCCTGATGCCTGCAAATTACTTACAATGTCCCGGAAATCAATTTTTTTGAGAGCGAGCGAGCGAGAACGACCATGAGACAGAGAGCGAGCGCGTCATGGCAGAGTGTTCCAAAAAAAGAAAATATAAAATGTACGTCACCCCAGACTACACTAAAGTGTACCCCTGCCTAATAGGGGTCAAAAATAATGACAGTGTTGCTCGCTGCACTGTTTGCAACAGTGACTTTTCCATTGCCCATGGTGGGTTAAGACTGTGAAAGACATGTTGAGGTGAGTTTAACAGGTGTCATTCGTTCATTAGCATAGCTAATGCTATTTAAACTCGCTGGCTAGCTGCTAAGGAGCTACTCTATTGCAGATATCCCACCTCTCCCGGAAGTCTCCCGCAAATTGATGGTGCTACCTCCCTGAAATGAGTTTTTGCAGGGTGGAATGTCTGCTTGAGTCTGCTCTGCCATTCAAAAAGATCACAGCTGGTTTGACTGTAAGCTCAGCTCTTCATGCCTGCTTGCTCTCTGAAACCTTAATTAGAGTTTCTACCACACAAAGACTTTGCTTCCTTTGAAAGAGCTCCAAAGATTTATGACCCCATGAGAAAACATTTTTCTTTATGACTGCATTAAATAGGTGACCCCTTATTTTCACAAGTGACGCAAGTTTTAGATTCCTGTACAAGAGGAGATATCCTTTCCAAACCTGGCCTTTAAAATTATATTTTATAGTTACGTGTATCTCCCATGTATGGAAATATAGTTTAAAAAGCTACTGTGAGATATGTATTTCAATTGTCGAGTATTAAGTTTAAATGAATAGCATTCTCTAGAATATGAAATTAGCACTTTGAAAGTTCATTAGCTTTCACAGCAAACATCGAATGCAAAAGCAGAATACTGCAGATGTAGGAGATCTGAGATAAAAATAGAAAATGCTAGGTACACTCAGCAAGTCAAGCAGCATCTGTGGAGAGAGAAACAGAGCTGATGTTTCAATTGATAAGCTTTCATCAAAACAGCAGAGGCGGGGAGAGAGAGAGAAGGAAAAGTCAAAGGGAACATCTGTGACAAGGTGGAGGCCAAGAGTTCATCCAGGAGAAGGAGGGATGAATGCTTGTTAAACACAACTGGTCCGTCCAAGTATTTCTAGCGTTCTCTTTTATTTTGATTACTTTTCCACAAAGCATCTTGGGATGTTACTATGTTGATGTGCTATGTAAATACAAGTTGTTAATATCAGCGAAATATCGATGTGCAGGGTTTCGGCTGTAACCTTGTGATACAAGACAACAACACACCACATATCGAACAAGATCAGCACTAAAATAAGTTGTAGCATTAATCTACAAACTATTTTAATGCTGAGCTGAAATACCTACAACTCTAGGGAATTATAATTGTGCTCTTTCAATAGGCAACTCCTTAATTGTACAGATCAGCCTCCAAAAGAGTTAAAGATAGGGCAAAATGTAATAAAAATAATAACATCACCCAATCACAGCTAATACTCTGAGTAAAGAGGCCTTTGATTATTAACAATGAATACAACAAAGAACACCAACACATTAATGAATTATTATACTCAATTTGCATTATTACTTTGTTTATTCCATTGGATGTTTAATTTAGCCTCAGTGGTAAATTAAAAAAGCACGGAAAGCATGAAGAATGTAATTACTGAGCATTTAACAACATCATTGGTACAACACAATTGATGATTTTGTCCTTAAACATAAACGTTACAAATGCAAATTTTTATTATGAAACTACTAATTGGGGAACAAAGGATATGAAATGTTGAATACTCTGGTTATTTGGACTTCTGAAATAAACATTGACTCTAATGTGCTGTTTTGTAGAGAGAATTTAAAATGATTGTTATTTAGAGAATATTTGTAATGTGCTTATGTTGAAATAATGCATCTTTCCCATACATGCTCAGAATAAGAGTTTTCCCTTACTCGTGTGTTCATTAATTCTTTGTTCATTTCCTTAAATATCATCCTTTTCCAGTCTCCAAGACTCTGTCCCTCTCATTGAGAAGCAAATGCGTGTGCATTCTGTTAGGCAAAATCCTGATCTACTACCACTTGGGCCACCACTGACAACTATTGTCGAACCTTCCTTTATTTTTCTTAAATTGGCCATCTTTACTGCATCACACTCCTCTTTCCCTACCTTTGCAGCAGTGAGGCTCCGAATATTCTCTTCTGACTCTATAGCCCTGTAATGTCTTTGTCCTTGTCTTTGACAAGGCTTTCAAGAATGTAGTGATTAGTTTAGGTGCAAAATTACTAGCTTATTGAGCTTGGAGAGCTGTTCTGTGCTGTGCTCTTCTGCGGCCTCTGTTCTATGTGCAAATAGGTGTATGAATATTGAACTATTTCCCACTAAAAGCCAATCGATGCACCTCTGTTACTAATTTATACATAAGATTGTAAGTTTAGGATATTAAAGGATTTGAAGCCCCAGGTAGATGATAAGCTGTGACACCAATAATCCAGGATATTACTGGATGGCAGAGCAGGGGTTTCACTGACTGACACTCGTTTTTATGCAAACCCCTGTGCAATTTTCCAAAAACACAAAGAGCTATTTAAAACACAAACCATTCTGCAGATGCTGGAAATCCAGAACAACCCAGAGAAAATGCTAGAGAAACTTAGCAGGTCAGGCAGTATCTATGGAAACTAATAAACAGTCAATTCTTTGGGCTAAGATCCCTCTTTAGAACTGCAAAGGAAGGGGGAAGACGCCAGAATAAAAAGGTACATGGAGGGGAAGGAGGACTGGCTAGAAGGTGATAGATAAAGCCTGATGGAGGGGAAAGGTAAAGGGCTGGAGAAGAAGGAATCTGATAGGAGAGGAGAGTGGACGATGGAAGAAAGGAAAGAAGAGGGGCAGAGTGGGGAATAGAAGAAGAAAGAAGGGAAGGGAAAAAACTACTGGAAGGAGAAATCAACGTTCATGCCATCAGGTTGGAGGCTACCAAGAATATGAGGTGTGGCTCCTCCATCCTGAGAGTGCACTCATCGTGGATAGACATGTCAGAACAGGAATGAAAATAGGAGTTAAAATTATTGGCCACCGGGAAATTTTGCTTTTGGTAGGTGGTGTAGAGGTGTTCGACAAAGTTGTCCCCTAATTTACGTTGGGTCTCACCAATGTAGAGGAGGCCACTTCAGGAGCAACAGATACAATAGACCAGCGGTCCCCAACCACCAGGCCGCGGATCGGTACCGGGCCGTGAGTAAACGATATGATTTGGCGATAGGAGTCAGCTGCACCTTTCCTCATTCCCTGTCACGCCCACTGTTGAACTTGAACGCATGCGAGGTCATTACCCGCGTGACATCCATGTCAGCGCGGGAAGGAGATCAACTCCTCGAGCTTACAAGTGATGGCGGGCTGAAAAGTATGTTTGACATAACATCTCTGCTGGCATTCCGGATCAAAGTCAAGGCTAAATATCCTGAGATAGCCATGAAAGCATTGAAAACGTTGCTTCCATTTCCAACATATCTCTGCAATGAATGCAACGAAAAATTAAATTGCGGAATAGACTGGACATAAGGAACCCCCTTCGAGTATCGCTGTCTCCCATCACCCCTCGATGGGACTGTCTTGTTGCAGGAAAACAAGCCCAGGGCTCCCACTGATTCAGCGATATTGGTGTGTTGCAATGATTTTATATGTTCATTCGGGGAAAATATGTGCTGTGTGTTTAATATCCAAACGTTACTTAAAATGTTATGATGCTATTCTCTTATAAAACCATATAACCATAAAACAATTACAGCACGGAAACCGGCCATCTCTGCCCTTTTAGTCCGTGCTGAACGCTTATTCTCACCTAGTCCCACCGAGCTGCACTCAGCGCACAACCCTCCATTCCTTTCCTGTCCATATACCGATTCAATTTTTCTTTAAATGATAATATCAAATCTGCCTCTACCACTTCTGCTGGAAGTTCGTTCAACACTTACTTCAAGCTCCCTGATAATTGACTTATCACTATATTCATGCGAGGAAAATATGCGCTGTGTTCGTTAGGTAAACCCTTTAGAAACGAAATTGACAGTATTAGCCACTTATCACCTATATTCCGGTCGTGATTAACACCCTCCCCCTGCCTCCCCGCCCCCCGCCAAACAGAATCGCCAGAAACGATTTGTAGAGAAAAAAATCGGCACGTACACACATGCACACACATGTGCCCGCGCAAAGCCTCATGGTCATTGTAGTCTTTCTCGGGGTAAACACAACGTATTTGATTGCTACTCTTGTCTGTCGGCAACCCTACCCGCTCCCCCCCCCCCCACGTTGGCTGGTCCACAGGAATATTGTCAATATTAAACCGGTCCGCAGTGCAAAAAAGGTTGGGGACCCCTGCAATAGACAACCTCAACAGATTTGCAGGTGAAGTGTTGCCTAATGTGGAAGAACTGTTTAGGGCCCTGAGGGCACGGGAGGAGGGAACGGGCAAGTGCAACATTTCTGTCGCTCGTAGGGATGGGCCTGGAGGAAGATTAGTGGGGAGGGACAAATGGACAAGTGAACCACAGAGGGAACAATCCATATGGAAAATGGAGAGTAGAGGGAAGGTAAGGATGGGTTTGGTGTAGGATCCCACTGATGATAGCGGAAGTTGTGGAGAGTGATGTGTTGGATGTACAGGCTCATGGAGTGGTAGCTAAGAACAAGAGGAACTCGATCACTGCTAAGGCAATGGGAAGATGTGATGAGCATGGATGTCCAGGAAATAGAGGAGATGTGGGTAAGGACAGCATCAATGGATACCCCATTCGTTGAAGAAGGAGAACATCTATGATGTCCTGAAAACCTCTTCCTGGGAACAGACACAGCAGAGATGAAGGAACTGGGAAAAGAGGATAGCATCTTTACAGGAGACAGAACTTTTTAAACATTGGAAGCAATTCATTTTTATCAAAGACTGTTCTTGGTGCTCAGATTTCAACTTGTGAATTTATTTCAAAATATCCCCTAAAACTAATTATGTATAAACTTCAAAGATGCTGGACTCAACAATAAACCCCCTGTTGGGCAGAGGACACTGGGGATCGGGCTGGTTGCAGTTAATGAGTTAAATAAAGGAAGCACATCCTCATTCTTGATCGTAGACCAGCTGCCCACTGCTGTTGGACAAGTTAATCAGCCTGCCCTACAGGGGAAAGCCAGGAACTTAAATAACACACCTTAGCACTGTTCTTGAATGTTGATCTGGATATCGTCCACAGTCAATATCACAGGCTTCTCTGGGATCATGTGAAGCTTTAGGTGTTTATTTACCAATTGTACATTGTTAAAGGGCTACTGATCCAGTGAGTGGGACACAGATCTATGTCCGGGATAGATCTGCTTTTGTCAGATGCAGACCTGGGTCAAGGGACACACATAGAACAAAAATTAGAGGTTTATACAGAGGCCAGAGACTGAATTTAACTGGGATTTCCATCAAAGTGCCTAGAGTGATCTTCATAAATTACCAGAGACTCCTGTTCAAAGAGAAATATTTCCCATGTAAGTTAATGAGTGGAGTTTCCATTATGCCTTTGAGAATCAATAAGACATATTGCTTCCTTGTGGTTCGGAGACGCAGCAGAACATACTTGCTCCTCAAGTCGAACCTGCTTTAACACCTCTTCGTCAGTCCGAGGAGCAGCAGAACTCTTCAAAGCCTGAGGCTCCCTGCAGCCACCATCACACCCTCTTTCTTCCCTCAGCAAGGAATCCCGGCCACAGCCTGCTTCCCACAGCGTGCATTCAGCTGGTCTGTTAACAAGATGGAAGGACGTTACCGATAGTCTTGCTATTGTGTTCTGCAAGTTGTATGTATCATTGGCACTCCCAGATTTCCCTGCATCTCCACAGCCCCCTGTAAGTGTAAGCACTGTAGTGTTCTTGCTGATCTTAAACTGCAGACTCATTTGTACCAAGCATGCTTTCTTCCAGCATTACATAGGAGTGTCAGATCAGTTACAATTAATCCCGTCATCAGTTAAAATCTCTCGTGTTTGATGCAAACATCTTTAAACTGCAGTCCTCAGTTTGATTTGGTCTGCTGCAGTGCACAAACAAACTGCTACATTTTCGATGCTTTCCAGTTAAATCAGTAAGAAGCCTGAGAAGAGAAATGATTGAAGTCAACATGGATTCAATGAAAGGGGGAAAAAACATTGGGAAGGATGAAGAACCTGAAATCAAATAGAATCGCACTGCGACAGCCCAGCAAGCAGAGCAATGTCTGTTGTGTCTATTGTGCTGGAAAGTTTTCATGAACCATTTACCCCTCTAAGACTCAGAGATTTCCCCCGCCACCTCCTGACCCCAACTTTCCACCTGTCGTACTTCGCCACTGATTTCCATAGAACATAGAACACAGACCAGTACAGTACAGGCCCTTTGGCCTACAGTATTGCGCTGGCCCTTTAACCTACTCCAAGGAGATTGACTGTTCACTCCTTTGCACAGGTACTGCCTGACCTACTGAGTACCAGCAGCTTTTTCTGTGTGGAGCTCTGGATTTCCAGCATCTGAAGACTTTCTCAGTTTGTCAAGGTCAGCCATACCCAGTGGTTCCCAGATGTTTACGGGTTACCACTCTTTGGCTACCAGACCATGTCCCCAGCACCTCGCTTTCCATTTCCAGCCATTGCATAAAACTATGAAGAATTTTGACTTACAATGCACAGTGAAAGAAAATAGAAATTGCAGATTCAAAGCATTGACAAATAATTGCAAAAATTATTCAAGTCTATTTAAAGATACGCATAAAACTATTTCTTTATTTAATTACGGTAAAAACAATTTTCATCAGCAATTTTAGAGCATACATTTGTAGTTCAACTACTTCATTGCTTTTTCACCTTTCAATCAGATGGATGCTTGGTGCAGTGATATCAGCTTCTCAACATCAGGCTAAATGTCAGAAGGAGTCTCAGATCCCCACATTCAGTAATTTGCAGTCTGTTTCAATGCTTTTAAAGAAGCTGGGTGATTGCACTGAAACTGCGCACCAACTGCACTAAGTGTGATGCTGGAAAGGCAATAAAGAACGTTTTGACCTTTTTCCACAGTGCAGGATAGTGTTCAGAGATTTCTTTCTGCAACCAAAAGGTGTGATATGATTTTTTTGAACCATGGTTTCATTTCAAAGTAATTTTGTAGTGAGATCAGTTCTTCCTCCATCCTTCCTGTTAATTCCTCACTACAGGTATTCAAGAATAGATTTATTACCCATTATGGAATTTGGATTGAGAGAAGATCCTGAAATGCGTCTGACATGTTCTTCTGCAGCTCACCCAGGAGGGCACAGTATACTTGAACACCATTATCTGATATTTCTTCTTTCTCTTCTAAGTCAGAGAGGCTTGGATCTTGGAAAAGGTCACGACAGCCAATATTATACTTAAATAGGATTAACTTGGACTGAAATGTGGAGATGACTGATTTGATTTTGATAAGATTCACGTAATTTCCTCGCAATTGGAGATTGATTTCATTAAACTTTGTGAATAATTCTGACAAATAAGTAATGTCATGCCTAATGTTCTTGAGTTGATTACTGAATAAAGCATTCGAGTCTTCGAAGAATTTTAATCACAGTTTCAAAAACCGCATGAAAGCATCTCAGGCAGTTTCTTTTCGAGAGCAATCTGACCTCTGCGTGCAACAGCAAGGGTTCAAACTGTTCATCATTCTTAATACAACACTCAAAATAGCCGATAATTGAGACCATGGGACTTGATTTTATTTACCGCTGTGATAACAGTATTTAATGATTTGTACAGCCGATCACTTAGGTCTTTTGCAACAAAATGTTGTCTATGATTTACACAGTTGATGGTAAATATGTTAGGTAGAACTTTTTCAAGAAAGGAATAGTCACACGATTGGTGTCTTGTCATTGGTGGTGCTTCATCTGTTGCACAAGCAAGAATGTTAGTGAGTGGAATGTCCTCTTTGAAAACTTGCTCAACAACTTGAAATATTGATTTCCCTTCATATCTGTTTCTTGTCACCTTGCAAATAGCAACTTTTGAGCCATGTTTTCATCATTTATGAAGTGAATATAACCGGGAAGCTAAAATTCATTGTCTGGCAGTGTTGACTCATCCAAATGCAGAGCAAATTCTGTTGCCCTAAGTACTGTGTGTGTTTTCTACGTTCTCAGACATTTCATCTATTTGTTTTTGAACAGAGTTGTTGCTGAGTGGAATCCCTTTAATTATTTAGTCAGATGACTTATGCAAACCTGTATTCAGAGCCTCCCTTATTGCTCGGAGAATCAGTTCTTCTCCTATTGTGTGGGCTTTCTAGATTTAGCAATGAGCACTGAAATGCTGTATGAAGCATGTAAAGCATCACTGTTTTGTTCTGAAGTGCTGGCAAACATGTTTTGAAGTATTTTCCTGTTTCTGAAAGTTTTTAAGAAGGGACTGAAAATAAGCCACGTTCTTTATCAGAGTGTATTCTCTTCAAATGTTCAAGGAATCTGGATAGTTTCAATGCCCCATTTGAAAAGAAGCTTTTTTACTCAACAGACTCTTTGGCTGTTGTGGTTGTTTGATGTTTATGTAAATCCATATTTCAGATACCCACACTGTACTGCCTCCACTTCTTTTTTGTTTTGTCTGCTTCTGCCATTTTCATGATGGATTAACAACCATAGTCAATTGCCTGCTGTTTAAATTCAATCTTAAGTATTGCAACCAATAAAGGGGAAAGTTATGATGTCATCATAGCTCAGGGGAAACCTAATTCTGTCAAAGGTACGTAAAGTGGGGCAGGAATATCTCGGTTGGTCTGTGGACTAGAGAAATGCGGTCAAGACCTTTCAAAAGGGCAGATTCTGAACTATACCCCATTGAATGTAATACCCTAATTCTTAGGAATTGCATCACTGCATGATTAGAGTATGGGGAATTGTACTAGCTAACACTACTACAGTAGTGAATGGCAATAATACGCAGGCCAGGCCTGGAAATAACATAATTTCTTCAGTCCAGGCTTCTCATGATACTGTATGCCAGATACAGAAATGTAACATTGCTTGTCAATAACTACAATGCTTCGAGTAAAGTCTAAGAGAATGGTGGGTTAGCAAAGGATGAAATGATTACGTGATCACTGTAATCAATTATAAGGCACTGAGGATCAAATGCTTATGATGTAATTCATTTCTTAAATAAGCCTGTAATTTCTCAGCTGTTGCCCTTGCTATCAAGTGCCCCCTTTAACTTTATTGCCCTTTTGAAACTCCCACCACCCCCAGGAAGGGGGGGCCAATATTGCCCAATTTGGGAACTTTTCTGTCCCACATACCCCTCCATTTTTCTATCGTCCATGTGCCTATCCAGGAGTCTCTAAAATGTCCCTAATGTATCTACATCTGCCACAAGCCTCCATAGCATGTTCCACACACCCACCACTCTGTCCAAAAAAATCTGCTTCTGACATGCCTTGTGTTGGAACTCCAAATTCTTGTGCTGACTGTGCCCGCATAAATTATATCAGATGAAAGATGAATACTAAAGTTATTTCACTATTTTTAACGTATTATAATCTCATATTTAAAAAACCTTACAATCATTTTACACACTTAAAATAATTTTTGTATAACTTTTATCAAAATCTTTGAAGGTAAATACAGTGCAAGGCAGTAAAATTCTATAAGAAAGTGAAGGTTGACTGAAAATCAGAGCCTTGCCACATCTACATTGTTTTCTAATATACAGAACTGGTTATTATTGGGAAGAACATATTTTCATCTCATTGCATGTATCACATAGCTCAAGACTAATCCATATTCAGTGTTGGTTATTACACTGTACACAATTTTGTTCCCACTTTGCCTTCTCTAACCCTATATTTCTCCCCTACTTGGTTATCAAGCTTCCTGTTAAATGCATCTGTATTACTTTTCTCAGCACTTACTGTCCTACTGAGTTCCATTCTCTCATCCCTCACCAGGTAAAGACATTTCTTCTGAATTCCCTATTCAAATTTTCAAAGTCTATCGTGTTTTGTTACTGTCTAGCTTTTCTATAACTTGAAAGTTCTCTCTGTCAAAATTTGTTGTCATTTTAAAGAACAACATTTAAGAACATTTGATCACCCATCAGCCTTTTTTCGAGGGAAAAGAGACTGCCTGTTCAGCCTTTTGTAGTATATGGCTTCACATTTTTAGTGTCTGCTACATTAAACTATAACGAACTTTTGCCAATGTGTATGCTTCCTATGATGTAATAAACTGAGGTTATAAATTTGTTCAACCAACACACATCGAAGTTGCTGGTGAACGCAGCAGGCCAGGCAGCATCTCTAGGAAAAGGTACAGTTGACGTTTCGGGCCGAGACCCTTCGTCAGGACTAACTGAAAGAAGAGCTTGTAAGAGATTTGAAAGGGATATAAATTTGTTTCCATAATGCTGAAAGAAAGCATTATACAGCTGAAAACCATATAAAGATATGAAAACAATTCTGCGCATATATCTAGGTATCTGATCACTCACTAGTGTGTGGTCTAATTGTTAGGGTTGGTCAAATTATGCCAGAAGTAACTCAATACATAAAATTCAGTATCAATGAGATTTTCATTCACATTGGCGTGAGAAGTGACAGCCACTGTGGGAACAGCTCCTTACTGATGCTGAAGCTCTGGGACCTGATGAAGGGTCTTAGCCTGAAACATTGCTGTCTATTCCTCTGCAGAGATGCTGCTCAGTTCCTCCAGTATTTGGCGTGTGTTGTTCAGAAACAAAGTTATGTAAAGGTCAGCCTACTGCACTGCACCCTACAAGCAGACAGCAAGCACTGCATACTAGTTTTTCAGAATATGGACCCCTTTTTCAAACATCTTCAACAATCTTCAAACTTCTTACTGCAACGAAAACTGCATTTCAATATCTTAAGTCCACACACCTTTTCATGAACGATTTAGATATTCAGCAGATTCTTCCTAGGCACCATGCACACGTACAGAGAACACTTTGCAGGAGGCATGCAAGGTCTCGATATCTGACACCATTTTGGGCGTGGTGGGACTGGGGTGTTGAAAAGAAATTGCTCAGGGCTTCACTGTCCCAGAGGAAAATATCAATGCCGGCCACATTTCCGTAAAGTAATCATTATTCACAGCTGCGACTTCTGCAATGTCTACGAGTTCAGGCACGAACTTGCATTGCTCCACTGCCCAAGTCAAGGTTACCTTCACTCTCATCCTGTTAGCCTCTGGATCATTCAAGTCGACATACTGCAAATTGCTGCTCACTGAGGCATTCAAAAGATTATTGACCCACTGTACTTCACAAGACCGGACTCCACCTCCTTTTTTAGCATTAATATCAGTCTCTTTCTAGGTCACCCCTCAATGTCAGGCAGACCAGCCAATGGGCGCTGCTATTGGAGGGTTCCCGACATGCATACAACTGGAGAGACCGGACTCATGCAGACCTTACCATTCCCATTCTCAGCACTCAAACATTCACCAACAAGAGACAATATTCTTGCAACATGTACCTGGTGGCAAAGTATCAAAGGACCTTTGCAATTGTCACTTCCAGGTTGTCTCACCTTTTTTATTCCTACTTAGCCAGTCATATCTAACTCCTATCTTTCAGGGACCACACTGATCCCAGTGTGGATTTTAGAAACATAGAAAACCTACAGCACAATACAGGCCCTTCGGCCCACAAAGCTGTGCCAAACATGTCCTTACCTTAGAACTACCTAGGTTTACCCATAGCCCTCTATTTTTCTAAGCTCCATGTAGCCATCCAGGAGTCTCTTAAAAGACCCTATTACTTCCGCCTCCACCCCGTCGCCGGCAGCCCATTCCACACACTCACCACTCTCTGTGTAAAAAACTTACCCCTGACCTCTCCTCTGTACCTACTTCCAAGCACCTTAGAACTGTGACCTCTCATGCCAGCCATTTCAGCCCTGGGAAAAAGCCTCTGACTATCCACACGATCAATGCCTCTCATAATCTTGAACATCTCTAGGTTACCTCTCATCCTCCGTCACTCCAAGGAGAAAATGCTGAGTTCACTCAACCTATTCTCATAAGGCATGCTCCCCAATCCAGGCAACGTCCTTGCAAATCTCCTCTGCACCCTTTCTATGGATTCCACGTCCTTCCTATAGTGTAGTGACCAGAACTGAGCACAATACTCCAAGTGGGGTCTGACCAGGGTCCTATATAGCTGCAACATTACCTCTTGGCTTTAAAATTCAATCCCACGATTGATGAAAGCCAATGCTCCGTATGCCTTCTTAACCACAGAGTCAACCTGCACAGCAGCTTTGAGTGTCCTATGGACTCGGACCCCAAGATTCCTCTGATCCTCCACACTGCCAAGACTCTTACCATTAATTTTAGGGGATAAGGGCCAAACCCTATTTAAATAGCCAATTATTTTACCAGCTCCATATATGTAGTGTAGACTGACAGCCACACACAGCCACCACAGTTTGGAGCATTTCACTAAAGAGCTGCAGTAAATGAGATTTTACTGTCTTCACCACCCTCTGGAGCTTCTGTATCAGAGGGTGATGCAACCAGTCAGAATGCTGTCCACCATATGTCTGTAGAAATTTGCACGAGTTTCTCTTAACATATTAATCCTCTTCAAGCTCTTAAGAAGAAGAAGAATATCTTTATTGTCATTGTTGTGGAGCAATGAAACACAGTTTAGCAGCTCAACGTTTTGCAGCATGACAAAGAATATATACCTAAAATAAACTCTAAAACCTCAGGAGTGCAGTCCAAAATTAATAATATATGGATGGGGGGGTGGGGTAGGACTATTGCACACCTGCCATTCCTGGAAGTGGATGCATTTAGCTGCTGCCGTCTTAGGAGGGAGGCAGGAGAAGGGAAGGGGGTGTTATACATTTCACTGCTGGTGGGTAGAAGCTGTTAAGGACTCTCTTTGTTTTCATCCTTAATGCTCTGTATCTCTTCCCAGAAGGTAGAGGGGAAAACAGGTGATGTCCAGGATGAGTGGGATCCTTTGAAATAACAGTAGCCTTCTTTTGAAGTCTGCCAGTATAAATGTCTCTGAGGGAGGGTAATGTTGTGCCAATAACCCACTCTGCTACCCTCAGCACCCACTGCAAGTCCTTCCTGTTCTGTTCTGTGCAGCTGGCAAACCGTACTGCACAGCAGTACATCAGGAGGCTCTCTATAGTTGTCTGATAGAAGTTGATCAGCAGGTGATGAGGGAGGAGAGCGTGCTTTAGCTTCCTTAGGAAGTAGAGCCTCTGTTGGACCTTCCCCAGCTGATAAGAGATATGGGCAGTCCAGGTGAGGTCAGCCGAGATGTGGACGCCGAGGAACTTGAAACTCTCTACTCTCTCCACCTCTTTCCCATATATGTGCAGAGCAGAGTGCTCAACGCACTTTGATTTCCTGAATTTAATGAAGCATAGCTGCCGGTGTGCCTTCAGTGTGTTGGACCTAGTATAACCATATAACCATATAACAATTACAGCATAGAAACAGGCCATCTTGGCCCTTCTAGGCCATGCCGGACCCTTACTCTCACCTAGTCCCACTGACCTGCACTAAGCCCATAACCCTCCATACAGTAGGTCATCTGAGATGTTAACATACAGTAGACCATTTGAGATGTGGATGCCTAGAAACTTTGAAGCTTTCCACTGCTGTCCTTTCCAGGAGGATTGGTGTGTTCTCCTGACTCCCCCTTCCTGAAGTCCATTATCAATTCCCTGGTTTTTGTTACAGCACCAAACAAACAGCCAATCTATCTCTTTCCTGTATACCGCGTAATGCCATCTGAGATTCTGCCGGCAATTGTGGTGTTATCTGCAAATTTATAGACGGTGCTAGAGTTGTGCCTAGCCAAACTGTCATGAGTGTAGAGAGTAGAGCGGTGGGCTAAGCACAGATCCTTGGGGTGCACCTATTTTTATCATCAAGGAGTAGGAGAAGTTATTACCGATCTGTAAAGACTTAGGAAGTCAAGGATCCAGATGCACGGGGAGGTAGAGAGGCCCAGGTTTTGAAGCTTGTTGAATTAATACTGAGAGGATAGTGGTATTAAATGCTGAGCTGTAATCAATAAACAGCAGATGGAAAAGAGGGGAGAAAAAGAATGGGATTGATGTAGGATTAGTGTATCCGAGTTAATGGTTGTGCAGACATAGTGCACCGAAGCTTGTATGACCCTACAACTGGATAAGTCACTGGACCAGATGGTCTATCATCCCAGGGCTCTGAAAGAGGTAGCTGAAGAAATTGTGGAGACATTAGTAATGAGATATTAAGAATCAATCGATTCTGGCATAGTTCTGGACGACTGGAAAATTACAAATGTCAATCTGCTCTTCAAGAAGGGAGAGAGAAAGAAGAAAGGAAATTATAGGCCTGTTAGTTTGACTCCAGTGGTTGGGAAGATGTTGGAGATGAGTGTAAAGGATGTAGTTTCGGGGTACTTGGAGGCACATGATTAAATAGGTTGAAGTCAGCATGGTTTCCTTAACGGAAAATCTTGCCTGACAAATCTGTTAGAATTCTTTGAAGAAATATCAAGCAGGATAGACAAAGGAAAATTGGTGGATGTTGTGTACTTGGATTTTTAGAAGGCCTTTGATAAGGTGCCACACATGAGGCTGCTTAACAAGTTAAGAGCACGTGTTATTGCAGGAAAGATACTAGAATGGATAGAGTATTGGATAATTGGCAGGAGGCAAAGTGTGGGAACAAAGGCAGCCTCTTCTGGTTGGCCCCTGTGTTCCACAGGGGTTGGTTTTGGAATTGATTCTTTTTACGTTATATGCCAATGACTTGGATGATGGAATTGATGGTTTTGTTGCCAACTTTGCAGACTATATGAAGAAAGGTGGAGGTGCAGGTAGTGTTGCAGAGAGGCCACAGAAGGACTTGGACAGATTAGGAGAATGAGCAAAGTATTGGCAGATGGATTACAGTGTCGGGAAGTTATGGTCATGCACTTTTGATAGAAGAAATAAAAGCATAGAATATTTTCTAAATAGGTTTCAATAGGTACATTTAATGTCAGAGAAATGTATACAATATACATCCTGAAATTCTTTTTCTTCACAAACATCCATGAAAACAGAGAAGTGTCCCAAAGAATGAATGACAGTTAAATGTTAGAACCTCAAAGCCCCCTCCCCCAGCTCCGTCCTCCCAAGCATAAGCAGCAACAAGGCAACGACATTCCCCCCCCCCCCACCAGCAAAAAGCATCGGCACCCTCCACCGAGCACCCAGGCATGCATCAAAGCATCAGCAAAGACACAGACTTGCAGTACCCCAAAGACTACTCGTTCACCCAGTAATTCGACATACCACAGGCACTGTCTCTCTCTAATAAAGAAAAAAGAGGTGTCCCCGTTTCACAGCGAGAGGGGAGACATAACAAAACAACTCGCCAATTTATGGTGTTAAAAGTCTGTTGTGTCGCTTTTTCCCAGCTCTGTGCCCAAAGCACTTGGGTCTTTGGGTACATAACCAGCGGCCATCTCACTGCTTCTGGCCTTCCGTGTACTCGCACGACACATCAGATGGCGGCACCGACCTCAAATCTGCCCGCCTCCAGAGCCACAAAAATCCAGCACCCTGAAGGCACGCTAGTCTTCCAGGCCGCATCCTTGGCATATCGAAGAGTGGCCGGTCGTGAGGCCCTGAAAATGGGTCCCATTCCCACAAAGAACCGAAGTCAGTGTGTAACTCCAGGTCAGGGTCTTCAAAAGAACCCCGAAAAGGGAAAAAAGAGATATCAAAGATAGAAACAGAGCTGTTTCCGATGATGCAAGCAAAGGAGTGGCCATCCTCCTAAACTCCGCCCTCCGTGAGCCTGGAATGAACTGCTAGAGGAAGTGTTTGTGGTGAGTACGATTGCAACCTTGAAGAGGCATTTGGATAGGTACATGGAGGGGAGGGGCATGGAGTGTTATGGGCCAAATGCAGGCAAGTAAGACCAGCAGGGAGGATGCTGTGAGCAGCATGAGCTAGTGGGTTGAAGGGCCTGTTTCTGTGTTGTATTAATTTATGACTCTGAATACAGGCATAACATTAGTGACCTGCCCATTTCCGGCAATACACTTCCAACTATTAAATAATTAAAAATGTAAAATAGTGCTTTTGCTACCTCTTAAATGCCATATGTCCAAGATTTGTTCCTTTTTGACTTCATTTACTATTTTTCTAATAATTTTAAATGCATTCTAATCTAAGATCCTGATGCTAGGTCCTCTTAATCAAGTAGCCTGATAAATAATGAAAAAAAAGTGATAATTTAATATTTCTATAACTATATTATCACTGTCTGTGTTTTTGTCTGGTCCACCCTTTGCTCTCCTATTTTTGTACCAATTTTCCATATTTTATTATGGTGCCCAATGCATATTCTATCACTTCATTTCATGTTTGTAGATAATATAATTTTGTATTTCCCCATCTGTTCCTAATTGCTTGTTTATTGTTTTCCTGGCCTCTTTTTCCTTGCCTTTGGCCTTAAGTTTAACTCTCTCGTTGTTTTCAATACCTCCTGAGTAGAGTCTCATTAGTTATTGAATGATGGTGCATCCTGTGTCCCTTTGAGCACTGTTTTTAAGAGTAATGTACACAAAGTGCTGGAGGAACCCAGCAGGTCATGGTTTTTCATCAGGGTCTCAGTCCAAAATGTCAACTGTTTATTCCTCTTCATTGTTGCTGCCTGACCTGCTGAGTTCCTCGAGCGTTTTCTACGTGTTGCTCTGGACTTCCAGCATCTGCAGAATCTCTTGTGTTTATGAACACTGTTTTACATCTTTCTCTATTGATATTTTAGTAATATTCTTCAATTTAATTTCTGAAGTTTGACTCTTAGAAGCTAAAAATTGGTTATTTCCTCATCTGTAACTCGGTCTTTGTTGTATTTATGCTTCTGTCTATAATTGGCAACTAAATTCGAAGCTTATTTAAAAACATGATGGTTGTGCAATCAACCGTGCTTTGTTTGATCCAGTGTGGGTACTGTACTAAACGTGTGTTGCCTGCTAGCTTTATAAAGCCTCTGGCTGCGAACCACTGCTAACCAGTGCTTTACCTGTTTTAAGGTGTCAGTAGGGGTCCATTCCTGTGAGTTGTCAGCAATGGTGCAAACTAGCTTGCACAGTTTTAACTCAGCCTCCATTCCTTAAAGGGAAAGTGTGTTTTGGTTGTAGGAGATAGTGATTGCAGTAAAAATATGTGGCTCAATGTGGAGAACATCGGACTGTGCTTTGAATATTGCACCTAAGGCCTGGAAGTGTAGGGAAGAGAGAGCAGAGATCTCTTTTATCTGTAATTATATTTGAAACTTGCAATGTGGTTCCTAAGTCAAATGGAGTGAGGCTTAAAGGGGACAACCTAACCCGGTTTACAGCTTGGTTACTCCAGTGGTTGGAAACACCTACTTATTGGTCTCTGAGAGCCTCCTTGGGCCCTTTCATAACCTCCAGAGTAATTGTCTCTTTGACTCTGCCTCCCAGCCTCACATGCCCAATCAGAGACCTGACATTCTCTTCATCCGCTAAATGTTTGCTCCCTCATAAAGCCATGATCTGACCCTTGAGGTTTCCACTGACGGGTGCCTCTGTTACTTTATTGTGCCTCCTGAGCCTGTTGCTATTTTGACCCCATGTGATTCACACCTTACTAGAGTTCCACCTCAACTCCACCAAAGCACAAAAAGGATTGTTCTAGCATTAGCTTGTACGGTACAGAAGAGCTGAGGTGGACCCACATTCCGAACCACTAATGATCTGCTCTGAGATGCCACTTTGTTGCCTCTTGTTCAGATGGAAGACTGTCTAACTCACGTTCCTTAACTCTGAGTGTTTCCTATCTATTTCTGTCATCCCTTAGTTTGGTCTTGCTGAACCGTACTCTTTGGACTTAACACAGAACTATACATGGGAGGGAAGAGTGGACATTATGCTGTCGGTCTTCTGTGTTAAAATACCACTTAATTTTGAAGGCATATCTTGACTTGTAATCATTACCTCAGAATAGATTTCAGCTAAGGCCACTGAATCATGAGTGGCATGCTGACACAGTGGTTAGTGCTGATGTCTCATAGCGTCAGGGATTTGCGTTAAATCCTGACCTTCATAGGCACATCCCAGACCATCTTGGTGCTGCGTTATACCAAGAAGGGTAACAGAATTGTCAAGGATCATTCTTGATGACATCCTGGTACTCCCTTTCCATTATTCTACCTCCTAAAAGACACAGGAGCTTAAAAGCTAGATAACCAGAGCCAAGAACAACATCTTCCTCACCTCTATCATATGTTACATACCTCGTGGACATCTTGTGACTGTCTTATGACCATGATGTAATTGAGTATCTTGTGAGCATGATGTAATGGTCTTGTGATGGTGGGGTCATGTAATTTTCCCGCCGGTGTGAGGTCACATGATGACATGTTTTCAACAGGTATATAATGAGAAACCCCTGTAGTTAGGCAGTTGATTCATTGTTTCATTTGTCAGTTACTCCGTTATGCTGCGTATTCATCTCACGACGCAGTTTCATTTTAAAGTGGAGTTTTACTTTCTATTGTAAGTCTAGTATTGGAGAGTGAAGGCCTTGCTAAAGTATGGGAACCTGAAGGATTGAGTAAAGTTGGTGTCGTTTGGTGGTTTAATACAGGATCGACCTTATTGAATCTTCGTTCAGAAATAGAGGCCTGCATCTGGGATAACCCCTATAAGTTCAGGAAGGTTTTTGCAGTGTTCATTCGCCAGGAAAAGTTCAGTTCCCTTAAGCCATTTTATTTCCTTCATTGTGAATCCTTTGGACAGAATCAGCAGTAATGTCACGTCTTCAAAGAAATTCGTTTCCAGTGAAGTCTCTCCTTATTGACTGTGTATATCACTGGGACTTTTGAATTTACCATTTTAAGACTGTGTTCGAATTTACCACTTTAAGAACTATTCCAGAGTTGCCGTATAGCAGTTACCTTCTGGTTAAGTTAGTCGTTTGAATACTTTTCGCTATTGTTGAGCAGAGTTTAATAAATATTTATGTTTGTTTATAAAACGACTCAATTCTATATTCATTGTTGTTGGTCATGTGATACATACTTCCGGATCAATCATCCCTTTCATATCTCCTCCCCATTCTCGAACCTTTAATTCTGAACTCTTCACTCATTGTCACTTCAGTATTTCTCTTTGCACTGCTATACTTTGCACCGTCCCATTGTTTTTTGCATTAATCGTCGTATTTATCTTCAACATGTATGCCCTTGTGAGCTTTGCATGACCAAGGAGTTTCCTAGCACTCTTGTGTATGTGATAGTGAACTAGTCTGACCTGGGTGCTGTATCTGCAGAGTTTGCATATTTTCCCTGTAACCACATGAGCTTCGTCTTCTATCATGATGACATCTGGTTGATTGGCTAACCCCTTAGTGTATGTAGGTGGAAGATGACATCAATGAACGTATTAGAGAAAGACTGAAGTTCCAAAAGCAGGAAGAGGGCAAGTGGGACTGTCCAGCTGTGAGATAAAGTGATTGAGGCTTCTTACTGCAGAGAATGAGAAATAGGACACAGGGCCATTTTGAAAACATTTTTTCTAGTGTTTCAAAACAAACCATGAAGGACTTCAGCATTACGTTTTCTGTCTGGGGACTGTTGACATGCAGAAGAATGAGCTGCTGACCTTCTAGACTGAACATCACAGACACTCTCTGTGATAAGCTGGAGTGTCTGAGACATAGATCACTCTCAGAGGATGGCTATCATATTTCAGGGCCAAATGGCCTTCTTCTCAGCTGTAATGAATAAAACCGTTAAAGCTTAATTTTTAGACAGGCAGGCTCGAGAATCTATTGAAATACCCAGATTCTGAGGAAATGTTTTAGGAATTTCAGACTGAGTCATTTTTCTCCCCATTAAACTTTGAATGATTTCAGCATTGTAAATATTGACTCTCAGTTCCCTACCTCAGGGATCAAATTTGATTTCTAAGCCTGTTCTTTGATGCAAACTGTGAGGATTGTTGATAATGCTGTCTCTGTACCTCTAAAGGTCAATGATGAGGACATTTCCATCAGGGATTCAAAGGAGAGAAGATTTCTTTCAGATTGTGGTTGCAAAATAATTGTTCTCCCTCAAGCATGCTTATTTTTCTTTTCCTTTAATGTAAAATGACAGCTGACCATAATATTTCTGTGCAAACCTTGCTGCAAGTCACCATTCTCATCAACTGCACCAGAGAACTTATCTTGCCGCATTTTTCCACTTGTTCCTGGTTCATGTTAAAACTCGTGATGAATAACATGATTGGACTTAGTCATGAGCAATGGCCCTTTGAGTATAAACACACACACACACACGCACACACACACACACACACACACACGCACACACACACACGATGAGTCAGAATTGGAAGGAGGGGAGTTAACAATCAGTTACTTTCATGGATCCTGCTGGACTACTGCCAACAGTTCCATGGAGACCTGTAGGCTAACAGTATTGCGGGCCAATTCATTCCCGGTGTCCGTGTCTTTATATTGCTTGATGGAAATGACCTTTGCATCCATTGTTAGACGTCTGCACTGAGACCAGGTTCAGAGCTCTATTGTGCAGAGCTGAGGGCTGGATGCAGTCAGATTTACATCAGCCATGCCTGGTGCATCTGGTGAGGACCTTTACACTTCAATAGGAACATTGCATTAGACCGAAAAGAAAGGTGTTTTTAATTTTACTTATAGTATTGGCTTGAATTGACTTACATTGCTTAACTACTTTCAAATAAGTTTATTCATTTTTACTTTTTGGTTGATTATTTTAATTCTGTTGAACTGTTTTTAAATGCTTCCCTTCACCATTTTAAGGGCCTTTCACAGCAGTGAGCCATGGGAGGACCACACAGGTGGCTTGGGGCAGGGTCTCAGGTAGAGGATTGAGCTGCTTTGTGAGGTGTGAAACCTCAAGTTTGATCGGAGCGAAAGGGAGGCAAAAGGACTGTGTGGCTACAGGGATAGTTGGGCAGCAGGTTCTGGAAGCAGTCCGGTTTGAACACAACCTGACCTGAAAATGTGCCCAGATTTCTGAAGCTGTCATTATATTGACTGTTCGAAGCTGCAACACCCGACCTGCAGGAATGTAGCTTCGATTTAAAAATGGATCAAGTTCCATTGTTCCAGTCCCTGCTAGCAGTTGGGAAAAGACGAGCAAACCATGTTTGTTTACTAATGGCAGCTTCCAAATGAGGGGCAATCAATACTGGTGAAGAGATAGGCAAGTTTAGTGTTCCACCTTCAAAACATTGAACATAGTGTAGAACAGCACCATACAGGAACAGATCCTTTGATCTGTAAGGTTGTGCACAGTTATGAATGACTAGGTCAAGATAACCATCGTCTAATCCATTTATTCTATCATTTACCTGCATATAATATATGGTCTGGCCAATGTACGTTGTCAAGGAGATGAAACAGGTCAATAAAGAGAAATATATCACACTTTATGAAACTCAACTATGCCAGAGCAGAGAATATGATCCCACAAAACAAAAATGTTTGACCTCAGTCGTAGTCAGGACTAGGCCTCAAGCTGTGGCATCGGCTGTTTACAATAGCCGGGAGAGAGGCATCAAAGTGGGTGTGCTCCACTGAGGGCAGTGTGGTGTGGTGTCCAGGCTGGAATTAATGTTGCCCCCAACCCCGCCATCCCAGTATTTGTTCGGCAGAAGACAAGCTGTACTGTGGCCAACTGCAGATTTCGGAGACATTTGTGGACTTCAAGGTCTGGACTACTTTTTTTGCGTGGTTGTATTTCACTGATATCTTACACGTGCTGGCTACCTTGTATGTTCTGTGTCTACTTTGTGCTGTGTTTTGCACCTTGGCCCCAGACTAATGTTCTCTCGTTTAACTGTATCCATGGGTCTTCATATATAGTTGAATGACAATTAATCTTGAATTGAATTGAATATCTGTCAATAGACACATTTAAACAGATTTCCCTAACTGGGTCCCTTAATTTTACATTAATTTTTAGGCATTTCTAATTTGCAAAATTAAGTGCTCCATTTGGACCTAGTAGCAATCGTTGAGAACCAGACATCAGTTCTACATGGAATCAGTTACAGTGCATAACTTATAGATCAAGTCAACATATAAAGTGCCACAATCAGCTTCTCTGAGTCTCTGACTGTTACAACCTCCATACACACTCTTCTTAACTTCTGTCTGATAATACCTTGTTCAGTAAATGAGAGTTATTTGCCTCTTTGTTAGAAAATCCAAGTGTGCTTCATTTATCTGCGAGAAGTAATCTTTGGCTGAGTGGTCAATATGAAGGAAGGCAAGAACAACGGTGAGCACAAGTCATCTGGCACAACACATCTGCCCTGCTATTCAATAAGATTATGGAGGGCTCTTCATGAATGCCATGTAACCGGCACAATAACAAAACAGGCACATAACTAATGGTGGCACAGTGGCATATCTGGTAGAGCCGCTGTCTCACAGCATCAGAGAACCAGGGTCAGTCCTCATCCTGAGTACTCTCTACGTGGAATCTACACATTGTCCCCGTAGGGTTCTTCCAGGTGCTACAGTTCCTTCCCATATCTCAAAGATATGTGGATTGGTGGGCGGATTGGCCACTGTAAGTCGCCCCTGATGTGCAAGTGGTAGGATCTGGGACGAGCTTCAAGAGAACAAAGAGTGGGATTAATGTCAGGTTAATGTAAATGGTCAATGTGACTGAGCGAGTCTAAAAACTTGTTTTTGTACCACAGCTCTTTAAGATTCTGTGAGCTGTGAACATCACCAACTGCAGGTCCAGAGAGATCTGGAGTACAGTTTCTAGACTGAGCACTAGAACAACATAGAATAGTACAGCACAGTACAGGCCCTTCAGCCCACATTATTGTGCCGACCCTCAAACCCTGCCTTCCATATAACCCCCCACCTTAAGTTCCTCTATATACCTGTCTAGTAGTCTCTTAAATTTCGCTAGTGTATCTGCCTCCACCACTGACTCAGGCAGCGCATTCCACATGAGTAAAAAAACCTTCCTCTAATATCCCCCTTGAACTTCCCACCCCTTACCTTAAAGCCATGTCCTCTTGTATTGAGCAATGGTGCCCTGGGGAAGAGGCACTGGCTATCTGCTCTATCTATTCCTCTTACTATCTTGTATACCTCTATCATGTCTCCTCTCATCCTCCTTTTCCCCAAAGAGTAAAGCCCTAGCTCCCTTAATCTCTGATCATAATCCATACTGTCTAAATCAGGCAGCATCCTGGTAAATCTCCTCTGTACCCTTTCCAATGCTTCCACATCCTTCCCATAGTGAGGCGACCAGAATTGGATTCAGTGCTCCAATGTGGCCTAACCAGAGTTTTATAGAGCTGCATCATTACATCGTGACTCTTAAACTCTATCCCTTGACTTATGAAAGCTAACACCCCATAAGCTATCTTAACTACCCTATCCACCTGTGAGGCAACTTTCAGGGATCTGTGGACATGTACCCCCAGAACCCTCTGCTCCTCCACACTACCAAGTATCCTGCCACTTACTTTGTACTCTACCTTGGAGTTTGTCCTTCCAAAGTGTACCACCTCACACTTCTCTGGGTTGAACTCCATCTGCCACTTTTCAGCCCACTTCTGCAACCTATCAATGTCTCTCTGCAATCTTCGACAATCCTCTACACTAGCTACAACACCACCAACCTTTGTGTCAACTGCAAACTTGCCAACCCACCCTTCTACCTTCACATCCAGGTCGTTAACAAAAATCACAAAAAGTAGAGGTCCCCATATTTAGATATGGAAATACTGGAACAAAGAATTAGCAGAGGCAATCTGGGCCAAATGGCCTTTTAAATTTATACTGAACCATAAACTAGACACTGCGTGGGACAGAAATCATAAATATCTAGAGGGGAAGACAGTGCATAATCACATACCCTAAGAAACAAGTGAAATACTGTACATGATTGTCTTTGCTTAAGTAATGAGTTTTGATGAGTACTTGATTGGACATGGAGGGCCAACGAGCCTATTTCCATGCTGCTTGAATATGATTCTGTGGGCAGTGGAGGAAAGGATTCAACTTACAGGAAAAAATCATGGACTTAATTAGAATAAATTGCCCATGTTAATCACATTTTCTTGTGTACCTTTTTGTATTTAATCTGAAATGGAAGAATTAAGGTAGTGAGCCCAACCATTGTTTGTAACTTTTCTTTATTGGCTGTTTAAAATACTTCTTTTGTAGTAATGTTTCTCAATGTAGTTTGATTCCAGAAGATGGCAGAGTTTATTTAGGTCTGCATCAGTGCAGTACAGTTCTCTCAAAGGGTGAAGTCAAAGCAGTCCTGTTACCTGCAGTAGATGCAACGTGTCATTTAATTTCAGATATCTTTTTCTCTGCAATCTCTGTCATTCCTATGGGCTTCCTCATATCTTCCAACAAGTGCTGCGTCCTTGTTGCTGTATGCACGGAGAAAGTTGGATCAACCCTTCCAGTATCACCACTTTGCCCCACACTGGCCTTCTGAAGATTGTTTGGCAGCTTTAATGCAGGTGCCTTTAGTCTCAAGTGAACTGGACCATGAATAAGTTTACATATGTGCTAATAATTGGCTCTTAACAAAGCAAAAATCCTTAACGATGCAATAAAATACATTACAGTAAAATGATTCTCCACAGAAACATTAGGCTGCAGGCAAAAATTACAGCTGTTTTGCGGTACACTAGAGACTGGATATTACTGTTAAAAATGGACAGGAAATAAAGATGGTAGATGAATGCAAACACACGTCTATGATTTCTTGTGCCCGATGTTTAATTGGAGTCATTAAGCCATTTAAAATAAACAAGATATAGTAGGAGACTGATAATTACTGCATACAGACATGAAATACTCATATTGCTACCTTTAATGTTTGGTTTCAAATTAATTCAAGTTAACAAGTAAGTTGTCTTGTATGCATGGACGAATGCCATTCCCCTAGAACATGAGAAAAGTACAGCATCTTAATTTAAGCACTCAAGCTAACTTAGGTATCTATTGCAACACACACAAAATGCTGAGGAACTCAGTGAGGCAGGCAGCATCTATGGAAATGAAAAAACGGTCAATGTTATAGGCTGAGAACATTCTGTCCCGAAGAAGGGTCCCAGCCTGAATCGTCAACTGTTTATTCATTTCCATAGATGCTGCCTGACTCACTGGGTTCCTCCAACATTTTGTGTGTGTTGCCTTGCATTTCCAGCATCTGCAGTCCTCCTAGTCTTTAGGTATCTATTCTGTGATTGGAAGCTGTTCATAAAACATTCACAGCACATTGCTGATTCTATACACCTCTACTGAAGATTCCGGAGGGATAACTTTCATGCAGGGTTTCCCATTCCCCCACTGTAACTAAAGTGAATATGAAGTCAACCAGCTGGTTCCCTGTTGCCAGTACCCCATCCAACTGTGAGGAGTTGCATTCTGCAAATGATGCATTAACACCAGTTCCCCCAGATGATTCAGAAGACTGTTGCTATGGTAGAAGTGTGAGGCTAGCACTTACTTGTGGGCCTCATTGTGAATATAACATTCTGCCATTGCACTAAACTCTCAATGAAATTCTGCCAGCACTTTAGGGTTTGAGGATAGCAGAAAATAACTCTGCTACACTATTTAGCATTGGGCACATTGGAAATGTCACCCAGACAGAGGGAAGCATATGATTTCTTGGGGGGGGGGGAAGTTACATAGAGGTAAAGAAAAAGCCATGGGTTCCAGTGTTGCATTACTCCTAATATTCCCACTCATATTTTTCTATGTCTTATTGGAGAGCAAAATTAGGTGGGAAATGAAATACATTTCAGACCCAATCTGCAAAGAGGTTGAGTTAAAAAAAAGCTCTGCATGTTTTCAAGTAAAATTTGGTGGTGGGAGATACTATATTGATCACCAGTAATTGCTTGCACTCAAGTAGGATGGAATGTTTGTTTTAAACTCTGCTGATCCTTACTGGTTTCATCTAGAAACGCAAACACGAGGAATTCTGCAGATGCTGGAAATTCAAGCAACGCACATCAAAGTTGCTGGTGAACGCAGCAGGCCAGGCAGCATCTCTAGGAAGAGCTACAGTTGATGTTTCAATTTTTTAGAGAAGTCAATGTTCATGCCATCAGGTTGGAGGCTACCGAGATGGAATATAAGGTGGTGTTCCTCCAACACCTTATATTCCGTTGACTGTACCTCTTCCTAGAGATGCTGCCTGGCCTGCTGCGTTCACCAGCAACTTTGATGTGTGTTGCTTGGTTTCATCTAGCTTGTGAGAAAGTGTATTAAAATACACAGTGGAAGTATGTTAAGATATGTGGTGTGTATGAGAGCCTGCACTCACACATACAATTAACTAATAATTAATTTAGGTTTTATATATCAAATATTGAACACACCTGTACAAACTACTTACAGCCGACGACTAATGTGTAATATTATTTGGTTGATATCATATTTATTTTGTTTTACTTTGAATCACGGGATTTTATTCTCATTTGTTAGAACGATGTCACATTCAAGCATTAAATTCAATGAAATAAATTAAAGCTATCATAACAGTGTAATGATATCAAAATGATTCCCATGAGGTGCATTGAATAGTATTGGATCCCATTAAACTTGACTTAAATACAATCGAGCTGTTTAAAAGTAATTTGATTTGCTCCGTGCCCGTTCATGTTTATGAATAGTAATGGATATGTTTTGTGAGTTTAGTCAAAAGTCACCAATGACATTAACTATTTCTTTACAAAACAAAGCAAATTGTGATTGTGCGTTTTATTGTTAATTGAAATTGAAAAGTAGCGGTGAGTTGGTGAGAAAGGCTGGTTTGGTGCCTGACCAAAAATAAAATAAAATGGCAATCTTTGAGTTTTTATACACTTTGAGTCTGCTCATACTTATAATGGAAAAACAGACTATAACAGCTTCTGCTGATTATTGTAATTGAACACAAATAAATCCTGATAAAAACATAACTAATTTGCCACATAATATTAAGCCTGAATAGGGAATTTGCTTGGATCAGGATTTCAGGATAATGGAAGAAAATAGAAATGGCAAATTGGAATGTCTCGCTTGGCTAACAATTGAATTGGACTGGTACACATTTATCAGCTGTGAGATAATTTGTATTGTATCTGCAGCGACTCTGATCTCCTCAAAAATTGGACTGCTATCAAGCTCTGGCTCAGTGATCCAGGATTGTGTAACAGATCATCTGCTAACCATTGTAGCCTGTCTTAAACCAATGGTTGGATTTCTCTATTCTAGCACGGGAGAGTATTCAATCGCTTGGGTTAGTTCATAGAGAGGATTTGGGTGGGGAGGATATCATTCCAAAATGGAATCAAGCTACCTCTCTGTCCTTTAAATTAAATGTACAGCCAATGACATGAGCTATTTCAATGGGATGTAATATTTCCTGTCCTGAATTCTCTCTCAAGTGTGGAACCATATAAGCCAATACAACTTACAATAGCGCGTGGGCACGTGGCCAAGTGGTTAAGGCATTGGACTAGCGACCTGAAGGTCGTGAGTGTGAGCCCCAGCCAAGGGGACGTGTTGTGTCCTTGAGCAAGGCACTTAATCACACATTGCTCTGCGACGACACTGGTGCCAAGCTGTATGGGTCCTAATGCTCTTCCCTTGGACAACATTGGTGTCATGGAGAGGGGAGACTTGCAGCATGTCTTCCATACAACCTTGTCCAGGCCTACGCCCTGGAGAGTGAAGACTTTCCAGGCGCAGATCCATGGTCTCGCAAGATGCCTTACGATAGCAGTGCCATATAAGGTAACGATATGATTTAATTTCTTAGCTGGTGGGATATAATCCTGATGTCATATTTTCATAAATGAAGGAAATTGGGTGAGGATTCATTTTAGTAGTTGAACAAGCTTATAGATGATCACTTAAGAAGTAACACACACAAAACACTAAAGGAACTCAGCAGGTCTGGCAGCATCTGTGGAAAGGAATTAACTGTCGACGTTTCGGGTTGAGGCTCTTCATTGGGACTGGACTCAGCATGAACCGTCAACTTAACATTGATGTCACTTGTCCTGTTGAGCTCCTCTAGCATTTTGTATGCGTTTCTTAGAAGTTCCAGAATCTGCAGAACCATTTCTGCTAATGATCATTTAGGAATACTTTTGTTGTGAAGTTCATCCAGGCATCACCCTTTAATTGTCTGTAATGAGTATCCTTAGACCTCCAACATGGTGCACCTGCCACATTGGCTCACTTGGTAAGCTGGAAGACCTCTGGGTAAGGATGATGCTGGGCCACCGTGAACCACACTGGCAGAACATAGAATGGGAATATCAGAGCAATAACCAGCATACAATGCTGTTTTACAGTTGGCACAACTACTTTGGACCCCAATAGTCCAGCCAACACCCTCTCTTAACCTTGCACAGTTAATAACCAATAGAAAAGTCTGACTCTGCTATTTAAGTGGTCATTCAGTGCTCATTGGCTGGATGCTGATTGATTCTGCAAGTCAGAAGATCTTTATTATTACTTCAGTTTGCTGAAGTTTATGAGGTGTCATAAACACTAAAGTTTTTTTTTTAACTATGGCCCTGGTAAAATCCAAATGCTCCTTGACAAGGGAGAATTAATATGGAGCCCAACTGCAATTCAGCATGGCTGGGAGAATGAGCAGGACTTTAAATATTCATGCACCTGCTCTTCACTGAAGATGTCCTCATTGTAGTCTGTCAGATATGACATCTTGGAGGGCTGCTGTGATCATATTGCTACTGGCTGCAAATTCTTAGGTCTGCCTCATTCCAGACTGGAGCTGGAGATATTTGCAACAGCTGGCAGTACGCTGTTGAGAAAGGGATTTTATTGAACCTCTCTGTACAGAGAACTGAATGCATTTCATTCTTTCCTGTCGGAGATGATCAAGCATGGGATCCCTGGAAGCCTGCAGACTTTCCCATAGGACAGAGTGTCCGCCAGTGATAGCATGCACATTGATTAGCAGATGTAACATGACAACTGCGGTGAGCTACAAATGAAAGAATTCCATTCCCTCCCTCCATACCCAGCTGGTGGGTGACCACATAATGGGGGTACTGAGGTAGAGTCAGGATACCTTTATACTTTATTGTCGCCAAACAATTGATACTAGAACGTACAATCATCACAGCGATATTTGATTCTGCGCTTCCTGCTCCCTGGATTACAAATATTAAATATTAAAAACAGTAAAAATTAGTAAGTATTAAAAATTTACATTATAAATCATAAATAGAAAATAGAAAAATGGGAAGTAAGGTAGTGCGAAAACAAAACCAAGAGGCAGGTCCAGATATTTGGAGGGTACGGCCCAGATCTGGGTCAGGATCCGCTCAGCGGTCTTATCACAGTTGGAAAGAAGCTGTTCCCAAATCTGGTGGTATGAGTCTTCAAGCTCCTGATCCTTCTCCTGGAGGGAAGAGGGACGAAAAGTGTGTTGGCTGGGTGGGTCGTGTCCTTGATTATCCTGGCAGCACAGCTCTGACAGCGTGCGGCATAAAGTGAGTCCATGGACGGAAGATTGGTTTGTGTGATGTGCTGCGCCGTGTTCACGATCTTCTGCAGCTTCTTTTGGTCTTGGACAGGACAACTTCCATACCAGGTTGTGATGCACCCTAGGAGAATGCTTTCTATGGTGCATCTATAAAAATTAGTGAGGGTTTTAGGGGACAGGCCAAATTTCTTTAGTTTTCTCAGTACCTTAGTACCTCAGTTCTTTAGTACCTCCACTCTCTTGCATCTGCTCTGGAGTAGTCAGAGCAAACAAACTCTTGTAAGGAATCCGAAGAAATATACACAGCATAATGTAGCAAAGCCTGATGCTACCATGACGGAACAGCCATCAGACGTGGTGAAATCGAAACATAGGGAAGTTGAAGGTCCAGTGTCTGTGAATCTCTGAGTCTGCAGGAGGCTGAAGACAGCCCGACCTGGAGGTACTGTACGTGGGTGGGTCGGTGGCTGGGAGGGAGGAATGGGGTTTATTTTGCTGTTGCTGCTTTGCTGTGATCTGTGGTGTTTTGCTGGCAACACCCAGCACATCCTTAGGTGCGTTGTCTGTTAAAGCGAATGCTGTGCATTCATGCATGTTTCGATGTGCTCGTGATTAAGTAACTCTGAATCTGAATAAAGGCTGTGTGCAGTCAGGAGTCCGCAGTTGTTAGCTGAAGTCAGATTTCCTGCTCTGGAGATGTGGAACGGAGGCATAACAAGAAGGAGAGGCTGAGGAGATGGATGAAAAGGGAGGGAACCAACAAGCCAGACAAACTCTTTCTGCTCAGTCTGTCCAACCATGCATCCAACATTAACCATTCCAACTCAAGAAAGAATGTCAGGGGCTGCTCACCTCCAGCGTGAGCAAACAAGACCTCACTGAAGAGATCGTCCAACAGTCGGAGTCTGCAGATAAAATTCCTCATTTACCAGTGGTCTTGCCTTCCCTCTGCGACTGTTGACCACAACATCATCCGGCTGCAACTCTGGAACAAAATCCATTGCACAACACTGTAAATCAATTTATGAACAAAATCATATAACAAGGTAACTGATCATCCCCATGAAAAGTGTTGGTGTGTTTCTTCTGTCCATTTTTGCTTGCTGAGCTGCTACCGTGGCTATAACACATCTGGTGAAAGGTAGCTTGTGTTATCTGGCGCACAGAACAATTCAACTGACAAAGGAGAGTCAGTGAATGTTGTTTGCTTGGACTTTCAGAAGGTCTTTGACAAGATGTCACACGTGAGGCTGCTAACAAGAGCCCATGATATTAAAGGAAAGACTCTAGCTTGGACAGGAGATTGGCTGTCTAGTGGGAGGCAAAGTGTGGTAATAATGGGGGCCTTTGGTTGGCTGCCGGTGACTGGTGATGTTCAACAGGGGTCAGTGTTGGGTCTGTTACTTTCCACATTATATGTAAGTGGTCTGTATGACGGAATTGATAGCTTTGTTGTCAAGTTTGCAGATTGTACAAAGATAGGTGGAGGTGTAGCAGATAGTGGCAGATGGAATACAGTGTAGGTGTCTCAACCAAGGACTCTGGTGTGGGATCAACGCTCCTTGCGCAGACAGGCTGCGGAACAGGTTTGGCACACTCGCTCGTGAGTATGAATGTTCCAACTAAGTAGTGTTTCATTATGGTGGTTTTTAACTCCCTTCTTTTCATTCTAGTCTTGTTGAGACTTGACCAAAAGCACAGCAACGTTTACACTTCCTGCTTACCTTCATCAGGAAAGAGGACTACTGTTTTGACAGATGGCTTTAAGGAGCGGTATTCATTTAGTGCTTAATTATTGCTTCTAGCAGCAGTGTTGGCACTTAACTTTCAGTCTGAGAGTTTTAGTTAACAGCCTTGTTGGCCTAGTGTTTATTGTTTTTCTTTAAGTTCTGCAACAGTTCTCATTAAGGTTGGTGATCTGTCAACCCACTTCACTGCCTCTTTCTCCACATTTGGGCCACCTCTGACAGGCGGGAGGTGTATGGTCTTGCACTTTGGTAGCAGGAACTAAGGAGTACATTATTTTCTAAATGGGAAGGAATTTCAGAAATTGAGGATGCAAAGGACTTATGAGTCCTGTAAGATTCCATAAAGGTAACTTGCACGTTGAGTTGGTAGTAAGGAAGGCAAATGCAATATTAACATTTATTTCAAGAGGACCAGAATACAAAAGTAGGATGTCATTTAAAAGGCATTGGTCAGAATGCATTTGGAGTATTGAGAGCAGTTTTGGATCCCATATCTAAGAAATGATGTGCTCACATTGGAAAAGGTCCAGAGGAGATTCACAAAAATGATCCTGGGATTGAAAGTGTTAATGTATGAGGATTGTTTGATACATTTTGCCTGTACTTACTGTTGAAGAGTGAAGGGGGATTTCATTGAAACCCTACCAAATATTGAAAGGTTTCGATAGAATGGATGTGAAGAGGATTTTACCCATATTTGAAGAATCTAGGACCAGACAGCACAGCCTGAGAATAGAAGGACACTTCTATTCTGAAACTTGGACTGTCCATTTTCTTTTTCAGATGCTGTCTAACCCCTGAAGCATCAATTTTTGATCCACATTCCACCATCTGCAATCTCAAGAGTCTCTGATATTGCTTTAGGTATCTGATTCTCAACCACTGTTTCAAATAATTTAATTGAATCCTTTATGGTCATCAATGTAGTCTCCAGTGATGTCATGACCTTGGCAAATATGCTCTTCCTTCTTCTATGAGGCAGCATTTGGAACAAAAATGACAATGCAACCTACTTGGATAGGTGGGTCTCAAGATATCGTAGCCCAGTTTTCGTAAAGTGAAGCCAGAATATTCTGGGAATACTTAGCTGATATGGTTAGTGTTAGTGGAGGAGGAAACAAAGTTAATGTTTGATTGGAACCAGAGAAAATTGGAGACATATCAAGCTTTATGCAAGTCAAGAAAAAAGGAGAAAAGGGACAGACAAAAAGATTAACAAAGAAGCTTTATTGTAGAGTAGAGGCAAGAGGTGAAATGGCAAAGGGAGTGAAAGTCTGAGGTGATAGTTAGGTATCAGGTAAACAGACTTATGATGGTTTACTTAAAATGAAGACTTTAGATTTAGATTATTTTAGATTTTTTTAGATGATGAGGACGTGCAGTCCTCTTTTATTGTCATTTACTAATGCATACATTAAGAAATGATACAATGTTCCTCCAGTATGATATCACAGAAACACAAGACAAACCAAGACTAAAAAAACTGACAAAAACCACATAATTATAACATGTAGTTACAACAGTGCAAAGCAATACTGTAATTTGATAAAGAACAGACAATGGGCACGGTAAAAAAACGTCTCAAAGTCTCTTGAAAGTCCCATCATCTCACGCAGACGGTAGAAGGAAGAAAAACTCTCCCTGCCATGAACCTCCAGCGCCACAAACTTGCCGATGCAGCACCCTGGAAGCACCCGACCACAGTCCGACTCTGAGTCCGTCCGAAAACTTTGAGCCTCCGACACCAAGCACCGTGCACTATCTCTACCAAGTGCTTCGACCTCGCACCCGGCAACAGGCAATAGGCAAAGCTGAGGATTTGGGGCCTTCCCCTCCGGAGATTCTCGATTGCACAGTAGCAGCGGCAGCGAAGCAGGCATTTCAGAAGTTTCACCAGATGTTCCTCCGTGCTTCTCACGTCTGCCTCCATCAAATCAGGATTGTGCACGGCCCCTACTTAACAAATACGATATTATTTTGGAGCGCCTGCGCGCGTTGCGTCGCGCCGCCATCTTCTCCTCCCCCCGACTTGTTACGTTAACCACTGCCATAAAAAAGGAATGGGAACTGCTGTTATAATTGGAAATTACTAAGTCTAGAATTTAAAAAAAGCTCTTTTCTGGAATGTTATTATGCTTATAGGGCCAATGTTCATAGTCCATGGACTGAATGACAAGTATATTATAATTGGAAATTAATGAGTGTGCAATTGAGAAAAAATAGTTTCTAAGATGTTATAATGCTGGTGGAGTCAGTATTCATAGCCCACATATAGTGGCCTGTGAACTGAATACATTTTGAGCCATTTTGCTGTGAAGTTAAGAATCATTCCTATGACTGGGACCAGAGTAACAATGGCTAGTTCAGGCAAGGGGAAAAAATAATGAAAGATGATTTTTTTGCAATTAATATAGTAATTTCATGGTAATGATTACTTACACTGACTTTTATTCCAGATGTACTTAATGAAGTCAATTCAAATTTTCATGTTGGGAGTTAAGTTAATGTTCCCAGCTCAATATAATAACCGTCACATTTGTATTTAGGTTTTAAATTGCAAAATCAAAAAATGGATTTCTGTTCTTTGAACTTCCAACGAGCTCTGTTTGAAACCATGAAGGGGGCCAAGGACAGCAGTCAGTGTGGGCGTGCACACAGTACTAAAGTCAAGCAGGCAGATGTGCGGGATTTCTGCTGTGGTGCAAATACAGATGTTCAGTATTGGGGACCACTCTTTCCTACATTGGCTTATGAAACTATAGCAGGTGTATGCTTACCCTCATGCAAATGCAGCAGGTGACTACAGAGCCACCTTAGTCACGAAGACAGCAGTACCCTTTATTATTATGCAGTTGGCATTTTGAAACAACAATAATAAGTAATTCCACCTACCCTCCACCTTTTTATTTTCCATTCCAGGCCTGAGGAAGGGTCTCAGCTCAAAATGGCGACTATCCATTTCCATAGATGCTGCCCGACTTGCTGCGTTCCTCCAGCATTTTGTTGGTGTTGCAGAGTAATTGAAGGCCCCGCCCACCCTTCATTCAACTCCCGTCAGGCCAAAGGTATGAAAGCCTGGAAGCACGTACCACCAGATTCAAGGACAGTTTCTATCCACTGTTATAAGGCTAATGAATGTTTCCATAATAAGATAAGATGGGCTCTTGACCTCACAGTCTAGCTGCACTACACTTTCTCTTTAGCTGTTGACCTTTTTTCTGCATTGTGTCATTGTTTTACCTTGTACTGCCTCAATTCACTGTGTAATAATTTGATCTGTATGAACAGTATGCAAGACAAGCTTTTTGCTGTGCTTTGGTACAAGTGACCATAAAAAACCAATTCCAAGTTCAAAATAAGAACACACAGAAAAAGTTAACATGCCACTTTTTAAATGGAAAAAAGATGAAAACAAGAGCTATGATACAGATCAACATATACTTTTCTAATCACACAATATTTTTAGAACAAAAGTCTGAATTATTCCAAAGGTCGGTGTGGGCTCCTATGAAGTATAATTGCAGTTCCTTTCCAAACAGATGAAAAGCTTTCCTATTATTTGAGTTGAAATTATTTTTCCAACTAAAACATATTAATTTTGACAACTGAAAAAGAATTAACATTGTCATGAACTTCTATAGCTTTGAAGTTTTCGTAAAATCATCAAGACTTTGATGCCTGTCTAGACTGAAAACAGAACCCTGCCACTTAAAGAAACCATCCCAGCAACCCTGCAATGTCATTGTGATCCAGAATAACAGTTATTTAGCACAAACAGTTGCAATATTAACTCTACAGTGGAGAACATTGCTTTAAAGCTTCAGGATAGTGAAAGTTAAATTTAAATATCAAACCCAAAATTCAAAGCATGTTGATTATCATAGAATGTATAAGTTATACACCTTGAAATTTGTCTGCTTACAGGCAGCTACAAAGCAAGGAGCCTGAATAATCCAAGTAAAAAAAGCAAAAACCACTGCGCAGAGAAAGAGAGAGAACAAAAAACACACATCATACAAACAACGGAAGCAGTCTGAGCCCCAGATCTGCTCCCAGAGTAACCAGAGAAGGGCCAAGCCTCGGTCCCCATTCCATCATACCAGCAGGGCAGAAACGCACAGCAGCCGGCTCAGTTCACAGGCTTGGTGTCGTAGAGAATGGAATAAACATTTGTGGGAGAGCGAGTGAAATCAGCACAACCGTCACCTCCGTACCCAACATTCAGGCTTCCAGTCTATTTGGCTGACGTTTAAATTGTACAAGCACCGGGCTGTGCCACGCTACAGGACCCGCAATCCAGGCACAGCAACACACCTGGGCCTCCCAGCCCGAAGCTGTTCTCGATTTCACCAAATCAGCGCAGTGCTTGGAGTGATCCAACCTCGTACCCGGATTAGTTGGACGGACATCGAAACTCTTCTGCATCAACTCCTCTCCAAATCTTCCACTCCATCTCCAATGGCGATACCAACTCCGTCTGTGACACCAGCTCAGACACGTTGCGCCTCACAATGCCCCAGCAAGGCACATCCCCTGAAGCAGCTTAACTTCTGTCTGTCTGCGGCGATAGTTCACCACAAATTGCTCCAGAAAAGATGTTATAAGTGATGTTTTTAGTCAAATCTCTTGCCTTATGTCTTACCAGTAAGCTGTCACACACCTTCTTAAACCAATGGCCACAAATAAAAATAAAGTGAGGTGTGTAGTCACTTCATGGCTGAGTATGTCAGTATCACAGATCTAAAGAATGACGCAGAAACTGTGATTAACTATTCAGCCCATTGTGCCTGTGAAAGATTTGTGGAAGAGTTTTCCATTTAGTTCCTTTGCCTTCTCCTTAGAACTCAGCAATTTTCCTTGATTCAACTGTTTTTTGAAAGATACTAAGGAATCTATTTCCATTGCTCTTTCAAGAAAGTTTATCAGATCAGAACATCACTGTAAAAAGAAACATGCCATACTTTTGGCAAGAAGCTTAAATTTATAGTAACTACCTATCTGCAAATGGAAAAAAAAGGATCTGCTGTTTGACCATAAGACAAAAAGACCATATGAGATATGAGCAGAATTAGGCCATTCAGTCCATTGAGTCTGCTCTGCCATGTCATCATGGCTGATCCATTTTCCCTCTCAACCCTACTCTCCTGCCCCTCTCCCCATAACCTTTTACACCCTGACAAATCAGGAACCTATCAACCTCCACCTTAAGTATACTCATTGACCTTCCCTCCACAGATTCGCCACTATCTGGCTAAAGAAATTCCTCCTCATCACCGTTCTAAATGGACACCCCTCTATTCTGAGGCTGTGCCACCTGGTTCTATAGGAAACATCCTCTCCACATCCACTCTATCCAGATCTTTCAATATTCAATAAGTTTCACTCTGATCCACCCTCATTCTTCTAAATTCCAGCAAGTACAGGCCCAGAGCCATCAACCACTCCTCACACGATAACCCTTTCATTCCTGGTATCATTCTTGTGAACTTCCACTGAACCCTATTGAATGTCTGTGCATCCTTCCTTGAATAAGTGGCCCAAAACTGTTCACAATGCTCCCAATGAGGCCTCACCAGTGCCTTATAAAGCCTTCGCCTTGCATCCTTACTTTTATATTCCAGTCCTTTTAAAATTGCATTTGCTTTCCTCACCACCAACTCAAGCTGCAAGTTAACCTTTAGGGAGTCCTGCATGAGGACTTCCAATCACTTTACACATCTGATTTTTGAATTTCCTGCCCATTTAGAAAATAGTCTATGCCTTGTTCCTTGGGACAAAGTGCATAAGCATACACTTCCTAACACTTGCCTATTCTCCTAATCTGTCTAAGTCCTTCTGCAACCTCTCTGCTTCCTTAAAGCTACCTGCCCCTCCACCTATCTTCATATCACCCACAAACATTGCCACAAAGCTATCAATTCTATCATCCAAACGATTGACATATAACGTAAAAAGAAATGGTCCCAACCTGACCGCTGCAGAATACCACTAGTCTCTAGCAGCCAACCAGAAAAAGCTCCCTTTATTCCCACACTTTGCCTCCTGCTCATCAGCCAATCCTCTATCCATGCTAGTATCTTTCCTGTAATACCACAGGCTTTTAACCTGTAAGCAGCCTCACATTGTCAAAAGCCTTCTGAAAATCCTGCTTGTTACTTACTCAAAGAATTCCAATAGATTTATCAGGCAAGATATTTCCTTAAGGAAACTATGCTGACTTTTGCCTATTTTATCATATGGCTCCAAGTAACCTTAGACTTTATGCTTAACAATTGACTCCAACATCTTTATAACTACTGAGGTCAGATTAACTGGCCTATAATTCCTTTCTTCTGCCTCCCTCCAGTCTTGTCCACTATTTCCTTGTCCCTAATTACTACCTCTCCTGCATTATTTTTCTGCAATCCAATATCTACTTGACTCTCTTTTACTCTTTAATATATATGAGAAAACATTTGGAATCCTCTTCAATATTATTGGCTAGCTTATCTTCATACTTCATCTTTTCCCTCCTTATGGCTTTTGGTTGCCTTCTGTCGGTTTTTAAAAGCTTCCCAATCCTTTAACTTCCCATTAATTTTTGCTCCATTATAAGCCATCTCATTTGTTTGCTTTTATGTTGTTTTTAACTGTCCTTGTTAGCCTCAGTTTCTTTATCCTTTCTTCAGAATAATTCTTCTTTGGGATGTGTCTATCCTGCGCCTTCGTAATAAAAATATCAAGCTATTCTGCCTTCACCCCTGTTAGTGTCCCTTTCCAATTGACTTTGGCCAGCTCCTCTCTCTTGCTTCTGTAGTTCCCTTTACTTCACTGTTAATACAACTCTTTCTTTCAATAGCTTCTCTCTTTCAAATTGCAGAGTGAAGTCTATCATATTATAATCACTGTAAGGTTCTCTTACTTTAAACTCCCTAATCAAATTGGCTTCATCACACAGCACCAAGTCCAGAATAGCCTTTGCCCAAGTGGGCTCAGCCACAAGCTGCTTTGAAAAGCCATCTCGTAGACATTTTACAAATTTTACAAATTCTACATCTTCTGATCCAATGTCACCTCCTTCTAAGGATTTGATTTCATTTTTTACCAACAGAGACACTCCAGCCACTCTGCCTACATTTCTGACCTTTTGATACAATGTGTTGCCATAGGACGGTGTCTGGGAACGGACCCAAGTGCAAGACACAGACACTGAAGTACTACGGATAGGACTAGGATACAGGGTGAGGGCAAGGACATGGACATGAAAAACTGGGAACCCGGAACAGGACTGGACAAGGGAGTTAGGAGCCTGGGCTTGGACTCTGAGCCAGAGACTGGACAAGGACCCAGTACCTGGGTCTTGCCTCTGGCTCGGACCCAAGAACTAGGCAAGGATGAGGCTTGGCTGGCAGGCAGGATGAGGCTGGAGTCTTCCGGCTTGAGGCTAGGCAGGAGGCCGGAGTCTTCCGGCCTGAGGCTAGGCAGGAGACCGGAGTCTTCCGGCTTGAGGCTAGGCAGGAGGCTGGAGTCTTCCGGCTTGAGGCTAGGCAGGCTCCTCCTGGGCAGGGCACGGTTCACCTGGGCAGGGAGCGGATCACCACCCGATGGAGGCATGGGACAGGAAGGGACAGAACCAACTGCAGGCAACAACAAGACGGCCTGGCTTACCCGACGGAGGCAAGGGACAGGAACGGACAGAATCAATTGCAGGTAACGGCAAGACGGCCTGGCTTACCCGACGGAGGCAAGGGACAGGAAAAGAGCTAGGTACGGGGTGGCTCCAGGACAAGACAGCAAGACAAGGCAAGGCTTCAGACAATGCAAGGCACTACAGAACTTCAGACGAGGCGAGAGTTACCGGCAAGACAAGGCAGGGCTTCAGGCATTGCAAGGTGAAACAAGAACTTCAGGCGAGGCGAGAGTTACCAGCAAGGCTTCAGGCGAGGAAACAGAAGGCAGAGGAAGGGATACAAGGAGTAAGGACAAGAACAATCCAGCAGCCATGCCTTGGTCTCTGAAGATATTTATGCAGCCAGCCCCAATGAGCATCAGCTGCCTCAATTAGAGCTCAACAAGAACAGAAACAAGGTAGACAGGAAAACCTGGAGCAAGGGTCGATGGACCAGACCGTGACATATGTATCCTTGGAAGTTAAGCTCCCAACTATGATCTTCTTTCAGCCAGTTTGTCTTGCCAAAGAAACCCTCAATTACCTGGAGCAACACACAAAGGAGCTGGAGGAACTCAGTGTGTTGCTTCAGATTTCCAGCATCTGCAGTCTCGCATCTCTCCTTCAGTTATGTGCCCCAAACCCTGTGCATTGCGATAGGAAATCTGGAAAATGTCCTCAGATAGCTCCAGGAGGAACCAGGATAGCGGAAACTTTGACGACTGTAAGCAAAGCATTGCTGCCTTTTCCAGTTGAGGTTCAGGTTTTTCCACAGGAAAGCTTATTTTACTTACTCAGATCTTCATTGCTGGCAAGATTACCGTTTATTGTACACCCTTGAATGCTCTTGACTCGGTAGAGATGAATCACCTTTTTGAGGTTTTGCAGCCCTTCCAGGAAAGGTACTTCCATAATGACATTGAGAAAGGGAGTTGCAGAACGTAGCTCTGGCCACAATAGTGGAATGGTGACTTACCCGCAAGTCAGGATAGTGCTTGGCTTTGGAAGGGTATTTCCCAGTGTTGGGTAACGAAGCAGCTGTGAGCATGTGTACGTGTATTTGTTGGCTTTAAAAGAAAAGCCTTCCCTTGTTTTCTTTCTCACGTTAATGTTAATGGCAAGGTTTAGGAACTTGAGGTATACCACCTTGAGTTTTATTTTCTTGCAGACATTCACAGTAGAACGATGAAATATGATGAAATTAACGAAAACTACTCACAAACGAGACAACCAATGTGCAAAAGAAAAACTTCACAAATGCAATAAATAATGCTGAGAACATGAGCTGTAGATTCCTTGAAGGATAGGATGGATGGTAAGGAAGTAAAGATAGTGTGCAGTCAGACTGTCAGGAAGGGCAGGCAAGTGATGGGACTTCACTGCAGCCAACAGGCTGAGTATCAAAACATTAGGGATGCAGAATCAGAAAGGATAGCAAATACGGTAGTCAAGGTGTTGTATCTAGATGCGTGTACTATAAGAAATAAGGTGGATTATCTTATACCTCAGATTTCTGCACAGTTTTGGCATCTGCTCAACTGGTGAAGAGTAACCTGAATGATATGTTTTGCTTTACAAGATCAAACAGGTGTAACAAGAGCTTGAATGATAAAATCTCTATATCAAGGTGATTGCATCTCCCAATGTACAATTAAAATGGTACTCTGCTTTTGACAAACTTAAGAAAGTACGTAAACTCATTTGCTAATGTAATTTAGTACTTAATATTTTTTCTTTGGGATTCTAAGAGAGGCAGAAATTATATCTCTGTTGACAGAAAATTCCAAAGTATTTCCAACTCATTTAACATTTTTCTTTAGTATTCTAAGAGTGGCAGAGATTATATTTCAATACAGAGAATATTCCAAATAAATGAGTCATTCAAATTTCAAAGATGCTCAGAATTTTGAAAATGAAACCTAGCGAAATGATACAAATCTGAAACAAGAACAGAAAATATTGGAAACAGTCAGCAAGCCAGGGAAGGAAAACAGCCTATATGAGACTCCAGACTTTTAATTTACTTAAAGAATGGACTAGTAATCATGGTCACTCATAGTTTGATAGTAAATGCCGTCTTTTTCAATGATATATTTTATTATTAAACATTAAAGTACCTTAAGCCATCAACTGTTTAATAAACTGGAAACCTACTATAATCCACCCTTAAAACAAAGCATTTGCTGTAGCTCAACATGAAGCTAACAGGTGAATTCTGCTCTAAGTGAATTATAGGAACAATGAATTCATCAGATATTTGGCCAACCAAGACACTCAGCTCCAAGAAGAGTTCTGACAATGGGCCGTTGACCTGAAATGTTAAATCAGTTTCATGCTCCAGAGATGCCGACTGACTTGCTGGGTACCTCCACATTTTCTTTTTTTTTCCGTAAGTGAAGATGCTTACTCTACTTCAGAGCTAAAAATGCATCATTCATTAGGAAATGTCTTCTGTGAAACAGCTCACATAGTAATGTTTCACAATCTTTTCCAATTTCCATTCCTTTCCTCCAGGCACCTCAGTGATTGTGGGATAATCCTTCTTATCTAGTCTGTGAAATGATCTTGCCTAACTAGCCACGGAAAGGTTTGAATTCCCACATTAAAAGGACTGTCAATCTTTTTTGTGCTCTGTACAGTGTACGTAGATGTCATTTGTGAAACTATTAGCATGCTTAAGACATATCATTATCTTAGATCTTATGGGGCTATAAAACTCAATGAAAAAAATCTCTTTCAAATTAAGTTTCTTTCTTTATACATCAAGATCCTCTGAATGGTGAACTCACTTTCTACTGAAGCCCAGTTTTTCCGTTTGCAAAATTGGAGTCTGTATTTTACAGTTAATTTTGTGCACACATTATTCAAGTAAAACCTCACTCCAAGTGCTATGGCTTACTAAAGACATAAGAACCACATCTTGTGGAATATAAAACCTGTTAAAATTCAAATAAGGTGGAGTTCAGTTCTTACTTTCCGTACTACCCCCATAAGAAGCAAAAGCTACCTTGTATTTAAAGATAATTCTCTTTCATCCCTTGCATTTGAATTTCATTTATTCATTTTTGACTATGCCATGAAAATATGCTTTCCATTATATTCACTGTCCTATAATCCTTTCCACAACAAGAATACTAGGATCTTGCGTGGAATTCTTTTGAATAATATTACTGGATTTTACTTAGGTGTAAAGTTTTTTCTCCCTCTCCCCAGTCCAGTACCTTGCCATTCCTGGATGCTGTAATTGTTTTGATCACTTCATGTAAGAGAGGAAAACTTGCCAGATTTCTTGGTCCAGATGAGTATCTTGATGTTTGTGCATATTTTAAATACTGTATATACTTTCAAGCGTGTTTACAAATCTGGGCCCACCTGCGTATATGTGTATTAAACATCTTGAGTGAATGAAGCTATTTGCACATGATATCTGAAGCTTTCTGCTGGCCAAAAAAAATCCTTCGCAAAAAGCAACCAACTTCAGGGGTGATTGGTGAAGGAAGATCTGTATGGGTATACATGACTCCCACTTCAGAGTTATAGAGTTATGGAGCACTACAGCACAGAACAAGCTCTTTGGCCCATCTATTCCATGCAAAACTATTATCCTGCCTAGTCTCATTGACCCCCGTCTGTACCATACCCCTCCCATATATGCACTTAGCCAAATTTCTCTTCGATGTTCAAATCGAACCACGAACCCACATCCACCATTTCTTCTGGCAGCTCTCAACACCACCTGAGTGAAGAAGTTCCCCCTCAAGGTTCCCCTTAAATATTTCACCTTTCACCCTTAACCTATGACTTCTAGTCTCACCCATCCTCAATAGAAAAGTAAGCAAGAGAAAATCTGCAGATGCTGGAAATCCAAGCAACACACACAAAATGCTGGAAGAACTCAGCAGGCCAGTCAGTATCTGTGGTAAAGAGTAAAGAGTGGACGTTTTGGGCTGAGACCCTTCATCAGTACACCTTATCCATAGATGCTGCCTGGCCTGCTGAATTGCTCCAGCATTTTGTGCGTGTTGTTCAGTAGAAAAAGCCTGCTTTCATTTATCCTACATATACCCCACATAATTTTGTATACCACTATAAAATTTCTCCTTATTCTCCTCATTCTCCTACCCTCCAGGAAATAAAGTCCTAAACTATTCATTCAACTATTCCCCATAACTCAGGTCCTCGAGTCCTGGCAACATCCTTGTAAATTTTGCCTGTACTCTTTCAATCTTATTTATACTTGTACCTTTCCTGTAGGCAGGTGACCAGAACTGCACACAGTACTCTAAATTAGGCCTCACCAATGTCTTATACAACTTCAATATAACATCCCAACTCTTGTACTCAGTACTTTGAATTTATGAAGGTCAATGTGCCAAAGGTTCTCTTTATGAGCCTATCTACCTGTGATGTCATCTTCAAGGAATTATGGATCTGTATTCCAAGATCCTTCTGTTCTATCACAATTCTCAATGCCCCAAGATTCACTGTGTAGCCCTACGCTGGTTGGTCCTCTCACACTTGTCTGCGTTAAATTCCATCTGCCACTTTTCAGCCTATTTTTCCAGCTGGTCCAGATCCTGCTACATGCTTTGATAGCCTTCTTCAATGTTCACTGTCCCTAACCTTTGTGTCAACTGCAAACTTCTTGATCCGGGTAATCACGTTATCATCCAGATCATTTATATAGATGACAAACAAGAACGGACCAGGCACTGATCCTTGAGCACACTACTAAGTCACAGGCCTCCAGTTAAAGAGGCAACCATCTGCTACCACTCCCTGGCTTCTCCCACAAAGCCAATGTCTCATCCACTTTACTATCTCATCTTGAATGCCGAGTAACTGAACTTTCTTGACCAACCTCCTATGCGGGACTTTGTCAAACACCTTGTTAAAGTCCATGTGGACAACATCTACTGCATTTCCTTCATCAACTTCCCTTGTAACCTCCACAAAAAACTCTATGAGATTAGTTAGATATGACATATCATGTACTAAACCATGTTGATTACCTCTAATTAATCCCTGTCTATCCAAATACTGAAATATTTTGTCTCTTAGAATACCTTCCAATAATTTACCTACTACTGACGTCAAACACACTGGCCTTTAATTTCCTTGCTTATTGTTGGAGTCTTTCTTAAACAACAGAACAACATTAGCTATCCTCCAATCCTCTGGCACCTCACCATGTAAAGACATTTTAAATACCTTTGTTAGGGCCCCTGCGATTTCTGCATTAGCCTCCCACAAGGTATGAGGAGACATCTTGTTAGGGACTGGGGATTTATCGACCCTACTTTGTCTCAAGACAGCAAGCACCTCCTCATCTGTAATCTGTTTGTAGTCCATGACTTCACTGCTGTTTTGCCTCAGTACTATAGACACTGTGTCCATCTCTTGAGTAAATACAGAAGCAAAAAGTGCATTTAAGGCTTTCCCATCTCTTTCGGCTCCATCACGCTGACCTTCAAGAGGACCAGTTTTGTTCCTTGCAATCCTCCTAATATATCTATAAAAGCCCTGGGATTCTCCTTCACCTTGTTTGCTAGAATACCCTCATGCCTTTTTTTACACATGCCTAATTTACCCCTTAAGTGTCAAGCATTTTGTATACCCTTCAAATACCTGATTTCTTTCTTCCTGCCTGTACCTGCTATGCACCTCCTTCTTCTTAACTGAGAACTCAGTATCTCTCAAAGAACAAGGTTCCCTAAACCTGTTAGCCCTGCCTTTTATTCTGACAGAAACAGACAAACTCTATTTTACTTTCAAAGGCTTCCTACTTACCAAGCATCCATTTGCTGGGAAAAAAAATCCCGTTCCATACTTACTGGGTCCATTCTAATGCCTCAAAATTGCCCTTTCTCAATTTAGAGTCACAACCCGAGGACCAGACTAAACTTCTTCATAACTATCTTGAAACTACTGGAATTATGATAACTAGATCCATAGTGTTCCCTACTCACTCTCCTGTGACCTGCCCTGTCTTGTTCCCTAATAGGAGATCAGTATCACGCTCTCTCTAGTTGAGACCTCTAGATATTGATTAAAGAAACCTTCCTGAACATATTTGACAAACTATATCCCATCCAGCCCTCTTACAGTTTGGGAGTCCCAGTCAATTCAATCACAACCTTTTATTTCTTACAACTGTCTGATATCTCTCGACAAATTTGTTCCTTTAAGTTCTGCTGACTATTGGGTGATCTATAATATCATCCCACTGACGTGGTCATCCCTTTCTTATTCCTCAGTTCCACCCATATTTCCTTAGTAGATGAGCCTTCCAGTCTGTCTTGTCTAAACACTGCCATGATATTTTCCCTGACTGGTAATCCCATCCTTTTATTCCCTCCTGCTCTGTCATGCCCAGATGGAACTCTGGAACACTGAGCTTCCGGTCCTGTCCCTCATTCAACTATGTCTGCCTGGAGGTCGCTGACCAGTGGTTTGGCTGGAAATCTGTTCTGGGACCCCTTCCCTTCGTGATTTTTAGAAATAAATTGGATGTTTAAGTGGGAGGGTGAGTTAGTGAGCTTGCAGATGACACAAAGATTGGTGGAATTGTGAATAACATGGAGGGTTGCTGTAGGTTACGACGCAACCTTCTCAGGCTGCAAATCTAGGGTAAGAAGTGGCAGAAGGAGTTCAGTCCAGACAAGTGTGAAGTCATTGACTTTGGAAAGTCAAATTTGAAGGCAGAATCCAGGGTGAATGGCAAGGTTCTTTGCAGTGTGGGTGAACAGCAGGATCTTGGCGACCCATATCCATACATATCTCAAATTTGCTGTGCTTGTTGACAGGGTTGTTGAGGAAGTGTATGACGTGTCGCCCTTCCTTACTCAGGGCATTGAGCTCAAGAGCCACGAGGTAATATTAGATCTCTATAAAACCCTGGTTAGACCACACTTGGAATATTGTGGTCGGTTCTGATCACCTCATTATAGGAAGGATGTGGAAGCTTTAGAGAGGGCACAGAAGAGACCTACCAGGATGCTTTCAGGACTGGAGGGCTTGCTGAGACTTGGTAGAGGTGTACAGGGTGATGAGAGGCATAGATAGAGTGGATAGCTAGAGATTTTTTTTCCCATTGCAGAAATGGCTAATATGAAGGAACATAATTTTAAGATAATTGGAGCATAGACTTTGCACTGACCTTGATACAACTCAGAACATTAGTCCCACCATACTCAACCTGGCTTTGTATGTAGGCATAACAACATTATTCTCCACAACCACTCCACCATCCGTCCTGACACACTGGTACCCATCCTTGGCATTTTGACAGGGTTGTTAAGAAAGCATTTGACGTGTTGGTCTTCATTACCCAGGGACTGAGAGGCGCGAGGTGCTCTTTAAAGTGGGGATGGGGTGAGTCGTAATAACTATTAGATTCTGACTTTCAATGGATTAAAGTTAGGAAAGGAGGTTGGGTCGAGCTGAAACAATTGCAGTTTTAATGAAGAAAGGTTTAGGTACTGTAGTCTGTAGAGTCAAACTTAGCGTACAACCTGTCTCTAGAGCAAATGGTACATTAGTTTAAATCATTGGTAATGGTTATGCTTGTCTCACACTAAAATTGCTGAGAAATTGTTCGGAATTGAGACATTTTGCAACTAGTGTCATCAATAAGAGCTGTGGTGTACGTTAGAGCTGACAGTCAAATACGTGTCAAATGGTAGTTAATGACTTAGAGCATCAAAGCTGTATTTACTCTGGACATACTATACATAAAACAGGAAGATAAGTAAACTGTGAGCATTCCACTCACAAACAGAATGCTTCAACTGTCCAACTAAGAGAGAAAAGGATAAATTGACTTTGTACATCAAAACTATTAGTGGTGGCTGGAGTGTAAATGCAATCACACATGGGCAGACATTTTGTTATTTGACTGGCATTGTGTGTTGAATTGGGTACTCATTCCATTACCCAAACATTAAATCAATACACTCAGGTAAGCTTGAATGTGAATTTCTGTGTCATGATTTCCATGCTCAGATCATAAAAGACTTACAGGATTATTTCATAAAATGAATACATGCCAACGTCAGGCATTAGATGCAGTCATGCTTGGCCATATCTAGGATTTTTTCATTCTATTTCCAAGTAGTCCTGCTGTCATTGTTAAGACAGGACCAAAGGATAGACAACTGCAAGGAAATGACTCATGATGAGAATTTACACATTTTTGCAATCTGCAATTGAAATTCTCCACTATCCTCTACAGTCTCTTAGTTGACATTAGCATAAATTAGACGTGGTGATTCTGGGCTGGTGCCCCTGACTGAGACGTTGCAGGAGAACATGGAACATCGGGAGCAGTGGGTTAGCTGCCAGGGGTCGTGCGTCTCGAGAGCTGCGTCTTTTTGGGGCTGACGCTCTGGGCGCAGAGCTCGGGAAAAGCGACGCAACAGACTTAACATCGTACATCAACGAGTTGTTTGTTATGTCTCTCCTCTCGCTGTGAAATGGGAGGCCTCTTTTTCCCTTATTAGGGAGAGAGAGAGAGCCTGTGGTATGTCAAATCACCGGGTGAACGAGTAGTTTTTGGGGTACTGCACATCTGTGTCTTTATATTGATGCTTGCTGCATGCTTGAGTGCTCAGTGAAGCTCTTTTCTGGTAGCTATGGGGGAGGTCGTCACCTTGCTGCTGCTTCTGCATGGGAGGGGGAGCGAGGGGGGCTTTTGGGTTCTAATGTTAAACTGTCTTTCATTCTTTGGAGAACTCCTCTGTTTTCGTGGATTTCGCAAAGAACAAGAATTTCAGGATGTATATTGTATGCATTTCTCTGACATTAAATGCACCTACTGAACCTATCGAACATTGTTTTGTGGGTGGTCCATTTCCCAGTGAGTGGAGACGATAAAGGCAAACATCACATACAGGAGCAAGGATAGTGAAGGTGACGTTGAAGGTCCCAATAGCCATTACAGGAACACTGACCTATTCATTTAGAGCAGGGGTTTCCAACCTTTTGTATGCCATGAACCAATACCATTAAACAAGGGGTCTGTGGAGCCCAGGGGAAACCCCTGATTTAGAGAGTCATTAAGCATCAACCCTGCAGAAAATTTTTTGGTTAATTCAAGTACATGTACAGGAATTCTCTTTTTTTTTTTGGCGTGTGCGTGCGTGCATGTGCGTCTGTGTGTGTGCGTCTGCGTGCATGCGTCTGTGCATGTGCAATGTTGGCAGGACGATGTCTTTACAAGGCACGGAGTGAGAGAGAGACTGTGTGGCGTGCCACCCCCCACACAGACATTTCGCAGCATTTTTCCCTTTATTTTATGAGGCCGAGTTGCGATCTCGACACTCAACCCGGCACCGATGGAAAGCGTACTCGGGAGCGGACCCGGCTGGGTTCGAACCTGGGAACTTCTGCTCCAGAATCCGGCGCTGATGTCATTGCGCCACCAGCCGGCCCTGTACAGGAATCCTTAAACCTCTTGGTCAGCTTGTTGACAAGTTTCTGATCTTGAGTTTAGGAACAGAACAGGTGCAGTTAGACGGACGTACAGCTCCTGCCTCATGGCTCCAGTGAACTAGCTTCAATACTGACCTTCTGGTGCTTTCTGTGTGGAGTTTGCGTGTTTTCCCTGTGACTGGATTTCCTTGGCTGCTCTGCTTTCATCCCACAGCCCAAAGATCTGCAGTTTTGTAGGCAATGGGTCAATGTAAGTAACTCCTACTATGTGGAGGAGAGGCAGAATCCCGAAGAATTGATAGGAATGTGGGAGGAATAAGATTAGATTAGTGTGAAATTAGCATAACTGTGTGCTTGATGTAGGTTTGTACAGGGAAATGGTGAAGGAACATGGAGAAGATTAGATTATTGGATGATTCTGCCCTCCGCTGCAGGCATCAGCTGGCATGGCTACTTTTCCTGGGAGAAAGGTTGGTTTGGGACAGGAAGGGCCAGAGTACTTGGGAATGGGACTGAGGAGTTTTGTTCAAACTAACTGGAGATGAGGGTAATGAGTGGACATGGGGCAACTTCATTGAGTTTCTAGAGGAAAGTGCAGGGGGAGGAGAGGGTTAAGAGGGTAGGGAAGGTGTTGGAGAGTAGTGGGTGCTGACAACAGGGGGGTGAAGTGAAAGTGGTGAGAATAGGCAGGGTGAAGAGAGGGACTGGAGAGTGGATTCTAGAGAACAGGAGAAGTAGAGCAGACGAGGAAAGTGAGGGATGGGAGGTGGCGTGGGAGGGCAGAGGGCTGGAGTGGGAGTCATCGAGATCTGGAGTGGGGGAGTATAGATCACAGAGATGGGAACAAGGAGCGGAGGGCAAGGGTGGAGAACGGTGGAAGGAAAGGGGGTGGAGGGCAGCAGTGGAAGGAGATCAGAGGGTAGAGCGTTCGGGTCGGGTGGGATCTTTGCCCGTAAGGGACAGGGGCAAAGAGAGTGGTGTTTAAACAGAGATAGAGCGCGGAATAAGGCCCTTTGGGCCCTTCAAGCCGCGCTGCCCAGCAACCCCTCATTTAACCCTCGCCTACTCACAAGGAAGGAAAGTAAAGGAAATGAGGAGAGATTGAGGGAGGGACCCTGGAGGTAGTGGAAGCGAGGGAATGAGGAGCAATTTCTTTGCCAGAGGGTGGGAAACCTGTGGGATTCATTGCTGCAGATGACTGCAGAGGTCAAGTAATTGAGCATGTTTAAAGTGGAGCTTGATAGATTTTTGATTGGTAAGGGTGTCAAATGATACAGGGAGAAGGCAGGAGAACGGGGTTGGGAAGGACACTAAATCAGCCTTGATGAAATGGCAGAGCAGACTCGATGGGCCGAATGGACTAATTCTGTGCCTCTGTTTTACACTCTTACGTGAGGGTTGAAGCAAGGAGGGAGGTGGTTATGGAATGCCTATGAAGGAAGAGTTTGTAAGGAGTGGAAAGGAGGAAGAGTTAGGGAATGGGATTGATGGAGGGAGGGAAGGTCTTGGGGGTGAAGGAACTGAAGGAAGGATTACAGGGGAACGGATCGAGTGAAAGGGGTGTGAAAAAGACATGATAAAAAGCATGTGTATCTGTATTCTGGCATGAATTACAGGTAACTTTCACCACCACCCTAACAGCAGATAAAATACAAAGACCGAAATGATAGCTCGATCGCTGTAATTGCAACCACTTTCTTTATTTGCAGGAATGCATTTGCTTCTATGTGATTTGTGTAACAAAAGACCGGAGAAAATATAAAGAAAGGGGAGTTTATAATTAGAATTACTCAGCCTTTCTCCTATTATGCCTTTCAGCTTGTGCTGGGTAACATAATGAACCTTACCTTGTTGACAGGAATTTGAATCTAGTTATGCAGAGATACATGCAGACAATTTTTCTATCAAGAACCTGACATATTTTATTTTTTCTTGTTTGAGAATGAAATAATGTTACAGGATGTTGCTTCAGCTTCAAGTCAGCAGAGGGTGTTGGGAACATTTGTGCTGTTATATACAATTTTAATTATAAACTGATTTGCATGCATAATTAATGTAAGCTTCTGCCTGTGAACAGATGCCAGTTGTTAATTTGATTATTCCATGACTAATTTGATGCAATGCAAATTCCTCAAAGGTATCTCTTCTGAAAGCAATAAAACTGACTAATGTAAAGCAGAATTCACTTGGACAGGAAGAAAAGCCCTAGCTTACAGCTGCCACCGACTCCAGGCACTTATTGGCAGTGGCAGAGCACACTTGGACCACCTTTGGGACCTGAATAAGAGAGGAAGACCGCCGTGAAGACTCTACGTCGTAGAGTCATAGAAAAGTGTAACACAGAAACATTCCCTTCAGCCCATCTAGTCCGTGCTGAACCATATAACTTGTCTACTCCCATCAACCTGCACTGGGACCATCGCCCTCCATTCTCCTCCCATCCACGTACCAATCCAAACTTCTCTTAAACATTGAAATCTAGCTAGCAGGCACGGCTTGTGCTGGCAGCTCGTTCCACCCTCTCACAACCCTCTGAAAGAAGAAGTTTGCCCTCACCTACCTCTTAAAGTGTTGAACAATCTTAGTGAATCAAATCAAAATCACAAATCCCGGCATAAAGCATAGAGGTAATTAGAGTGTGGATTGTTGATGTCCTGAAGTTGGTCCTTCTAGATCTGGGTTGATGCACCTTTTCATCATATTTGTATAGTCTGATCCCAAAGACCATCAATATTCAGAATAAGAACATTATTTTTGCCTTTGGAGGGTTGTATATCTTAGGGAACATGTAAATCTCCATTGGAAAATAACTTAGATTTAATCAAGACCATTTTGCAGACTAAGAACAGCAGGATCAGAATCAGAATCAGGTTTATTATCACCGGCATGTGTCATGAAATTTGTTACCTTAGCAGCAGCAGTTCATTGCAATACATGATAATATAGAAAGAAAATCAATCAATCAATTACAGTAAGTATATAGAATCAATTAAGATAGTGCAAAACAGAAATAATGTATATTAAAAAAGTGAGTTATTGTTCATGGGTTCAATGTCCACTTAGGAATCATATGGCAGAGGGGAAGAAGCTGATCCTGAATTCACATGTAACCATTTACTCAAAACATATGTCTTTAACTTTTGCTGCAGTGCAATAGAGGTGTTTTCGATGCTGCAGTCAGTACTGATAAGGTGGGTTGGCATTGTCCATATGAAGCTACTTCATAGCAGGACGGTTACTGTGCCATTAAAAATGCAGAGAACTATTATGACCAGATGGAAATCCCCAATTAGGTTATCATTGTTCCTGATGTAAATTTAATCAGGCTTTGAACTAATGGAATTGAATGCTATGGAGAAGGACGCTGAACGGATTATGCTTGCAGGGGCTACATGCTTAATAGAATCATGTAATCATGTCGAACAGTTGCTGAAGTCTAGCTTTCTAAATATGGAGCCTTGCTTGCCAACGAGATACTATTGCAATATCATTATACATGCATTGTCTGTGTGCGTGTGTGTGTGTGTGTGTGTGTGTGTGTGGGGTGGGGGTGGTATTAGTGCAGGTAGTGGGGGCTATGGGCTAACTTTAAAGGCAGATAACCCTCTGAAAAGTGAATGCCAGTTTGCAACATCGTGCACTGTATGATAAACTCAAAGTGAGCAAGGAGCTTGGCCTTAAGAGATCCTTGTGAATACTTTAGAGATTCACCATGTATGGTTTAGGATAAGAAAGGTTTCGAGGGTTATGGGCAAGATGCGGGCAGGTGGGACTAGCTTAGACCGCCATCTTGTCAGTATGGGTGAAATGAGCCGAAGGGCTTGTTCCCGTGCTCTATCACTCTATGACTCTAATCTGCTGTCACTCAATGAGGAAGAATAGAGTAACGACAAAATCTATACCAAGGATTGTGCCCTGGAGATCTAACATAAGTGCCCCATATCTCTTGCTTGTGCATGCGTACCCTCCAAGCTGATAAAGTCCCACTTGCGGTGAATGGCGTGGATGGCTTCTCGCAGCAAGGTTGAGTCTGCGGTTAATTACACTTGCTGAAATGGTTTCCCGGACCAACGTTTTCAAGGAAAGATCATTGAGATTTTCTGACATTTGCAATCAATGTGATTTAGCATTTCCTTTAAACGAGCTAAATCTTCTGTCAGCCTGAAATAAGGAAAAGAGACTTTACATATTCAATCACTCCAAGTATTTTCTACAAGAATAGAATTGCTGCTGCTTTAGTGAGCACAAAGAAATATTTGTCTTAGCATAAAAACCATTTGATGCCATTATTCTAATGAAACCATGCCTATTTGATGGATGTGAATTAAAGGAAAAATAAAAAACAATACACACAAAACACTGTAGGAATTCAGCAGGTCATGTAGCATCTATGGAAAAGAATGAACGGTCAACGTTTCGGGCTGAGCCCCTTCCTCAGGACTGAGAAGGAAAGGGGAAGATGTCAGAATAAAAAGGTAGGGGGACAGGAAGGGGGCTAGCTAGAAGGTGATGGGTGGGAAAGGCCATGGGTTGGAGTAGGGAGAATCTGATAGGAGTGGAGAGTGGACCATGGGAGAAAGGGAAGGAGGAGAGGACCCAGGGGGAAGTAATAAGCAGGTCAGAGTGGGGAGAAGGGGAAGGTAGTGGGGGAATTTGATTACTGGAAGGAGAAATCGATATTCATGCCATCAAGTTGGAGGGTATCCAGACAGAATATAAGATGTTGCTCCTCCACCCTGAGTCTGGCCTCATCTTGGCGCAAGAGGAGGCCATGGATTGACGTGTCAGAACTGGAATGTGATTTGAAATTAAAATGTTTGGCCACTGGGAAGCCCCTCTCGTGGCGGATGTTGCGGAAGTGCTCAACAAAGCGGTCCCCCAATTTACGATGGGTCTCAGCAATATAGGCGAAGTTGCATCGGGAGCACCGGACCAATAGATGGCTACAGCAGATTCGCAAGGGAAGTGTCGCCTCACCTGGAAGGGCTGTTTGGGGCCCTGAATTGAGCTGAGGGAGGAGGCGTAGGGGCAGATGTAGAATGTAGGCTGCTAGCAGGGATAAGTGCCTGGAGGGAGGTTAGTGAGGAGGGATGAATGAACAAGGGTATCATGGAGGGAGTGATATGTTTGGAGACAGGTGTATTTCCATATGAAGAGTATAAATGTTCACGTATTAATTTATTATTGTACGTTCACTCTTATAGTTTATCACATTGAGTAACTTGGGTCAATGTTTCAAACCCCTTCATGGATGTTGTTCGTCCATCGATGACGTCGATGAGGACCTCGACACCATAATGATGGAGTCGAGACTAGCGCGTGATTTGGATTTAATTGAGGGAGAGTTGTACAATGTCAGCCTCCCTCTCTCTTCCCAATTCCCATCTGGGTCCAGTGGCAAGACAGAGTCTAGACGGCTGGAGGTAGGACTAGGCGCAGTGGATGACCAGGACATCTTCTGTGTCTTGTCCTGCTCTACACGTTCCACGACGCTTGCAGAGACTGCCTTCTTGACCTTCGTGGATACATTACTTGTGACTGCCAAATGTGACTAATATAGGATGAAGTGGAGAACTGACTTTGCCCATATGTGCACACTGTTGACTTAAGTGAGAAGAGCTCCTTTATAATAAGTACAGTATTTGCCAAGTCTATACTGGTCTTGGCGTGTGGCTTGATATACACAAATGTCACCTTTGTCAAGTGTCAATGAAATGTAAACGGAATGAAGTAGGAGCTACACCATTGAGTTCTAAGTAAAATGGGGGATTGGGAAAGATGAGCTAGCATAGACCAATGGGCTGACTGGACTCCTTCTATGTTATAAGGAAATGCAAGTATTGTCTTACACGGACACTCTCAAGCAAGTACTGCTTTATTAATAAAAACATCTTTTTTCAGAGGATTTTTTTTAACACAAGTAAGAGTTCCCAGTATCACTGCTGTTTTTTAAGAATGTCTAAATGTTTCTTACAGGTTGCATACTGACCTCTCACCTTCATTGAGGTCAGACTGATTGAATTTAAGTTTCCTCTTACTGTAAGCATTTTTTAGTGAATTTATGTCATCTCATGACGGAATTGTCTGAATTTTTCAAAGGCTTAGGGAAACCTGGAAGTGAATCATGTACGACGTAAAAAATTGGTGCATAGGCGGAGGTGCTGTTCAGGGTCTGGTGCTGAAACTCTTTATGTTGGTATTGGGTGCCACGGTTGTAGATGGATCAGCAATTTCAATTGTTATTTTCATTGCAAGGTTTACTCAATCGTACAATGCAACATGGCTGTGAAGTCCCACATCCAATAGGTTTGTTAACTCTACTGGCATAGAGACATAGAAACATAGAAAACAGGTGCAGGAGTAGGCCATTCGGCCCTTCGAGCCTGCGCCGCCATTCAGTATGATCATGGCTGATCATCCAACTCAGAACCCTGTACCTGCCTTCTCTCCATACCCCCTGCTCCCTTTAGCCACAAGGGCCATATCTAACTCCCTCTTAAATATAGCCAATGAACTGGCCTCAACTGTTTCCTGTGGCAGAGAATTCCACAGATTCACCACTCTCTGCGTGAAGAAGTTTTTCCTCATCTCGGTCCTAAAAGCTTCCCCTTTATCCTCAAACTGTGACCCCTCGTTCTGGACTTCCCCAACACCGGGAACAATCTTCCTGCATCTAGCCTGTCCAATCCCTTTAGGATTTTATACGCTTCAATAAGATCCCCCCTCAATCGTCTAAATTCCAATGAGTATAAGCCTAGTCGATCCAGTCTTTCATCATACGAAAGTCCTGCCATCCCAGGAATTAATCTGGTGAACCTTCTTTGTACTCCCTCTATGGTAGGAATGTCTTTCCTCAGATGAGGGGACCAAAACTGCACACAATACTCCAGGTGTGATCTCACCAAGTACCTCCCTGCTCCTGTACTCGAATCCTCTTGCTATGAATGCATGTATAATATTCGATGACACCCGTGAAAAGTGCTGTCTGAACAAACAGCACATAATGCATGGGGCAATAAAGTGGGGCAGCACGCGCTTTCCTGTCTATCACTTTCCCATAATGATAGCTGTCGAAGGGCACATGAATGCTACAGAGGTGCAAAGTAACAGAAAAGTAATCTGTGCATTCTGATGTATGGAACTTACATTCATATGGATGCTCCCTTCACAATATTACAGGCTTCATTGGAGTAAGCGTCATATCATACAGCATTCATCCTTGCTGTAGTTGTTGTCCTTTCAAACCTTCCCATTCAGAGCTGTTTCCTGTAAATAAATCACAGGGCTTTGAGACTAAATATTATTCAAATCCTTATGGACTTCCAGTGATATGTATTATATTGTCTGATGATTTATTTATTAGACGTAAATGTGGTATTAAACTAGACTGTGCTGAAGCCAATATTGAAGCTGAGATTTTCCCCAAGCAAGTAAAAAATCACTATATGTTACTGGGCTCTTGTGTATTTTGCAATATTGGTACCTTTAAGGTTCAGTAATTGCTTTACTTTATGATGCATTATTACAGTCATTTATTTACAGTTTATAAATGCTAAAACTTTACATGATAAATGTAGAGTTGTATTACACTGTTTCACCCTATAGAGCAAGCAAGATTTGATTACTTCTAAACAGTTAAAACACAATAACAATTTGCCAGCTGAGACCCAGTGGGAAAGCTACGATAACTCCACCCCAGAGATATGGTGACCTGATCTTTGTAGTTCTGTTATACCCGGTGACACTTGTGCTTACGTCCAGTGTCGAATCTCCTGGTCAGACGTTTGCTGAACGGGTTTCAACGTTTCATGGGCAAAGGTTCTTGAACAACCTTCACCCACTGCACGTCAACACTCTCTGAAAATAAAGGTTCATGGTGAGAACCTGGAAAACGTGGACCCCTTTTCAAATCATGGGTGCCATGCCTTGGCAAAGGCAGAGATATTTACCACCACCTTTAATGGGTGAGGACAATTTTCAGTTGAGTGAGGAAGAGGGTGCTAAAAAATCAAAAGAACAATACTGGCATAAATCTCAGCTTTGCTACTGGTGAATTCAGAGAGAATTCTGAGATCGGGATTACTGACAGAAAGCATCCCGGGACACTGGTGAGATATCAGCAAGCTGTTACTGGCAGGATAAGTGAACAGATGTCAATGGCCTCCGCCAAGCCAGTACCCCCATTATTGTGACGTTAAATGCAATCTCTTGGCTTTGTTTGCATTGCCTGACACAGGACTACTGGAGTAGACAATCTATACCATAATGTCTGTGGTAAAAGAGGAAAACGGAAGAACTCTTGTTGAGGAAGCACGATGTCCCGACTGGCTCTTGGGAATCCTTCTGCTCAAAGTGGAAAAGGAACCAAGAACCTTGATCTGAAGTTCCTGGGTCCACAACGGAGACCTGCACAAACAGAAGAAATGTAACCCCTCACAAACCACTCTCCCTCTGCCCTCTGGGACCCTTCCTGCTCATTACTGGAATCATCTGCAGCTCTTACGCTGGCCCCATCAGCTGCTGCGGAAAGCACAAATGGAGAGTGAGGCAAGTCATCCTTGGTCCCGAGCGATTGCTCAAGAAGAAGAAGGCAAAGTCATACAATTGCTTTGTTCATTGCCTGAAGCTCAGCTTAAAAGAGAATACAACTTACATTTTTTATAAACTGAAGAATGTAAAAAGTTTTTTTTGAAGTTTGTGGTATTTCAGACAAGATAATTTTAGATTATAGAATTGAGAAATCTTACTTCACAGAAAGAGCTATTCAGTTTATTTGCCTGTGCCTGCTACACGATTGAGTTATTTAATTAACCTTGCACCTCAGCTCTTTCCCCACGGTGCTGCACGTTTTCCTTCCTTTCAACTAAACTTCCAATTACCTTCAGATGATTCATATTATAACTCCTTCCACCACCTATTCAGCTTGCAAATTGCAGATTGTAATAATCCATTTGCAAAATGAAATTCCTCAATCTCTTCTTAATTTTAGGCCAAATATCCTAAATCTGGATCGTTTGGTTGCCAACCTTCCTACCAGTGGAATTGGATTCTCCTAGCTGCAGGCTCTAGAGGTACAGCAAATGTATTAAATGTTTCCTTAATCTTATCCACTCTAAAGAGAACAATCCTTGCTTCTTTATTCTCTTCACCTAATTATAGTCATAGTCATACTTTATTGATCCCGGGGGAAATTGATTTTCGTTACAGTTGCTCCATAAATAATTAAATAGTAATATGTAAATTATGCCAGGAAATAAGTCCAGGACCAGCCTATTGGGTCAGGGTGTCTGACCCTCCAAGGGAGGAGTTGTAAAGTTTGATGGCCACAGGCAGGAATGACTTCCTGTGACACCCTGTGTTGCATCTCGGTGGAATGAGTCTCTGGCTGAATGTACTCCTGTGCCCACCCAATACATTATATAGTGGATGGGAGACAGTCCAAGATGGCATGCAACTTGGACAGCATCCTCTTTTCAGACACCACCGTGAGAGAGTCCAGTTCCATCCCCACAACATCACTGTCCTTACAGATGAGTTTGTTGATTCTGTTGGTGTCTGCTATCCTCAGTCTGCTGCCCCAGCACACAACAGCAAACATGATTGCACTGGCCACCACAGACTTGTAGAACATCCTCAGCATCATCCGGCAGATGTTAAAGGACCTCAGTCTCCTCAGGAAATAGAGACGGCTCTGACCCTTCTTGTAGACAGCCTCAGTGTTCTTAGACCAGTCCAGTTTATTGTCAGTTCGTATCCCCAGGTATCTGTAATCCTCCACCATGTCCACACTGACCCCTGGATGGAAACAGGGGTCACCGGTGCCTTAGCTCTCCTCAGGTCCACCACCAGCTCCTTAGTCTTTTTCACATTAAGCTGCAGATAATTCTGCTCACACCAAGTCTCTCTTTTAATATAAAAGGAGAAAATGTTGGCTGTACCCTGCAGGGCAAGGGCAGGGTGCATCTGTGGAGTTGGGAACAATATTAATGTTTCAAGTCTCTGATGCTTCTGCAGGGCTGGAAGGTGTTAGTGAGGTAACTGATTTTAAACCAATGTGGAGCTTGGAAGGAAGGCTTGTGCTAATGGCTGGCATGAGATATTAGCAGGGAAATGTATGAATCTGAGATTAAAGGGAATGAACAGACTAAGTAAAGAAGCAACAAAGTGGTGTTCCAGGAGACACGAATGGTACCAGCAGCCCATTACAGTCCTTAAAAAAATGACCGGAGGTAGCTAAGTACTGTTACTTGCCATGTGCTGAATGGAATGATGAAGAACTGTTCTTCAAGCTTCAGTCGAGGTTCATAGGGGCAGCAGATATAAGAGGAATGGAAAAGTACAGATTACAAGTGACAACAATCTGTGGATCTTGATTGTGATCTGAACATGACTGTCCATCAAAGTAATCACAAATGTTGTGCTTGGTTCTCTGTGTAGCAAATTGGCTAGCAGGTCTTTGGGATGTGGGAGAAATCTGTAGTGTACAAAATGAAAAGAAGACCTGTGTGAAATGCCTCAGAAGATGGGGAGGGAAGGTATGGTCATTCCATCACCAGCCTGATGATAGAGTCTGGCAAACTCTTTTGTAAACTCCTCCCATCTCCTTATGAAACATTTCACCCCTTCCCATGTGATTCCAAGCTACGTTTTCCAAGACTGACCTTTTTTGAGATATTTTCTCCAGTATTAGTACAGTCAGCTCATTGTATCTTTGCTAAGGCACTTTGGAATACATTTTTCTTTTCTCTAACATCTCCAATCTCTTCCTACCCACTTCAGCCACTTTCCGTCTCCAGTTTCTCAGCCCGAATGATTTCCCTTTCATCAGGGACATCTAATTCCTCTACATCTTTGTGCCCCGGAAGGACCACTGCTTAATCCTGGCAACCACCTCCCATCTCTGATCACTCTCTACAGTTGATCTTCTTGCAAAGAACTTTCTGAGAGTACCGCTCACCAGCTCCGGTCAAACAACCTTGCTGGGACAAGATTGTAAGGGACAATCATGCATACATTTTTTTTTGTGTGAAATATGTGAAAAACTCTTTGTCTTAAGGTGGCATTCCTTTACACTAATGACCCTATTGGAACTCTCTCCATTTCCAACCTTCCCTTGCTTTCCCAAGATCCATTTCTGGATCTTCCCTAATTTGATTGGCTGGCTTATAGGCTGTAGAACTTCTGCCATAAAGTTAATTTGTTCACCTTTCCCTCCACCCAGTTTCTAGCAAGGATTATTCCATTTCCTGCACTAACAGAGCATGCCTACAACTCACTAACCCTAACTGTACATTCTTGGAATGTGGAAGGAAATCAGAGTCCCCAGAGAAAAACTATGCATTCACAGGAAGGATGTGAAAACTCCTCATAGAGAGCAGAAGGAATTGAACACTGATCGGTGATCACTGATGCTGTAAAGTGACTGTGCTAATCAGCATTCTACTGTACCTTTCGCAGCCGAGTGAAACACTTCTTTCCCTCTCTCTCACTTCATAGCTGCTAAGGGACTGTTGCCTCAATGTCTCACTGCCTCACACTTCAGTTGCCTCTAAGCAGCAGAAAAATAGAAGAGATGACGAATTGGTCCTTTGAGCCTGTCTACCATTCAATGCAATCATAGTCAATCTTACATCTTAATAGATACAGGAGGTACAGCAGGTGCTGGGAATCTATACGTATACTTATACTTTATTGTCGCCAAACAATTGATACTAGAATGTACAATCATCACAGCGATGTTTGATTCTGCGCTTTCCACTCCCTAGATTACAAATATTAAATATTAAGAATATTAAAAATAGTAAAATTAGTAAATACTAAAAATTTAATTTATAAATCATAAATATAAAATAGAAAAGGGAAAGTAAGGTAGTGCAAAAAAAAAACTGAGATGCGGGTCCGGATATTTGGAGGGTACGGCCCAGATCCGGGTCAGGATCCGTTCAGCAGTCTTATCACAGTTGGAAAGAAGCTGTTCCCAAATCTGGCCGTACGAGCCTTCAAGCTCCTGAACCTTCTCCCGGAGGGAAGAGGGATGAAAAGTGTGTTGGCTGGGTGGGTCGTGTCCTTGATTATCCTGGCGGTGTAAAGTGAGTCCAAGGACGGAAATGCAATACACACAATCTGCTGGACGAGCTCAGCAGGTCAGGCAGCATCTATGGATGGGAGTAAACAGTTGACGTTTCAGGCTGCGACTGGGTCTGAAACGTTGACTGTTTGTTCCCATCCATTGATGCTGCCTGACCTGCTGAGCTCCTCCAAAATATTGCATGTATTTATCCTAATATGATATTTCCTTGCTCTCCATGTACTCCTTGATACCATTGACATTTAGAAAAGTATGTAGTTTTCTTAGATGAGTTTAGCAATGATATCTACACCAGTGATCCTACACTAGTGGGACCACAACTAGAGGTCATGGGTTAAGGGTGAAAGTTGAAAAGTTAAGGGGAACATGAGGGGAAACCTTTTCACTCAGAGGGTCACGAGAGTATCGATTGAGCTATCAGCATGTGAGTTTGGATTTCAGTGTTAAAGAGAAGTTTGGATAGGTACATGGATGGTAGTGGTATGGACCTGTGGAGGGAGATGGGAGTTGGCAGTTTAAATGGCTCGGCACATGCTTGATGGGCCGAAGGTGCTTATTCTATGCTGTACTTTCCTATGACTCGTTGACACTATGACATCCTCTGATAGTGGATTCATCACTCTGATTGAAGCATTTTCTCCTCATCTCCGTCTGAAATCTCTTGCCCTGTAACCTGAGATAGCAAACTCTGATTCTGGACACCCTACAAGGAGAACCACTCTCCAGCCAGCCTGATGGGCCCTGTCAAAATGTTGTATGTTTTTATTAGATATCCCCCTCATTATTCTAAACTCTACTAGGTACAAGCCTAATCAATTCATACAGCATTCCTGCCACCTTAGTCATCAGTGTGGGGAATCTTGTTGCACTTTCTAAGGCAAGTGTACCATTTCTAGGGTAAGGAGGCCAAAACTGCACACAGTTCTGCAGGTGTGATCCCAGCAAGGCCCTGTATAATGGCAGCAAAACATTCTTGCTGCTCTGTTCAATCCTTCTGCTATGAATGTCAAATGACCACTTGCCTTTTTAACTGCTTATTGCACCAGTATATTCACTCTCTGTGTCTGGTGTTGAGGAACACAAAAATATCTTTGTACATCAACATTTCCCATTTTCACACCACTTACTTCATGTGGCTCTTTTCTGTTTCTCTGACTGGAGGTGATAACTCTACAGCTAATTATGTTCTATTGTTTCTGCTACTGTCTTGCTCACTTGCTCGATGCATCTAAACTTCACTGAGTTACTTTACATTCTGTTCACATTTCTGAATCCAGCCAGATCAGTGACATCAGCAAACTTCAAGATCTTACATTTTGTTCTCTCACCCAAGTCAGAGAGGTCTGTTTTGGAAACCTGAGGACCAGGCACCAATCCCTGTGAAACCCCCATGAGTCACCTCCTGCCATATTGAAAAAAAAAACTATTTATTCCTACACTGCAAACACGAGGAAATCTGCAGATGCTGGAAATTCAAGCAGCACACACAAAATGCTGGTGGAACGCAGCAGGCCAGGCAGCATCTATAGGAAGAAGTACAGTCGACGTTACGGGCCGAGACCCTTTGTCAGGACTCACCTGAAACGTCGGCTATACTTCTTCCTGTAGATGCTGCCTGGCCTGCTGCGTTCCACCAGCATTTTGAGTGTATTCCTACACAGTTTCCCATTTGTCCACCAAAGCATTAAAGTTTTTAGGCTTTCACTGTCCAGATGAAGACGATTCACAACAATAGTTTCCTTTACTTTCACGAGATCAAATGTAAATTGTGTTGTGGAATCTGGAAATGTTATCCTAAACATCCAAGTCCTTTGTCTTTTTATCTCTCTGTCCAATGATTGCTTTACCCATGGTGTCCTGTACAGTTCTAGTGTTCAGTGTACAGTTCGAGTGTTCAGACCTCCCCTTCATTTCATTCCTAATTTGCTTCTGCAATTCACTAAAAGCTCATTCCCAATACTTTCTGTTTTTACGAATAGTTTTCAACTGGAATCATTTGTGCACATTCACATGTATCACATAATGTCTAGTCTGCTGGGTTTTTTTGTTTGGCACTCTCTGCTTTTTCTTCCAGAGTTCTAGCATCTGCAGTACTTTGCTACTTCCCTTGATTATTAGGACAATTCAGGAAAATGTCCTGTGTACCCACACAAAACTTTGACATCTTTCGTAAAGTGATATGTCCAGAACTAGAAAAGAAGTCAGTCTTTTGATCAGGATTTCAACATGGAGGTTTTCCTGTAGAAAGTGGAAACCCTGCTGTTTCTAATTGATGCAACCATTTCTAATTTACATAGAATTCATATGTGAAGGCTCACACTCAGCCTAGCAACATTACAGAGAACGTGATGAAGCCATTAACAGTTTAATCACTGAAACAAATTGATCTGGGTTTTAAAAGTAATAAAACAGATAAAATCCAGTCTTGTGACCAGACTTTTCTATTTTATATAGCATGCTTTGCAGTGTGGTGCCCTGTGTAGTGAGGCCAATGCTGGTTTCAACCATTGTTTTGGCTCTCATCATCCCAAAGTTACAACACTAAAGCAACCCTTTTGGCCCAACGTGTCTCCTTGGTAATCACTTCAGTCCCTTCTTCAGCTTGGTTGGTGCTTTAGACTGCTTTCTTGGTTCAGAGGTTAACCAGCCAGTGTAAATTGTGAATCAGGGTAGAATCAGAGGAGAATTGATGAGAATGCAGGGAGAATAATAAATGGAATTAACACAGGATTAATGTGAATGTCAGTGGTTGGCCTCAACTCAGTGGGCCGAATGGCCTGTTTCTAAACTGTACCTCTCTATGATTCTAATCACCATTACTAACTTCCTCTCCCTATCCTTTCTGCCGAGGCTGTAAACAACTTGCATTCTGTCAGTCTATTTGGCTCCAGATTGAGTTTATGACTGCATATCTTTTCCATGAGAAAGAATACATACTGCCTACATCTCACCAGGTAAAGCTCATGCCCACACCAATACTATCCTCAGACCCAAGCATTCCAGTAAAACCTTTCCCACCTCTGCGTCCAAATTCTGTAACCTCTTTCAGCCGGAGATGCCCTAAGCTAAAATCCTCTCCTTCATATCAGTTTGAGAAGGCAAGGACTGGTTAGGGATGGTCAGCATGCCTCTATGTGTGGGGAATTGTGATAAGATGAGAGGGGAAAGATTTGAAGGGAACAGAGGAAGTGGTATAGGTAGTAACAATTACAATTACAACATTAGAAAAGCATCTGGACAGGCTTGTGGTTAGGAAAGGTTTAGAGGGATATAGCTAAAAGCAGATATATTGGATCAGCTCGGGAAAGCTCTTTGGTGGTATAGATAACTTGCACAGAATGACCTGTTTCTATGTTATATATCTCTATAGATCAAGAGATTCAACTTCAAAGAAAGTAAAACATAATTAGATTAGATTAGATTATGAGAACACTCAGTCCTCTCTTATTGTCATTTAGAAATGCATACATGTATTAAGAAATGATACAATGTTTCTCTGGAGTGATATCACAGAAAACAGGACAAACCAAAGACTAACACTGACAGAACCACATAATTATAACATATAGTTACAGCAGTGCAAAGCAATACCATAATTTGATGAAGAACAAACCATGTGCACGTTAAAAATGTCTTAAAGTCCCCGAGTCCCTGATAGCAGGTGGCAAAAGGGAGAAACTCCCTGCCATAAACCTCCAGGCACCGTCAACTTGCCGATGCCTTGGAAGCGGCCGACAACAGCTGACACTGAGTCCGTCCATCTGAAAACTTTGAGCCTCCGACCAGCCTCTCCGATACAGCCTCCCAAGTGCCATCCTCTGTCGAGCGCCTTCGACCTCGCCCCAGCCGCTGAAACAAGCAAAGCTGAGGATTTCAGAGCCTTCTGTTCCGGAGATTCTGGTTACCATACAGTAACAGCGGCAGCGAAGCGGGCATTTCAGAAGTTTTCCAGATGTTCCTCTGTACTCTCACATCCGTCTCCATAAAATCAGAATTGTGCACGGTCCCCTACTTGACAGATTACAGATATCATTCATCGGAGAGGCCGCGCGCACTGCTGTCGTGCCGCCATCTTCTCATAATTGAGAACATAATGTCATTTGCAGGAAGCTCCTTGTATGTCTTTCATCCTCACCCTTCTTTCGAAACAGCACCGAGAAATGTACTTTTAGCTGTCAGAAGTCACAGGTTCTGGAAGTTAGTCACCAGTTCCTGTATCCCTCCATAAAACCACCCTCTTTTATAGCCTCCTTTATTAACCTATCTTATCAACCAAGCTTCTGTGTAATCAGCCGATAATTTTCCCTATAACTACAACAGCATTAGTTATAACTTTGCAGTGTTTTGCGGTATAAGTGCTCACCATTGGTGTTGAAAATTCATCCCTTGATTGTATTGATATTTTTACATTCAATAATTCAGTTACTAAAGGTGTTCTGTTGAAGCTAGAAGAAGTGGCATGTATAAACCAGTGCTCGATAAACAGGAAGAGAATATTCAAGGATAAACTGGAAAGGATGAGAGCAGATCAGCAGCTTCATCAAAACTGCCTTCTAATTTCACAGCGACTCCTCTCCTTTTCACTCAGTTTACCGAGGCGTGGACATTCTTGGAAAAGTGAAAATAAAACCTTAGGTAATTTACCGAAGTGCTCTGAGATGTTTCGCTCTGAGCTGCAGAGGTAATCAAACAGCTTCTGGGACATTGTGGTTACTCAGAGATACATTTTTCAATAGCAATCTATATTTTATATGGAGTTGTGTTGCCTATCCTGACCCTACACTGTACATGCAGGCAACTCTCTGAAGCAAATACTTCCTGACATTGAACTTAATGCACTCCTGACTGAATTTATACCCTGATTTTCCTTGACTGTCTAACTCAAGAAACCACAGGGAATGAACATTTTACCTTGACTATTTTAGAAAAATCTTTACATATGTCTTTGCGCTTGCAAATGACCATAAGACAAGGATAGATTGGGACTTCATTATTTCCATTATATAAGAACCAAAACTGAGCATGATAAAATAGAGGACACCTCCTATAGGAACTGTATTGGTATTGCAGTTAAAACACTGAAAAATAGTCACCCTTTCATGATAGTTTTACCAAGCTGATCATGAATATTTGAGGATTTTGTTTTTGCCCCGTCTTATATAATCAAAATATAATCTATTTTCCTCATCAAAGTTCCTTTATATTTGTAGGTCATATCATGACAGCATGACTACATGAGATTCTGTCATAGGAAAGCAGCAGTCATTATCCGAGATCGCTTCCACCCAGGTCACAGTCTCTTTTTGCTGCTGCCATCAGGTAGAAGATACAACAGCCTCAGAACCTGCACCACCAGCTGGAATGATAGTTACTGCCCCTCAGCCATCAGGCTCTTGAATGAAAAGGGATAACTGCACTCACTTGCCCCATCACTGAAATGTTTCTATGACTGATGATCTCACTTTAGGACTTTTTACCTCATTATCTCATGTTCTCATTATTTATTGCTACTTATCTATATTTGCATTTGCACAGTTTGTTGTCTTCTGCATTCTGGTTGATCTTTCATTGATCCTGTAGTTAGTATTCCATAGATTCGCTGAGTATGCCCACAGGAAAATGAATCTCAGGGTTGTATATGGTGACATGTCTGTACTTTGATAATAAAATTTACTTTGAACTTTGAAATCAAACCTGTTGCTGCCTTCATTAAGACCATTGAAGTTAGTGAAGCACAATAATCTTAACACCTAACACTGATTAGGTGGCGTTAAAGTCCTGAAGCTGTTGCTTAGAAAATGAATTCTATCCTTTCTTCTTGCATGCCACACTCTCCCCGGTCAGATACCTCACAAAATATTGTAAAGTTGGGTAAAGCGGCATTTACAGCACTAAGGTGTTTTCCATCCTGAATCAGAAATTAAAACAGGATCTTCTTAATTTCCAAATTAAATGCAGCTGCAAAATTACCTCAACCTTTAATGGTGTACGCCCTTTGGAAACCAGAAAGCAGGCACACGTACAGGCACACTAGAGGACAGGGATGCTGCAGGAGGGCACGTGGGAGCTCTCTGGTTCACTCAATGCTCCCTGCCTGCAAAGCGGACTAGCTGTGGGGGTCACCATAAGAGTGGTGTGGAAGAAGGTCTTCAGCAGCTGTGAGAACCCCCACTTGTTGAAACAATGCAGAGTTAAAATCCATGTCTTCATAAGACAAAATAGCGCAACTTGGCCACTACTGAATCCACTTAAGGCTGACCGTTTCTGTAACTGATGGGGGAATTTTACATTGAAGTGATATGACTAGTGCAGGGAGTCCTGAAGGAGGGGATGTGTCATCTGAGCTCTCTAGGTTGAGAAACCCAGTAGTAGGGTGGTGCAGCAAGGGTTGTGCTGGGCCCATAACCCAGAGGTCAATGGAGTGAAACCATCCTCTGCTACCTGTCTTGGTGTTGACAACAATTCTCCATCCACCAATTTATCACAGAAGAGAGAATCAAAACTTATGTTTAAACCATTAAGATAGGTAAAGGACTGGTGTGTTAGGGATGAAAATGGGGATATTTCCGTTAAGCCAACAGTGTGATTGGAACATATATTGTAAAAGAGGGAAGGTGCTGGGGATACTCAACAGTCAATGTCAAAGTAAATTTATAAGGGGCTGGCACAGCACCATAGTGTTTAGTGTCATGCGCTACAGTGCCAACAACCCAGGTTCAGTTCCAGCTGCCATCTTTAAGGAGTTTGTACGTTCCCCTCATGACGGGATGGGTTTACTGCAGGTGCTCTGGTACCTTCTCACACTCCAGAGATATACAGGTTAATTGGTCACATGCGTGTAATTGGGCAGCATGAGATCTTTAGGCTGTTACGTGGCTGTATCTCTAAATAACATTTAAAAAAAACAGGGAACAATGTTTGTACTAATTATTTTAATATAGACAGGATCCTGTTGTCTGTCCTGGGACTACATGTCAACTGGATTGTTCTGATAACATGTCTTTCTAAAAGGGAGAACCTCGTTGTGTGAGAAGTTCCTTGGCTGAGGCCGGTGCTGCTCTGCTATGCATTTCCTGTAACCTTCTTTCTCCCGTTCCACCTTTCGCTTCTGCTGCTTTTTGTGCTAGGGCTCACAGCCCTCACCCTTTGGTTCGAGTTCTGCTCGTCTTCCAGCCCTGGAGCACCAGATGAGGCTTGCAGGGAGCAGTAACACATCAACTGAACTCCCTGCATGTCTGCCTGACCGGTACAAGGAGCACCTTAGGCTGATGCAGGCAACACAATCTCATTCATACAAGACCAGCGTTAATCAGACAAAGAATGTGCTGTCTGTAGTATCATCTGCTCCAGTAGGATTGCAAAGTGGCATGAGGAAAATTTAACGTGTAAGGTAGTCCTTGTCCTCAGGTCCATTCATCGCGGGGGTGCCATTTACTGTAAATGTCTGTCAGGTGTCGTCTGTGTTTCTCAGAAATATAGCTTTGGCAAAGAGGAAAGTCTTCTCATGATCAAAAAGATCAAGAGATCTACAGAACTGAGGATGTGAAAATGTTTCCACTTCATAATAAAAAAGGTCAAAGCTTCAAGAACAGCTTCTTTCCCTCCAGCATCAGATTTCTCAATGACAATAAACCCATGAACCGATAAGCTACCTCATTATTGAGCTGTCGTTTTGCAATATATAATATTTTTATACATATTTCTTCTTATAACGTAGAGTTTTTAAAGTGTTATACTATACTGCTGCTGCAAAATAGCAAATTTAACGATGACAATAAACCTGATTCGATTTCAGGGTAATGAACAGCAGTCTTTATTGTTATGAGGGTGGTGAATGGTTGCTGGTACTCACAGACTGGGAGCAGTGCTGACAGATCCTGGTGTCCGAGACACCACATCTTTCTCACGGAAATCAAAGATTTCTCTAAAGTACAGTGCCTGGGTGATTGCTCCGAAGCAGCAATGGGCTGCAGATTGCAAGGCATGGCAGAGATTGGCTGTGACCACTTGGAAAGGTGCTTTGATGAGGAATTCAGCAATCGAAATCAGTGAAGGGAGCAGTTCAGGCACAAGCCTGCACTTGATGGCCTTTGCTCAGTAATGACAGCCTTGAGAAACGAGGTTCAGGAAGGATGTGATGATTCAATAACATCTGTGAGAATAGGTTTGTATGATTGAGCTGATCCTTGCCTCCAGTGCCGAGGCTCTGAGGCACCCTAGAGTCACAGAAACAGGCTCTTTCATGCAGCCTTCTTCATGCTGTCTTTGATGCCTAATGGCTAATCCCATTTCCCTTCATTAGGCTCATACCCTGCTGCTCCTTTCCTGCTTAAGCCCCTGTACAAAGACCTTTAAACTTTGTAGTTGTATCTGCCTCTATCACCTTTCCTGGCAGCTCATTCCAGATAATCATCATCATCATCAGGTGCCGTGCCCAGTTTGAGCTTTGACTGCCATAGCCCACACACTCCTGTTTCATGTCAGGTGGATCAAATCATTGGTATTCATTTCCAATTCTCTGGCTGCTGTCTCCATCTTCATTTGTCTTTGCCTTCTTCCCTTCAATCTTTCTCATAATTACCATGCATTCCAACTCCTCTTCCTAATCACATGTCCAATGAAGTTACATTGCCTTTTCATGATCTCATACATATTCCAGATAATATCCAAGTAGCTATCTTACCTCCCAGATCTAACCCTAAACTTCTACCCTCTAGTTGTCATCACCCCTGCCCTGGGAAAAAGATTCGAATTATTCTATCTAAGCCCTTGATAATAATATAAACCTTCCTTATTTCACCCCTCAACTTCCTACATTCCAGTGAGAATAGTAGTAAGCCGCCGTCGATCCCAGGGGATCATGGGTTTGTACCTCTGGTGGACTGTGTCCTCTCCAGGGCGCAAGCCTGGGTGGGAAGATTTGAAGAACTGGCTGTTGCCCAGGCAGTAGGTTCCCCCTCTCAACGTCACTGATGTAGTCCAAGGGAAGGGAAAACACCAATACAGCTCGGCACCGGTGTCATCGCAGAGGTTGCCAGGGTGAAGTTGCAAACAACATCAAACTGCCTTCGGGACCCTGGTTCCAGATTTATTCCTTGAAGTTTACTCTCGAAGCCTTTCCCACGGGTGGGTATGGACGCGTCAGTGGAGGTTTAAAATCAGAGTTTTCCTTCTCCTTGGCGGGCTGCCATCCAAGGCTGATGAGCCCCACCTGCCCGAAGCAACTGGTTTTGAGGCGCCAGTGGTCCGCCTTTGCCCTTTCTCTTGTCAGTGGAAACAGTTCCGCCGGGCCTAATAGCTTAGCCACACGTGAAGGCCAAGAGTTGGTCTTGGTTGTCAGAGGCTGTTAGAGTCGCACGCCGTTTGGAGCACTTTATAGGTAGTGGGAGATTATCCCCACTAACACACCTGGCTATGAGAATAAACCTAGTCTATTCAATCTCTCCTAACAGCAGCCATCTTTTCCAGGCATCATCTGGCAAATCTGTTTTGCACACTCTTTATTGCTACTACATCTTTCCTGTAACGTGGTGACCATACACTTTACTCCAAAGGCAGTTGAGCTAAGGCTTTGTTCAGCTGCAACATGATGCCACAAAAGTCAGACTCAATGCTTCAGACTACAAAGGCCAACATATCAATTACATTAACGTTGCAATCACCAGTTTAAAAAGTACTATCAAATTAACATCATCTGTTCTATTGGTAGCCTTTTGAAGTTTTGCTCCAAAACAATTGTCGAACATGACCTCAAAAATGAAATGCTCATCTAAAATTTACCCCTTGTTGAATAAATAGATTCCGTTTCTTCAGAAGAATAACATTTTCAGAGCCTCACCCACAAAATTCTGGAGGAACTCGGCAGATCAAGCAGCATCTGATTGATTCCTGGTGAAGGGTCTTGGCCTGAAACATCAACTCTTTATTTCTCTCCATAGATGCTGTCTAACCTGCTGAGTTCCTCCAGCATTTACCGTGTGCTACTCTGGATTTCCAGCATCACTTGTAGAATCTCTTGTGTTAATGATGCTTTCACTAAGCTCTCCACTTTCAGTTGCTGCTTTCAGGGACCCATGGCCTTGCATCCAAAAATCTCTCAGCACATCAAAGCTCCTAGTCTCTTTCTTTTACTCCATATCTGCTCAAAGTTCCATTTGTATCATCCCTTAACAGATGCAGTTGTGCATACTGAGGGAGACTGCATTTGACATGATGTTCTTCAAAGTTTCTAGTTTGGATTTTGAATCATATTCATGGGATGAAATTAAGACTGAGTATTAGTTTAATATAAAGATGTGAGAGAGATTGAGCTTTCAGAAACCTCTTTATATAAATCCCTAATCCTGGAACAGAACATCACTGAATTAACCAGATGCTGGCATTAACTTTACAATCACCAGTTTAGAATGTATGCTGCATCGTTATTAACAATATCATCTGTTCTGTTGGGAGCCTTTCAGAGTTCTGCCTCAAAATAATTGTCAAACATGACCTCAGCAATAACATGCTAACCTAAAATTTACTCTTTGTTCAATGAATAAATTCTGTTTCTTCAGAAGATTCCCACAGTCCCTTCATTATGAGGTGATTCAGAGGAGCAGGGTCTGTTTCCAAACACCATTGCAAGTAAAAAAAAGGATGTAAAGATTAGAAAAACAGTTTGAGTGCCAAGTAAGAACATGAGTCAAATGGTGACTTTTAATATTACATCAGCTGCTCTGAAGATATTCATATAATAATTAAAATTCAATCTGAATATGCACTAAATGCATCCTTTGTGTTCCATTTGGATAGTATGATTGCTTTCGTTATGGGAATTGCTATAAAACCAAAATTTAATTTTGGAGTCAACTATTAAATTTATTTTGCAAAATATTACATTTGGGAAAATAAGAACTTGCGATCCAGTTTCCTATTATCAAACCCATTAACTATCAATTGTTTTGTGTGCTTCCAGAAATGTGATCAGGGCCTGAGTCGCCTTTGCATCCCTGATTCTTCAGTCTGCACTCTTCTTCAAACCAACTATCAGTTTCAGTATCCTGATGCCCTCCTCGCCCTCCCCGTCCTTCATATACTTTGTTCACCTATTTCTCTTCTACAATCTGACAGGGCTATCTATTTCAGTCTGTTGTGTAAGGTCTTTGTTCATTCTGCAAATCAATGGCCAATCTTTGTGTCATCTGAAGTCACCCAAATCGTAGGATGATCATAATATTTTGTCAAGTTATTCCCGAGAAGGTGAAGATGTGTTTTTGAAGAGTTCCTTGAGAATGATTGTTTTAATTAGCTCTTCCAAGTTTTTTCACATACATTCCTATTGATTTCACTGCTCAGTTGTGGGTAGCAGTGATGATCTTTGTGTCACACTATCCTTTCAGAAAATTACTTATGCCTTTTGAAAGTGGAAGTTGTTTTTCATGAAGGTTCCAGCATTTGATCCAAGTGGAGTTTCATGCACAGTATTTCTTTCAGGATTACACCAACGGGTGGAATTTTCATTGGTAAGTGGAATAACTGGATTTACATCTGAGTCTGACCTATGCCAGCTAGGATTTTCCACTTAGCATGAATTAATTTACCCAGTTTAAGTAAAAAAAAAATCCTCACCATGGGTTTAGTGTTTGCTACTATATGATATCAAAGTAAAGGTTTTGTCATGTCTTCTCTGCTACGTTTGCATTTATATGACGTTCTCCAGGATGTCTTTGTATCGCCTTGAAAGCTTCTAGCTGGTTGGCTGAATTACATCGCAATTCTTAAATGCATACTAACAAGAGTTAACATGTAGTTGGAGGAATTCCCCATATTCAACTTAACCAAAAAAAAATGTGAAATGTTACAAATAAGTTGGCTGATTCACTATTTTGCTGCAATCCTCATTCCTTCAATTTCAAGTTTATTGCCATCTGACTGTGCATCTATACAACCAAACGAAAAAAACATTCCTCTGGACCATGGTGAACTACAGTACATATATCACACACATAAAGCAAATATGTTAATAAAATATAATTCAAAATGCATGTGTAGTGTACAACCCAGGCAAACAATACAGTAAACAGTATTCTGAATATGCATACTTCCTTGCAGTATACTATGGGCCAATATTTCTTATATTCTGAATTTGGCTCCCTTTGAAAGGCTACCTGTGTTGTTAAGTTCTCAAAAACTTGGCAGAGTAATTTCTAAGATGTATATAAATCTGCTCTGAGGAATAGCTTAATTGCAATTAGACTTGGGTGTCTTTTCATACACATTAAGTATTGCTTTAGAGTAATTTTTTAAAACTATAAGTCATCGCTGTCCAATAAACTCAGTAATTTGATTTATCCACTGGTTTGCATTCACGTTTATTTACTCTATGTGAATAATGCTATTCTATTTTTCACAGATTATTTCGAGTGGCAGATTCAGTATGATGTATATGGCCTGTATCAATACAAACTGAAGTCGTTTAGATTTAATGGGAAATGCAATTTGAAAGATCAGAGTGTGTAAAAGAGAAGTATCTGCTTGAGGACACATGCCAATGATGTCAAGTCAACATCTATACCCTACAGTCCGGGGAATATCCTTTGCTGGACTTAAGCAGGCACTACACTCTCTACCTCAGGGTCTCTTCCAACCCACTGAGAAAGCCCACAATGCATTCAGTTGCTTAGATCTCATGCTCAAGAATTTCATTCCTAAACTTCTCGGCCTCACTTTCCTCCTTTAGGATGTTCTTTAAAACCGCATATTTGGTTACCTCAGTCAAATTTTGTATAATAATTTAAAGCTAATTTAAAAATATTTGCTGTTGTTCAGATCTTCTGTTTGGAGAGGGATGGGGTGGAAGTTCTCAAGCCAGTTTCTCCTTGAGTCATTTCAATGGTCCCTCCGAAGTCCATGCCATAAGCTTCCTCTAGGGAAGGTATTATTTATATCTGGCTTCATCTAGATAATGTAAAGTTGCCCTTTATTCCCCTGATCTTCTTCCTCAAATCCATGTGCCTATCTAAATATCCCTTAAAAGCCTCTGTGTTCGCCTCTACCATCATACCAAGCAGTGCATTCCAGGCACCCATCACCCTCTGAGTAAAAAACTTACCCCTCACATCCCCCTTGAAGCTACCCCCATCACCTTCAATGCACACCCTCTGGTATTAGACATTTCAACCCTGGGAAACAGCTACTCCCTGTCTCCTATATCTATGCCTCTCATAATCTTATAAGCCTCTGTCAGATCTCCCCTCAGCCTCCGCTGCTCTAGAAAAACAACTCGAGTTTATCTAGCCTCTCACGTGCCCTCTAAACCAGGCAGCATCCTAGTAAACCTCTTCTGCACCCACTCCAAAGCCTCAACATCCATCCTATAGTGGAGCGACCAGAACTGCGTGCAAAGCTCCACATGTGGCCTAACCAGAATTTTATTAAGTTGTAACATATCCTCTTCACTTTCGAACTCCACGTCTCGACTAATAAAAGCAAGAAATATTATAAATACCGGACATTCTGCAGATGCTGGAAATTGGGAGGAACGAACACAAAATGCTGCGGGAGCTGAGCAGTGTCAGACAGCCTCTGCGGAGAGGAATAAACATTTGACATTCTTGAACTATGAGAGGGGGTTATTACACCTCCTTTCTTAGAGTTAATTGGTATGCTATTGCACTTAATGATAATGATTTAACAGTTATTATGTAGGGTTTTGAGAGCTAGAATTCTCTCAACAAAACACATTGAAAGGAGTTCTAGAATTGTACTGCTTATTAATTCTGAGAAAAAGAAGCTGTAATTGATCTATAAGCATTGTTGCCTTGTTCTATTGAAAAGTAAACTTAGTCACTGGATTTCAGTTTTCAAGAGGCTATCCTAGCTTTTATCTAACATTTTTTGACTTTGCAGATTTTGATTCATTTCTCCATCAAAAGCTGCCCTTGACCTATTCTAGCAGTCACCACTTCAGACGGGTCTACTTGACCTTGACGCAAATCTAAATTATGAATTTCCTTGGATCTGTTTCTGCTGCAATCTGCACTTGCAAACAAACTGGCTAAGTCATCATAATAATTTGATTATGTCAGCATTAACTCTCTTTAACTTGAAGTGATCAGTGGCGGCTTTCAGATTTCCGACCTCCTAATGATTTCCTGCTTTGTTTTTTTCTCTGACGTGTTAAGCGTCATGTTTAATCTGTAGGGCAGTGTGAACTGTGAAAAAAAAGTTATCATGAAGTTTGTGATTCAATTATAATTGTATATTGTTGAATTCGGATCATCAATTGCTTGATGAAGGCAACCATAATGAATTGTACCATTTGCTCAGCAGTTCATTAGAAGCGGACTAATGCAGTGGAACGCCATTAAGTTTAACTCTACTTCTGTTTGTTGTTTAAAAATAAGAGGCTACCATTCATACACAAAGATGAAATAGAGCTTTTCCTTCCAGAGGGCTGTGAATCTTTGTAACTGTTTTCCTTAAGGGGTAGTGGAAATAGAGTTTTCTATTATTTTTAAGGCAAAAGGGAGATAAACTTAGGATGCAAGGGATGAAATATTTCAGTGTGTGACTGGGCACTGAGGTTATATTTTGACCTTATTAGCAACAGCATGGGATCAAGGGGTTGAGTGACCTAATATTGGTGTTGATTTATCTGTTTGTGTGAAGTACACAAATTTTTCTCAATAAAACTGGGGTCTGTTGTGTGGCACAATCTTTATTTTGGAAGCCCAAATGAGGGAAGAAGTCTCCACGAAATATTTAGTTTTTGCTGATGATTGTTGTTTCATTGGAAGCACTTCAATCTACTTTGATGGATTATCTATAACGTTGAGTAAATGCTTCCTTCCTGACCCTGTCACAGTTAAGTGTTGCAGTAATCACACACTGGTTCGCAATTTCGAAAGGTTGAAGACAACTGAAGGATGTAATGCTGAGGCTTTATATGGTCAGAGCGCATTGCGAGTACCGTACCTTTAAGGTTGTTATAGCCAGGGGTGGTAATGGGGGCAAGCTCCCATTACCCATTAAATGCTCCCAATGGCATGCACCTCAAATGCTCTCTGACAATCAAACCCAGCTCCAGGCCTTCACGTGTGGCTTAGGTGCTGGGCCTGGCAGAAATGTTTCTACTGACAGGGGAAGGAGCAAAGGCGGGTTACTGGCCCCTTAAAACCAGTCGCTTTGGTCAGATGGGGCTCATCAGCCGTGGTTGGCAGCTCATCTAGGAGAAGGAAAATTCTGATCTCAAACCTCCGTTGGCTTGCGGCTATACCCACTCGTGGGGAAGGCTTCGGGAGTAAACCCCATGGGAGAATTCCGGAGCTGGAGTCCCTAAGGCAGTCCTACATCAAGTTCAGTGCTGACTGGCAACTCCTATGGTGCCGCTGGTACCAGACTGTATTGGACTCTGCTGTTCCTTTGGGCTCATCAGATGCGTGGAGAGGGGAAGCCTGCTACATGGGCAACAGCTTGCTCACCATATTGACCTGCCCAGACTTGTGTATCTAGACAGCTAGGACACAACATCCATGGTTGACTCTGACCAATGGAGGCTTCAGACAGAGACAGATAATAAAAAATGATCTGCTGGTATTGGAGAGGGTCCAGAAGTTCACAAGAATGATCCTGGGAATGAAAGGGTTAATGTATGAGGAATGTTTGATGGCTCTGGGCCAATACTTGTTGAAGTTTAGAATGTTACGTACCCCGTAACTGGGTTGCCAAACCAGCAGAAATGGACCACTTAGTTGGAGTCTGGACTACTGGAACTAAGAAAGTTTTATTAAAGAAATAAGTAACACAGTACTCTAATAGTAAGGATATAAATGCAACAGGTTAGCAATGAATAAACACACATGTACACAGAACTAGGATAATAGGATCAATCAAGCTCTATCGCAGTCTAAGGGTAAAATGATCAGTCTCAAGTGACACAGGGTTCAGTTCAGTTTCAGTTCGCAGTAATCGCTGTCATGCTGTTGGGGAGAGAGAGAGAGAGAGAGCGAATGCTGGTATTCAAATCAGATTCAACAGACCTTTGATATTCCTCGCAGTTAGCTTTCGGCGCGAGCCCTTTTTAATGTCTTCTGAGGTCACCGACTGTGACCCCTCCGTCCCAGATACAATCGTTCTTCTGTGGTGAACCCGGCACCCAGGCAAGGGTGGACGCATACACCAGCTTCCCGCCGATCGTACCTTCTCACCCTGTGCGTCTATGGTTGGTCCCGTTTTCAGACCTCCAAAACTCCCACCAACTTGTGGGGGCACATCGCTTTTCCAGGGTCTCGTTATCTCGTGGTGTCATGGTGTGTCTCTTGCCTTAGCGAACCTGTTCCTTTTATCCCCCTGCTGGGGTATTGCCTGTCCATCAAACTTCAAACAGTTCAGGTTCAAAGCAACCGGTCTCTGACAATACTCGGAACTGTGTCTCCTTTTCGTTAATCCCTCTTGTCTCTCTCTTATTAGCAATTTGAATGTTTTCTCCATTTGTCTCTCTCTTATCTCTCTTATCAGCATTAATCTTCTGATAACTTGGTCACAAGAAGAATGAGGTGGGATCTCTGAAACATACTGAACATTGAAAGGCTTAGAGAGAGTTGTCATTGAGATGATGTTTCAAATAGAGGGTGAGTCTAGGGCCAGAGGGCAGAGCCTCAGAGCATAAGGATGTCCTTTTAGAACACAGATGAAGAGGAATTTCTTTGGCTAGAAGATGGTGAATCTGTGGAATTCTTTGTCACAGCTAGCTGTGGAGGCCAGATCATTGAGTATATTTAAAGCAGAAGTTGATAGATTCTTGATTAGTCAAGGCATCAAAGGTTCCGGGGAAAAGGCAGGAGAATGGAGTTGAGAAGGATAATAAATCAGCCATGATTGAATGAGAGAGGAGACCCAATGGCCCAATGGTCTTATGTACACATTCACTATTGCTGCTATGTCCTTAACTAACCCCAGCCATCAAAGACAAATTCATGCCAAATCCCTTGTCAGACACACATATTAATATTTTGATCATACAAATCTCTTAAAAATCGGTATCTGTGTTCCTTGTGTATCAATACTCTGGCTGTTCAATGTTATACTTTTCATCACCTAACAACTTAATCTAAAATAAAGTACAAGTTAATTGGCTTCTCCAGAATATGACCTTTGGGTAGACAACCATGACCAATTTACCGTAGACCGTGGCTCAAATAGAATCTCATTTGCTTGCCCTGTCAGTACCACCTCTACTGTAGGCAACCCAGCCAAATAGGGTAGCTTTTCATATTTGGATGAGTGGCTGGCCCTCCTAGAGATTCTGGTTGGGTGAGCAAATGAGATTCTGTTTGAATTAAGGTCGGTGATAAATTGATTATGGCTGTCCACCCAGAGGTCAGATTCCAGAGAAGCCAATTACCTTATATTTTGTTCACAGGATGTGACATCATTGGCTTCTTCAGAACTCCTAGTAACCTTGGTATAAGATCAGCATTGCTATGAATTTTCTAGACTGAATGCTATAGTTGTAAGCAGACAGAATTAAGCCCATTCTTTCCATTTGTGGTGCAGTGAATGTGAGAACTATTGACTTAGATTTCAGAGTCAGGGCTAATGGGTCAGTTATGATACAAAAACTACGAGTGTACAGATATGGGTGGAAAATTCTAATTCCAAAATTTAGTGAACAAGCTTTTTCTATGTGAGCATAGTTGCATTTACTGGAACAGAGTGTGCGAGATGCAAATACAATAGTTTTCTCATTACTAGAACATGAGTAATCACTGCTTCAAAATCACATGGAAATACATTGGGGATTGATCTGATTGCTTTTGATGCAAATGTAAAATTCTCTTCAAGCTGGCTTTATACAACATAATCATTCACCCAAATCTGTTAAACATCTCTCCTCATAAGCACACCTAACAGTGCATTAAAGTTGCCAAATTTTGTAAGAATTCACAAAACCTAACAAGTGCCAGAGCTTCGGGGTATCCTCTGGAATAAGACCATAAGACAAAGTAGCAGAAGTCAGCCATTCGGCCCATTGTGTCTGCTCCACCATTTTATCATGAGCTGATCCATTCTCCTATTTAGTCCCACTCCCCCGCCTTCTCACCATAACCTTTGATGCCCTGGCTACTCAGATACCTATCAATCTCTGCCTTAAATACACCCGATGACTTGGCCTCCACTGCTGCCCGTAGCAACAAATTCCATAGATTCACCACCCTCTGGCTAAATAAATTTCTTCGCATTTCTGTTCTGAATGGGCGCCCTTCAATCCTTAAGTCATGCCCTCTCGTGCTAGACTCCCCCATCATGGGAAACAACTTTGCCACATCCACTCTGTCCATGCCTTTCAACATTTGAAATGTTTCTATGAGGTCTCCCCTCATTATTCTAAACTCCAAGGAATACAGTCCAAGAGCGGACAAACGTTCCTCATATGTTAACCCTCTCATTCCCAGAATCATTCTAGTGAATCTTCTCTGAACCCTCTCCAACGTCAGCACATCCTTTCTTAAATAAGGAGACCAAAACTGCCCATAGTACTCCAAGTGGGGTCTCACCAGCGCCTTATAGAGCCTCAGCATCACATCCCTGCTCCTATACTCTATTCCTCTAGAAATGAATACCAACATTGTATTCGCCTTCTTCACCATCAACTCAACCTGGAGGTTAACCTTAAGGGTATCCTGTACGAGGACTCCCAAGTCCCGTTGCATCTCAGAACTTTGACTTATTTCCCTATTTAAATAATAGTATGGAATGGGAGCTTTCAAGTTATCCTGATGAAGGGTCTCAGCCCAAAACTGTTTATTCTCCTCTATAGATGCTGTCAGACCTGCTGGGTTCCTCCAGTATTTTATGTGTGTTACTCTAGTTATCTTTTGTTAGTTTCTAATATAACCTAAGTCTTGATCTTGGGTGTTGTGTGGGTGAAGGCTGCACATGCTCCATAACTACATGGTTTTCCTCTGAGTGTGCCTTTTCCCTTCTGATGTGAACATTTGTAGGAGAACTGGCCACTGAAAAGTGCTTTTATTATTTTAGTAAGTGATAGAATCTGGGGGAGTCAATCAAAATATGGGGAGAAAAAAACAAAAGTAACGTTGAGTGAGTGTAATTGAGTGCCTGATAGTCGGCATAGAGACAGTGGGCCAAAGAGCCTGTTTCTGTGCTAGATCTCTACATGACTATAAAATATTCGATGGCCTTCTGAAACACTGATTTTGTGTGCTATACAGTATAAACACTATATCCTTTTATAATCACTGGAGTAATTTAAGCTTGCCATCAGGAGAGAAGAATGGGTCATGGGAGAATGCAAACGAAGAGGGCCGCCAAAGGGAGGTGATGGGCATCTGAGGGGAAGAGAAGGGGTAAGAGGGAAACCAGAATGGGGGAGGAGGCTGGAAAGGAGAGAAGGGTGAAGGGGCTGAAATGACTGAGAAATATCCTTGGTCATACCATCAGATTGGAGGCTGCCCAGATGGAATATGAGGGGTTGCTCCACCAGCCCGAGAGTGACCTCACCATGATCATAGACTTACATGTTGGAATGGAAATGGGGAAGTAGAATTAAAATGGGTGGCCACAGGAATATCCTGCCTTTTGAGGTGGACAGAGAAAAGGCGTCGACAAAGCGTTCCTCCAATCTACGTTGGGTCTCATGGACATAGAGGAGGCCACACCAAGAACACTGGATATATGTGACCTTGACAGACTCACAGATGAAATGTCACCTCATCCTGGAAGGACTATTTGGTGGTGAGGGAGGAGGTGTAGGGGCAGGAGTAGCACTTGAGATGCTTGCCAGGAGGAGTGCTAGGAGGAAGTTCAATGGGAGGGATGAGTGAACAAGGGAGTCATGTAGGGTGATCCCTTCAGAAAATGGAGGGTGGGAGGGAATGGGAAGATGTGCTTAGTAGTAGAATCCCATTGAAGATGGTGAAAGTTGTGGGGAATGATGTTCTGGAAGCAGAAACCCATATGGTGATGGGTGGGGACAAGGGGAACATTATCCCGGTTATGAGAGTGGGAAGATGGGATGAGGGCAGACATATAGGCAATGAAGGAGATGTTGGTGAGGCAGCATCAATGGCAGAGGAAGGTATCAGTAAAAAGATATCAGAAGACAGTCTTTCTCCAGAGATGGAGACAGAGATTGAGAAAGGGGAGAGAGATATCAGAGATGGTGACATTTGTTGCTGCTTCCTGCACCAGTGCTGAGCTCATCAATTTCACCAGCTTTGGCTCCAGCTTCCACGCTGCCCTCAAATTTACCTTGTCCATCTTTGACACTTCTCTCCCCTTTCTGATCTCTCTGTCTCCATCTCTGGAGGCAGACTGTCTACTGATATCTTTTATAAACCAGCTGACTCTCATGGCTGCCTTGACTATCTTTCCATTCTGATGTGTCAACCATGGCCTCATGTATGGTCCTCTTCCTTGCCAATAATGATCAAGGGCCACTGCTTGCAATGTCAACTGCTCATTCCTCTGCATAGATACTGCCTGACCTGCTGAGTTCCTCCATCATTTTGTGCATGTTGCCCTGAATTTCCAGTATCTGCAGAATTTAAAAACAAAGGCAAAGTGTTCTTAACTTAAGCGATGTCAATAATGTGGAAGTATTTAATAGATTATTTCCAGTGAAGTTCACAGAGGCAACCTGAGCTTGGTGGTGCCGAGACTGGCCCCAATACTGTGATATCAACAAAAATGGAAGGAAACTGGGCATCTGCCATCCAGACAGACGAAAGGAATGAATGTAATTAAACTGGGGCTTTGAGTAATGTCTAAGATTACTCAAAGACATGAAGAATAAATATTACAGTTGCTTCATTGAGGAGGAGGTGATTTTGATTCGATGACAGCCTTGGCTTCTGTCAGAGGGAAAAATATACTTAGGGGGAGAAAATGAGAGTGGCTGTTGAACTCCTTCAAGTTGACCTCATGTGGGTCTTGAGGAAAAAGAAGGAAATGCTGGAAATACATTAGTGGATTGTTATGGAGCAAGGGAGCTCGTTCTCAGGTCAGATGGAGACACCCAGTCTTTTCCCTTGAGCATAGAGGGAGAAATGTTTCTAAGCACCAGTGCAGTACACACACACACGCACTGACTCATGGCGAATGGTGCTTTACTGCATGCTTAGGTTTAGGGCAAACCATCTCCACCAATGCACAGACATCATACTATCACCTTTTAAACAACACTGGATGAGAAGGCACATATTCAGATGCTCTGACATTGTCCCTGCATGGTCATTTTGTGCATACAGACTCCTGCTCCAATGGTCTCACGTCTACGCTATCCCTTTGCTCTGCCAGCACCTTTGTTTAATCAGTGATGGGTATTAGGATCAGGCCCTGCACTTCTATTTACTACATTCCTCATTAACACCTATGTTTAATTTATTAAGAGGGGTAGAAACAGACTTTTCTCACACAGATTCAGAGAGGTTGAAATACATTATGTCTTCATAACATTGTAAAATAACCCTACAGGGTATGTCTCTGTGTCTGACCACTTCAGGAAAAAAAGAAAGAAGTTGGGTGGACTGCAACTAGAGTTCAAAGGTCAAGGGTGAAAGGTGGAACATTTAAGGGGAACATGAGTGAGAACTTCTTTACTCAGAGTGGTGAGAGTGTGGAATGAGCTGCCAGTGGAAGTGGTAGATGCAGGTCCGTTTTCAACATTTCAGAGAAGTTTGGATGGGAGGGGTATGGATGGCTGTGGTGCAGGGGTGGGCCCATGGAACTAGACAGAGTAATGGTTCAGCATGGCATTGATGGGCCGAAGAGCCTGTTTCTGTGCAGTAGTACTCTATGACTCTAATTAACATTTCGGATTGATGATTTTCCATGATGTGATTGTGAGCTCTGATTAAACATTATTGACCTGAAAAGTTAACTCTGTTTCTGTCTCCACTGATGCTGCCTAACGTACTGCATATTGATTAATCAGCCAACTGATTAATCATTTCTCAGGGCTCCTGTGTACATGATTATTCATTGTAATAATTATAATATCTTGTCATTTCCATATGAGCTAAATAAACAGAGTCATAGAGAAGCACAGCACAGAAACAGGCCATTTGGCCCATCTAGACCATGCCAAAACCATTTAATCTGCCTACTTCCATTGACCTGCACCAGGACCATAGCCCTCCATATCCCTACTATCCATGTACCTATCCAAACTTCTTTTAAACGTTGAAATTGAACTCACATGCACCACTTATGCTGGCAGCTCATTCCACACTCTCATGACCCTCTGAGTGAAAAGGTTTCCCCTCATGTTCCCCTTAAACTTCTTACTTTTCACCCTTAAACCCATGACCTCTGGTTGTAGTCCCACCCCACCTCTGTGGAAAAAAAGCCTGCTTGCATTTACTCTATCTATACCCCTCATAATTTTGTATACATCTATCAATTCTCCTTTCAATCTTCTATGTTCAAAGAATACAGTCCTCACCTATTAAACCTTTCCTTATAACTCAGGTCCTCTAGACCCAGTAACACCCTTGTGAATTTTCTCTGTACTCTTTCAAACTTGTTTACGTCTTTAGGTGGCCAAAACTGCACACAATACTCCAACAACAGGAATTCTGCAGATGCTGGAAATTCAAGCAACACACATCAAAGTTGCTGGTGAACGCAGCAGGCCAGGCAGCATCTGTAGGAAGAGGTGCAGTCGACGTTTTAGGCCGAGACCCTTCGTCAGGACCCAAATTAGGCCCCACTAACATCTTATACAACTTCAACATAACGTCCCACCTTCTGGATTCAATACATTGATTTATGAAGACCAGTGTGTCAAAAGTTTTTTATGACCCTATCTACGTGTGTTGCCACTTTCAACAAATTATAGGCCTGTATTCCCAGATCCCTTTGTTCTACCTCACTCCTCAGTGCCCCTTACTGTTCACCGTGCAAGACCTCCCCGGTTCTACTGACGTGCAAAACCACACACTTCTCTGCATTACGTTCCATCTGCCACCTTTCAGCATATTTTTCCAGCTGATGCAGATCCCTCTGCAAGTGATGATAGTCTTCCTCATTGTCCGCTACACCCCCAAACTTTGCGTCATCTGCAAATTTTCTGATCCAGTCAACCACATTATCATCCAGATCATTGATACAGATGACAAACAACAAAGGACCCAGCACCGATCCCTGTGGCACACCACTAGTCACAGGCCTCTAGACAGAGAGGCGACCCTCTACTACCACTCCCTGGCTTCTCCCGCAAAGCCAATGTCTAATCCAATTTACTACCTCATTCTAAAATGCTGAGCAACTGAACCTTCTTGCCCAGCCGCCCATGTGGGTCCTTGTCAAATGCCTTGCTAAAGTCCATGTAGACAACATCCGCTACCTTGCCTTCATCCGCTTTCCTGGTAACTACCAGAGTCTATCCTCACACCCTGCACTAAAGTAAAATCAAAACTCAATGCTCCAAAATGTGATTGACTATCACATTACAATCAGCTCATACATTATCCACTACCATTTGGCTTTAACACTACTGCTATAAAGGTGGACGTACTTTTATCCAGTCTTGAAGATAGTATTTTCAAGTGCACATCGTGGTTGCTCTACTTTTCCTTTGGAGCACGAGGTGTCAGCTGTGATTTGTAATGTACTGGCCTTGAATTCCTTGTGAAGTTGGCTTGATTCCTTGAACTGGAATGCCTGTTTGACTGAAAACCTTTGGGTGTGGCACATCACCTTGAGAAGAGAATCTCACTTCAACACAAAATACCTTACTCCACTTAGTTTCAATGAGCGTTCCCAATTTATTTTATAAAGGTTGATTTGTTTCCCCTCACTAATCAATAATAGGAATGTAGATAAATTGCCTGTTGTGTGCATCTTTTTGCCATGGGAATCTCTTCTCCTATCTAAGTGGTGTTATCCTACCCATCATTTCTGCAACCTTTTACAAGTAAAACATTTCTTAAATGTCATTAACTGATACACTCCAATGTAATTGGAACTTTCAGTAACTTTACTAAGTCCTGTATGTTAATATTGAATACTCTTGTAGCTGTGATGTTGTGAACTTCAGGAGAATCCTGTGTGTTATTGTCCTTTGATGATGTGTGGTGATTGCTGATACCACTCTCCAATATTTCTGTAATACTCTTCTTACCTGCTGAATCCTGATGAGTCCTGATGAAGGGTCTCAGGCCAAAACATCGACTGTATGTTCATCAGTAGATGCTGCCAAACCTGCTGAGTTCTTCCCGCATTTTGTGTGTGTTACTCTAGATTTTCAGCATCTGCAGAATCCCTTGGGGTTACTCTTTCATTCTCAGGAATGAAAGGGTTACCATATTGGGAACTTCTGGCAGCTCTTGGGCTGTATTCCCTGGAGTTCAGGAGAATGAGGGGGGATCTCATTGACAAGTTCCGAATATTAAAAGGCCTGAACAGATTCGATATGGCAAAGGTGCTTCCCATGGTAGCAGAGCCTAGGACAAGAGGGCACGACTTCAGGATTGAAGGACGTTCATTTGGAACAAAGATGCGGAGAAATTACTTTAGTCAGAGGGTGGTAAATCTGTGGAATTTGTTGCCACAAGCAGCTGTGGAGGCTGTCATTGGGCGTATTTAAGGCAGAGATAGATAGATTCTTGATTAGCCAGGACATTAAAGGGTATGGGGAGAAGGCTAGGGAGTGGGGACGACTGGAAGATCAACTCATGATTGAATGGCGGAGCAGACTCGATGGGCCAAATGGCCTACATCTGCTCCTATATCTTATGGTCTTATGGTCTCTTTTTACTACCACATGCTTTTTCATGACAACCTATTTCCTTGCTATAGAATTCTGTCTTTGCTAGTAGGCATTTCTGTGCCAAATGCTAACAGTGACACAGCAGGGCCTCAGCTTGGCTACACTGCTTCCAATATTATTACAATGTACATCAAAGCCCCTCCAGATATCTGAGAACCATGATCCAGTCGCAGTCTTGGGAGCTAGCTGCCACCTTATTACAACTTATTCATGGCTGTAAATTTCTGTTGAGTATTTTAGGCATGGCACTTTCATGTTATGTAGCCATGTGCCCGTATATTGCCAGTGTTTGAGATGTAAAATCAAATGTTTAATTGTCAGCAGTTTACTTCAAGTACATTTTGCATTTCATCCTGTGCACAAAATTTCCTACAGAAGCATTTTGTGCAATCTAATATTATTTTCCCGTTTGAGAGCATATTCCCAGTCCCAAAACAATAACCTTCAGTAGTCTCCAGTGGCTCAGGTTTGTAAGGCTATTCCAGTCTTTTCAAGATGTTATTCAGTGATGTTTCTTTCAGCCTTTCTGGGTTAAGGTAATCTCTTTCAGAGTCTCATAAACCCCAGTGCTTATTTCAGTCATGATGATTGGCCTTTCACTCTCCAATTTCAATCTGGATCATTGGGAACTTCCAAGATATTGTTTGTGGAGGAACACATCGCTATTGCTCCACATATGAATCAAAGGTCTCTCAGCTTCAGCTGTACCCTTCCATTTCTTTTAATTGTTCCTAAGGGCATGGCTACCTTACAAAGGCAAGAGACTGCCTTTAACTAGTGAAATCAGTGGCAGGCTACTCTCTGTACCAAGGGCCTCGAAGTAAAAGTAAATTTCTTCCACATTTTGCAAAAAAAAGCATCAACACATCCATCTGTTGGTTAGCAGCTTTATCCTTCAACAGGAATCTGTGACTGTATCCAGGCTGTGATCTTTTCCCAGCACCACAAATCACAATGACTGCCCAGAGTAGCTGTTTATTCTGCCAGCCATAAGAGGGCGTTGTTAAAGAACATGCTGGCTTTATGGGACCTTAGTATATTGTTCTCTCATGAGGTTTTCATGAGGACAATCTTAAAGATCCTGATATCTGGAATTATTTTCTTCTCACATTGGTAGCCTCTGTAATGCTACAATTTAAAGCCCGAAAATATTGAAAATAACCCCAATCAACCTAACCAGGATGGGTCATATGACAAACTCTCTGTAATTCATGTGGAACACTGTTGAAAGAGGTGACAAAGTGTACAAAGCAAATGGAATCAAATGCTCCCAAAAAGGACCACTGTGGAGCCACGGAGTCTAATTTGAATAACTTCATCTTCTGCTTGTTACATAAGTTCAAGTGATTCTCCAGCAACAAACAGGGAACTTTCCAGGGTTGTGGCCAAAATCTCTCCGCAGCCACTATCACCAAAATCAGACTTAAATGTTCAGTTCATCTGCTTGTTATGTGACCGTCCAATGCAAAGCTGTTTAATAACTATAGTAAACGTATTTTAGAAAATAATTCATCGGATTTTTACTTTATCGAGAATGTTTGAAAGAGTATTTGAAGCCTTCATAGAATAAGAAAGGCTTGAAGTTTTGTAATGCCTGTTATGGCCTTAGAGCACTCAAAGTGGGTACAGTCAATGAATAACTAGAAATGCAGTCTGCATTAAAGTGTCAACCAATTCACACACAACAGTTGCTGCAAACCAGAACGTCTAATGAGCAGATTCTCCACTTTAGTGATACCATGTCCTTTCTCTAACACAATAATCAGGTTGTTCATTTCACAGCTCCTAATTGCACTATTTTCCTCTTATTTTTTGATTGTTAAAATGATTATGTTAACGCCTTGTTTCTCTACCACAATGACTTCAGCGCTTGGATGTTTTCCCAGCTGACAGAGCCTGACACATTTCACTAAGTGCTCCGGTTTCCTCCCACGTTCTGTAGTTTGATCGGTTAGTAGGTTAATTAATCATGGCAAATTTCCCGTGTGGCACAGCTCCTTGGGTTGGAAGGGCCCGTTTTGGGATCACGAAGGAAATAAATAAAATAAGTGCATGGAGGTTGGTCAGAGTGCTGTTCAGATACTCAACTCATGCCTGTTCTCTCCTATGCAGGGAGTATGTCACCGCTCATTCTCAGATTTACAGCTTTTTGTCTTCGATTGAGACTGACTGTAGAAGCGGATTGTCAGTCACAGGTGTATCTCTAAGAGCAGTTATCAGAGCTGCCAGTAAAAATAGGTTAATAATAAAGCCTCACAAGATGTCACACATTTGGGATTAAACTTTTGTCTCTTTGAGGTGTCTCTGAAATTGCAAGGGGTCACCTCCGTCCACATCACTTCCTGTGCTATTGTTGGGCAGAGTATTGCTAATAACTCCACATGCGTCAAAATATCAAACCATTTTTTATGGTAGGGATCAAGCTCTCCGTGATGTGGTGGATTTTGCAGGCCAATATTCAATTCACTTTATTGGATTTAGGGATGTGTTTGATCCGTTTTGCCTGATTAATAGAGGTATAAATTTACCCAGCAAAATGTCTTGGTTCGCTAGATGCTCTTTAAATGGAGCTTGAATTTATCCCTAAGAATTTCATAGGGAAGTAAAAATTAACAGGTTTTATGGAAAAATTAACAGCAGTTTGGATAGGAGTTCCCTTTGATATCTCCAGACTTCTTGTATGACAATGATATAGGGCAAGTACTGTAACAGTGATTCAGTAACCAATAATACATCCCCTATTTTCAGTAGTGACACTAAGCTAACATCAGTGGCTTGTACAACGGTGTTTCTGAAGTCATACACATAGTGCACACAGTTCATAACGGTACACTTTCTTTATATATCCTTCCTCTCCCAGGAGGTTGAATATAAAGCAATAAAGGGCCATGAGGTTATTTTAACCAACAGAAAATAGTTAAAAAGCTGAAATATTGGTTTTGGAAAGTCCTTGCTTTCTGTAAGGTTAAGTTATTAATCTGAGTAATTGAGAGACATTTTCAAAGTGACCAAGATTCAATCTGAATGATGTCATAAAGATCCTATTGGAATTTTAACTGAGCAGTAACATTGCTACAGCCTCTCCACTGTGTCAGCCTGGGAAATGTGCTCTGCTAGGAGCTGCAGGGCAAGACACTTTAAGCAGCACCATACAAACATGCGACTTCTAACAGCCAAAATGACCAGAGCAACAAAAAATGTGGGAGCGTTACCAGAAGTAGCCCTCCAAGCCACACACCATCCCGATCTGGAAATGTGTTGTTGTTCCTTTGCCATTTCTGGAACAAGATTCTGCAGCTCTCTTCCAGATAAACCCTACCTCAAGGACTGAAGTGGTTAAGGAAGGCAGCTCACCACCAGCTTTTCAAGGGCAGCAAGGAATGGGCAATTACACACAGTAGTCACTTATTAGGTAGAGCAATGGAACCCAATGTGCTCTTCTGCTGCTTCAAGGTTTGACGTGTTGTGCATTCAGAGGTACTCTTCTGCACAGGCGTGGTTATTTGAGTTACTGTCATCTTCCTATCAGCTTGAACCATTCTTCCCTGACCTCTCTCGTTGACAAGGTGTTTTTGCCCACAGAACTGCCACTCACTGGATTTTATAAGTCTTTTTCACACCATTCTCTACAAACTCTAGAGACTGTTGTGCATGAAAATCCCAGGAGATCAGCAGTTTCTGAGATACTCAAACCACCCCATTTGGCACCGACAATCATCCCAGACTCAAAATCACTTAGATTACATTCCTTCCCCGTTCTGATGCTTGGCCCGGACCTCTTGACCATGCCTACATGCTTTTATACATTGAGTTGCTGCCACGTGATTGGCTGATTAGGTATTTGCATGAATGAGTAGATGGCCACTGAGTGTAATTTTGTGAAGCTTGAGTGAATAAATGTAAGAACAATAGGTATTGTTTTTGTTGAGGACGAGGGATGACCATTTCTCTGGAGCATGCAAGCAAATCAATTTCTCCTTGTTCTGATCTGAACACCTTTTCCTTCCTTGTTAGTTGAATGTTGTGCTGGCTAGTGGTGTAGTGGCATCAGCACTTGATTTTGAGGTGAGTGGTCCCAGGTTCGAATCCCGCTGGCTCCTCGCAGGCTTTCCATCCGTACCGGGTTGATCATTGATCCAGCAACTCAGCCTCGTTAAAAAAAAACAGTCAAATGATACGGAAACAGCAAAAATGCCGCCACAAGGTGCAAAAAGGAACAACATCAATTAGTTGAATGTTGGAGTCAAGAAGTATCACTCCTACTTTCTTATCTCTTGGTGCTTAGATAAAAGTGCTTAGCAGTAGGGAGCTGTGGAAAGAAGGGAATTTAATATTGCTTATTCTCTACCAGCAATGTTTGTGCAAATCACTCGGGTGACACCCATTATCAGAGATTTAGTGGATATAATAATAACCACAGCTAGGGAATCACAAAAGTTTCTGTCCAGAAGTTTCATTTAACTGTAGTGTAGGAAGGTAACATTTCATAAATCCGCTTTACAAAGTATTTTGGAATTCTTGTTGGGAAGACTTATTTATGAGAAGCATCCATGAATAATGGCATATATACATAAATAAATTATTTTCAAAGCATTCCAGACCAGATGAATGATGAAACCATATCTAATTTACCTTCGAAGTAGGCACATTACAATGCATGGAAGAGAGTTATCTTCAATTGTTATTTCAAGGACTCAAAGGACAAAAGATAGTCAAATTGTACTTTCTGTAGAAAAATAGATTGATTGCCTATGTTGTGTATGAATAAACTCAGTCTGCTACCTGTGTCCTCCGCTTACTTGTAGTCTATCTTCATGAACCATAGGAGAAAGGATGTCCTAGAAAATTGGCATTCCTAGTCATTATTGACAGACTGTCCTACTTTCTAACTGTTCCATTCAGGATCTGGAGTGAAGGTGTATTAATCAGGCCAGGAAAGACGGGAATGATGGATTTACGCTAGAGCAGCAGGTTAGTTTTCAACTACCCAAAACCCATCCTGAACAAACATTGGAGTCATCACAGTAAACAGTTAGCTGTTGCCAGGAACGTTGATGGAAAAAAAGATGGTATTCTTTGGTAGGGGAGAACATATAGATGTTCTTTTGGGTCTGGAAACCAAGGGAATGCGTGGATCTCCAGTTTTACAACCTGCAGCAATTTTAATAGAGAATTAGAATGATCAAGCTATAAAATCTATGGTATCATTATCACGGAAACTTCTGTCCCGAAGTTTCAGCTAAAATTAGCTCTCAGAGGATTAGAAAAGAAAGAACCATTAAACACTGAACCTCAAAAAACACAAGGGGCAGAATAAATTTCACCAAAATATCTTTTTCCTCTCTTCTACTTTTTGCAACATTGTAATTCTTCCTTTGAGAAAGCATCAAAATTGCTGCAAATGCAAATATTAATGTGTTGCAATATTCCTGAAAATCTGTGAATGAAGTGAATTTGCCACAGAGCATGCTTAATAATTGATGTTTAAATAAAATATTTTTATAGGTGTTCATGCTAGTGATTTACAGCAACTGTTGTATTCTTTTTCTTGTCTGTCATCTCATCAAATAAAATTGATGGAGTGTTACAATAATCTCTCCTCAAAAGATCTTGGAGGAATTGAAGCAACAACTCCTGCCGATCTGCTCATTGACTGGAACCATGTTGACATAAAAGCAAGTGTTTTTATCACTTTCGTTTCAGCACGTAGTACCTACTTTAGTTTTACACAATGAATAAACTCTTCTCGGGCTTCTGGCTAGGTACAGGTATTGATTATAACCGCCGTTTCAATGATGGCAGAGTTGATCATCAAAATGTTGGTTATAATCAACACCTGTACCTGGCTGGAAGCCCAAGAAGGGTTTATTCACCAGATACACTGAGAAAGCACTGGATCTTGTTTCACACAATTTCCCTCAGAGTTTATAAAATTAAGTTAGGAGATAAGTGAGAATGCAGCAAAGCAAGAGAAGTCTTCCACTTTGAAAGCAGTTCCATCTGGATTGTATCTGATAAAAGTATTAATAATTAACCCAGGATTGTCTACAATGAAGTAAAAGGCTGGCTGATGAAAGCAGGTGCAGTTGCCTTGAGTTTTAATTAGCTCCAATATCCTGTTTTATCACAAGGCTTGTCAATTCATTATGACCTTAACAAAACACACTTTTTCTTCAGCTTTTCAGCCTTTCCGTATTAAAAGGGAGCCTTTCTTCTTCATTAGCAGTGGTCTACAATTTAATGTAAAGCTGGGAATTATTAAGAGTAGGCGAATGCTTAATATATTTATATTGTGGTTTATGGAACACGCTTCTTACAAAGATTTGCCTTAATTAAAATATCATTCAGTCAAGAAAGCTGCTTTTCAATTTCCTCATTTGACTCAATGTGACTGCAGTTTACGAAGTCATTTACCCAGAAGTGCCCTGTTAAATGGCACAGCATGTTACTCAGCTGTCTTAAATCATCAGAATCAGATTTCTCTCACTAACATATGCCATGGATACAATGCAAGACATAAACAAAATCTATAGGTTACAATACATAAGCAAGGAAACACATAAGTAAACAGTGCAAGAAGTGGAATCATGAAGAAATGATCATGGACTGTTTAGGATCTGATGGCAGAAGGGAAAAGGCTGTTCCTAAAATGCTTTGAAATGTTCTTAAATTATGTAAGAGCAAAATTGAATGAACCATTTGGCATAGATATGGTGCTGGATAGAGCTAAGGCATAAATAGCCTTGTCAACAATCTACATTTTCACTTAATATGGTGACTTCTGCCAACACTGGATAGCTCTTCTATAATGTATCACAGATTTACATATTTAAGTCAATGCCCCAGATTCCCTCTTGATCCCCACTGGTAAGAGGGACCCAAGATAGCTGGTAGCCTTCTGGTACGAGTCAGCCTGGAGTGGGTTAGGGTCTCACAGCATTGATACATGGTATCAGCTGACTGGTAAATCATTTCCCCCATTCAACAGCATGGAACAGTTCCTCTTGGAAGTGATTCTGAGTGAGGACGTTGAGTGTAGAGACTGAACTGGGGTCGCCCGAGGTCATAGTTTCTCATTGATGAGATGACCGACATGAGTGGAATCCCCACTTGACCTTGTCATCAGCAATTCAGCTGCAGGAGACATGTTCATCCATGATGGGTGCGGAGTCCTTATGCTCAATGTTTTTGTCTGGTACCGCCACTCTGCATAGGGGGCAGTCATATCTGCTCACTACCTCTGAATCAAAGATGTTCTGTGGAACTGTCATGCTTCTTCATAGGAAAGTCCATTCCACAATCCCACTCAGATTCCTTCCCTCAATTCTTTGTCTGTTATGTTGATGACAGTGGCAGTACTTCTTCCAGCACTTATTCAGAACATAAAAATTGCTTTCGCCTTAGTGCCAATCTCCACCCTGCTTTCATATTTTCAAGTTCTGCATTGATGCTTCTTTTTCTTGACGTCTCTGCCTTTGTCTCAGGGATAGGCTCATGACTAATATCAATGCAAACACTCATGTACCTGCAGGAATCTCCTCCTGCTCTGTTTCCTATACGGATTCCTCCCCATTGCCCTAATTTCTCAACCTCTGTCATCTCCATTCTGATAATGTGACATTTCAGCACCACTGACATGTCTTCATTCTTCCCAGACTATGGACGCCCCTCTTTATCGTCGACGGGGTACCCAACTCCATCTGTTCTACTTCTGTATGGCTGTTCGGAAGAAGTGATGGAGCTTCAGACTGGGTTTGGAATGTTCAGGTTCCTTTTGACTTTGACTGAGTCCTCCACTGGAAGTCATTCTGATTGAGAAGGTTCACTTCCACTCAGGTGGTGAGCATGGCAAAAGGCAACTGAGGTTATGGGTTTGCTTGACCCAAAGACAGGGGCTGGATACATCCTCCCACCATCAGCATGTGAGTTATAGGAAAAAGGTTGAATAGTTGTGGGAGAATGAGAGGAGAATTGTTAGAAGTGTAGAAGTTATGAGGGTTATAGATAGGATAAGTACAAGCAGGCATTTGCCACTGAGGTTGGGTATGATTAGACCTAGAGGTCATGGGTTAAGGGTGAAAGGTGAAATGTTTAAGGGAAACATAAGGCGGAGCTTCTTCTCTCAGAGCGTGGTGAGAGTGTGGAACAGCTTTGTAGAATGAAGCGACAGGTGCATATATAATTTCAACATTTAAAAGAAGTTTGGGTAACTATATGAATAGGAGGGGTATGGAGTGCTATGGTCTGAGTGCAGCTCGATGGGACTAGGTAGAACAATAATTGCACATGGATTTGATGGGCTGTAGGGTCTGTTTCTGTGCTGTCCTGCTCTATGACTATATGTCAAGTTCAATCTCAGGGTGGCACTCAGTTCCCTAAGGGGTAGAGCATAACCAGGAGAAAAAGGAGTGGTCCCAATTCCAATTAGAATGGAGAAGTTATTCTTGAATATTAACATGAGTAGGAATTTGAATGGGTAGAAGCTTTGATGGGGCAAGGTGGAAATTTTCTGATCCTCCTGTTCCACAAGCTCTGAAAACAATTATTACATTTCTTTGCCTTTCACAAGGAAAGGAGTCCAGCACTCACTAAAATGATACATTTCAACCAGCTCTGGTAGAAAAAGTATAAATTGTAAACCTGTATTCTGGTTGGCTTCCATCCTGATCCATGATAGTGATGCCTTGGTTTAACCCTCCAAAATGTTCCCGATTTTTCCAAACTTAACCCTCCCACTTCTACTTTGTACCTCATTAGAGAATTTATTTTTTTAATACAACATACTATATCATGATTGATATCCCAATATAAAAAAAGGCAAGACAGTGGCTATTTTCATTAGAGTTTGAAGAGGTTTGGTTTGTCAACTAAAACACTTGAAATCTTCTATAAATGTACCGTGGAGAGCATGCTGATAGACTGCATCACTGTCACAGGACCGAAAGAAGCTACAGAAAGTCGTAAAATTAGTTAGCTCCATCTTGAGCACTAGCCTCTGTAGTGTCCAAGAAATCTTCAAGGAGCAATGCCTCAGAAAGGTGATGTCCATTATTAAGGACCTCCATCACCTAGGGAGTGCCCTATTCTCATTGTTATGGTCAGGGAGGAGGTGCAGAAACCCAAAGGCACACACTCAGCAATTCAGGAACAGCTTCTTCCCCTCTGCCATAAAATTCCTAAATGGATATTGAACCCATGAACACTACCTCACATTTAAAAAATATGGATATTTCTGTTTTTGCTCTATTTTTAATCTATTCAATATGTATGTATATACTTACAGTGAATGATTTACTTTTTTTTCTTCTTTCTATGAGGAAGAGGATTTCTTGGAATGTATGTGGGATGGTTTTTTGAACCAACATGTCGAGGAACCAACTAGAGAGCAGGCTATTCTGGTCTGGGTTTTGAGCAATGAGGAATGGTTAATTAGCAATCTTGTCGTGAGAGGCCCTTTGAGTAAGAGTGACCATAATATGGTGGAATTCTTCATTAAGATGGAGAGTGACATAGTTAATTCAGGAACAAAGGTTCTGAACTTAAAGAGGGGTAACTTTGAAGATATGAGACGTGAATTAGCTAAGATAGACTGGCAAATGACACTTAAAGGATTGACGGTGGATATGCAATGGCAAGCATTTAAAGGTTGCATGGATGAACTACAACAATTGTTCATCCCAATTTGGTAAAAGAATAAATCAAGGAAGGTAGTGCACCCGTGGCTGACAAGAGAAATTAGGGATAGTATCAATTCCAAAGAAGCAGCATACAAATTAACCAGAGAAAGTGGCTCACCTGAGGACTAGGAGAAATTCAGAGTTCAGCAGAGGAGGACAAAGGGCTTAATTAGGAAGGGGAAAAAAGATTATGAGAGAAAACTGGCAGGGAACATAAAAACTGACTGTAAAAGCTTTTATAGGTATGTAAAAAGGAAAAGACTGGTAAAGACAAATGTAGGTCCCCTACAGACAGAAACAGGTGAATCGATTATGGGGAGCAAGGACATGGCAGACCAATTGAATAATTACTTTGGTTCTGTCTTCACTAAGGAGGACATAAATAATCTTCCAGAAATAGTAGGGGACAGAAGGTCCAGTGAGATGGAGGAACTGAGCGAAATACTTGTTAGTAGGGAAGTGGTGTTAGGTAAATTGAAGGGATTGAAGGCAGATAAATCCCCAGGGCCAGATGGTCTGCATCCTAGAGTGCTTAAGGAAGTAGCCCAAGAAATAGTGGATGTATTAGTGATAATTTTTCAAAACTCGTTAGATTCTGGACTAGTTCCTGAGGATTGGAGGGTGGCTAATGTAACCCCACTTTTTAAAAAAGGAGGGAGAGAGAAACTGGGGAACTATAGACCGGTTAGCCTAACGTCGGTGGTGGGGAAACTGCTGGAGTCAGTTATCAAAGATGTGATAACAGCACATTTGGAAAGCGGTGAAATCATCGGACAAAATCAGCATGGATTTGTGAAGGGAAAATCATGTCTGACGAATCTCATTGAATTTTTTGAGGATGTAACTAGTAGAGTGGATAGGGGAGAACCAGTGGATGTGGTATATTTGGATTTTCAAAAGGCTTTTGACAAGGTCCCACACAGGAGATTAGTGTGCAAACTTAAAGCACATGGTATTGGGGGTAAGGTATTGATGTGGATGGAGAATTGGTTAGCAGACAGGAAGCAAAGAGTGGGAATAAACGGGACCTTTTCAGAATGGCAGGCGGTGACTAGTGGGGTACCGCAAAGCTCCGTGCTGGGACCCCAGTTGTTTACAATATATATTAATGACTTGGATGAGGGAATTAAATGCAGCATCTCCAAGTTTGCAGATGACACGAAGCTGGGTGGCAGTGTTAGCTGTGAGGAGGATGCTAAGAGGATGCAGAGTGACTTGGATAGGTCGGGTGAGTGGGCAAATTCATGGCAGATGCAATTTAATGTGGATAAATGTGAAGTTATCCACTTTGGTGGCAAAAATAGGAAAACAGATTATTATCTGAATGGTGGCCGATTAGGAAAAGGGGAGGTGCAACGAGACCTGGGTGTCATTATACACCAGTCATTGAAAGTGGGCATGCAGGTACAGCAGGTGGTGAAAAAGGCGAATGGTATGCTGGCATTTATAGCGAGAGGATTTGAGTACAGGAGCAGGGAGGTACTACTGCAGTTGTACAAGGCCTTGGTGAGACCACACCTGGAGTATTGTGTGCAGTTTTGGTCCCCTAATCTGAGGAAAGACATCCTTGCCATAGAGGGAGTACAAAGAAGGTTCACCAGATTGATTCCTGGGATGGCAGGACTTTCATATGAAGAAAGGCTGGATGAACTGGGCTTGTACTCGTTGGAATTTAGAAGATTGAGGGGGGATCTGATTGAAACGTATAAAATCCTAAAGGGATTGGACAGGCTAGATGCAGGAAGATTGTTCCCGATGTTGGGGAAGTCCAGAACAAGGGGTCACAGTTTGAGGATAAAGGGGAAGCCTTTTAGGACCGAGATTAGGAAAAACTTCTTCACTCAGAGAGTAGTGAATCTGTGGAATTCTCTGCCGCAGGAAGCAGTTGAGGCCAGTACATTGGCTATATTTAAGAGGGAGTTAGATATGGCCCTTGTGGCTACGGGGATCAGGGGGTATGGAGGGAAGGCTGGGACGGGGTTCTGAGTTGGATGATCAGCCATGATCATAATAAATGGCGGTGCAGGCTCGAAGGGCCGAATGGCCTATTCCTGCACCTATTTTCTATGTTTCTATGTTTCTATGATTAGGTATTGCATTGTACTTCTGCTGCTAAGTTAACAAATTTCACAACACATACCGGCGATAATAAACCTGATTCTGATTCTGATTTTGAAAGTTTATCCTCGATCTGCCTGTTTACTTACTATGATGTTAGCATTTGCTCTGGTATCCAAGGATGAAGGATGAAAATTGAAAAAAAAACAAAAGCACCTGCCTTAGGGAAACTCAAGTTTTTCTGCTCACACCTCAAGGTCATTGTGTTCATACAACGTACTCCGGTAATTTCTGTCATGTAACTAATTTTAATTGCTTGTTGCACATTGACTAAGGAACATTTATTGAACCAAAAATCAAAAGGGTTTAGTTATTTGATTAATGAATGGGGCATTTTTATTTGTTTGAATATCCAGAAACAAATGTAATGTTCTGCTTCATAGTGTACTCTATGTCTGTGTGTATTTTTGCCAATTCGATAATTAGCATGACATTATTAACTCCACATGGAGATTCCCTTGTAAAGAAATGATAGGGAACTGTAGCTTAATCCTTAAAAGTAACAAAAAAAGGATTTTCATTTATGTTGAGGTCTTTCTGAATTGTATTGGGTTGGAATGTGTTCAGTAGTGAACCACAATCCGACTCTTCCACCACCAAGTAGGACACAAAATGCTGGAGGAACTCAGCAGGGCAAAGGGTCTCGGCCCGAAACTTCAGCTGTTCTCTTTTCCATAGGTGCTGCCTGGCCTGCTGAGTTCCTCCAGCATTTTATAGGCGTTGCTTGGATTTCCAGCATCTGTAGATTTTATGACTGGACCAACCAAGTAGGATCAAACTTTCTGTGAAACCATTGTAAGACCTGGGCATGCCAAGAGGCAGGTGACAGCACTTCCCACATTGTTGCTGAATTCCACCTGCTTTGCCGGCAGTTTCCGGTATAATGCCAGGGAAAATCCAGCCCTCTAGTCCTGCAGCAGACACACCTGACTGTAACAGGCCGCATTATAATGGGCATCCCTGATGTGGAGATTAGGAGAGAAAAGGCAAATTAAGTCACCTAATTTTACTTTGACTTCTTCAAAGTTCCTTCAGACTTCAAACCCCAGGTGCACCGCTGCAGCGTTCAATCCTTGGAGTACCAAAGCTGAGGAAATAAATTTCATCCAGCCCAGGGGGAGGAGTGGAGCAGGAATCATCACTTATCCAGATGGAGAGTGTTAGGGTGCATTCTGGAGTTAGGGTACAGTATATAGCAAATAGTTTCAACAGCAGCCATTCTACAGATTTGAAGGTGGATTGCAGCTCAGGACAATGGGCTTCCTGGAGCTGCAGGTTACGGTCAATTGCAAACAAAGAAACGCTCCACTTAGACCTCAGGTGGATAGAACCACAGGAGGTGCTCCGGATGAATGATACCTGGGTTGGTGTACGGTCCCGACGAGGCAGCCAGTGGAAGCACCGGACTCGGGTTAAACCGTATGACCCACCTTCCTGTCGCCCTCACGGACAGAGCAAGAGATCACGTGCAGCCGGTAACAGTGTCGTTGCAGAGAACCCAAGTGATGAAGACCAGCCCGCGGCATCAGTTCTGACCACAGCTGACGGAAGCAGACCCACAGCAAATGCAACGTGAGAAAACGTGACAGCAAGCCGTAAACGGCATGTTAAAGTATAATGGTAACTGTTCTCTGTAATGAAGGCTGGTTGCTGAAGGTAGAAGCATAGAAAAAAGAAAATTGGGGGAGATAGATGGGAAGGGATCTGAGTTAGAGCAGAGACATTGGGTTCCACAGTGTTGATGGCGAGAAAGAAAGGAACTTTCTGAAGAGTCTGAAGGCAGTCACCCCAACCTGATGGGGAGTGAATGTAAATGAGTCAGTGGTTGGGCTAGTGACTGAATGGTCAGTCCAGAATGGGGTGCCACAGGAGTGGGGTCCTTGCAGTCATTCAGATAGAGACCACTCCGACCCCTCATGCACATTAATGAGAGGGCCTGAGAGACAAGTCGTCGAGACTCTGACAATCTTCTGTCATGGCATGGAGTGTGAACCGTTGCCTGTGAGACTGATACATTTACCCGGCGGGTGCCCCTGACCAGACAGTAACCACTGATAACCACTGCTGAGTTTTAGCTATCAGCAAGTGAAGGGGTGAAGATAAAGAATGTGATTGAACTGCAATCAGCCACCAGGAAAAGAGAAAACAGGCTTATGAAGGACAAAGCTGTTGGTCAAATTTCTGGGACAATCTCTGCTTAGCATCTTGTGGGTAGCCATTTGGGATAATAGCATAGCTGTAGATGAACATAGGGTATTATATGTAATTGGGGAAGCGGGTCCAATGTACAAGGTATCTTTGCGGCCCTATTTGATTAGGTTCTCCTTGAAGCTTGGCTTTTCCAGGAACAAATTTATTTTTGTCCAGGAGGGCCAAGGGAAGGGACCGTTGGGGCGTATTCTGGAGTTAGGGTGTACAGCAACTATTATTTTCAGCAGCAGCCATCATTTTTCAGATTTGAATGTGGATTGCAGATTGAGTTTAAAATGCAGCTCAGAACAATGGGGTTCCTGGAGCTGCAAGTTGTGGTCAATCACAAACAAAGAAACACTCCACTTAGGCTACGTTCACACTAGACCAGACAATTTTGAAAACGCCTGTTTTGAGTAAAAATGACAGGCGTCCACACTACGTGTTTTTCAAAATATCTCTGTCCACACCAAAACGGATATTTGGGCAAATCTACTCCTACTGGGCAAGCGCAGACACATCTACAGAAAACAAGCGAAGAGGAAACAGTATAATATTTATGTTTCCGCGGCGGCGTTGTGCTATTTCCATAGAATAAAACTAGAGAACCAACAACAACAGTCAAAGAAAGTTTTCAATAATGTCTTCGAGGGATACAAACGGAGATTTTCGAAAACACTCCATGGCGGAGTTGTGCTATATCCATTGGTCAAAAACTGGAGTACCAACAACAGCAGTGAAAATAAGTTTTCAACAATGTCTTCGAGGAATACAAAGAAAACCTCCGCTGGGAAAATCAGGCCGGACTTCTTCGTTTAGACAGACAATGAAATCGAGCTGTTTCTGCGAGTTACAAATGACTACAAAGTCAGCAAAGCAGTGGAGATGTTTAATTCCAAACAAGCTGTTAACGTAGACAATAAAGTAAACAACACACGCATGAAGCCGTCCTCTACCCAAGATCAACAAGATCAACAATTACAAAATGTTAAATGGTCAACTCAACATAGACTACCAATCCCACATCAATCGCAAACCTATTAGGAGCAGAAGAGGGCACTCAACTCAATTTGAAATACTAACTACCAAGTCAGATGTGTACAACAACTCATCCTCCCCCCGCACAATTAAAGCATGGGATAATCTTAATCCTAACACAGTCACACAACCAAACCCAATTAAATTTAAGGCAGCTTTTCTTCTTCAAAAATCTCCTTCTTAAGCCCACCCTCCGCCACCTCCAGTTGAAATTCCATGCAGAATATTTTGGAGGATCAAGAACCAAGAACCAAGAGAGTGGAATCTTCTGCCGCCAGACCTGCGCAGTATTTCTGACATTAATATTTTTAAAGATAGACTCAATCAAATCAATTTATGGGATCTAGTCAAAAAAGCTCACTTACAATTTAACTCTCACGCCATTCACACTGACTACGCGTTATAACAGCGATGGTCAGTCAGCGACAGTGCCGGCTTGGAGGCCCCGGGGTACAGGAGATCGAGGGTACGACTACCGCAGACTGGGAGACCAGAGGGTACAGGCAGAAGAACAGAGGATGCAAACAGAGAAACCGAGGGGATGAGCTTGAAAGCCACCTCCATTTTAAATTCCATGCAGAATATTTTGGAGGATCAGGAACCAATAACCAAGAACAGCCGTCCGGCAGTGCTTGCGCAGTACCAAGCAGAAGCAGAAAAAGCATTGTTGTTGTGGTGTTGTCATGACAACGTTTTCAAATCTCTCTGTTTACCCCGTCCTCACAACAACACGAAACAGTCGTTTTCAAATTTACACATTCTGGAGAGTGTTTTCGAAAATCTCCATTTTCAGGGGATGAAAATGCCGTTTCAGTGTGGACAGAAGGTCAAAACGAAGAGAAAAAGCTTCGTTTTCAAAGTTATCCGGCGTAGTGTGGACGTAGCCTTAGACCTGAGATGACTGCGTATGCATGAATGCAACCTAGAGTCAGTGTCAAATTAACATTCATTTTAGGTGTCTGGAGTGTGGGTGTGAAGAGGGAGGTATTTGAAAGCTGTATGTAATTCAAAGGAAGCATTTTAGATACATTGTAACTATAGAATTTTCCTGCTGTTATATTTGATCTTTAGCATGTAAAATTTTCATGAAACAGTGGGTCAAGAGGGCCTCTTCTTCCAAAAGTGCCTTGCATTTTTTCTAAATAAATACTTCTATATTTAGCTTCAGTGCCTCATTGGTGACTTTGTTCATGCCACTACAGAGGGCAGAGCCTAAAACAGATTGGCACAATAGATAAGGAACAGAGCCGAGGAAGAATTTCTTTAGACAGAGGGTGGGGAGAATGGATTTGAGAGAGATAATAAATCAGCCGTGATGGAATGGAAGAGTAGAATTTATGTGCCGAATGTCCTAATTCTGCTCCTAGAACTTATGGTCTAATAGCTCATTTGCTCTCTTGGTTGGATTAAAACATATTGTGGTACTAACAAAAGATAACCTCAGTGTCATGTCTAACATCATATTGCATTTTGTGAGAGCTTTCTGTCTCCAAATTGATTGCCAGTTCTCCTGCAATACAACGTCTGTATTTCAGAAATACTCATTTTCTTCTAGTTATGTTGGTATATACTGAATGTGATGTGAATTTATTCTGTGAGGTGCAGCATCTTCCATCATGATGACTGTTATCAAATGTGGTTCATGGTTGGCTTATTTCTGCAGAAATTTGGGCATGAGTCTGCTCGTAGAAACACTTTCTGCTTTATTTTGGTCTGGAAGTTTTTCTTTTTAAAACAGGAACAAAAATCATGCCAGCTTTTAAAAGCCCCACCTGCTGTCTGTAGCGTATTACAGAAGTACTTTGCTGTTGTTTCCCTGGAAACAACCCTGAGGACTCTGCACTATACAATTTTCAGCCATTATTCATTCTGTTATGAACATGACAGATTGTAATTTTTGAATGAGGATGGCGGTTATAAATTTGTAATAAGCTTTGGCAGCAAGCTGAGAGCTATAAAAAGAAGGAAGTCGTAAACAATTCAGTGTGTGTTTAAACTGACAAAAGTTCTGTGCTGCAAGTGGTATATGGGCTTTAGTTAAATCTGTTTCTACAATATTTTTATGTACTTCCTTAATTTAGAATTTTTAAAACAGCTTGTAAGGCTTGCAAAAAAGCAGGGCAGTTCTATGTATTTGGAAGACCTTGGCATTGCTTTTAACTTTGTGACACCTAGCTATGTTCCCAATTAAGGAGTTGTGATTTTTGCTGCAGAGTAATTATACCTACCAGTGTTATATATGTTTGTTTATTCATCATTCAGCCAATGCATTTTAACAGGGAAGTTCTGAATAACTAAATGAACATTGAACATAATTCTTGAGGAGATAGAAGAATTATTCCACAGGTTGAATATAATTCTTTACATTATAAAGTATTCACATCATTTTCTCATCATATAGAATATTCTCAGGATATTCTCATCATTATCCTGGGAATATTATTGAGTTAAAAGCTCAACAGATTTTAGAAAAACTTGAAAATCTAAGAAGGGAAGGCCTAATTTTTCCTGAGAAAACCCACCCAAGTATGAACTGGCATAGCGAGGGCTGTAGAGTAATGTAATGGATGACAAATGACACATATTGTTCAGAATAGAAACTATTCTACATAATTCACAAACACTGTCATTGAAGTTGTGTTCACTTTAAGAGTTGGTGTCTGACATAATGATGTCAGTGTAAGGCGACTGTTTTTGGTTAGTTTGTAATGGAAGTAAAGAGCTGTGGCTTTTGTTAAGCACATGAAATGACTCTTTTCACTGTTTTGAGTTGACACTGCTTCCTTTGAGTTACATGTATACAGTGGCAGATGTCTCAAATGTTCAAACAACTTTGCTGGGACAAAGTATTTCACACAGATGGTCTAAGAGCTTCTGGGGACAGAGATCCCAGGCACCCAAATACTGTGAGGACGGACTCTTTCAATACACAAATATCTCAACTATTGATTGATTAAAGCTGCCTGTGACCATGTTTGATGTGCTAAGTGACAAAATCATTCTGGACTGACACCTTGACTACTACTACTACAACATCGACTCAGGCCTAGGGGGCCGGTGTTGGGCACGATAACGGACTCTCCACTTCTCCCTATCCCTCATCAGTCTGTTCAGTTCATCTACATTAGCCGCGCTGCTGTCTTCTAGGAGCGTGTTGACCATAGTCTTGGGAAGGCGCCCAGGGTTCATCCTCCCGTGCTTGGGCTCCCGTATGATGACTAGGCTGGCAGGTAGCTCGGGGTGGCGTAGACAGTGCCCCGCTAGTTGCAGTCTTCTCGCCTCGATTTTAGTGGTGAGCATCGGTAGGTTGTTATAGAGCTCAACGTTCGTCATGTGCTGTTGCCAGCTCACGTCAAGAGCCATCCGGAGCATTCGTGTATAGCAACCATCTACAGACTTTCGTATCGTCTTGGTGAGTGTCCATGTCTCGAATCCGTATGTGAGAATGGACTCTATGACTGCTATGAAGATCCTCTTTTTAAGCCCTCTGGTCAGGTTCGACTTCCAGATTTCCTTCATGGCGTTCATAGCCCTCCACGCCAGTGCCTTCCGTATCTTTATGCTCTTCTCCGAACTCATCATTCTTGACCCGAGGTACTTGTTGTCAAAGACTTTCTCAATGGTATCATTCTCTACGGTCTTGAGAGTACCTTCATCACAGTTAAACGCCATGTACTCTGTCTTTTTAGTGTTTAGGTGAAGTCCAACTTTATTACACTCAATTTCCACTTTTGTCGGTAGCTGCTGTGCTTCCTCCATTTGGTCAGAGAGCAGGACTATGTCATCTGCAAAATCGAGATCTGTGAGTGTAAACTGGTTTTATGGTAAAACCAAGCTTGTCATGATCTTTGACGCAGAGCGTAATCAAGGACGATTATAAAGATGTAGGGTGCCAGAGTGTCTCCTTGCAGCACACCAGCTAGGAGCTTGAACACTGCTGTTTCTCCGTCTGGTGATACAACTTTCGCCATGGTTTTGGTATAGCTGGACTCTATTGCTCTCGGTAGATGGTCTGGCACTCCGTAAGCTTTCAGGAGTGACACCTTGAACTCAATCATAATGCTGCAAATAACTTAGTGCTACTCGGTTTGATGCAGGACAATTAATATAAACCCATTGTCTGATTCAGGCAAAAACACCTCGTGGTCACTTCACTTTGCAAGCTACGTCTCTAAGCAGCCAACTCCCCTGCTGTGGGCCAGCAGCTAGTGCTCTGTAGACAATGTTCGTTTGCAAAGCTGTTCTTTTAAGCTTCAATACAATTACTGCTTGCAATTTACATTAAAACTGAAGACTAGTTCTTGTAGAGTGGTTAGATCAAGAAACTGAGGAAAGTTTCTTGAACACAGCCCAGTCCATCATGAAAACCAATCTTCCCTCCATGGACTCTGCCTACACTCCTCACTACCTTGGAAAAGTAGCCAACATAATCAAAGACTCCTCCCATACTAGACATACCCTCTTCTCCCTGTCCCATTGAGCAGATGATACTAAAGTTTGAAACCACGCATCATCAGGCTCAGGGACAGCTTCCATACCAGTTATAAGACTCTTAAATGGAGCCCTTGTATGCCAAAGTCTAACTATTGACCATACAGTCCACCCCATCATGACCCTTGCATACGATTGTCTACCCACATTACATTCTTTTCTGTAAATATGATATTACGACCAAAACACTTCCATAAGGGGCTTCCAGACCATTTGGGCTGACTGGAAGTGCACTGAGAGCCGTAAGCCTAAAGGAGAGGGGCTTGCTGTGCTGGTTAACAACGGATGGTGCATCCTGGTCACATTATGATCAAAGAACGGTTTGTAGCCCGGATATTGAACTTTTTGCTGTTGGACTCTGGCCACATTATTTGCCAAGGGAAATCTCACATGCAATTGTGATTGTTGTGTACATCCCTCCCTCTGCCAACCCGACATCAGCATGTAACATCATTTACACTGTTGGGCACAAGAGTACATTCAGCCAGAAACTCATTCCGCCGGGATGCAGCACTGAGTGTCATGGAATGTCATTCCTGCCTCTGACCATCAAACTTTGCAGCTCCTCCCTTGGAGGGTCAGACACCCTGGGCCAATGGGCTGGTCCTGGACTTATTTTCGTCTGGCATGGTTTACATATTATTATTTGATTGTTTGTGGTTTCGTATTGCTATGTTTGTACACTGTTCTTGGTTGGTGCAGCCGTAACGAAACCCAATTTCCCTTGGGATCAATAAAGTATGTCTATCTCTCTATATTCTGTATTCTGTTATTGATTTTCCCTCAGATTACCTCAAAGTACTTACACTTTTAAATAATCTGTATGGATACCTTGCAAAACAAAGTTTTTCCACTCTATTTTGGTACATGTGACAATCATAAGCCAATATCAGTCTCTCATGAGTCTGAAAACCAGTAGTAATGTTTGCACTGTATTAACTAACAAAATTCCTGGATGCAAACATTGGACCCTCACTTTACTGTTAATCTGAGACCTGTATCCATTTCAGATGAGTGCTTGCATCATCACAGAGAGAATGCCGGCAATTCAATAAGGGGCCCATAGATTTAGATGAATCTAATAAAGGCCATTGCTTTGCCAACTATGTGATTGGAGTGGTTTCATTCTGTCTGCCGCATAGATGAATTGACATTATATGTTAGATGTTTCAGATCTCTTTTCCCTTTTATAGTTGAAGTATAAATATTTTTTTAGATTATGAGAACACTCAGTCCTCTTTTATTGTCATTTAGAAATGCATACATACATTAAGAAATGATACAATGTTTCTCCGGAGTGACAGACCAAAGACTAACACTGACAGAACCACATAATCATAACATATAGTTACAGCAGTGCAAAGCAATACCATAATTTGATAAAGAACAGACCATGGGTACAGTAAAAAAAAGTCTCAAAGTCCCGAGTCGGTCGACTCCCGAGTCCCCGATAGCAGGCGGCAAAAGGGAGAAACTCCCTGCCATAAACCTCCAGGCACCATCAGCTTGCCGATACTTTGGAAGCAGCCAACCCCAGCCGACACTGAGTCCATCCGTCCGAAAACTTTGGGCTTCTGACCAACCTCTCCGATACAGCCTCCCGAGTGCCATCCTCTGCCGAGTGCCTTCGACCTCTCCCCGGCTGCTGAAACATGCAAAGCCGAGGATTTCGAGGCTTTCAGCTCCGGAGATTCCGGTTACCACACAGTAGCAGCGGCAGCGAAGCGGGCATTTCAGAAGTTTTCCAGATGTTCCGCTGTGCTCTCACGTCTGTCTCCATCAAATCAGAATTGTGCACGATTCAGTTGTTATCCTCAATACCATGGAGGAAGATGCACATTTTCCTGACTTTCATCTGCTCCTATACTTCTAAGTAGATAAACTTTTAATCTTTCTTCAGATGCAGCCAAATTAGCCATTATCAGAGGCCAATTTAATGCTGGTATCTTAGCATATTTGCATACACAAAAATATATATATCTGTAGGCAGGATCAAATTTATCATAAACATTTAGCTCCACTGCTAACTCCATAGTTTATCTTGCTTGTTGCAGTACTTGTAGTCCAGGCATTGCCTGAGGACTGCAGGGACTGATGTGTGGACCTTATATCACAGTTATATTAGTCATTGGCGAGGTTGCACTTGAGTAGTGATCACCTTGTTATGGGAAAGTCATTGTCAGGCCAGACAGATATACCTAATAAAATGGCCATTGAGTATATATTTTATGTCAATATAAAGGTGTTAGATTACCAGCATCAACTCGGCCTCTGATGTCTGCTAATTTGGCGAATTGAAGTGTCAGTATTAAGTAGAGCAGATGAAACCATAGAACCATAAGGCATAGGAGCAGAATTAGGCCATTCGGCCCATTGTATCTGCTCTGCCATTCAATCATGACCCATATACTATCCCTTTCAACCCCATTCTCCTGCTTTCTTTTCACAGCCTTTGGCATCCTTACTAATCAAGAACTTATCAACTTTCACTTTAAAAATATGGAATGATTTGGCCTCCACAGCCATCTGTGGCAATGAACTCCACAGATTTGTCACCCTCGGGCTAAAGAAATTTCTCCTTGTTTATGTTTTAAAGAGATATCCTTATATTCTGAGGTTGTGTGTGCTCTCTGGTCCTAGACTGCCCCACTATTGGAAACGTCCACTCTATCTTGGCCTTTCAATATTTGATAGGTATTTTTGTAAACCATACAGAGTGCCCCCTCTGCTACAAAGTTCACCTATTTTTCTTACAGCAAGTTGGCTACTTCCAGTTCCACTCGTCATTTCTGAAATGATCTTTGATCTGAAAATCACCTCCGGCCTCAACTTTTCTCTTCCAAAACCAAATGCCCTCAGATGACAGGAATCAGAAACGTGGAGAAAATGCAGCAGCTCTGGGAGAATCGGTGCAGAGAGAACAAGGTTTAATGTTTCAGGCTGGTGATTGTTCCTCAGTTCATTGTTAAGCTGAGGCAAAGTAGCATAGTTGAAGAACAGATTATAAAAACACAAAAAAAAAATCGAATACGATGGTGAAGAAAATGAAACATTTGATCTTTGAGCATTTCTCTCCTTGCTGCTCCCAGTACAATTCTCCGGATCATCAACCTGCTTGTAAAGATGATAAAGTTGTAATCATCCAGTTCAATGCTTCTGCAGCTTTTGCTTACACCCTTCTACACTTTCTAAATACCATGATTGAGCTTAAGTGGATTTAAAGTATTAACAGCAAAGAGCTCATTATTCTTCCTATTGTGCAGTAGATCCTGCAAAGGTGAAGGTAGCTTTTATTTAAAGTTACCTGTCAGCTGCTCAATACATGCAGATTTCTGGAACAACTAATATAATTGGCTATGTGTGTGTCCCTTGTAAAAATGACTAGAAAATGCAGCCAGAATCCTACCCAAAGCACCATAGAACAGAATTATTGTTCAGTGAACTGAAAGCTTGAGTGTATTTCAGAACATTCCTCCTGATACATTTGCTTGGAGTAAGCAATGATATGCATCAGCTAATCAGATCCTCAGATGCGGATTTTAACACTTAATCAACGTGATGCTTGTCCAAATTTGGCAACTCTCAGAAATTTGGTTTCAACCTATTGTTTGTCTACTCTTCATCAATATGCAGAGAGCCTCATTTAACTGAGAATGTCTGATTACTGCACTCGAGACTGTTTTCATCCACGGAATATGTACGTGCTTTGCAAATTTGATACAGAAAATCCTACTGAAATTACTTTCAGCAAGCCGCAACCAATTTCAAATAATCCTCGAAGTACTTATCAGTTGTGCTTATTGCCTTAAGGAAAAGCTATCAATGTGGATCTGGCAGCTTTCAAGCAGTTTCAGCTTTGATGTGATGGCTTTGATACTTTCTTCCAAATTTTAATAAAGCTAGTCACACTTATTTTAGCTAAATGCATTTTACAATATCTTTATCCATTTCCCGTAATGCATAATTCTGCCTCTTCCATTACAGTTGCACACTGCCATTATTTTCCTTTCACATGGATGAGATCCCCTACTGCCCGTTAAAAAACATACTTTCCTCAAATTGCAATACATCCTCGTCAAGATGATAAGTTCTCCTCGTACATTGGTAGAATATTTCATCAGATGCCTTGATCTTGAAACAGCTCTCAGGGATTCCTCTGGTCCATGGATAAGATTATGACAGGGAATTGTGAGAACTCCTATGTGATGTCATAGCACACAACCTTTGGAAGCATAGCAAAAAGGCTCTAGAGATCTTATGTAAAATTACATTCCATTGTCCACATTCTACCACAGGCATACATCATGGAACCTAACTCTAAATCTATATTCCTGTTAATTTGTGGGGTTCTTAGTTTCACTGGACAAGTGGGTCTCTAACCTTGGATGTAGGCATAATAGGACAACATTATCTTCATTGTTATCAGAATAATTAAAATGAAATTCAAACAGAATGAGCAGATAGTGAGAAATAGCACTACATTATATGTGATTCAAAGACTGAGTTGCTAAAATTTAAGGGGTGCATATTTTGTCAGTATTAGGCTTACGAATGACTGGATTTGTACTGAATATTTAGATAGTAAGAGTGGTGAATTTGGTATTTTTCCAAGTTTCCGATCATAAACAAGAGAAAATCTGAAGATGCTGGTAATTCAAGCAATCCACACAAAATGCTGCAGGGACTCAGCAGGTCTGGCAGCATCTACGGAAAAGAGTACAGTTGATGTTTGGGGCCGAGACTCTCTGACAGGAGAGCTTATCAGTTTCCTGAGTGGCTTTGATTGTGAATATTTGTATGATGCATACTTTGATAACAAATTTACTTTGAACTTTGAAATTTGTTTTATCCCATCACAGAAATGAATGCATCTTGCAAAATATTTCCAGTTATATCTGACATGACTCCCTCAGAATATGGTAGCATATCTTCTGGGGGGCTTTATCTAGAACTTTAACGATACGTGAATAGAAAGGATTTGGAATTATTCTTCTTAAACTGTTTCAAATATAAAAGGTCTGTTTTAGTTTTCAATTCTTATAGCTGTATATGTTTTTTTTATATTAGATCTAAACCCAAGTTACTTTTACAGATGTGGATGAAAGTATAAGCATTGTATTAATGGAATAGTGAAGGCAGTTCTGTTTCAATTTATTCATGACCACTTTTACACGCTGCTCCATTAAGCCCCTTTGATTCTGCTAAATAAATTGAGAAGAATATGGTGAGATGATCATCAGCCCTGAGTTCTGAGCATGAAACAGAAGCATAAGAAATAGGAACAGGAGTAACACACATCAAAGTTGCTGGTGAAAGCAGCAGGCCAGGCAGCATCTCTAGGAAGAGGTACAGTCAACGTTTCGGCATATCATTTGGACTCATATGTTCCTTCCACAATTCAACATTTTAGCTCACAGCCGTTTTCAGCATTGTCCACTCATTCCTTAGTTCACTTAATATTAAAAAAATCTGTCAATCTTTGGCATGAATATACTCCCCCCCACCCCCCCCCCCAGGAAGAGAGTTTCAAAAATGCACCATTCCCCATGCAAAGAAATATTTACTCACTTCTGTCCTAAATGGCCAAGTCCTTATTTGAGAATGTTACCCCGGTTCTGAATGCCTCAGTCATGTAGAATATCAATTCGGCACCTACGTTTTGAAGAGTTATGTATGTTTCAATAAATGAGCTTGGATCTACCACATCTGATCCCATCATTTAAATTACTGATTGGTATAAATTATTACAGCTTGTCCCAGTGGCACCTCGCTTGTCATTCCTCCAAACTTGAAAATAATCCATTTATTTCTATTCAAAACATTCATTGACGCCTCTTTTAGCTTATTTGCAACCACATGATTATAGGGAAGAGTTGTCATTGGTAGCTGATAAAATACAACACAGTCAATAGATGTGTCAAGTATATTTTTTTCGTAGCTTGGTATAATTGCAATATAGTGTCTGCACATATTGTAGATGGTGCATCCGGAGGAATAGATATTGCTAAAAATGTTCTAGGATTCATAACACATCATGTATAATTGACTTAGAGATATTAAATCCAATCTTATGCACACATGTTGTATAAATAATAAGTAATAAAATTACCGATTTAGTGTGATGCACTGCAAACTGGTTAATGTGGTTTAGTCGTTGTGTAGAAATGCATTATGATTGTGTTCAATTAATCATGGATGATGCAGAACTTCAGTAATTTAAGGCAATATAACTGTTATATGTATAACCATGATACCTCCTGTATGTTAGCAGTTACTGCTGTTAGTTTTGTCTATTTGATATTTCTGTAATATTGTAATTATATTGTTTGATTAAGCATTCTTTGTTGTTTACATAATTCATTATGGGTTATATGTAAAAGTACGTAATTAGTATTCCCCATCACGCTGTCAAATCATAATTAAGCACGTTACTAAAGTAAAAATGAAGCGTACATGTTCTCTTAGGTCCTGTGTTTTCCTTTTGTGTAGTTTCTGGAGCTATAAAGAAGAATAATGGTGATGAGTAAGTTTTAAAATGAACCTGAGACAACCACCCACCAAGGGAAGAGAAAGAGAGGTTTGAGTTAAAAAAAAGCGAGGTACGTTTTTCTTCACAAGGGGTGAAAGATGGTTCAATTAAAAAAAGGCAGAAAATGGATTAAGTTCATGGGTTCATAAACAGTGAGTACCGGGTATTAATAATAATGATCATAAATATAAAAAAGCAGAAATGGCTGGCTACATCGGAAAGATAGAGATGTTTGATTATGCAGCAGATGACTGGATTATGTATAATGTGGATATCATGAAAGTAATACAGGAGTGTTTAGAACTCTAACCATTGTTGATTGCAGAATGCTTTAGGTTTCATAAGTGGAATCAGAAGGAAGGGCAGTCCATTTCAGCCTACATAGTTGAATTGAAGAGATTGTCTGAGCAGTGTCAATTCAGTGATGGGCTTAATGATGCACTGAGAGATTGCTTAGTTTGAGGAATCCTCCAAGAAAGCATTCAAAAACAGTTTCTAACTGAAGTACAACTCATATTTAAAAGAGGAGTTGAAATCACTGTATCAATGAAAACAACAACCAAGGATGCATTTGAGTTGCAGTCAGGAATAAAAGTGAGTGTGAACAAAATTGGAACATCTAAACACTGGCCAAACAAATTGCATCACTATTATGTTAGGGGCACACAGAGACCAGACCAATGTAGGTTTAAAGGCAAATTTCTGATACTAATGAGAGTGATGCAGGACTTGGTATCCTTGAGATTTACAATTTGAAAACTAACAAGAGACAAGCAATATGGCTTACACCAGAAATGAACATCAAATTAATTAAAATGGAATTGGACACTGGCTCAGCTATTTCAGTCATTGCACAAAATGAGTTTGAAGGGCTTTTCAAAGATATTGAATTAAAGCTTGCAAATGTCCAACTAAGAACTTACGATGTGGGAATGACATTCATAACAGTGAAACACAATAACCAACAAGCTACAATGGTTTGTATGTGGTAAAAACAGGAGGACCAGCATTGTGGGGATGTGATTGGCTAAGACAGTTCCAACATGATTGGAGATCATCCATCATTTGCTGCATCCCCTACAAGAGGGTCAACTAAAAGTGAATTAAGAAAGGTACCGGATGATACCACAGCTGTGTTCAAGAATGGCATGGGCAAACTCAAACACATCAGAGGTAAAATAGTGTTAAATTAAGATGCCACACTGAAGTTTTACACAGGTCATCTGGCTCCTGATAATACCCATGATAGTGTTGCCAAATGAGCTAGATTGCATGGAGGCTGAAAGAATTCTTTCCAAGGTTGAGTGGAGCCCATGGGCAATGCCAGTGTTCTGACTCGCCAAGAACAATTGCAATTGTGGTGATTTCAAGGTTACCGTCAACCCTGTAGGGAAAATGGTTCAATGCCCTCTGCCTAGGATACAGAGAATTGTAAAAGAGTTCGGCCTCAACACTTCGTTCACATAAGTGAGCATTACAATCAGGGATTTTGATCAATTTAATTAACAAGTTTTATTTGTGATTCAGATGCTTCTTTTGTCACAGTAGAGCCAAAAAACAGGGAAAATTGTAATGAAAAACTAAAAATTTGGAAGCTGCAATGTCAGCAGTTCAAAAGTATTCATTCCCATTTGCTCAGTATTTAGTTGAACCACCTCTCGCGTCTATTACAGACGGTAGTCTTTCTGGATGCAGGTAAATCTCTATTAGTTTATCAGATGGTTAAAGTCAGGACTCTGACTGGGCCAGTCAAGGACATTAATTTCCTTCATTTGGTGCCACCTCAAGGTCTCTCTGGCAGTGTTCTCTGGGCCGTTGTCTTGCTGAAAGACGAACATCTTCCCCAGTTTAAGCTTTCTGGCAGAGGTTAGCAGTTTTATTTTCCAAGATCTTTCTGTATACAGCAGCATTCATCTCCCCATCAATCTTGACTAGATTTCCATAGCATGATGCTACCTCCACCATACTTTGCAGTAGGGATGGTGTTCCCTGGCTGATGGGCAACGTTAGATTTACACTACGCATATCGCTTAGTGTTGAAGCCACGAAGTTCCACTTTAGTCTCATCCGACCACAAGACCTTCTCCCATATCTTTACAGTATCTTCTAAGTGATGGTTTGCAAAGTCTTTACAGGTAAGTATATGCTTCTTTTTTAAGCCAGGGCTTCTTCCTTGCCACGCTTCCATAAATACCTTTTGTGTGCTAGGCCTTAAAGATTATTTATTCATGAACTTCATCTCCATCATCAGCCACTGACTTCTGCAGCTCACTCAGAGTGACCATTGGCATCACAGTAGCCTCTCTTATAAATCCCAATCTTCTCCGGTGACTAAGTTTAGAGAGACGGCCTGGCCTATGCGGTGTGCCTGTGGTTTCATATTTTTCCACTTTTTCACGGTAGACTAAATTGAACTCCAAGGTATGTTCAGTGCCTTTGAGATGGTCTTGTACCCTTCCCCAGATTTGTGGTTCTCTATTATCATTTCCCTAACTTGTCTTGAATATAGTTTTGTCTTCATTTTAGTTTGGTCTGTTGAAAATCTTCCATTCTGTTGGACCTTACAAAGAGAGGGGGTATTTATTCTTATGAATTCATTGAAAACAGGTGATCCTCCAATTTTCTACATCAACAAATTGTGTGAGTTGGTAAGTTAATATACAATATTGCACCTGAAGAAAGTTACCATAGTAATTACAAAGGGGATGAATACTTCTTTCAGACTCACAATTTTGTTTTTTAATTTTTAGTAAATTATTGACAGGTTTTGGAATTTTCTTTTGATTTCACATGATGGACAATATTTTGTAGATTAGCTTAAAATTACTACCTCTTTATTGAAAAATAATAATTTTATTATTACAGTATACAAAAAAATCTAAACCCACTACCGAGAAGGCTGTTCGGTAAAGAAAGAAAAAGGGAAAAAATCTTTATCATATAGTGAAACATACTTTAAAACATACTTAAAAATCCTACTTTAATATATTTTAAATTTTGAAAATGAGGCAGTAGAATGTGAAAATAGTTGTGGAGGGTGAATACATTTTCAAGACACTGTAAAGGATATCTTTGCGAGCCTTTCTGGAGGGAAACACTTCAACAAAGTGGAATTAGCTAAGGCCTATCTACAGATGCAGATGGAAGAAGATTCCAAAGTGTTTCTCACCATAAACACTCACAAAATGCTTTATCACTATAATAGGCTTATCTTTGGAGTAGAACCTGCACCTGCACTCTGACAGAAAGCAAGGAATCAGATGACGCAAGGCTGCCCAGGCACTCAGTGTTACCTGGATGACTCATTGTTCCTCGTGAGGACGACAAGGAAAATCTCAAAAATCTCAAGACAATGCTATCAAAATTAGAAGATTATGGGCTCACAGCACAGTGTGACAAGTGTGAATACTTTAAACCAAGCATCACTTACTGTGGTCACACCATTGACATGCAAGATTACACAAGTATGCTGAGAAAATTCAAATATTGGTAGTTGCCCCAAGGCCAAAGGACGTGTCACAGTTGCAGTCTGTTTTAGGACTATAACAAGTTCCTGCCAATCCTGGTTACTGTGCTCCTTCCTTTAAACTCATTACTACAGATCAGGAAGAAAAGCAGTGTGAGGTAGCTTTCCAAAAGACAAAGGAAATGGTGACATTAGACACTGTACTCACACATTATGATGCATATCATCTTAAACGTTTGCTGTGATGACTTATGGTTAGGTACAGTTATGTCACATGTTATGAGTGATGGAAGTGAATGCCCCATAGTCTTTGCATCACATTCCTTTGCCATTGCAGAGAAAAGATATGCACAGATTGACAGACAGGCCTTGAGTCAGGTTTGGGGTGTAAACTGTTTCAGTCAGCACTTCTTTGGGAGAGAGTTTACCCTCATTACTCACTTTAGGAGACAGACCTCAAGGTGGTTAATATATACATAAATAAAGGCATCCATTAGTCTTGCGAGACCATGGATCTGTGCCTGGAAAGTCTTCACTTGCCAGGGTGCAGGCCTGGGCAAGGTTGTATGGAAGACTGGCAGTTGCCCATGCTGCAAGTCTCCCCTCTCCACGACACCGATGTTGTCCAAGGGAAGGTCAAGGGCCGATACAACTTGGCACCGGTGTCGTCGCAGAGCACTGTGTGGTCAAGTGCCTTGCTCAAGGACACAACACGCTGTCTTGGCTGGGGCTCGAACTCATGACCTTCAGATCGCTAGTCGAATGCCTTAACCACTTGGCCACGTGCCCACACAATATATGCATACTTTGATAATAAATGTACTTTGAACTTTGATCTTCAACCATTAGTGTCTATTTTCAATCCACAGAAGGACGCCTCATTAGCAGCAGCATCATGAATACAGGGATGGACTCTGTTTCTTTGGACACAATTACAAGATCTAATTCAAGAGGACACCATCTAATCATGGAAATGCTGATGGATTGTCCTGTTTACCCTTGGAAAAGGAAATACCTGAAAAATTTACAAAAGAGGGCACTCCTCTTGACGGATTCTCCATGATGCAAATCAAAAGTCTTCCTATTATGACAGAGATGATCCAAAGGGAAAGTGGAAAAAAAAACTACACTGTCTCAGGTCTACATGGCCACCAAAAGTAGATGGAATATGCAACAAAAACTCCAGTTCTCCCATTTTAACCAGCGTCGCATTGAACTTGCCCTTGTTTGGGGTTGCCTTATGTGGGGGTTGGGAGTTGTACCATCCAAGCTGAGAGATAAAGTGTTGAAGGAGTTAATAGTCATATAGGCATGGTCAAAATGAAAGTGTTGGCTGGAAGCTTTGTCTGGCGGCCTGGGATAGATCACAGATCAAGCAGTTTGCCACGCACTGTTCAGGATGCCAACACATTCAGAAGATGCCAAGAGCAGTGCCCCTCCATTCCTGCGAATGGCCTGTATCACCATGGGATTTTGCCACGTGCACTAATTTTTTAGTAGTAGTGGGCGCAGCTACGAAGTGGCCAGAAGTGTTCCTAATGGCCTCCAATAAAGCCTTGCACGTTGTTGACATACTGAGAGGCCTCTTTGCAAGGACTGGTGTTCCAGAGCACTTATTTGGAGAAAATGGACCACAGTTTTATAGTTTTATATATCAGTTACAATGCATTCTATATTGAGTTGGAGTTTATATCTAAGCAGGGAAGAGTATTGTGTATTTAATATTTCAGTAATATTTGTACAATATTGCAACGATTAAGCATTCTTTGTTGTTCACATAATTCATTGTGAATTATATGTAAAAGTACATGAATGGCATACGTCATTACGCCACCATGTCATAAATGAGTACCTCACTAAAGTGAAAACAAAGTATACACATTCGCTCGGACTGCCACGTTTTTCTTTCAGTTAGCTTCTGGAGTTTCAAAACATAACTACTAGCAGAATGCAGATGACAATCTAACCCGGACCGTACCATTTCAGTACATATTACACGGGGTACAATATTTGGATCTATTTTCATGTGACCTCTTCAGATGTTGGCTATTTTAGTTAATTTAACTATAGGGTCTCCCTGGGTACAAATGACCTGCCTAACAGCGGTCAGACTTTACGTAAATTCTCCCATGCATTTTTAAAGCAATTTTTTCTGGATATTTGTAAAAATAAAATGTTTCATGGTATTCATTAATGACTTGGTACAGTATATATTTTATAAGTTTAAATATGGATAGTGTTAGGATGAATATTTCAATGTAATGAAAGAAATATAGCAGGTGTATCTAAAGCAATACAATGTAGGTATGAGGAGAAAATTTATTTCTCCTTTACAGAGAAGTTAGCTTATGGACAATTCTCAGGAGCTGAACTCTTGTGGAAATTGGGTTCTGCCCCTAATTTATTAATATTGGATAGTGTAAGAGTGTTTCCTCTCCTTTGGTTCAACAGATTCTATGAAGATTTTACTGCTCTATTTTGCACAGAATTATTAATGGTATTTTATCACTCGTGCATTGTAGATTAGAAGGTGTTAATTTTCAGTTCTTCCCTGAAGAAATTAATTTTGTGCACACATTTCTATTCAACATCATTCCCTTGGTTCAACATGTGCCTCTCATAAGGCAAAAGGGTGCTCCTTGAGCCCAATCTTCTATGTTCAAACAGTGTGAGTGAAAAGTGAGTTTTAGCAGTCCTTTGCCTAGGAGACCAGCATGCAGTTACAGTGCAAGACCTACTGTCCTTTTCTGCCTTAGTTCTCACCGGTTGCCATGCGATCTTTTGGACATCTGAGACTCTCACTGGAAGTTGGGCTAAGCCTTGTGAACAGATATAAATCAGTATCCTGTGATATCATTAAACTCTCTAATCTTCAGAATGGAAATCTCATTTTGTGTCTAATCCATTCAGAAAAGATTGTGAAATTATCTTCAGAGTGCCTTTTGAAGTAGTACTTAAAAGGGAAGCTTGCGTATATGTGCCCAGAATATAGTAATTTGTTTGCTGTTGAAATATTTAACATCTCCAAGGATAGTTTGTTTTGGAGAGTGATTCTTCAAGGGTTAACTTTACCTGGTCAGCCTTAATTAGCCCTTAAGAATAAATTGGAAACAGTATCGATGCAGGAAATATGAAAATGCTGGAAGTACTCAATGGGTCAGGCAGCGCATGTGAACAAAGAATTATAGCTCTTGACAGAGTTTTCAACCTGAAACGTTAATTCTGTTTCTCATTCCACAGATGCTGCTTGACCTGCTGTCCGTTTCCAGCATTTGCAATTTTTGTTTTAATTTTCACTCAGCTCTGCTGTGTGTACTTCTTGTGATGAGTGTTCAAGAGAAACAGATGATGTTAATTAACAGTAAGAGAGGTAATAGAATTGCTCAAAGATTTGAATTGGCACTTTATTAGTGAGAATAATGCATTTTACTTGCCATGAAAGATCAATACATCTATAAATGAACAATCACTTATAACAGTACACAGGTAATTAATAACTAACGGGAGCAGTAGAATGCCAAATGATTGCTTGAGGCTGCTCTACCAGTTACTGAGGTCATCTTTGATTGGATCTTGCCCTTATTTTCTCTTTGCTGTTTCTTTCTCAGACTGACTGACTTCCTTAGAGACTAAAAATCTGTCCACTTCCCCTTTGCATATGTTCAATAGCTCAGCCTTTCTATCTCTAAGGTAGAGAACGTTGAAGATCCATGCACCTCAGGGATAAACTTCTTCCACATCTTCATGTTAAATAGGTGACCCTTCATTCTGAATCTATGCTCTTAGTTTTCAAACATATGCTTAGTAACTATCCTGTCAATCTACGTCATAAGTTTTGATAAATTCACCTCTTATTCTTCCAAACTCTATGTATATAGACCCTAACTGCTCAATGTGGAGTTGGTTGAACACTCCAAGTCCTAGGTGTAAACACTACATCACAAATAATTTATCCTGGTAAATAATGGTAACAAAGATGTGTATTGCAATAACCTCAACTCTGAAGCATACCAAAAGGTTTAAAGTAATTTACTTAGGATCACTGAAAGCAAATCAAAGATGCCTTAACATTCAGCCATCCTAGTACAGAGCATAAACATTGCAGACAAATTATTTTTATCAGGCAGCATACTTAAGCATAAATGTTGTTTCTTGTGATGTGCTTTACTAAGCAGAGTCTGTTTTTCTGTCACTCGATATATAACAAATTGGAAGTTATTTACTTGGGCCTGAATCAGTATATCACTACTCACACAAATTATCATTGGATTGACTCCATCAAAAGAACGATAATCAGTTCTATTTAACAATCTCCTGAAGTCCCGCATGCTGGCACTAGAAGATAGCAGAATGGTAACTGGATAAGTTCATGACAACTCCGATAATTATTAAATTTGTACATGAAATTCTGAGATAGACAAAGTTTCAAACATGCATTCCGAACCATTTCCTTTGGATTATTTTCACATAATTTTAGATGTCTTACTCTCTGTGTACAACTACAGTGACTGAATGAAATCCTGCCTTATGCTGCTCCGTAAATCTTAACTGGACATTTTAATGGCTAAGACTCCATTTTGGATCCACCTAGGATTGGATTTCAGCTTGCTGCCTGAGGGTAAAACTACAGTGAAATTCAGGGCGTCTTTCCCTCCTACAGGGCTTTAATATAGAGTGCCAGTCTTATATCCAAACAATAAATTGACAATCGACTCAGCTTCAGACTTTTCTTGAACTGACTCAGCTACAGAATTGAATATTTCAAGAGAATGAGTGATTTTGAAGCATTGCTTTTGTATCTGGTGGAAAGTCAGTGTAAATCAATCAGGAAATGTCAAAGACATTTGGTCCACTACAGTGCTTAATACTTACAAAGCAGAAATATTGAAAATCTTCTGCAATCCTCTGCTTTTAGGACTGCTGACAGATACTTTGATGCTTATAGTTTCTCTGCTTGTATTGATCAATGACAAATAATCTTGAGCCATTGTTTGATCCCATTTTCCTGGTGCATGAATCATTCTCCAGTTCTGAGGAACAGGAGAGTCTTGTTCCCAGATTTCTATAACTTTCATAATAATGCTGGTTTGTAATAGAGTATGAAGCTTTGGAAGTAAGTTGGGCGAGGTATTTTACTTCATCTTCTAAAGATGGGTGATAGAGCAACTTGAAATGGTTAAAGGAAAACATGGATGCTTTTAAGTCTTTTAGTACTGAATATAAGCTTAGGAAAAAAATATTCTCAGAGAAGCAAAATTCATATTATAGTTGAGGCACATTATAAATATATTTGAGTGTATGGCATTGAAATATTTTATTACAGAAATGAAGAGGTGTAACAAAGAGATTGAAACCAGTTTTGGTTAAGGTTGTAATTGTACAATATTAGAATCATAAAGTCATCAAGATATGCAGCATGGAAGCAGGCCTTTGGCTTAACACCGTCATGCCCACCAAGTTGTCTACTAGAACTAATCTCATTTCACTGTGTTTGGCCTACATTCCTCTAAACTAGGGGTTCCCAATCTGGGGTCCACGGAACCCACAGCTAACAGTAGAGGTCCATGGCATAAAAAGGGTTGGGAACCCCTGCCCTAATCTATTCGTATTCATAAAATACTCTAATACACACATTGCTCTAAACTATGCAAGACTATGTGTCAGTTCTTTCCCCCATTCTCTCCTACTATAGAGGCAGAGGACTATCGAGGGGGAAGTGTTGGGCAGAAACTTGTGAGGGTGAGATGATTTGAAGGTATAAAAGCAGTGGGAGAGTGGGGATCACTAGAATCAGAGATCAGAGTGAATCTGTGGAAAAGATGGGGTGGGATGAGGATAAAATCAAAAAGTGATGAGGTGATCTTTGAAGCGTCTAGGAAGAGACGCCTACAAGAAAGACAACCACTGCTGGTGGGAGATCAGAGTTGAGGAAATTTGTTGTGATACTGAAGGACAGGGAACAGATTCCGGGGCATGTTTAAAGATAATGTAAGAGCATGTGGAGTGAGGGTGGAGTCTGAGATGGAGAATGGGACGGAGCAGAGGGAAAGGTTAGAAGGAGTAAAATTGATATAAAATCAAAAGACAGAAGGTTTGCAAACTTGAAGACAATTGTAGGGAGCTGACTGGGAAAAGATACACAGAACAACAGGGACATTGGATCTAAGTGGTGACTGATGTGACAGAGTTGTGACGTCCGGGACATGAAAAGGTAAGACCTAACTTAAGTCAACCCAGAAAGGATGAAGCTAAAGCAGAATGCAGGAGCATCCTCAATCCTCTAACTGATAAAATAGGCAATGAATCAACACATAAAGCAATAGAGGAACTTGTGGAAAGGATTAAAATGGAGTTCTAACAGAACAGAGCACAGACACTTTGTACAGCCTTTCTATACGTTGAATTCACCAAGGCAACAGAGTAGATGATAAGCGGACATAGACAGTGTACAGACATAGTGCAGTTGCGACCCAAAATGCTGACTGAACATTTCTTTCCTTAAATGATGCCTGACCCCCTAAGTTCCTGCAGTACTTTTGGCGTGGCTTCAGATTCCAGCATCTGCAATCTCAGGTGTCTCCAAAATATACAATGATTTATCTACGACTATGTTATTTTTAAGAAGCTGTGTCTTTCTTTTTGACACTATGAATACAGATACATTGTCTCCTACATTATTTACAGTACAGAATGAAGCTATCTGGACTAATTTTTACTGTCTGTGTTTATGGTCCACACGATGTTCCTCCCACTCTATTTCATCTCAACCCACCAGCATACATACTGTAACCTTCTTGTCCTCGCTCCCTGCAGACATACATACTCTGCTGGCAGAAGAAAATCAGTTGCAAATCATGATATTGCTACAGCAAATGATAACTAGAGCATCATAGCTTCTTGTCTTCACTCCTTGCAGTCTTGTTGAATTAATACCAAAACAATCAATAATGTCAACTCACAAAATAAAATAAATATAATGCAAATTTATGCATAATGCATTTTAATCCTATTCTTTTTCTTTCCTGTATACAAGATAGCATTGCCCATTTGCAATATTGCTTTGTGTTAAATTAATTGAACAGTAGGAAACTGTCAAAACCTTCGCTCAAATATTTACTGTGGTTACAGATACTGACTGGGATATAATTGCCAGGCAATGTACAATTTATTTGCTACTTACTGACTATAAGCCCTGTGAAACCAAAGTAATGACAATACACAAAATCCATTGCTAAATTCCCTGAGTATTGAGTTCCTAACAGAAGTATTCAATGTGTCTGATATCCATCCATTTTGCTACCTCTTGCTTCACTGACCAACCTTTCTTTCAAGTGCTGAATAGATTAAAACAGTGCAAAAACAGAAATAGTATATATTAAAAAGCGAGGACATGGGTTCAATGTCCATTTAGGAATCTATGCCAGAGGGGAAGAAGCCGTTCCTGGATCACTGAGAGTGTGCCTTCAGGCTTCTGTACCTCCTTCCTGACGGTAACAATGTGAAGAGGGCATGCCCTGGGTGCTGGGGGTCCTTAATAATGGACGTCACTTTTCTGAGGCACTGCTCCTTGAAGATACCTTGAGTACTACGGAGGCAAGTACCCAAGATGGAGCTGACTAATTCTACAACTTTCTGTAGCTTCCTTTGGTCCTGTGCAGTAAAGCCCCCACACCAGACAGTGATGCAGCCTGTCAGAATGCTCTCCATGGTACAGCTATAGAAGTTTTCCAGTGTTTTAGTTGACAAACCAAATCTCTTCAAACTTCCAATGAATTATAGTCGCTGTCTTTTTTCTGTATAGCTGTATCGATATGTTGGGACCAGGTTAGATCCTCAGAGATATTGATACCCAGGAATTTGAAATTGCTTACTTTCTCCTCTTCTGATACCTCTATGAGGATTGGTTCGTGTCCCCTCATCTTACTGTTTCTGAAGTCCACAATCAGCTCTTTTGTCCTACTGACATTGAGTGCAAGATTGTTGCCGTGTCACCACTCAACCAGCTGGTAAATCTTGCTCCCGTATGCCCTCTCATTTCCATCTGAGATTCTACCAAACATCAGCAAATTTATAGAGGGTATTTGAGCCCTAGACACACAGTCATGGGTATAGAGGGAATAGATTAATGGGCTAAGTACACACCCCTGAGGTGCGCCAGTGTTGATCGTCAGCGAGGAGGAGATATTATCACTAGTCCGCACATATTGTGGTCTTCTGGTTAGGAAGTCAAGGATCCAATTGCAGAGGGAGATACAGAGGCCTAGGTTCTGTAGCCTAATCAATCAGGACTGTGGGAAGGATGGTGTTATACGCTGAGTTACAGTCAACGAACAGCATCCTGACATAGGAGTTTGTTTTGTCCAGGTGATCTAAGGCCGTGTGAAGAGCCATTGAGATTGTATCTGCCGTAGACCTATTGTGTCGATAGGCAAATGTCCTTGAATACTCCCGCCAATTGGTTGGCACAGGTTTTCAGAGCCTTACAAGGTACTCCATCGGGACCTTCTGCCTTGTGAGGGTTCACTCTTTTTAAAGACAGACTAACATTGGCCTGCAAGACAGAGATTACAAGGTCACTGAGTGCAGAAGGGATCTTCATAGCTGTAGTTAAATTCTCCCTTTTAAAGCGGGCATAGAAGGCATTGATTTCATCTGGTAGTGAAACAACCCTACCGTTCATGCTACTGGGTTTTGCTTTGTAAGAAGTAATGTCTTGCAAACCCTGCCAGAGCTGACATGCATCTGATGTCTCCAACCTTGCTTGAAATTGTCTCTTCACTCTTGAGATAGCCCTCTGCAAGTCATACCTAGTTTTCTTGTGCAGACCTGGGTCACCAGACTTAAATGTCACAGATCTAGATCTCAACAGATTATCTACCTTCTGGCTCATCCATGGCTTCTGGTTTGGGAAGGTACAGCAAGTTTTTGTAGGCACACACTCATCCACACAGATTTTAATGGAGTCGGAAACAACTGCGGCATACTCATGCAGATTCAAAGATGAATCCCTGAATACAGTCCAGTCCACCGGTTCAAAGCAGTCCTGTAAGCACTCCTGTGCCTCCCTTGTCCATACCTTCTTGGTCCTCACTACTGGTGCTGCCGTCTTCAGTCTCTGCCTATACTCAGGGAGCAGATGTACCGCCAGGTGATTTTAACTTTTCTTCAGTCCTATCCTAATTTTAATTATGCAAATGGAGGAACCGACAGAATTAAGAATATGTTCGAAGCAAAATCATCTTCTATTTAAAAAAAAAATCACCCTGTGCTATCAAAGGCAAGGCCGACATCTGTTGCTCTTGTGGCGTGGAAGGCTAATGGAGAGCCAACCATCTTGACAGGTCTAGAGCGGCACATGGGTCAGAACAGTCCTGAAGGACATGGGGTTTATCAACAATCCAGTGGTTTTGCTATTAATTGAATTTAATTCCACTGCGCTATGATGGATTTGAAAGCAGATCTCTGGACTGCTAGCCTGAGTCCAGTAATTTAACTGTTCACCTCAGCCACACCATCTTGGTTAAGGTATTGCATGTACACCTTGTCTTTGTTTTATCTTGGCCACTACTGATCACCAAGGATAAAGGGAAAATTAAAGGAATTCTCTATTACATTGCTTTGAAAGGAGGCCTGGCTAGGTAGTCATCCTGTAACACAGAAACAGGCCACTCGGTCCGCTGTGTCCATGCTAACCTTCAGGTACGTATTTATACTGTCTTATTAAACAGAACGTGGCCAATAGCTTACCATGCTTTGGTGAGTCTAATGCTTCTCTAGATGCTTCCTAGATGTTGGAAAAATCCAGCCTCTACCACCTTCTGAAACAGATTGCAGCCATCCACTGGGTGGAAGATCCTTTCTCAGATCCCCTCTAAAACATGTATTCTGGTCTTCGGCACCTTGACCATGAGAAGGGAGCCACTAATGAAGGAAATGAAGGTGACTAGGCACCTTCACTTACTGAACACTTGCAACAATATCATTGGGTTGAAATAAGGGATCTCCCACTGCTACAGTCATCTTTTTTTAAGTTAAGTAGGACTCCAGGGAGTGAAGAGTTCCCTTTGCTTTCCTTGAAGCAGTGCCAACTTAGCATCTTTTACAGAAGATTTACCTCCAGGAGGATCATAATCTTTTTGTAGGGTTTGGAGGCTTGAATACCTCAATGACCTGGAGAGCTGGAGTCAGGGGTTTATGCTATACCTCTTGTTAGGGTCACCCATGACAAACAGGTCAAAGGGTAGAGGCCAGACTAAGAGTGGTCCACCGGTCCTCCAGGTTTGGGGGTTCAGCTCAGAACTAACAACCCTGACTGGTCAAACAAAATTATTACGGATACAGCAATGAATGATCCTTCTACAACTGAGTGTGGCCGTATTCCTGAGTCTCCACCCAGAACTTGCATGACTTACAGTAGTGAAAACTGAGTTACTGACATGATGAAGGAAGCCTTGAACACCACCAGAATGGAGGACCTTCATTGCTGCTCTAAACACTAGCAGTGTAATGGGCTACTCATATCTGGAAGGAGAAGAGAATCTAAAGGATGCCAAAGTAGACAATTTGCTTAAAAATGAAAGGAGAAAAGGATGGAATTTTTTTTGAAGAAAATGAAGAAACAAAAATCAAAAATGAAACCTTCCCTGTTACACGTCTTTTACCTTTTACATTTTCTTCAGTTCCAATTTATTGTAAGCATTAAACACTAAATGAAAGGAAAATTTTACAGCAAACATAATATTTGGCCTTTCAGTTCATCACCAGAACTACAATCTTGTGTTACAGTCCTTGCAGAATGGAGATGACAAGCACTTATTTTGCAGTCAATTTGTGGTGTTGGGTAATGTGAACATTACCTTGACTTTGAAATATTTCCTAATGCCTTGAAAGCCATATGACCAAATGCAATGAAATATCAATGAGGAACAAGCTTTATAAATCAACTATGCTACTTTTGACCCTTAGAGCAGTCAGACAATAAATATTTATTACTTCAGACCTTGTTTAAGGATCATGAAATGCCCATGAACTGAAATCATGTGGCTGTATTCATTTGAAGTTTTACACAGGATGCCTATACAGTATGTAACTTTATTAAGTTGCCTGTAAAGAAACATGCACTGATATGCATAAGATCACTTTTATCATTTTTTCCAAAACTATCTTACCAGCCACATCTTTTTACTTACGCCTTGGAGCAGTTATTGCTAATTGCTAGTCATTTTAAAACTCGATGAGGTTATCAGGAATTATAGCATCGTTCTTGAACTTGACAGGCAGATAAAGTACTCCTGGAAACTAATTACCTGTTTATCTGCTGTGCCATTATCTGTTTTATTTAAAGGTCATCCATTGTCACTTCCCTAACATTTTACAGATTTTACTAAACAAGTTGAATGGAATGTATTTTCTAAGGAGTTCTCATTCATAAAATACTTTATGAAGTTTCATTCAGGGAAATTTTACAATCGAGTAAGTGTGGGTTTACATTTGGTGAAAACATCAGCATATATGAAAGTCTATTTCTTGGTTTAATTCAAGCATATTTGAATGACTACATGAACACCAGATAATCACGCTAAAGCTTGCAATATTTAATTGAGAACATTCCTGTGATAATCTAAGCAACATTCTCTGGAAAAGTGTACAGTCGATATTTTGGGCTGAGACTGGTGTCCCCAGCTGGCTTTGGGAAAAGTTTCGTGAGAGCATTTGTATTGAGAAGGTTATTTATGCATTTTGAAGATACTGAGTTTCAAGCTCAGGATTGTTCCCGCCATGGTTGCCATTAGCCTGTGTCAAATGAGAAAGAAGCTATCCACCAGCCACCAGCCACCAGCCACAGTAATATCTGGCTGCAGAGAGAAATGTGGGTAGTCAACAGAGGGATTGAGGTCACTGTGTAACTAGCAGAAGCTCAGTTTTATTGTCTGTTCCAATAGGTGTTCTTCAGGACACTGAGACAGCCATTTTAGGTTGTGACAAACATCTGTAGCCTTCTAAAGGAAGAGCAGCTCTTGGTGGGCCATGAACCACTTTGTCCCTGACCATCATCTTAACGCTTGACTTTGTCTTCTGATCTTTCAGGTGGGTTGCATGAGATACGTCCAATACGTCTGAGCTGACTGTACATAAATGCAGAACGAGCCTCACCTACAAAGGCAACTGGGATTTGATATTGAGCTGGTTGTAGAGTTGGAAAGCTTGTAAACATTTTTTATGGTGACACTAGGCTGAAATTTTGTATCTCTTCCTCTACGTGCAATTGTTATTACTCCAAACAAACAGCAACAGACACAGCCTGGTTCTGTAGGGACTGGTTAAATATTCTGCTGTACCATCATGCAATAGAAATAAAAAGTTTATAGAAAAATACATCTGATCTCTTTGGAAGGGTTCTGTCCTTTTGTACTTGAAGCTCCCTAATATGAGTTGACCTACTTTTAGGTTACTTGGAGAATGAAGATGCACCATTCAGACATAACTAAAAACATTTGGAAGGAATCTTACAAGTGAAGCCCAGATAGAGAGTGACTACCATATATTGACCTCTTATGCACATCATTCAAAAAACAATCGATCTGCTCAGCCGATACACTTGGGAAGAATAAAATCTGAAGGGTTCCTTTATCTATTTATTCACATCCAAACTCATTGGATCCTGTAGGGCTGTTTTTTTTCCCATTCATCACCAACAAATAGTTAACAACAAAGGAAAATGTACAGCTGCCAAACAATAAGGGAAAATGGTACCTAAAATTGTGATTCTAGTAAAGAATGAGAACTTATCACATAATTAAGCAAAAATCATGGTTAGCGGAAGCCTCTGACTCCTGATTATTATCCACATACCACAAATTAACTCGCGCACGGTCACGGTTTGTCCAAAGACAATGCTCCTAAACTATTAGGCTAATCAAAAGCAATGCAAGTTATTTTTAAAACTTTTCAAAACTTCTATAGGACAAGCAGCAACTCACTACTCAGCTTCCTGGTCTCTCTCAAAGGTGAAGACTTTCCCTCTGTACACATGGCACAATACTTGTTAGAGTCCTTAAAGTTCTCAAAGTTCACTGAGAATATCTCTGCAGGCACAACATCAACCTATGTAGCCTGTCTCTATCAGATATGAAACCTCTGAGATCGCACCACAAAGGAATGTGAGGAAAGTGGAGAAGTCTCTCCCCCTCTTTCTACCTCTCTTTCTCTCTTTTCTCCAAATTCCATCCTTAAAATGAAACTTTTAATTCGGCAATAGACATCATACAAAGCAGCTCTATGCTCAGTCCTAAAATGAGGTGACTTTATTAGAATACCATCCAGATGCGCTTACTGTAAAATCTTTTTGATTTTTCCATCCATTATCATAACTCTTTTCTGGCTTTGAAGATTCCTCAGCTGTTATCCGGTCTGGTGCCCTTGTACTGTTAAATGTCATTGTGTTTTTGTTTAACTAATTCTGAACCATTAAAAATAGGCTAGAAAATGAGCAAAATGGATAATTTGCTTTCATATTGTATACTTAATGCAGTTGAAAATTTCAAGGTGTTTCGCAGAAGTGTCATCAATCAAACTTTGCCCTTGAGGAGATATTGGGGCAGATGGTTAAAAGCTTGGATACAGAGGTAAGAGAATCTTGAGTCAGAGAGTAACGCAACAGGGAAACAGGCCCTTTGGCCCATCTAGTCCATCAGACTACACCATCCTCCCTGTTAGTCTCAGTTACCCGCATTCAGCCCAAATTCAGTGTACCTATCCAAATGCCTCATAAGTGTTTCAGTTGTATCACCTTAACCACTTTCTCTGGCATCTCATTCCAGGTACTCACTGCTCTTTGTGTAAAGGAGTTAATTCACTGGTCTTTTGAAATCTCTTCCCTCTTAGCTCGGATCTGTGCCCTCTAGTTTTGGTCTCTCCATACATGATGGACGTCCTTCTGATTTCCCAGTCCTTGGCTGACCTTCCTGCTGAAGGTCTCACCTGGGTAGCTGAGGGAAATTAATACACCGTCCTTCAATTCCAGGCTCTTTTACAATCCTAATTTTCATCACTCCACCATTAGCCACTGTGCCTTCTGCTCTCGTTGTGGATGGAAGTGGGCAGTCAGGATCTTCCATCAGGACTGAAGACCAGCTCAGAGCCCTATCTTAAAGACTTGGTTTGTCTTCATGAAAGGAGTGCCCGCTGAGGTACCTGTATGGATTGCAGGAAGATTGAAGGTTGAAGGAGGATTAGCTAACTTCAGTAGATGCATTACATCTGCAATGAAATGGAGGAAATGGAAAATGATTTCAAGATAGCATCAGAAATTGTGTATATCGCTGTTCTTATAGAGCTTCAAGTGTGCCTTTGTGGCAGAGAGCAGGCTCCTATCTAGGGTGGGGTGAGACTTCTTTCAAATAAACTTAGATAGGTACATGGATGAGAGAAAAATGGAGGGTTATGTGGGAGAGAGAATTGGATTGATCTTGGAGTGGGTGAAAAAGTTGGCACAACATTGTGGGCTGAAGAGCCTGAATTGTGTTGTTGTGTTGTACTGTTCTATGTTTTATGCTCTATGTAACACACAAAGGTGCTGGAGGAACTCAGTGAGTCAGGCAGCACCTTTCAGAGAAATATCAATGTTTCAAGATGAAATCCTTCATCACGAATGGCAAAGACCATTTTTTTTGCTTTACTCTGTGGGAAAGCTCAGTTTCTTGAAACCCTTTTTGGTCTTGTACTTGAGCTTTGAACTTCCTCTGCACGGAAAAGGTTCTTTAATTGGTCAAAGGCATAGCCCTTGGGAGATAACCTTGGAGCCATCCAATTTAGTCAGCATGGACTGTTGGTTGGCTTCCTATGATTCCAAGTAACTCCAAGGAAAATGAAAGATGTTCAGCATCCACTCCTGTTTGGAGACCACAGCCTAGGTTTCACACTCATCAAGAACAACACTGAGGAAACATACTTGATCAACAGCTCCCTGACATTTCAGTTTAGCTGATGTTGCTCCAACCTTGTGAGGTACAAGTGCAAAAGACGTGCAGAACTTTTATCAGTTCTTACCTCAAGCTGTTTATCCAGCCTGAATTGATCCAAGATTGCAGAAATGATTCTTGCTGCCTGCTGGTGCAGATTTTCTCTGGCGTATTGGTACTTTGTGACATTGTAATGGTTTTCCCGATACTGATAAACATGCCTAGCATGAAGCATCAATCAGCAAACGTTCATTGTAATCTTCAATTCATTAGGTGAGTTAGAGGCATGAAGCACTCTCAATGAAAAGCAGATTCTAGCTGGTGATTGAGGGGAACCATCTTTTGCTTTGAAATCATCAGATGCTGAACACACTGTAGTCCGTTCTCAATTCAATTAATTGCCAGATTGATTGTTTCAAAGCTTAATAAAGAAAGAATAGAGATGATACCAAAGACAGTGGGTGATAGGACACTGCTTTATTCCATAGCTATACCAGTTGATGTCTCACTCTCTTGTTGGATGCCAGCCTCTAGTCCCTATGCTGAAATCCTTGAATGGGGTCAGACGGATTTTTGCACAGCCAATTTTCAACAGGATTTTGTTGATGCCTGTCCTGCTATTTTGAGTGTAGCTACTAAATAAATTAAAACTAAAAAAATTATTTAGGAGGGTAACAGGATAAATATCCACATAATCCTATTGAAAAGTGTGAGGATTCAAAATTTCTCCTTGGAGAACACCCCTGTGAAAATATCCAACCATCCACATTGTCAACTTGAGATTCAGACCACCTCATTTTCCCTCAGTTTAATGGGTTTCCATCGTTCTAACACAAGAAAATCTGCAGATGCTGGAAATCCAAGGCAAGTCACAAAAAATGCTGGAGAAACTCAGCAGGTTCTCAGCAGGGTGAAAGGAGTCTTGCTCTGCCCTAGATAGAAGCCTGCCCTCTGCCACAAAGGCACACTTGAAGCTCTACAAGAACAGCAACGTACACAATTTCTGATGCTATCTTGAAATCATTTTCCATTTCCTCCATTTCATTGCAGATGTAATGCATCTACTGAAGTTAGCTAATCCTCCTTCAACCTTCAATCTTCCTGCAATCCATACAGATACCTCAGCGGGCACTCCTTTCATGAAGACAAACCAAGTCATTAAGATAGTGCTCTGACCTGGTCTTCAGTCCTGATGGAAGATCCTGACTGCCCACTTCCATCTACAATGGGAATGGGAAGTAGAATTGGAATGGGTGGCCACCGGGAGATTCCGTTTTTTTCAGGCCAATGGAGCGTAGGTGCTCAGAGAAGTGGTCTCCTAATCTATGTCAGATCTCAATGATATACAGGAGGCCATACCGAGAGCACTGGATACAGTAGATGATACCAACAGACTCACAGGTGAAGTGTTGCCTCACTAGGAAAGACTGTTTGGGGCCCTGAATGTTAGTGAGGGAGGAGGTGTAGGGCCAGGTGTGGCACTTGTTCTACTTGCCAGGAGGGAGATCAGTGGGGAAGGATGAGTGGAGAGCGGAGTCGCATAGGGAGTGATCCCTACGGAAAGCGGAAAGACGGAAAGAGGGAAAGATGTGCTTAGTGGTGGGATCCCATTGGAGTTGGTGGAATTTGTAGAGAATTATGTGCTGGATGCAGAGGCTAATGGGGTGGTAGGTGAGGAGAAGAGGAATCCCATCCCTAGTGTGGCAACAGGAGGATGAGGTGAGGACAGATGTGCGGAAAATGGAAGAGATGAAGGTGAGGTCAGCGTTAATGGTGGAGGAAGGAAAGCCCTTTCTTTGAAGAAGGAGAATATCTAATTTTCTCTGAAATGAAAAGCCTCATCCTGAGAGCAGATGCGGAAGAGATGGAGGAACCGAGAGAAGAGGATGGCATTTTTACAAGTGACAGTGTGGGGAAGAGGTAGTCCAGGTAGCTGTGAGAATCTGTGGGTTTATAAAAAGTATCAGAGGATAGAGTGTCTCCAGAGATAGGGACAGAGAGATTGATAAAGGGGAAGGAGGTGCTGGAAATGGACCAGATAAATTTGAGGGCAGGGTGGAAGTGAGAGGAAATGACAAGCTCAGCAAGGGTGCAGCACAGATGTAGTGTAGGAAGAGTTGGGGAGCGATACTAGTGGAGGCTTGGAACATAGACTGTTCCACATAGTCAACAAAAAGGCAAGCATAACTGTGACACCTGTGAGTGCCCATGGCTACACCTAAAGTTAGAAGGAAGTGGGAGGAGCTGAAGGAGAATTTATTGAGAGTGAGGACAAGTTCTGTAGATGAAGGAGAGTGGTGGTGGGGAGGAACTGGCCGTGTCTGGTGTCCAGAAGGAAACAGAGAGCTTTAAGGCTCTCCTGGTGGCAATTGGAGATGTATAGGGACTGGGCATCCATGGTGAAAATGCGACGATCGGGGCCAGGGAACTAGAAGTCTTCGAAATGATCAAGAGCGTGTGAAGTGTCATGGATGTAGGTAGGAAGGGACTGAACTAGGAGGGGGGAATAAAACAGAGTCGGGATATGCAGATATAAGTTTGGTGGCATCAGGAATGAGATCACCTGGCACTCATAATGACTGCCTGTATGCCAACTCAACCACGGACGACTGCAGGTCTTCTTTGTTATGGCACCAGTCAGCCAGACTTTCAATCTCCTCCGAGGTGCTGATTTGTCACAGCACTTAATTCAGCCAACAAAAGTGATGTCCCATGAGAGACAATCATGCCAGCACTCATCGGTCAGGGAAGCACTCTGAGGAGCTTTTAAGGAGTGGTGAAACTCCTTGCTTAGGCCTTTGGGCTGCAGGTGATACGCCGTGGTGTGATATAGCCTAACGCTAGGGTTCTGGGCCTTTGCTGCCCAGCGGTCTGAAATGAAAATGGGGAACATGGTCAGAGGAAATATCAGATGGGGTGACAAATCAAGCAACCCAGGTGCTGATGAACAACCGAGCCACGTCTGCAGCTGTCGTTGATGCTAGATGGGGCGACCTCTGGCCCCCTGGTGGTACGGTCCACCATGGTAAGAAGGTGCGTGAAACCACGGGGGAGGGGGAAGGCCCACATTGACATCCGCAAACCGTGGCTCAAGGACCTCAAAAGACAGCAATGGCGTCCGAACATGATGGCTAGAGTTTGCCCACTGGCACTCCACGCAAGCTGCAGTTCAATCTCACACGTCCTTTCTGAGGGCGTCCCACGCAGACTTCAGTGCAAGCAGTTTCTGTGAGGCTTTCCGGCCCGGATGTGAAAGGTCATGCATGGAGTCGAAAACAGCCCGACTCCAGTTGGCGGGCACGATGAAGTGAGGGTGACCGGCTGAGACATCGCACTGGAGAGAAAACGCAGCCTCCCCGAACTTAATGTCAGCGGTTATGAATTATGTGCATTTCTCCCAATTACTTTACCCTATAACCTCCTCTACTGCTGTGATGGAGGCCTCAGTCAGGTTAAAGGAGCAATACCTTATATTCCATTTGCGTAGCCTCCGACCTGATGGCATGAACAGCGACCTCCCGAACTTCTGGTAATTGTTCCCCCCCCCCTTAACCATTCCCCATTCCTGTTTCCCTCTCTCTCCTATCTCCTTACTAGCCCATCCACCTCCCTCTGGTGCTCCTCCTCCTCCTTCCCTTTCTTCCATGATCTGCTACCCTCTCCAATCAGATTCTTCCTCCACTACCCCTTTACCTCTCCCACCAGTCAACTTCCCTGCTCTTTACTTCATCTCTTCCCCCTCTCCTGTTTTCACTTATCACCTGCTATCTTGTGCTTCTTCCTCCCTCCCCCGCCCCCCACCTTCTTATCCTGACTTCTCATTTTTTTTCAGTCCTGATTGAAGGGTCTTGGCCCAAAATGTCGACTGTCTATTCATTTCATTAGGTGCAACCCCCCTCCCCTTAATTGGAAGGAGAAGGAGAAGACGGCGACGCTACGCAGCGCGTGCGGCCACTCCAGTAAATGATATCTGTAATCTGTCAAGTAGGTACTGTGCACAATTCTAATCTGAGGGAGAGAGACGTGAGAGTATGGAGGAAATCTGGAGAAACTTCTGAAATGTCCGCTTCGCTGCCGCTGTTGCTGTGTGGTCCGGAATCTCTGGAGGAGAAGGCCCCGAATCCTCGGCTTTGCTTGTTTCTGCGGCTGGGGCGAGGTCGAAGGCGCTCGGCAGAGGATGGCGCTCGGGAGGCTGTATCGGAGAGGCTGGTCGGAGGCTTGAATTTTTCAGGTGGACGGACTCAGTGTTGGCTGTGGTCGGGTGCTTCCAATGCATCGGCAGTTGTCGGTGCCTGGAGGTTTATGGCAGGGAGTTTCTCCCTTTTGCCGCCTGCTATTGGGGACTCGGGAGTTGATCAGGACTTTGAGACTTTTTTTTGTACCGTGCCCATGGTCTGTTCTTCATCAAATTATGGTATTGCTTTGCACTGCTGTAACTATATGTTACAATTATGTGGTTCTGTCAGTGTTAGTCTTTGGTTTGTCCTGTTTTTCTGTGATATCACTCTGGAGGAACATTGTATCATTTCTTAATGCATGCATGCATTTCTAAATGACAATAAATGAGGACTGAGTGTTCTCATAATCTAAATCTAAACCTGACCTGCTGAGTTCCTCCAGCATTTTGTGTGTTTTCCCATCATTATAATATGCTTCCTGTGTGCAAATTTATTGAAGGTCTGCAGTAATCCTATTCGCCTGTAGTTGCCCTTTAATCATTTAATGACCACAAGGCCTATTGCAGAATATATTGGACTCACTCCAAGGGAAGGAGGTAGGTTATGGATTATGCACCACAAGCAGATTGTGGATTATGCACTCAGTGAGCTCAATACCTTTTGTGCTCACTCTGGCCAACAAAGGTATCTTCATGAACTCCCACAGCCCCATATGGCCCAATGATTTCGGTCCCTGAAGCCAATCTGAGAGTATGCTTCAAGAGGGTGAACCTAGAGAAACCATCTGGCACAGACAGGGTACCTGGCCAAGTACTGAAGATCTGTGATGATCAACTAGCTGGAATATTCATTGATATTTTTAAGTGCTCGTTTCTGAAGGCTGTGTACTAATCTGCTTCAAGGAGTCTTCAATTATGATGGTGCCCAAGAAGAACATGCTGACCTGCCTCAACGACTATTACATCCATGGCACTTGTATCCATGGTGATGAAGTGCTATGAGAGGCTGGTGCTGAATCATATTAACTCCTGCCTGAAGAGTGACTGGGATCTGTTCCAATTTTCCTACTGTCACAACGGGTCAACAGCAGATGTCATTTCACTCAATCCTGGGATAGCTAGACAGTGAGAATGCTTTTCATAGACTACTGCTCAGCATTCAACGCCATCATCCTCTCAAAATTAACCACTAAGTTCTAGGACCTAGGCCTCAATACCTCCTTGTGCAACTGGATCCTCAATTTCCACACTTGCAGACCCCAGTCAATTCAGATTGGCAACAAGATCTCCTCCACAATCACCATCAGTGCAGGTGCGCCACAAGGCTGTGTGCTTAGCCCTCTGCTCTACTTGCTTTATACTTCTGACAGTGAGGCTATGTACAGCTCCAATGCCATATTCACATTTGCTGATGACACCACTTTTGTTGGCCGAAATAAGTGCTGTGACCAATCAGCACATCGGAGGAGATTGAAAGTCTGGCTGAATGGTTCCATAATGACAACCTCTCACTCAATGTCAACTAAACCAAAGAGCTGGTTATTGATTAGAGGTGGTGGGTACCAGACGTCTATGAGTGAGGCCTCATCAGGGAATCAGAGGTGAAGAGACCATAGGACCATAAAATTATAATATATAGGAGCAGCCATTTGGACCATCAAGTCTGCTCTCCCATTTAATCATGGCTGCTCCCTTTCACTCTGAACCCCTTTCATGCCCCAACTAATAAGAATCTGTCAACCTCTGCCTTAAATATACCCAATGACTTGGCCTCCACTGCAGCCCGTAGTGGATTAGAAACGTTAAATTCCTTGGCGTCATCGTTTCAGAGGATCTGTCCTGGGTCCTGCATGTAACTGCCACTGGAAAGAATGCATTGTCATGCCTCTGCTTTCTTAGAAGTTGGCGAGGATCCGGCACACCATCTAAAACTTCAATAAACTTCGATAGATGCGTGGTGGAGAGTATATTGACTGGTTGCATCGCAGCATGCTATGGAAACACCAATGCCCTTGAATGGAAAAGCCGACAAAAAGCAATGGATATAGCCCAGCCCATCATGTGTGTCAGGGGATCCAGGAGTGCCTCTATTAACTGTTTGGAAAGGAAAGAGAGAGACAGAGTTATTTACCACCGATATGCTGTTTTTGAAAAGAGAGAGAGAGAGAGATAGAGACAAAGATTAATGGTTGGACTGTCACTTTAAGGCATTGGAAGTAACTTTTGATTTTTACTGAGTTTGGAGTTGGAGACAGCACTGAGCAGCTCGAAGGTTGCTATGGTGACCAACAGGACATTGTTGATGTTACTTCCAAGGACTTGTTGCCTGCTTGTGCATTTCTTCACAGACAAAGGAAGGAGGGACTCTTTGAATGACAGGTGATGCTCAGCCTGGTGAGATAAATAGGAGGTCAGATGATATAGACCTCAGACACATGATCTGGACACTGAATGAGCATAGTTGTGCCCGCAGGAAAGTGGGTTTTGGAGGATCGATCAGGCGGATCGATTCCAAATTGCTATTCCAACGGTGAAGAAGGGGTTGACTGGTGGGGAGTTGCCTATGTGTCCACCCTTGCCGGGGTGATAGCTCCACCACAGGAAAACCGGTCCCCGGTTAAAGTCACAGTCGGTGACTTGTAAAGGATTTCGGAGGACGACGAGAAGATCGACGACACCAGCTCAACTGAAGACTCAACTCACTCTCTCTCCCTCTCTCTCTCTCCATCACTACTCAACTAAATACCACGAACTGAACTGAACTGAACTTTACTCAACATCGTAAGACTGTATCTTTTTACCCCTAGACTTAAAGAAGCTTGGTTTTCATACATATATTCCACACTTACTGATTTATGTACTCATATATATATTCATTGCTAACCTGTGTGATTTATTTACTTTGATATTACTGTATTGCGTAGTTACTAATAAATATCAGTAGTTTATAGCAATACGAGACTCCAAAGTGGTTTCTATTTCTGCTGGTTCTTTATCCCTGTCACGGGGTACATGATATGTGTAAAACCTTCCCCACCATTGAGCTCATCTTCAAGGAGTGCTGTTGCAGGAAAGCACCATCCATCATCAAGGAATTCCACTATCCAGACCATGCGCTCTTCTTACTGCTGCCATCAGGAAGAAGGTACAGAAGCCTCAGGTCCCACACCACCAAGATCAGGAACAGTTATTTCCCGTCAACCATCAGGCTCTTGAACCAGAGGAGATACCTTGATTCACCCCAACACTGAAATTGTTCCACAGCCCATGAACTCACTTTCAAGGACTCTACAACTTGTGTTCTTTATATTTATTGCTTATTTTATTATTATTATTATTACTATTATTATTATTATTTTTTTGTATTGCACAGTTTGTTGTCTTTTGCACATTGGTTGTGTTGTCTTTGTTGTGTGTGATTTTTCATTGCCTCTGATTTGTTTCTTTGTAGTTGCTGTGAATGCTGCAAGAAAATGAATCTTAGGATAGAATATGGTGACATATATGTACTTAGGTAATAAATTTACTTTGAACATTGAATTTTGAAGTAATTTGGGGATTCTGTTGTAGATGTTGAGATTGGTGGGAGGTTGAGGTAGTGCTGGGAAGGTCAGGCTTCCACGTCATTGTGGAGGCAGGGAATGTGGAGGGAAATAAAAGATGAAGATCTTGTTCAGTCTTTGAGTGGATTATGGCTTTGGGGACAACCTGGGTCAGGGACACCATCAGAGTGGAATGTAATGGGTATGGGATTCAATAAGGACGTGGTCTGATGGCAATGTCTCAGGGGACAGTTACAGTGATGGAGGTTAGAACTAAGAGATTAGAATTATATGTAAGATTTGGACATCAGACCTGGCCAAGCAGTAGGTCAGATTGGTCCATCTGAATTGGCAGAAAATGATTTATTGGCAACACCTGTTACATGATGCTCCATTTCATGCCATTTATGGGCCAGGATGGAGTTGTGTACTTGGAGGACGCAGAATGATTTTAACATCCTAGGAAACACAGCCGGCTTCACTAAACATTGGTGTTTAGCTTTTGGAATTTTTTAAAACAGTACGTAGAACACAAAAATGATGTGCATCATGAGAGAATTTCTTACCTCATGCACAGACTTAATTGAACTTCTGTTACCCTTATCAATCACATTTGCCAGCCAAATGTACATTTAACAAATCTATTCTCACACACTTAATTATTCCATACTTTTCCAAGTTAAATCTCGGAGGTTTCCGGCACCTCCCCTTGCATTACAGTTGGATAGACTAATATGCTGGTTTATGCTTTATCTGTTTCCACTTTCCATAATTATTGCTATAAGAGGAGCAGCTGGCAATCTACCTTGTTATAACCTTGTTCTTTATTGTTTCCCTGCATTGCATTTTTCGGAAGCTTTTACACTTTATTCTGCATTGTTACTGTTTTACCATATTCTACTGCAATGCACTGTGTAATAATTTGATCTGTGTGAACAGTATGCAAGACAAGGTTTTCACTGCATCTTGGTACATGTGACGATAATAAAAAAAACACTATCAATACAAATCTCTACTGCTACTCACAGAAGAATTTTATACAATGCCACTGCTCTCCCAACATCTGTAACTTCTAGCCAACTTGGATGCATTCCATTTGGAACAGGTAAATTATTAGGTTTCAGTCATTCTAAACACTTCAGTGTGATTTCCACATTTATCGAAAGTTACACTGAGTTATAAAAGGATGTCCATAAACACCCTTTTGTGAAGGAAAATTCAAAGTTAGTTCTTCAACTTTGCCCTTTGCCTCTGGATGAAGTTTTGCCTTTGGATTTTCTTAATAGATGCCATATTCTCATGTTTGTCACTTACACATTTTCCAATTTTTAATAGCAGTGGCAGACACGTACTTGGAATTGTGTGGTGAAACTATTCAATCAGTGTGGGAAATGCATGAAACGCAGACTGTCTGCTCCTTTTCATAGTGTTAACAGCCAGTACTAACCGCAGAGTTCATTGCTCCTTCTTATCTTCATGGCTCAATTTAATGAGCTGAAGCCAGCTGGCCCTCTTTTAATGTCAGCCTGCGCTTCTTAAAAGGAGCTGCATTGTGATTGAAACTACTGGAGAAACTGCCTCACAGTTTATTGGAAGCAAAAGTGCAACATGGATGAAAGTCAGAAGATGGAGCACTGAAGACCTTGGTAATGGAAGGGGTGCAACACCAGGCCAAAAAAGATTGAGGGTAATGATGCAGCCTTGCTGAGACTGGTCTTTAGTGAGACTGGTTGTATTGTAGGCTCATTAGTCACCTCCAGAAAATTTCTCAAGTGAGTGGAACTAACTTTCAAATCTAATGGGGAACAGTTCAATCTGCAGTGATTACACCACAGAACCAAAATCGCCTGATACTCAGTATTTAAGTTGCAGTATGCAGATAATGTTTGGTTTCACATATGCAGGAGGCTGAGATTCAAGACTTAGTGATTTCTTCTGCCATGACATATGCGGACCATATCTTGGATACCACCTCTCACAGAAGGCAAGCATTGATGACGGAATTCGCAATCACACTTGATGTGCCAGAATTGCCTTTGGAAGATTGGGAAAAGGATATTACAAGATTAAAATTTCAGAGCTGGTATAAAACCGATAGTCTATAGAGCATCAGTGGCTGTATGCTTCTGAGGACTTGTCAATCTACAGTCAGCTCTTCAAAATTCTGGAAAAATATATAGGCATCCGTCAGTCTCGTGATACTGTGGATTTGCACCTTGGAAGGTTTCCAGGGCGCAGGCCTGGGTAAGGTTGTATGGAAGACCGGCAGTTGCCCATGCTGCAGGTCTCCCCTCTCCATGCTACAGATGTTGTCCAGGAGAAGGGCATTAGGACCCATACAGCTAGGCACTGGTGTCATTGGAGAGCAATGTGTGGTTAATTGCCTTGCTCAAGGACACAACGCGCTGCCTCATCCAAGGCTCGAACTAGCGACCTTCAGATCACTAGACGAACTCCTTAACCACTTGTCCATGCGCCAACACAGCCAACATATTTCTGGAAAAATATCAGCAGCATAAACAGCAAAAACTTTCATATTTAAGAGTATAAAGGGGTACAAGGGAGAGAATGAGTTCCTTTAAGGATACATGCATGGAGTATGGGAAAGGAGCAAAGAAATGAATATTTGTCATATGTATTTACTGTGGAGAAAACCATGGAAGTTAGTGAGGTCTGGGAAGAGAGCAATGATATTCCGAAGTAAAACAGAGACATAACTTGAAGCATATTGCCTTTGTATCTATTAAGGCAAGGGATGATTAAGGATGCCAGGATAATCAAGGACACGACCCACCCAGCCAAAACACTTTTCGTTCCTCTGCCCGCCGGGAGAAGACTCAGGAGCTTGAAGACTCGTACGGCCAGATTTAGGAACAGCTTCTTTCCAACTGTGATAAGACTGCTGAATGGATCCTGACCCGGATCTGGGCCGTACCCTCCAAATATCCGGACCTGCCTCTCAGTTTTTTTGCACTACCTTACTTTCCATTTTCTATTTTCTATTTATGATTTATAATTTAAATTTTTAATATTTACTATCGATTTGTACTCCAGGGAGCGTGAAGTGCGGAATCAAATATTGCTGTGTTGATTGTATGCTCTAGTATCAATTGTTAGGCGACAATAAAGTAAAGTAAAGTAATCAGCATGGACAGGAGGAGGAAACTGGAGGTGCATGAGCTAATCCACACTGGCGGATCGAAAGTGGAGAGAGTCAGTAATTTTTAATTCTTCGGTGTTATGATTGGAGAGGATCTTTTCTAGGCCCAACACGAAAGTGCCATTACAAAGAAACCTCAACAGCGCCTCTACTTCCTTAGGGCTTAGTAACGATTTGGCAAGACACCTAAAACTCTGACTAGCTTCTGTGGATATGTAATGGAGAGTATATTGACTGCTTGCAACATGGCCTGGTATGGAAACACCAATGTGCTTGAATTCAAAATCCTACAAAAAGTAATGGATACGGCCCAGTCCATCACAGGTGAAATTCCCCCCACCACTGAGCACATTGACATGGAGCGTTGTCACAGGAAAGCAGCATCCATCATCCAGGACCCTCTCCACCCTGGCCAGGCTCTCTTCTCCCTGCTGCTATTAGGAAGAAGGTACAGGAGCCTCAGGACCCACATCACTAGGTTGAGGAACAGTTATTATTCCTCAACCATCAGGCTCTTGAACCAGAGGCACTATCTTCACTCAATTTCACTCGACCCATCACTGAACTGTTCCCACAAGTTATGGACTCACTTTCAAGGACTCGTCATCTCATGTTCTCAATATTTATTGCTTATTTATTATTATTTGTTTGTATTTGAATAGTTTGCTGTCTTTTGCACATTGATTGTTTGTCTGTCCTGTTAGGTGCGGTCTTTCATTGATTTTATTGTGTTTGTTTGACTTACGGTATATGCCTGCAAGAATCTTAGAGTTGTATTTGGTAACATCAATGTACTTTGATAACAAATTTACTTTGAGCTTTGATTTTTCTCGTGGAGGTTCATTTCTCACAATTTTAATAGAGTTTTTGAGCATGTGACCAAGAGGATTTTGAGGGCAGGGTGGTGGATATTGTCTACATGGCTTGTAACAAATCCTTTGACAGTGTACCATTTGGTAGGTTGATTGAGAAGATTAGAATAGATGGACCCAAGGTGAAATAGCTAATTGGCTTGGTGGTAGGAGGCAGAGTGTGTAGTGGAGGTTTGCCTTTCACATTTGAGACCTGTAACCAATGGTGAGATGCAGAGATCGATACTGGGTCCCTTATTGATCTCCTAATAATGATTTGGAAGAGAATGCAGTTGGCATGATTTTTATGTTTGCAAATAACAGCAAAATAGTGGACAAATGAAGAAAGTTGTCCAAAGTTACAACAAGTTCTAAATTAACTTGGAAAATGGGCAAGGGAATGGCTGATGTAATTTATCTCAGTGCAAAGTGATGCATTTGTTAAATTAAACAACACCAAGCCTTAGTCAATTAATAGCAGGTCCTTGGGGCATATTATTGAAGAGCAAGTCCTAGCAGTACAAATAACTAGTTTCCAGAATGTGGTGACACAGGTAGACAAAGAGGTGGAGAAGGCTTGATATTCTTGCCTTCATTGGCAGAAGCATTAAGTATAGGAGATAGAACAGCATGTTACATTTGTACTGTTAGGCCACAGTGGGAGCATTGGGTACTCTTTTTGATGCTATGCTACAAGAAGGCTGTGATATAATCTAGAGAGGGTGAAGAAAAGTTTCACAAGAATGTTGTCTAGACTGGAGGGCTTGAATTACAAGAAGAGATTAGGTTGACTAGGACTGTTTTCCCTGAAGCAAAGACTGAGGGATGATCTTATAGAAGTTTATATATATGTGCAGAGATGGTGCTCGGTGTCGGAGAGCTGGTCGGAGGCTCGGAGTTTTCGGACGGATTCGAAGTCGGACTGTAGTCGAAAGCTTCCAGGATGCTGCATCGGCAAGTTGGCAGCGCTGGAGGTTCACCGTCTGCGTGAGATGATGGGACTTTCGAGAGACTTTGAGACTTTTCACCATGACCATGGTCTGTTCTTCATCAAATTACGGTATTGCTTTGCACTGTTGTAACTATATGTTATAATTATATGGTTTTTGTCAGTTTTTCAGTCGGTTTGTCATGTGTTTCTGTGATATCATTCTGGAGAAACATTGTATCATTTCTTAATGCATACATTACGAAATGACAATAAAAGAGGACTGTGTGACCTCATAATCTAATCTAATCTAATCTAATATAATTAAAACATTAAATTAGATAAGTAATGCAATATGAGGAAAAAAAATAGTGAGGTTAGTGTTCATGGGTTCTTTGTCCATTCAGAAATCTGATGGCACAGGGGAAGAAGCTGTTCCTGAATCATTGAGTTTGTTCCTTTGGGCTCCTGTGCCTCCTTCCTGATGGTAGCAATGAGAAGCAGGGTGATACGGGTCCCTAATGATAGATGCTACCTTTCTGAGGTATTGCAGCTTGAAGATGTCTGGATACTGTGGAGGCTGGTGGCCATGCTGGAGCAGACTGAGTTGACAAATTCCTGCAGCTTGTATCAATCCTGTGCAGTAAGACCGTCCCATACCAGATGGTAATGCCGCCAGTTAGAATGCTCTCCATGGCATATTTGTAGAAATTTGAGAGTGTTTTTAGTGACATACCAAATCTCCTCCAACACTTAATAAAATAAAGGCAACTGCCATGTCTTCTTTGTAACCGAATCAATATGTTGGGCCTTGGATAGATCCTCAGAGATGCTGACACTCAGGATCTTGAAGTTACTCACCCTTTCCACTTCTGAACCCTCGACGAGGACTGCTGTGTTTTGCCTTGTCTAACCTTTCCGAAGTCTACAATTAATTCTTTGGACTTACTGACGTTGAGTGCAAGGTTATTGCTGTGGTGCCACTCAACCAGCTGATTGATCTCACTCTTGTACACGTTCTCGTCACCATCTGAAGTTCTGTCAACAATAGTTGTGTTGACAGCAAATTTATAGATGGTGTTTGAGCTGTGCCTAGCCACAAGGTCATGGGCGTAGACAGAGTAGAGCAGTGAGCTAAGCACGCATTCTTATGGGGCGCCAGTGTTGATTAGTAGCGAGGCGGAGATGATATTTCCAATCCACACAGATTATGGTCTTCCGGTGAGGAAGTTGAGGATCCGTTTGCAGAGGGAGGTACAGAGGCCCAGGTTTGTGAGCTTTTTGATCAGAACTGTAGGAATGATTGTGTTAAGTGCTGAGCTGTAGTCAATAAACAGCAGCCTGATGTTATTATTTGTCACAATGAGCACTGGAAATATCAGGACCCAAGTGCAGAGGAAAGACAGACTCCAATGTAGAGATGGCGATGAGAGTTTATTCATAATAATTTCAAAAGAACATCGGTGGCTCGGCCGAGAGACACCGTGAGAAATAATACTCTCAAAACTAGGACCACGCAATTAGTGCACATTGGGTGTCCGCTTAAATAATACAGGTAACATGGAATTTCGAAACCTATCAAAATAAATATAACAAATTTAAACACAAAGCACCAGGAGACCGCATCACAAAGTGTGAGTTGCTTGATAAAAGCACAAGGAACTCTAAATGATTAATAGCTCTCGTTAAATAACAATTAACCAATTCAGGGGCTCTAAAAACCTCAGAGCCCTATGCTCTCTGGTGCCCCACACAGGCCCAAGGAGTTCATTACAAGTATTAGCATTGTCCAGGTGATGCAAGGCCACATAAAGAGCCAATGAGATTGCATCTGTTGTAGACATATTGTGGTGATAGGCAAACTGCAGTGAATCCAGGTCCTTGCTTAGGCAAGAGTTGGTTCCAGCCATAATCACCCTCTCAAAGTATTTGACCACCGTAGATGCGAATGCTACTGGATGATAGTGAAGGCAGCTCACCCTGCTCTTCTTGGGCAGTGGTATAATTGTTGCTCTTTTGAAGCAGGGGGAATCTTCGGACTGTGGCAATGAGAGATTGAAAATTTCTTTGAACATACTCACCAGTTGGTTGGCACAGGTTTTCAGAGCCTTACAAGGTACTTCATTGGGGCCTAACACCTTGTCATGGTCCACCCTCTTAAAAGATCTTCTGATGTCACCCTCCAAGTCAGAGATCACAGGATAACAGGATGCTGCAGGTTTCCTCATAATGGTATTTTATTCTCCCTTTCAAAGCGTGCAGAAAAGGCATTGAGCTCTTCTGGGAGTTAACCGCTTCTGCCATTCATGCTTTGCTTTGTAAGAAGTAAATGCCCGCAAATCCTGCCAGGGCTGATGTACATCCAATTCCACCTCCAACATCAATCAGAATTGTTCTTTTGGTCTTGAGAAAGCCTTCTGGCCTTCTTGTATAGTCCTGGTCCACTGACTTGATTGCCTCAGATCTGGCTCCCTTCACCGCGAAAAGGATCTGGAAAGTCTTCATCCAGATTCTGAAGTGATAGTTGGTGGAGATATTTATCGAAGTCAACGTAAGGAGTGCAGCACAATATGCTATTTAGTGCGCAGTGCAGCTACCAACTATCACTCAGTGTGATATCACCCACTTCCCACTGCCTAAGCCTCACACCCACATCTCATAGCTTGCACATATTGCTTGCTATTTGACAAACACAGGCATAGTACCCAAACATGTCATGTAGCAGTCACTAATACAGTTCAATCTCTCTTTCAGACCAAGGCAATTTTATTAACAGTAAGTTTGAAGATCATGCAAGTACCTGCCATGCCTCTCCCCGGAGGACACAGTGCTAACCATTGAGGGCATAGTGATGGCAGATCATGTAGCCAACAATTAAGCTTATGTACTGTCCTGGTTCAGATTTCTGTGAGGTAGTTTATAAAAGCAGTGTGCCACGCTGGAAAGTGCGTTTTAGCTTTGGCTAAGATAAGGCCACATGTTGTCCAATTTAGGAATGTGAGTCAGCCAGTCAGGATTGTGGGATGTGAGAGAAGTTTCTGGAGAGCTGTGGGGAAGAGTTTTCTGAAGGACGGTAGTCCGGTTTGGGGTCTTTTGGCAGGAGCTGTGGAGCAGGACAGAAGGGAAGATGCTGCGGAATGCCTTTGAAAGGACAATCCCTGTTGCAAGAAATGATTTGTGCAGATGAATGTCTCGAAGGTGGAAGGGCCAATACTCCAGAGAGAGAGAGAGCCAGTTTGCTCAAAATTGTCTTTGAGGGGAGTTCGCATAGACATAGGAGCAGAATTAGACCACCTGGTCCATTGAATCTGCTCCACATTCAATTATTTCTCCCTCTTAACTCCATTCTCCTGCCATTTACTCATAATTTTTTGAAACAATTGAAATCAAAAATCCTACCAACCTACACTTTAAATATATCAAATGACTTGGCCTCCAAAGCCATCTGTGGCACTGAATCCCATAGATTCTCCACCCCTTGGCTCCATGGAACCTCTCCAAAGCCAGTACATGCTGTCTTGGATAGGGGGCCCAAAACTGCTCACGTCTCCAAATGGAGTTTGACCAATACCTTATAAACCTTGTTTTTATATTCAAGTCTGCCGAAAATTAATGTCAACATTGTATTTGCCTTCCTTACTACCAAGTGAACCTGCAAGTTAACCTTTATAGAATTCTGCAAGTCCCTTTGCACCTCTGATTTTTGAATTTGCTCGCCATTTAGAAAACAAAATATTCATTTATTCCCTCTACATACACTTCCTCATGTTGTATTTTGTCTATTCTTACAACTTGTTCATGTTCTTCTGCGGACTCTGCTTCCTCAACGCTATCTTCCCCTCCGGCAATCTTTGTGTTATTCAGAAATGGCCACAAAGCCATCAATTTTATCATCCAGATCATTAACCACAAAAAGTAGCAGGCACAACACCAGCACCTGTGGAAAAGCACTAGTCACTGGCGGCCAATCAGAAGAAGTTCCCTTTATTTCCACTCTTTGTCTTCTGTCAGTCAGCCAATCTTCTATCCATGCTAATATATTTCCTGTAATATAATGAGCTCCTGGCCTCATGTGTCATAGTCATTGTCATAATCATAGTCATACTTTATTGATCCTGGGGGAAATTGGTTTTCGTTACAGTTACACCATAAATAATTAAACAGTAATAAAACAATAAATAATTAAATAGTAATATGTAAATTATGCTAGGAAATAAGTCCAGGACCAGTCTATTAGCTCAGGGTTTCTGACCCTCCAAGGGAGGAGTTGTAAAGTTTGATGGCCACAGGCAGGAATGACTTCCTGTGACGCTCTGTGTTGCATCTCGGTGGAATGAGTCTCTGGCTGAATGTACTCCTGTGCCCACCCAGTACATTATGTAGTGGATGGAAGACATTGTCCAAGATGGCATGCAACTTGGACAGCATCCTCTTTTCAGACACCACCGTCAGAGAGTCCAGTTCCATCCCCACAACATCACTGGCCTTACGGATGAGGTTTTTGATTCTGTTGGTGTCTGCTACCCTCAACCTGCTGCCCCAGCACACAACAGCAAACATGATCGCACTGGCCACCACAGACTCGTAGAACATCCTCAGCATCGACCAACAGATGTTAAAGGACCTCAGTCTCCTCAGGAAATAGAGACGGCTCTGACCCTTCTTGTAGAGAGCCTCAGTGTTCTTTGACCAGTCCAGTTTATTGTCAATTCGTAATCCTCCACCATATCCACACTGGCCCCCTGGATGGAAACAGGGGTCACCGGTGCCTTAGCTCTCCTCAGGTCTACCACCAGCTCCTTAGTCTTTTTCACATTAAGCTGCAGATAATTCTGCTCGCTCCATGTGACAAAGTTTCCTACCGTAGCCCTGTAGTAGTTGAAGTCCGAGGTGTAAATGGTAAAGAGAAAGGGAGACAAAACAGTCCCCTGTGGAGCCCCAGTGCTGCTGATCACTCTGTCGGACACACAGTGTTGCAAGCACACGTACTGTGGTCTGCCAATCAGGTAATCAAGAATCCATGACACCAGGAAAGCATCCACCTGCATCGCTGTCAGCTTCTCCTCCAGCAGAGCAGGGCAGATGGTGTTGAATGCACTGGAGAAGTCAAAAAACATGACCCTCACAGTGCTCGCTGGCCTGTCCAGGTGGGCGTAGACATGGTTCAGCAGGTAGACGATGGCATCCTCAACTCCATGTGTGGCACCATGTTAAAGGAAATCTGAAAATCCAAGTTAACGACGTTCATTGACTCTCCTTTATCTATCCTACCTATTACTTCCTCAAAGAATTCCAACAGATTTGTCAGGAATATCTCCTCTTTATGAAACCATGCTGACTTTAGCCTATTTTATCATGCGCTACCAAGTAACCCAACACCTCATGCTTAATAATGGACTCTTAAAACCTTATCAACCACTGAAGTCAGACTAATGGGCCCATAATTTCCTGTCTTTTGCCTCCATGTCTTCTTAATGAGTGGAGTGACATTTGCCATTATTTAGCCCGCTGGAGCCCTTCCTGACCCCAGTGGTTCGTGAGCAATCACTGCTAACACCTCCACAGTCTCCTCAGATACTTCTTTCAGAACCACGGGCTGCAGTTCCTCTGGTCCTGGTGACTTACCCAGTTCCTGACCTTTCATTTTCCCCCAGCAGCTTCTCCTTAGTATTAGTGTCAACCTTTATCCCTCCCTCACCATCTCTTTTGAACCTCTGGCATGTTGCTGTGAAGCCAGATGCAAAACACTTCTTCAGTTTTGTTGGCTATTTCTTTGTTCCCAATCACTAGTTCTCCGGCATCATTTAAGCATACCCTCGATGGATTTACCGCTGATATATTTTCAAGTCAGGACACTTAAGAGGAACCTTTGGGTGGTGATATTCCCCTATGCCTACCGCTCTTGTCCTTCTTGGAGGTAGAAGTCATGTGTTAGGAAAGTGGTTTTGGATAAACCAGGCAATGAACATTTAGTAAATGGTACGTGCATTTCAGAGCATTTGGTAGATGGTAGACGGGCAGGCTCGATAGGCTGGTTGGCCTACTCCTCCTCCCATTTCTTATGTTCTTATGGTATGTATTGCAGTAATGGTATGCTGTTGGTGGAAGGAATAAATGTTTATGGTAGTTGATTGGGTGCTAGTCCCATAGGTTGATCTCAATTTTCCTGTGAGATTTGATATTACATTTAATCAATCCAGCGTTGTGTATTCTATCTTATTCCGGACATGCCAAGTAGATGGAAAGGTGGCAGGAGGTGAGATACTTGTCCCAACCTGCTCTGCCACCAGGCTCAAGGACAACTTCTATCTCACTATTTTAAAACTATTGAATGGTTAACTGGTATGATGAAATGGACAATCATTATAATCTTCTGCCTTATTGTCCATCTGCACTGCACTTTCTCTGTGGAAGTTGCACTTTATTCTGTATTCTGTTATTGTTTTACCGTGAGGGCCTGGCTCACCGGCATTGGAAGACTGTGGGAGTCCGGAAGTTGAGTCCTGTAGGTCAACCCTGTAGTCAGTGTCCCGGGTTAAGTCCAAAGTTGGAGGCCCAGTGTCTCTGACTTTGAGAATCTATGGTCAAGAGCTGGAGGCCTGGAAGTGGCCCATGTTGGGGTTGGGGGCTTCTCTGAGTGTGGGCGGGTGAGTGGGTGGGAGGGTGGCAGGCATGGAAAAGGGGCTTATCTTGCTTTTAGTGTCCTGTTTTGTTTTTGCTGCTTGCGTAGTTCTATGGAACACTGGGAGCATGCTACGTTGGCGCTAGGAAGTGTGGCGAAACTTGTGGGTGCCCTGACACATCCTTGGGTGAATTGTTTGTTAACGCAAATGACATAATTTATGGTATCTTTCAATGTGTATGTAATAAATAAATCTGTTGTGGGCACGTGGCCAAGTGGTTAAGGCATTGGACTAGCGACCTGAAGGTCGTGAGTTCGAGCCTTGGCTGAGACAGCGTGTTGTGTCCTTGAACAAGGCACTTAACCACACATTGCTCTGCGATGAAACTGGTGCCAAGCTGTATGGGTCCTAATGCCCTACCCTTGGACAACATTGGTGTCGTGGAGTGGGGAGACTTGCAGCAGGGACAATTGCTGGCCTGCGCCCTGGAGAGTGAAGACTTTCCAGGCGCGGATCCATGGTCTCGCAAGTCTAATGGATGCCTTTAAAAAGTAAATCTGAATCTGTACCAGCTCAATGCACTGTGTAATGAATTGATTTGTATGAACACTATGTAAGACTATATCTCAGTACATGTGACAGTAATAAACCGATGCCAATTCCAGTTTCTACTCTATGCTTGAAACATCCCTCATGTCCTCAGGATCCTCCATTTGAATTGCTTCTGCTTTGTAGTGTTTACTATGTCTTGGGTTTAAACTGATGAAGGGTCATTGACATGAATTGCTGGCTCTAGCTTCCCTTCTGTGGATGCTCCTTTAGCTGCTGGGTATTCCTAGTATTTTCTGTTTCTAAGCTCAGATTTCCAACCAGCTTTTGGTCTTTTGAAACTTGATATTTCTGCCCCTCGACATTCTTTCCCTCAACACTGAATTGATTCCACAACTTATGGACTCCCTTTCAAAGACTCTGCAATCTCATGTTCTCGATATTTATTGTTCATTTATTTATTATTATTATTTTTTCCTTTTTTTGTCTTTGCACAGTTTGTTGTCATTTGCACGTTTGTTGTTTGTCCGTCTTTGGTGTGTGTTGTTTTTCATTGATTCTATTGTGTTTCTTTGTATGTACTGTGAATGCCCACAAAAAATGAATCTCAGGGTTACAAATAGAACATAGAACATAGAAATCTACAGCACATTACAGGCTCTTCAGCCCACAATGTTGTGCCAGGCATGTAACCTCCTCTAGAAAATGCCTATAATTTCCCTACCGCATAGCTCTCTGTTTTCCTAAGCTCCTGTATCTATTTAGACCATAAGACCATAAGACAAAGGAGCAGAAGTCGGCCATTCGTCGCTTCGAGTCTGCTCTGCCATTTTATCATGAGCTGATCCATTCTCCCATTTAGTCACACTCCCCCGCCTTCTCACCATAACCTTTGATGCCCTGGCTACTCAGATACCTATCAATCTCTGCCTTAAATACACCCAATGACTTGGCCTCCACTGCTGCCCGTGGCAACAAATTCCATAGATTCACCACCCTCTGACTAAAAAAATTTCTTCGCATTCCTGTTCTGACTGGGTGCCCTTCCATCCTTAAGTCATGCCCTCTTGTACTAGACTCCCCCATCATGGGAAACAACTTTGCCACATCCACTCTGTCCATGCCCTTCAACATTTGAAATGTTTCTATGAGGTCTCCCCTCATTCTTCTAAACTCCAAGGAATACAGTCCAAATATTTACAAATCTCTTAAAAGACCCTATTGTATCCACCTCTACCACTGTCACGGCAGTACATTCCACGCACCAACCACCCTGTGTGAAAAACTTATCTCTGATATCCCCCTTGTACCTAGAATGGTGACGTATATGTACTTCGATAATAGATTTACTTTGAACTCTTTAACAAGCCTATTGACCAGCACTGATACTTGCAGCTAGAATCATTGGGGTAGAAATCCACTCCCTCTATTCTTGTAGCTGAATGTTTGTGAACACAATGCTAAAGAAAAATCAGATGCTAAGTGGTAATTACAATACAGCAAGCATTTCAGTAATGCCAATGAAAATCAAAATCCTTGCTGATATACAATACACCTTCAAATATTTTTGGATATTTTTCTCTCATGTAGTCACGACTGCTCATTGAATCTTTTGAAAATTCTGTTATTATATTATATGCAATGATGAGAGATTGTATTTCCACTTGCCATTGTCAGGATAATCTAATACAATAGAATTGCCTTGCATTTTGTCATTCAGGACTTACAGCAAGGTCAATCATCCCCTGTGCATAAGAAATTTATAGAAATCGACTTCTTCCTTGTGAACATGTGGGTTACATCATTTTCCCTTAATCCTGGTCACATGTGTATTCAGGACTGTGCATTTAACTGATTGGGATCCTCACACTATTTCAGTTACATTTCACAGACAGTAATTGGAATGATGCATATAAGGACATACAACAGTAAAGCACAAGAACAGCTTCTTCATTCTGCGATGTCTGTGCTGACAACGATGCCCTTTTAAACAAAATCTATCTGCCTTCACATGGTCCATATATCTCCATTCTCTGCTTATTAACATGCCATTCTAAATGCCTCTTAAATGCCAGTACCTTGTCAGCTTCTACTGCCACGTCACGCACCTACCACATTCTGTGTAGAAAACTTTTCCTGCACAGTGAGATGATATTGGGTTTGGTGATCGCAAAGTTCTAAATTTAAATGAAGACCTTAATCTCTATCTTGTTTTAATTTCAAGCTGATTACTGTTTGCCATTTACATTTTAAGAACGGAAGACAGACTTCCATTTATGGCCAGAAGTCAAACAACTGTTAGTTGAAAGTTTTCTTACAGTTGTTTGTGATCTTACAAGTGGCAGTTGCTATGTTTAGAAACCAAGATTAGCAAACAACGAAGAGGTCTACTGATCAGGAGTGAATATTTATCATTACATCTCATTTACACTTTGCCCCTCTCACCGTAAAGCTACGTCTTTGTTATTTTACTATTCTACCCTAGGATAAAGAGTCTATATGCCCTATCTATGCCTCTTATAATTTTATATTCCTCTATGTGATCTCCCGTCATCTCCAATGCTCCTGAGAAAATAATCCCTGTTTTTCCAACCTCTCCTTATAGATAAAACCCATGAATCCAGGCAGCAATCTGGAGAAGCTTGTCTGCACCCTCTCTGATGCCTCCATCTCTTTCCTGTAATGAGTAAAACTCTGTTGATCCAGAATGCCCAAGGTTCTGGTGATTACAGACGGCATTTAAGTCATATTTTTCTTTAGATCTTATACAATAGGATGATAACTTCTTCAATAACTTTTCCCAGTAATTTTAAAAGGAAGTGGAGGAACTAGCACTGTGTGAGTTTCAATGGCTCACCAGTTCGGGGGCATGGTGTGTTAGAGAGAGTGCAAGAACTGGGGCTCCATTGTGTTAAAGGGTATGTGTGAACCAGGACTCTGATGTGACACAGAGTGCAAAAACTAGAGCTCATGGGTGTTACAGAACAGAAGGCACCCAGAACCAGGAATTATAAAGGGAGTGCATGAATCAACATTTGTTGAATAATCATAATTTTTGAACAATGGGCTAGAAGATTATTAATTATTATTTTAAACTAAAAATGAAAAAGTAACCTGTCAAAATTACACTGTTGAAAGATAACTGACAATGAATGAGTTAAAACTGAACTAACTACATTAAGTTAATTTAGTTTTGATTTTTCTGATATTACTTGTAAGATTTGACTATTCTTAGAGTAGATATTGATTTAAAACAATTTATAATTGCTTTTACAATAGGTAGAAATCTGAATTAACTAATATTCTTACTCCCAGGATTCAAGTTTATTGCACAAGAAATTTTTTGAAGAAAATCTGATCTAAAAAGAAAAGCTAGTCTCAGTAATGATGCTTTTGAGATTACCACAAAGCAGCAGACAATAGACTTAGCCAAAGAGACTGGATTCAGTACTGAGCTTGGGTGCTGCCTGTGTGGAATTTTTGTATTTCCCTTGGAACCATGATGATGTTTTTTCCAAGTATTCTCGGCTTTGACCCCATGCCAAATCCATGTAGATTGTTAAATTAACTGCAAGTTGCTACAAGTGTGTGGGTGAGTGGTAGTAGCTGGGGACAGCTGATGAGAATCAATGTGGATCAATATTGGCTTAGTGCAAGTGCGTTGTTGATGCTCAGTGCAGAAACATGTGATGCAGGGTGAGTATCCATGTCTGCTCTCAATGACTCGAAGGCCTGTCTGGAATGGAACTCTACCATCTTCACCTGTTCTGGACAATATATGACTTCAAACCCATCAACGTGCTTGACTTTTAACACCCTCCTCGGAATGTACTGAGTTGAGCCAAGTAGGTCCCAACCTGTAGGTTGCAATAACTGCAGTGGACCCATGGATTTTTACGTAATATTGCACACAATTGTATCAGAAGAATTATATTACTTACACTTAACTTGATTTTCCAATAAGAGAATGGAAGATGGAAATAAATTGCTTATATTGTCATGGGATTCATTCAGGTACCAATGAATGGAATTGTATCTCAAAATGCAGATTTATACTTTTCATGCTGGACTTTCCAGCAGTTTAATTACCCATCCAGTCCTACTCTGACCTAACTGCTGGGGGTGGTAGTAGAGGCCATTAAAGACATTAGGGACATTAAAGATAGTATTAGATTGGCATATGGATGAAATACAAATAGAGGGCTATGTGGGAGGGAAGGATAAGATTGATCTTGGAGTGGATTAAAAGGTTGACACAATATTGTGGGCCGAAGGGCCTGTACTGTGCTGTACTGTTATATTTTCTATGTTCTAACTCTTTTCAACTGTAGCATAATTGACCACTTTTGTAATAATCCATCTTTCAATTTAGTTCAATTTTTCTCTTTCCATTGTCATGACCCACAGCTCTGCCATTAGTAACATATTACACAGACACAATCCCATTGTTGCCTCCTAGCTGCCACATTGCATCATTTTGTCTCACCCTAGCACAGATTTTTCCTTTACCCTGTCTATTCCATCTTTTAGGCTGTTCAAGCTGATCTCATTTTCTCTTCTTTTCCCATTCCGATGAAGACTCCTGGAGCCGAAGCATTAACTGCTTCTCTTTCTTCAGACGCCGCCTGACCTGCCGAGATCCTCAGTTTTTCTCCCCCATCGATTTAGCTAAATTTATATTGGACTTTGCTTATTTGCATTTCATAGATGCAGCATTTTCCGCATGCAAAGTCTGTATCACCAGTAATGGAGCTGTGATAATCAAGATAACTGTGTCATTGGCAAGTCCTAAATATACTATGCATCGGTAATTTCCCTAAATCTGATTAGCTTGCTGGGACGTTACAGAATTAATCACATAGTGTTTTGTTCAGAATCACATTAAATTGAGCACGTCAGAGAACGTTTTTAAATGATTAGTTTTATTTGTTATGTATGCATCAAAGTCTACAGCGATATGCATTATTTACATCAAATCAAACACCTTCACCGTCAGATTTCTGAATGATCCAATAACACTAACTGACTACTTCCCTCTCTTTTTCACTATTTATTCATTTTTAATGCATTTCTTACTGTAACTTATTGCAATATTTTTACGTACTGCACAGTACTGCTGCTGCAAAATACTGTACGCCAGTGATAATAAACTTAATTCTGATTCCGGCTGAGCAGAAATTAAATGGCTTCTTTGAAGATTAATTCAACAGGCATTCTCATATTCGTTCATCCATCTGATTATAGAGGGTTTTGCAAGCTTCCTGGGGAACAGAGAGTTAACCCGTCCACCTGCGGAAGGAGTTGTGATGATCTCAAGCAGCTATAGATAATTAGATGAATGAATTAAACTGAGAATGCATTTTCCGTCCCTACTATTTTTTTCCCCTTCTAAGGAAATGTTCAGCTACAGGTTAAACAAAAGCCATCTTGAGTATTTTCATAATCCTCGCTATCTCTGACGCTGCTTGGCACACACATTCTTTGTTGATTCCAGTTGCTACTAGGACCTGTTTGTCAGCTGGCTCTAGCTGAATCCAAAGTCCTGGGAGGAAGATGGAACCAATAAGATTTGCACAGAGGCTAGTATATTTCTGCATGGATACCCCAGCCAGTTTAGGAGTTACTGACAACTTATGTGTGCTCAGGCAAGCTCTAGACTGAGGAATGGTCGGCTTTCCGTCCCTTTAAACTGGGTCGATCATTTGTCTTTTTGCTACTCAGTTTTTCCCCCTGTGGATTACTTCCCTCTACACATTTTCCTTTAACTGACAGAGTGAGACCAAGTTAAACTGTGGACTCTTCTATGATTAGTACCAGTGTGGCTGGGCGGCAGGCACCATGATTTAAGCGGGCTGGGGCATGCAGTGTACGTTTAATTCAGCTGCTCAGAATCCCAACCATCTGGGATAACTCTACTTAAGCGATGTGCAGGCTTGTGCTCCAGACCCATGGCCTCGATGTTCAGAGTAAATCGCTCAGCTGCTTAAGCTGGATAAGCAACCTTGGTAGTTTGACCTTGCAGTTAGAAGTCAAAACATTAAACTGCTTGAATCAACGGGCCAGTCTGCGAGATGGAATTTTCTATAATGGTTATTGTAAGTACGTCATGAATCAATCTGCCAAAATGTTAGTCAGTGTCAAAGGAGGCAAGTGAGATTGAACACCCGCATTAAGAATGAAATCAAATGACCATCTGATTCAAAGGCATTATATTCTTCTATACATTAACTAAGAAGAATGACAACTGCAATGCTTATGTTCTAAATATTGTGCCCAATGTTCTGCAAAAGCTTTATTTAAAAACAAAGTCATGTTTGCGTACCACGAAGAATAAAAAGGACAAAGGAATAAAATTGCAGCAGCTTTCGGGGTTAAATGAAGGAATCAAAGAGCTGTTGGGAATTGATTCTGAATGGGGATGCTTTACAGCGGGCTGTTAGATAAGAGCTGCAGAATCTTGGGAAGACAGAATGCTCGCTAGAAATCCCTAAAGGATTCTGCTTGACTTTACAGGTTTACTGAAATCCTGAAGTTCCAACTTTCCTTTTGTAAAGATCGGACAGTAAAATTCAGTGTGAACTCCTGGGTGGATATTTAGCTGTTCTGATTTTTGCCTCCACTTCACTAAAAAAATCTGTAATAGCACCGAACATCTTTTCATCAGCTTTCAGTGGACGTGCGTGGCAGGAAGAGTGTCCTATCCACTAACCTCAGCTTTAGCGCTAACCACGCAGTTGGTTGCCTTTACACGCAGATGTGCAACTTGTGCCAGCTGTAGTGAGCCGGCAGTGACTGAAGCCATGCCCGCTCCTCTTAAGGAGCCATGGCTTAACGCTTATAATGATTAGTGGAGGCCCACAGGCCTTGGGCAGGTTGGCGGAAGCGACTACATGAGCGGGAGCAAGCACTTCATTTTGCACGAATTGGGAGATACAGTTTTGCATGAATTGGGGAGGAAGGTCCTCTTTCTGTAGAGGCTCAGAATGTCACCCATGTAGACAATTAGCATTTACTGCAGGATGCTGGAGATGACCTCTGGGAAGGAAGCCTGATGTTCATATATGCAGTGCACAAGAAATTCAAGTAATTCCCGTCAATGGACAAGTTTGCTTACAGCATGTCCATCATCAAATCAGCAAAACAAAGCTAGCCTCACCCACTGCTCTAGATACTGTGACTATATCACTCACACACCTACCAGAATTCCTACATAACATTCCCATGCCCTCCCACATCCTGACACACTATCTGTTGAAGCTAAGGCAGAAAATCCCCACATTATGGCTTGGAAGGTTCATCAGTGAGACACATTTTAAGACACGTCATGTTGTCTATTAAATGCTCTGTAAAATGGTAATTGATGGATAAGTAATAAATTCTGATTTGATGGAGAATGGCCATGAAAGCATAGAGGAACATCTGGAGAAATTTCTGAAACACCCGTTGGCTGCTGTCGTTGCTGTGTGGTCGGGAATCTTTCGGAGGGTAGGCCTCAAAATCCCCGGCCTTGCCTGCTTTTGGCGGCTGAGAGGGAGGTTGAATCGTTCAGACAGAGATGGCGCTCAGTACTCGGTGTCAGAGAGCTGATCAGAGCTCGAAGTTTTCGAATGACTCAGAGTTGGACTGTGGTCAGCATGGCAGAGAGAGTTTTTCTCCCTTCTTCCGTCTGCGTGAGATGTCAGACATTTGAGAAACTTTGAACTTTACTGTGCTCATGGACTCCTTCATCAAGTTATGGTATTGTTGCACTGTTGTAACTATATGTTATATTATGTGGTTTTGTCAGTTTTTTCAGTCTTGGTCTGTCCTGTGTTTCATGATATCACACCGGAGGAAATATTGTATCATTTTTTAATGCATGCATTACTAAATGAGAATAAAAGAGAACTGCATGTCTTCATAATCTAAAAAATTCTGGTCTTGCTAGTGAAGCTTAGATGGAGAAATTCAAGAGGGCTTACTTCTCTCTTGCATGAGAAGAAGGCATCCACTTGCTGCTGGCAATATTAGGAGATATTGCTGGACATTGCTAGTTAAATAGAGTCTGAGAAAAATACAGCACAGAAATAGGCCCTTTGGCCCAGCTAGTCCATGTTGAACCATTTAATCTGCCTAGTCCCTTTGACCTACTCCTGGACCATAGCCCTCCATACATCTCCCATCCATGTACTTTTCCAAACCTCGTAAATTTTGAAATCGAGCTTGCATGCACCACTTGTGCTGGCAGCCTGTTCCACTCTTTCACAACTTTATGACTGAAGAGGTTTCCCCTCAAGATCCCCTTAAATATTTTACCTTTCACGCTTAACCATGACCTCCAGTGGCAGTCCCACCCAACCTCAGTGGAAAAAGCATCAATCTATACCCCTCATAATTCTATATACTTCTATAAAATGTCCCCCTGATCTTCTACATTCCAAGGATTAAAGTCCTAACCTATTCAATCTTTCCTTATGACTCAGGTCCTCCAGTCCCCGTACTATCCTTGTAAATTTGCACTGTACTCTTTCAACAATATTTGCATCTTTCCTGTAGCTAGGTGACCAAAACTGAACACAATGTTCCAAATTAGGCGTCAGCAATGTCTTCTAGAACTGTAACATAACACCCCATTTCCTGTACTCAATTTATGAAGGCCAATATACCAAAAGCTATTTTTAAGACCCTATCTACCCAAGACACCACTTTTAATGAATTATGGACCTGTATTCCCAGATCCCTTGCCCAAAGGACAGAGACCAGCATAGATGGCATGTAGATATGTAATCCTCGTTCAACAATCTACTTTCCAGACATCCCGCAATCTCTTCAAACTGTATTTGGAGCAAGTATGGATTCGTGCTCTCCCCCACACTGATTTAGCTGTGCACCATTCTTACTTCAGTTGGCCAATAACTTTCCACTTGGGTCAGCAGCAACTGGTGAAGTGCAGGCCATAGAAAAAGCAAACTTCACATAATTCTGTCACTCTTCAACAGAGTTGGAAGCAAACACATCAGATGTTGAGGATTTTTCCTCAAAGAAATTTCTGCCAATTTTTTTCTACTCCCAGAGTATTCTGGTAATGTGTAGTATGATACTCAATTCGCCCAGTTTTGCCAAATTTTGTGAAACAGTGATTGGAACTGGAAGCCAATTGACACCCATAAAGTGAAAAATCTGGTGCTACCTGGGAGAATTTAGTCCTCTGAGCTTTTTAAACCCTATTTCTGCAGCACAACCAGCAGATTATCATTATAAAAGACATTAAGTTATGTTTGCTTGAACTAAGCAAGCAATCAAAAAAGAAATGGGTATGTTACTGCTTGATGATGTATATTGCATTGCGAACAGGTTGGGAAAGGTTGTCTCTTTAGTATCGCCTACAGATTCCACCATCTGCCTAAAGAGATAAAAACCTCTAGTGCTGGAATGCATCTTGCATGAAAAATGATCACTTCATGTTGATTGAGTACATGAGTTTTATTAACGTGCAAATATAGAACTTATAAATTCAACAGAATTTATACAATTCCAAGTTGACATTCTGATTTAGTTGTACAATTTTAGCATTTGTTTACTACGAGAGGGAGCTGTCAGGAATGTACATCTGAACAATAGAGCCACAGTTTCATCAACCTTCTTCAAACTTGTTCAGTTTACAGGAATTCAGACCATAATTGAACAACTGCAGCCTGGGGATTGGGAGCATACAGGAGACGGAAGAGTGTAGTGCATGAGGTGTAGGAGTGAGAGAGAGTAATGTAGGAGTGAGAGAGAGTAATGTAGGAGTGACAGAGTGGAGTAGGAGTGACAGGGTGTGGCGTAGGAGTGACAGGGTGTGTTGTAGGAGTGACAGAGTGGCGTAGGAGTGACAGGGTGTGGTGTAGGAGTGACAGGGTGTGGTGTAGGAGTGACAGAGTGGAGTAGGAGTGACAGGGTGTGGTGTAGGAGTGACAGGGTGTGGTGTAGGAGTGACAGAGTGGAGTAGGAGTGACAGGGTGTGGTGTAGGAGTGACAGAGTGAAGTAGGAGTGACAGAGTGGTGTAGGAGTGACAGAGTGGAGTAGGAGTGACAGGGTGTGGTGTAGGAGTGACAGAGTGAAGTAGGAGTGACAGAGTGGTGTAGGAGTGACAGAGTGGAGTAGGAGTGACAGGGTGTGGTGTAGGAGTGACAGGGTGTGGTGTAGGAGTGACAGAGTGGAGTAGGAGTGACAGGGTGTGGAGTAGGAGTGACAGAGTGGCATAGGAGTGACAGTGTGGTGTAGGAGTGACAGGGTGTGGTGTAGGAGTGACAGGGTGTGGTGTAGGAGAGACAGGGTGTACAGTAGAGGTGGCAAGGTTTAGTTTAGGAGTACAGGAGAGTGAATGTGAATGCATTCGCTATGACTAATTTGCATCTGTCTTTATTGTTGAAAGCGATGTTGTAAGTATGACTATTAAAGAGGAAGAATGGGAAGTATTGAAGTATTGGAAGTGATTCACATATGTAGCCATCAAAACCATTATGTGCCTCGTTGTATGACATGGGTGATCATGGCCTTTCCACGACCATGACTGTTCTTGGCAAATTTTTCTACAGATGTGGTTTGCCATGCCTTCTTCTGAGTTTACAAGACAGGTGACCCCAGCCATTATCAATACCCTTCAGAGATTGCCTGCCTGGCGTCAGTGGTTGCATAAACAGAACTTGTGATATGCACCAGCTGCTGACAACCTGCCCCCGTGGCTTCACACGGCTCTCATCGGGGGCTAAGCAGGTGTTACACCTTGCCCAAGGGTGACCTACAGGCTTGTAGAGGGAACGAATGCCTTACACCCCCTTCAATGGAGATGTATCTCCACCCAGCCACCCATATGTATCATATGTGTATCAGGTCCAGATAGAAATTACTCCAGGTTCTTAAAAGAAGCAAATGAAGAACTAGAGACACAAGAGATTCTGCAGATACTGGGATCTTGAGCAACACACACAAAATGCTGCAAGAGCTCAGCAAGTCGGGTAGTTTCTATGGAGTGGAATAAACAGTTGCCATTTTCGGCAGAGACCCTTCATCGGGACTCTGAAACACGGAGCGTTTATTTCCTTGCGTAGAGGCTTCCCGACATACCTGACAGCCAGCTGGTGGGAGGAAGCCAGAACACACAGGGAAAATCCACAGGGTCACAGTGAGAACATGTAACTTCCACACAGTCAGCAGCAGAGAATGAAACTGAACCTGCTTCACCCGACTACGTACATATTAGAATTGAGGTTGGCATGGTGGTTCAGATAGACTAACACTTGGATGATCCATGGAAATCAGAATAAGTGCAGGTGCTGCAAACAGAAAATGCTGAAACTAATCAGCTTCTGTGGGAAAAAAATAACTTACTGGACTATTCAGGGGGAATTTCAGAGTTTTTATTTCTTTAACTTCCAGTAATTATTCCCTTTCCCCATCTCTCTTTTTCCATTCCCTATTCCGGCTCCAATCTTCTCCTCACCTGCCCATCACCTGCCTCTGGTGCCCCTCCTCCTTCTCTTTCTTCCGTGGTCCACTCTCCTATCAGATTCCTTCTTCTTCAGCCATTTACCTCTTCCACCAATCACCCCTCAACTTCTTGCTTCATCCACTCTCCCCCCCCCCCACACACCTACCTTGCCCCTTACCTGGTTTCACCCAGCCCTTCTCAGCTTGTACCCCTTCCCCTACCCCCACTTTCTTTTTCTGGATCCCTCCCCCTTTCTTTCCAGTGGCGATGAAGGGTCTTGGACTGAAACACCGACTGTTTGTTCCTTTCTGTAGCTGCTGTCTGGCCTGTCAAGTTCCTTCAATATTTAGTGCATGGTTCTCTGGATTTCCACCATCTGCAGAATCTTTTGTGTTTGGGATTTAAGTCAACCGTGTTGGGACTTGAGAAACTCAGTTACAGAGAAAGGTTGAATAGGTTAGGACTTTATTCCCTGGAGCGTAGAAGAATGAGGGGAGATTTGATAGAGATATATAAAATTATGATTGGTGTAGATAGAGTGAATGCAAGCAGGCTTTTACCACTGAGGCAAGGGGAGAAAAAAACCAGAGGACATGGGTTAAGGGTGAGGGGGGAAAAGTTTAAAGGGAACATTAGGGGGGGGCTTCTTCACACAGAGAATGGTGGGAGTATGGAATGAGCTGCCAGACGAGGTGGTAAATGCGGGTTCTCTTTTAACATTTAAGAATAAATTGGACAGATACATGGATGGGAGGTGTATGGAGGGATATGGTCAGTGTGCAGGTCAGTGGGACTAGGCAGAAAATGGTTCAGCACAGCCAAGAAGGGCTGAAAGGCCTGTTTCTGTGCTGTAGTTTTTCTATGGTTTCTATGTGTGTCTCAGAACTGTAACCTTGACTCCGTTTCTCTTCCCGCAGATGCAGCCCAACCCACTGAGTATTTCCAGCAGTTTTTGATTTAGTTGATCCGTGCCAGTTTTGTGTGTCATTCATTCCAAGGATTATAAAATGCAATTAAAGTAAGGTGAAATGCTGATTTGATTAGCATTTCAGGTATTAATCCTGGCATCCTCACAATACACTAGGAGACAGCAGAGGTAAAATAAATACTGAAAGAATGCTCACCCACTCAATCCCGTAATCACCTGCTTCTGTACACGTGTGTAATTGACCTAATAAAGAGGGGTGGTAGGTAAGGGCAAGGGGAACACTACCTCTGTTTTGGCAGTGAAGAGAAGGGTGAGGGTGGATGTCTGGGAAATGGGGGAGAATCAGTATTCAATTCAATGCAAGTTTAATTTTCATCCAACCATACATGAATGCTCATGAATACAGCCAAATGAGACAGTGCTACTCCGGGGTCAAGGTACAAAACACCATACCAACAGTCACACACAGCATAAAGCACACATGGCATGTATAAGATAGAAAGGTACAGCCACTCAATAAAAGAGTCCAACCTCGAGCCATCCAGCACCGCTGGAGTCTGCAGACGGCGCAAGAGAGCTTGTCTTCTGCTGAGCAAACACTGGGGAGTGTGGGGTGGCAGCACTGACTCCGGCCTGGATGCTACGCCACACTGCCCCCTGGTGGAGCAGACTGGCTCCGGCACCTCTCTCCCATCACAGATGGCACCGCGGCTTAAGGCCTGGTCCTCGCACACACAAGATAGCAAGCAGCTATAGGACAGCAGTAATACAATCACGTAAAATATATTTCAGTATCTGTTAAAGAGAATCAGTGTTGACATTATCACCTGCCCACAATGCATCAACCGTAATAAACCCAAACACGACTTAATATTTTCAGCATATTTGAAGCACAGAACCATTTTCCAGAATTATTCAACTCTCTGCCTCTAAGTACTGCAACAGCAATGAAAGTGCTGTTCTTTATTTGTTGCCATGCAGGACACGTTGTAAAGATGCAGCAGAAAATGAAGTACTTGTTCAGCATTTGTACATTCCCATTAATACAGCCATCCCGATGATCAGTGTCTGGAACGTGGCAATTGCATGCTGGTGATGTCATTACAGCTTCTTGCCAAGGCGATTTGATTGATGGCTGGGCTTAAAACCCAATTTTTCTGCCTCTGAGAAGCAGCAATTGCTTGGGGGATTGCTCGTCAGGAAAAGTTCCACTGTGCAGATTTTTTTTTTTGCTTACTGCGTTGGCTCATCTTCAGGTGCAGGGTCCTAGGTGCCAATAACCCTGGGCACCATAATCAAAGCGCAAGCTCCCATAGTAAGTGTCCACATGAGCCAACTACATGCCACCATCTCATCCCTGTGAATTCACAAAGAAATGAGATCTGTTGGTCGGGATGAGGAGTGTTTAGAGATTGTGTATGGAGATTAATGGAGGCTAATCCAGAAGATTAAGATGCATGGAGTCCGCAGCGAATTGGCTATTTGGATTCAGAACTGATGTGCGCATGGAAGACAGAGGGAAGCAGTTGAAGGCACTTATTCGAGCTGGAGGTCTGTAATTAGTGGTGATCCACAGGGGTCTGTGGTAGGATTGCTGCTGTTAGTGATACTGTATATATAAATGAGTGGACGAAGATATAGGTGGGTGGGTTAGTAAATTTATGCATGATACCAAGTTTGGTGGAGTTGTGAATGGTGTACTGTAGAAGACTGGCAAAGAATACAGTGCATTATAGATCAGTTGCAGGTATGGGCAGAGAAATGGCAGATGGAGTTTAACCCAGATAAATATGAGGTGCTGCGCTTTGGTAGGGCAAATTCAAGGAGACAGTACACTGTTAAGGGCAATATCTTTAACAGCTGAGTAGAGAGATCTTGGGGTCAAAGTTCATAGCTCCTTGAAAATGGCTACACTGGTTGATAGGCTGGTTAAGAAGGCTTATGGAACACGTGCTTTTATTAGTCGAGGCGTTGAGTTCAAAACTCAAGAGGTTATTTTGCAACTTTATAAACTCTGGTTAGGTCACATCTGGAGTATTGCATACAGTTCTGGTCCCCCCCCCCACTACGGGAAGGATTTTGAAGCTTTGGAGAGGGTGCAGAGGAAGTTTACCCGGATGCTGCCTTGTTTAGAGGCTATCATGAGAGGCTGGATGAACTTAGGTTGTTTTCTCTGGAGTGGCAGAGGATGCGGGGAGCTCTGCTCAAGGTTTATAAGATTATGAGAGGCATAAATATAGATGGGGAGTACTTGTTTCCCCGGGTTGAAATGTCTAATAGCAGAGGACATGCATTGAAGTTGAGAGAGTGTAGGTTCAGAAGGGATGTGAGGGGTAGGTTTTTACTCAGAGAGTGGTGGATGCCTGGAACGTGCTGCCTTGTATGTTGGTGGAGGCAAATACTTTAGAGGCTTTTAAGAGACAATTAGATAGGCTCATGAGTGTGAGGGAGATTGAGGGATATGGACATTGGGTATACTTTATACTTTATTGTCGCCAAACAATTGATACTAGAAAGTACAATCATCACAGCGATATTTGATTCTGTGCTTCCCGCTCCATGGATTACAAATATTAAATACAAAAAATATTAAGAATTAGTAAATATAAAAAATTTAAATTATAAATCATAAATAGAAAATAGAAAAATGTAAAGTAAAGTAGTGCAAAAAAAACCAAGAGGCAGGTCCGGTTATTTGGAGGGTACGGCCCAGATCTGGGTCGATTAGTTTTATGGGGTTTTTGATTTCCTTTTTACCTGTTTCGGCACAACATTATGGGACAAAAGGCCTGTTCCTGTGCTGTACTGTTCTATGTTTCATGTTCTGGTAAAAGGATTATTTTAATCAGATTCACAAAGAAGAAACAAAGATAATTTAAAATGCACGAGCTGAAGCACAGCACGGGTAAACAGTAAACAGTAAACAATTAACAGCTCACTGTCCTAATGCCAAGACCTCAGTTGTGGCAGGGTATTCATTAGTCTCTCAGCCTGAGGGAAGAAGCTGTTAACCATTCTGGAAATCCTAGGCCTGATGTTTCTGTACCTTGTTCCTGATGGTAGTGGGTGAAAGAGACGGTTGGATGGGCACTTAGGGACCCTTAGCAATGCTCTGGGCTCTTTGTCTGCCACGCTCCTGGTAAATGTCACAGTTAGGGGGAGGGATAATCCTCTCCGTGGATTTTACTGTCCTTTGTCAGGATCTTGCAGTCTGACGCCTTGCCGCTTCTGTACCACACAATGATGCAGTCAGCCAGGGCACTCTCGATGGTGCTCCTGTAGAAAGTTGTTAGAATGGAGATGTGCCTCAATCTTCTCAGAAGGTGTAGGTGTTGTTGTGCCTTCAGGAGGTGTTGTGGGTCCAGGTTAGATCATTTGTGATGTGCAGACCAAGGAACTTGGTGTCCTTCACTCTCCCCACGGCAGAGCCATTGGTGTGCGATGGAGAGTGGTCGACCTGTATCTTCCTGTCCACAATCATCTCTTCTGTCTTGTCCAAGTTGAGACTCAGGTGGTTGATCTCACACCATTTGACAAGCCTCTCTACCTCCTCCCTGTATGCCGACTCATCACTGTCGATGATGTGGCCAGCCACTGTGGTATCATCAGCGAACTTGATGATGTGGTTTGAGCTGGATCTGGTAGTGCAGTCGTGAGGCTGTGGGTGAACATACAGCCCTGTGGGGCACCAGCACTCTGTGTGACGGAGCTCGAGATGTTGCTGCCAACTTGGACTGACTAGATTAGATTAGATTAGATTATGAGGACACTCAGTCCTCGTTTATTGTCATTTAGAAAGGCACGCATTAAAAAATGATACGTTCCTCCGGTATGATATCACAGAAACACAAGACAGACCAAGACTAAAACTGACAAAAAACACATAATTATAATATATAGCTGCAACAGTGCAAAGCAATACTGTAATTTGATAAGAGCAGACGATGGGCACAGTAAAAAAAAAGTCTTAAAGTCCCGATAGCCCCAACATCTCACGCAGACGGTAGAAGGGAGAAACTCTCCCTGCCATGAGCTTCCAGCACCGCAAACTTGCCAATGCAGCATCCTGGAAGCACCCGACCACAGTCTGACTCTGAGTCCATCCGAAAACTTTGAGCCTCTGACCAGTCCTCCGACACCGAGCACTGTCTCTGCCGAGTGCTTCAACCCTGACCCTGGCTGCCAAGCAACAGGGAAAGCCAAGGATTCGGGGCCTTCCCCTCCGGAGATTTCGGATCACACAGTAGCAGCAGCAGCGAAGCAGGCATTTCAGAAGTTTCACCAGATGTTCCTCCATGCTGTCATGTCTGCCTCCATTAAATCAGAATTGTGCACGGCATCCGACTTGACAGATTACAGATATTCATCACCGGAGAGGCTGCGCGCACTGCATCGTGTCACCATCTTCTCTTCCTCCCGACTAGGGTCAATCCATCAAGAAGTCCAAGATCCAGTTACAGAGAGGAGTGTTGAGTCCCATCGAGGACAATTTACCCACCAGCCTCTGAGGGATGGTGATGTTCAACACTGAGCTGAAGTCAATAAACACCACCCTGGCATATGAGGCATCGTCTTCTAGGTGGGACAGGATGGAGGGGAGGGCTGAGGCTATGGCTTCATCAGTTTGGACTGGTTTGAACAGTAGGTGAACTGGAAAGGTCCAATATAGCTGGAAGGTGGGATTTTATACAATCCATTGTCAGCAACTCAAAGTACTTCATGACTGTTGAAGTCAGTGTCACTGGTCGATAATCATTTAGGCCAGTTACCATCCTTCTCTTGGGCACCAGAATGATAGTGGCTTGAAGCCTGCAGGGACAGCTTCAGAAAGATATTAAGGATGTCCATCATGACCTCTGTTATCTGGGCCACGTAGTCCCTCAGTACCTGAACAGGTAAGTTATCCGGCTCTGCAGCTATGCATGGATTTACCCTGGCTAGGGTTCTCGATTTGCTGCAAGCTTTGATAGTCTTCCTCACTGCCCAGTACAAACCCTGTCAAGGCAGCAAGCACTTCCTCCTCTGTAATCTGTAATCTGAAATGCTGCTGCCTTGCCTCACCACCATGGACTCTGTGCCCATCTCTAAAGACAGATGCAAAAAGCTCACATAAGATCTCCCCACATCTATTTTGGCTCCACACATAGATTACCACTCTGATCTACTGGAGGACCAATTTTGCCCCTTGCTATCCTCTTGCTCTTAATATATCTGTAGAAGCCCTCAGGATTTTCCTTCACCTTGTCCGCTAGAGCAACCTCATGTTTTCCTTTAGCCCTCTTGATTTCCTTCTTAAGTGTCCTCCTGCATTTCTTATGCACCCCATGGATAAAGCACACATTGCTTACGTGATCGTCCAGTTGAAGTCTGGTCTTTTCCTGCTTTGTTTCATAAGCACCATGGAATCCGGATATTTAGCAGAGCTGGGGACACCTTGATGGATGGTACTGAGAATGAGATACAGTACTTGTAGCAGCTCTTAGTCACTGTTTAACAGGTACAGAAGAGAAGCACCTGGCGAGATGGACCAAATAGATTGCAATGTGTGTATCCACCACAAATCTGAGTGTCTGCATCCAGTTAACCTGTAATAATCAAGAGGTTATTTTTAAACAATTGTTTTAAAATATGTGCACTTGGTTTCAGAGTTTTATGACAGAGGAGACAGTTTCTCATTTTCTGCTCTATTGAGGGATCTAAACAGAGCAGAAAGTGGGAAACTGCTTAATAATTAATAAGAATTAATTATTAATTTGGTACTTACTAATGAAACACTGAAGCATCTGGCAGAGTGGCACAGTTGGTGAGGGAAAGTCAGTCCCTCACACTGCCAGAAACGTAGGTTCAATCCTGACTCTGAGGGCAGTCTGCGCAGAGCTTGCACAGTCTGTTCGTGTGGCTTTCCTCTGGGTGCTCTGGCTTCCTCCCACATCTGGATTGGTAGAATATTTGGCAATTGTAAATTGCTACCAGTGTGTAGCTGAGTATTAGAATATGAGGGTTGGGGGAATTAATAAAAAGGTGGAGAAATTTTTTTTAAAAATGGCATGAGTAAGGAGTAGATAATGGTTGGAAAAACCCAGTGAACTGAAGGGTGTACAAATCAGTGACTCCTTTACCTTCTATTCACCGTCCCCACTATGCTATAACCTCTCCTTCCTAAGTTCTAGTCCAGCTAGTATTCCCCTCTTATCCTACCCATAGCATGAAGCTCAGGACTGGGCACAGAAAAAATGGCGCCATAGATTTGTTAGTTTACTTTGATCCTCATTAACACGACTTATTTACAATATGGTAAGGATTAATCAATTTCTTGCATTTTCATGTTTGAAATCTGAAGTGAATTTTCCAAGAGTCTGCTGAAACTCCATTGGAGTCCGGCTTGTTATTTTTTAAGAGCCTATTTACGCTTCCTGAGTGCGAACAGCTCACCATGTCAGAAAAGAGCGAACAAAACATCTGCCAGATGTCACAGAGCTTTCCATGGGTTCCCTGGTAGTCAGCCACTCTTTCAACATACGAAGCTTTTCATGAACCATTTCGTTCATGAGTGATTGTCACAGGCAAGAAGTTTCCTGATTTGCCAAGGTTTGCGCATGTGCAGGGCAATAAAAATAGAGCCGAGAAGAATGGTGTTTCACGATAATGATTTAGTACAAAATATCAAAGTGCTATGTTGCTTGGCTGGTTCCTATGCACAAGTCAGAAATCATTTCAAGGCTTTTGATAATGATGGCTGCACTCTCAGCTGGAAATCAAGAAATTTATGAGGAAAGAGGTACAGTGCAGAAAGAGGTATGCTTTAGGCAGAAACCCATCATTAGGATTGGAACATATTTCAGGGCTCACTTATTCTGCTAGGATGCATTTTCAGATTCTGGAGTTGCCTCTGACGTTTAGACAATATAAGTATTCATGTTTGCGCTCAAATGATTGGGAATCCCCGCGCATGACAGCAAGGAGTGAAGTTCTCAGTTGAACATGAGTTGAGCAGTGGATTGAATCAATGTTTCCTGATTCTAACAGCTGAAAAGATCCATAAAACAGAACTAGATTTATGTGGCAATATAGTTCTAGGCAAGGGAAGACAGTTCACCTAACCAGCTTGCCAGCCAATTATCTCCTTTACTTCCTGCAAGGTGTATCATTACTGAAATGTAATAACCAGCCCCACTGCAAGTTTGCTCCAAGTATTCTGCGAAAAGCATTTTTACAGAATTGTATCTTCAAACCTGTTCATCATGTTGGTACTCGAGCTCAGAATTCTGTGGCAGAAATAAAATATTCCTATTTAAAATTTATCAGCTTCATTCATCAGTTTAAAAATTAATTTTTTGATTATCTTTTGTCTTCTTTCTGGAGTTCCTTGGTACATCGTCGCTGTTTGTTGCTGATTCTGTTACACTTTGGCATGAGTTTTGTAAGTTTTCTTCTTACTTCATGTATTTGCATTGGATAAGGTAGAAAAAAACTTATTCAACTCTTTGGCCGGTAATATGAATAAACTGAAGTGATGAATCTCTCAGCCTTTGTTACATGTCTGAGTGGCAGACATTTTCTGCTTGAGGCAAATAAGGGTTTCGCAGGGAGGGTTAAGAATTGATTCATGTGGTGAATTCATACATGATAATCTGTGAGGATCATTTTAAAAGTGTTTCTCTAAAGGTGAAATGAATGAGATAGGATGTAACAGATTAGATGTCTTAGAGAGAAGGTACTGGCTTTGTTGTTCTGCTCAGCTTTTTATCATTTCATCCATCTTATGATTTTATCTTTCTAATTCTAACGTGGGATAGCTCAAAACCAACAAGAACAGAAAATATTTTCATGAAGTACTCTAAAAGCTCCACACATTCAATTTCTCAATGTCATCCCTGTGCATTTTATGTCAAAGTGAAAGTGTAATAATTTCTGACCAGGTATAAGCCAAAATTCTTCAATTCTGTTCAATCTGATATTTCTCTCCCTTGCATTGACAGAAAGTAATTGAGTCACTGCCATCTACTTTTGCCAAGATTGTGTTTTTCTGCAATAAAAATGTTTTGTTTCTTGTTTCTAGTCTCCTTAGATTAAACATGCATCCCCCCATTCTGCTCCAGTCTATACCAATCAGTCTGATTCTACTCCAGTATTTTCTATGAACACCAAGAGACAGCAGGAATGCAGAGAATAGTTTTCTATGACAGGAAGAGAAGGCAGAAATATTAAACTGACACTTCAATCAATTGACTATTCATAGAACCATCTGCAAGTCCATGAGTATTTGAATTTAGGAAAGTAAGGAAGACACTTGTCAATCAATTTGCAACCAACATTAATCTTTTCTAGAAACCTGGAAATGGAAAGCATATTTCCTCGTTGTATGAAGGCAAGAGAGGCTGCAGATGCTGGGCTTTGGAACAAAAGACAGAATGTTAAAAGAACTCAAGTGTGTCAATCAGCACCTGTTTAGGAAGAAGCTGTAAATTGACGTTTTGAGTAAAATCTCTGCATCAGGGCTGACAGGGGGAAATTTGCCAGTATATAGCAGCACCACAGATGAGACAAAGGTGATAGGTGGAATCACATGAGGGGAGATGATCGGTAGATGGAGCCAGGTGGAGGAGATGGAGGTGGGAGGGGATGGGGTGGCACAGTGGCACAATGCCAAGCAAACGGGTTCAATTCCCACCGCTGCCTGTATGAAGTTTGTACCGTGTGGGTTTCCTCCGGGTGCTCTGGTTTCCTCCCAGAGTCCAAAGACGTACTGGATAGTAGGTTAATTGGTCATTGTAAATTGTCTCCATGATTAGGCTAGGATTAAATTAGGGGATTGCTGGGCAGCATGGCTTGAAGGGAAGGGCCCATGCTATATATCAATAACAGATAAATAAATAAATAAAAAGTGAACCAAGGAGGATGAAACTTAGGTAGACAAGCAAGTGTGTTTGGCAGTAGAACACCAGGGGTTTGAATTGCACAAAATTGAAAAGTTTAATGTTTATGCCACTGGATTTAAGTGACTGAAGAAGAATATACGATGCAGTCATTTATACTTGCCTCTGGCTCCATCTGAGCAGTGGAGAAGGCCAAGGACAGACAAGTCTGTGTGGGAATTGGAAGGAGAATTAAAATGACTTCCTACTGGAAGTTCGAGATGTCTGTTGCAGAGGGAAGGCACACTGTAAAATAGTCACCTATTTTCTCCATGTGCTAAACCATATATATATAGTAACTGGGTTACCTGTCTGGACACATCCCTCTGCTGACTGCCCCTGTGGCTCCTCCCACAAAACCCTGAATAAAGGTGACTGCGCCATTTCTCCTCCTCTCAGTCTAGGGCAGATACTCAGCATGGTGGAGGTCACATTTTACTGCTAATAAAAGCCTTTCAGTATTTACTCTTCTTCCAGTCTTTTGGAGTTATTGATGGTGCATCATTCCAGTACAGAGGAGGCTATATTGTGAGCACTAAATGGAGGAGATCAGGTTAGAAGAGGTGCAGATTAACCTCTAACTCACCCTGGAAGGCCTGTATAGGTGATTGAGGAGGCCAAGGACAGTTGAAGGTGAAGGTGCCAGTGGACAGGAAGGGATGGATAGGAAGAGATGTGTGGTACAGGGAGTCACGTAGAGAATGGTCCCAGCAGAAAGCAGAGGTTGGGGAGAGGAGAAGATATGACAGGCAGTGGGATCACGTTGGAGCTGGTGGAAATGGTGAAAGGTGATATATATTGTATGCTAAGGCTGCTGAGGTGAAAGATGAGGGCCAAGGGACACAATGCTGTTCTCTCTACAGAGATGGAGTGGGAGTCAGAGCAGACATGGAGGGAATCAAGAAGATACGTGCCACAGCTTCATTGACTGAAAAGGGAAACCATGTTTTAGGGAAAAGGAGGACATTTCTGAAGCCCTAGACAAGAAAAAATCTAATTTTGAGAACAGATGTGGTGGAGATTGAGATATTGAGAAAGAGTGTTAACATTCTTACAGAAGACAGAGTGGGTGGAAGTATGGATGAGGTACATGTGGAGATTAGTGGTGTTAACGAAAATGCGATTGGCAAGTTTATCTTCCAACATCTAGAAAAGGCAGAAATGGCAAGCAAAATCCAGGTCAAAGAATATAAGAGAATCCTGGTCAAAAGAATAGGCAAAGTATCTCTGATTTGTCGTCATGCAGTAATTTTCTATGAAAACACATTAGGAATTTTGGAACATGTTGATTGTTGTACAATGCACATCTGCAGACTGCTTTTGGGACTTTCAATGACGTATGCATGGCCTGTGGATGTTGGAGTCTCTCAGAGAGAAAGAGGACTTCACAACAGATCAGGGAGCTGCTTTAACAATATTTCAAGCAGAACCCTCTTAGCATGCCCCATCCTGTGTAGCCATTGTTGAGAACCTTTCTTGTGTAAGTCTCCTTTCAGGTCCTACCTCAGACCCCATTCCACCGTCCCTCAAAATTAGCCCAAGACAGCACTGGTGATGGACATCCCTGAGTACCGATCTGCCACGCTGGCGTCATCCACCACACAACCCACCAGCCCGACTACTGACCTTGATAGCCACCTAGTCCAACCTTATCAATCTTCAGGAATGGACTCAAAGCCTCACACTGACCCACCATCTATCCATGGTAATTTTCACTTGAAATCATCACTCTTCCCTGCATCACTGCATGGACATCCTCCTTTCTCTACAAACTGAAAATAAAACAGCTTTTTTTTCTTAACTTTTCTTCTTGCAGCTCTAAGGTTGTTGAAATGAATGGAATTATGGATTATGCAAGGGCAGGGAACAGATTTCCCAGCATAAGTACCGGGTAATATTTTTAAGCTCCCGTCAAAGCCCTTAGTCGTCATAGATTCACCAGCAAATTGTGGGCTTTTCTGTCTGAATACGGGAGCACTGAGATCACGAACTTATTGGCAGTTACTGGGATAGCTGTTGGCAACTTCCAATAGAACAATTGTTGTTTCCCAATACTATTTGGCCTATTTTTATAAGTGAAGCAAATTTGAAAACTAAACAGTTGTAAGAACAGCTGTTGTAAACGAAATACAGACAGATTTGGATTTATTTATTTCATGTACATTAAAATATACAGTGAAATGCATTGTTTACGTTAACAAACATCACATCCAAGGACGTGCTGGAGGCAACCCACAAGTGTCGGTGCATGTCCCAGCGCCAGCATAGCAAGCCTTCTATGCTTGGTAAAACAACAGAAACCACAATAAAACACAACGTACTAAGCGACAAAGCAACAACAGCAAAACAAACCCTATTTCTCTATCTCAAGCACCTCATACAGAGCTCTCGAACCTCAAGGCTGGCTGTCTTCTTCAGTCTCCAGCCTCCAGCAGACATTGGGCCATTGACTTTCCCAGAGGACTCACAGAGATTTACTGACTCGGGACTCAGGCCATTGAATCTTTACACCTGATCTTCGGATTGATATTTGTTCGGTGTGTTCAAGAAGGTTTCTTGACACAATATGTAGATAAGCCTACAAGAAGAGAGGCTGTACTTGATCTGGTATTGGGAAATGAACCTGATCTGGTGTCAGACCTCTCAGTGGGAGAGCATTTTGGAGACAGTGATCACAATTCTATCTCCTTTACCATAGCATTGGGGAGGGCTAGGAACAGACAAGTTAGGAAAGTGTTTAATTGGAGTAAGGGGAATTATGAGGCTATTGGGCAGGAACCTGGAAGCATAAATTGGTAACAGATGTTCTCAGGGAAATGTATGGAAGAAATGTGGCAAATGTTCAGGGGATATTTGTGTGAAGTTCTGCATAGGTACGTTCCAACGAGACAGGGAAAGGATGGCAGGGTACAGGAACCATGGTGTACAAAGGCTGTTGTAAATCTAGTCAAGAATAAAAGAAGAGCTTACGGAAGGTTCAAAAAACTTGGTAATGATAGAAACCTAGAAGATTATAAGGCTAGCAGGAGCATAAGAAAGAAATTAGGAGAGCCAGCAGGGGCCATGAGAAGGCCTTGGCGGACAGGATTAAGGAAAACCCCAAGGCATTCTACAAGTATATGAAGAGCAAGAGGATAAGATGTGAGAGAATAGGACCAATCAAGCATGACAGTGGAAAGGTATGTATGGAACTGGAGGAGATAGCAGAGGCACTTAATGAGTACTTTGCTTCAGTATTCACTATGGAAAAGGATCTTGGCGATTGCAGGGATGACATGAAGCGGACTGAAAAGCTTGAGCATACAGATATTAAGAAAGAGGATGTGCTGGAGCTTTTGGAAAACATCAAGTTGGTTAAGTCACTGAGACCAGATGAGATGTACCCCAGGCTACTGTGGGAGGTGAGGGAGGAGATTGTTGAGCCTCTGGCGATGATCCTTGCAACATCAATGGGGACGGGAGAGGTTCCGAAGGACTGGAGGGTTGCAGATGTTCCATTATTCAAGAAAGGGAGTAGAGATAGCCCAGGAAATTATAGACCAGTGAGTCTTACTTCCGTGGTTGGTAAGTTGATGGAAAAGATCCTGAGAGGTAGGATTTATGAACATTTGGAGAGGCATAATATGATTAGGAATAGTCAGCATGGCTTTGTCAAAGGTAGGTCATGCCTTACGAGCCTGATTGAATTTTTTGAGGATGTGACTAAACACATTGATGAAGGTAGAGCAGTAAATATAGTGTATATGGATTTCAGCAAGGCTCATTGAGAAAGTAAGGAGGCATGGGATCCAAGGGGACACTGCTTTGTGGATCCAGAACTGGCTTGTCCACAAAAGGCAAAGAGTGGTTGCAGCTGGGTGATATTCTGCATGGAGGTCGGTCACCAGTGGTGTGCCTCAGGGATCTGTTCTGGGACCCCTAAATCTTCATGATTTTTATAAATGACCTGGATGAAGAAGTGGAGGGATAGGTTAGTAAATTTGCTGATGACACAAAGGTTGTGGGTGTTGTGGATAGCGTGGAGGGCTGTCAGAGGTTACAGCGGGACATTGATAGGATGCAAAATTGTGCTGAGAAGTGGCAGACAGAATTCAACCCAGATAAGTGTGAGGTGGCTCATTTTGGTAGGTCAACTATGATGGCAGAATATAGTATTAATTGTAAGACTCTTGGCAGTGTGGATGATCAGAGGGATCTTGGGGTTCAAGTCCATAGGACACTAAAAGCTGCTACGCTGGTTGACTCTGGTTAAGAAGGCATACGGTGCGTTGACCTTCACCAATCATGGGATTGAGTTTAGGAGCCGAGAGGTAATGTTACAGCTATATAGGACCCTGGTCAGACCCCACTTGGAGTACTGTGCTCAGTTCTGGTCACCTCACTACAGGAAGGATGTGGAAACTATAAAAAGTGTGCAGAGGAGATTTACAGGGTTGATGCCTGGATTGGGGAGCATGCCTTATGAGAATAGGTTGAGTGAACTTGGCCCTTTTTCCTTAGAGCGACAGAGGATGAGAGGTGACCTGACAGAGGTGTATAAGATGATGAGAGGCATTGATCATGTGGATAGTCAGAGGCTTTTTCCCAGGGCTGAAATGGCTAGCACAAGAGGGCACAGTGTTTAAGGTGCTTGGGAGTAGGTACAGAGGAGATGTCAGGGGTAAGTTTTTTACACAGAGTGGTGAGTGTGTGGAATGGGCTGCCGGCGACGGTGGTGGAGGTGGATACAATAGGGTCTTTTAAGAGATTCCTGGACAGGTACATGGAGCTCAGAAAAATAGAGGGCTATGGGTAACCCGAGGTAATATCTAAGGTAAGGACATGTTCGGCACAGCATTGTGGGCCAAAGGGCCTGTATTGTGTTGTAGGTTTTCTATGTTTCTATGATATTCTGGACTTCTGATCAACCTTTGTGCTCCAATCTTTGGTTTTGACGGAGGACTCACTGATAGCAATGAACCCTGAACTTCAGGCCTCAAGCTCTGTATTCGCCAATCACCCCAAACGCTAGGCCTTGAACTCTGGTCTGATGATTCGTCTACCTAGAGGGTTTTTGGACCTTTTCCTTTCAGGTCTGCTGGCTCGACACCCGATCCTGTCCATGTCACTGACCTTTTAATGTAAAGTGGAGGCTTAGTGTGTCCTCTAATTCCCCCACATCCCTGTCCCTAAACACGAACCTGATCCCTAACTCCCCTCTCTGTCCCCAAAACCTAAAAATATTAAAAAAACTAGGTCTAAGCCACGACCTCGATGGAGATCACAGTTTGAGACCATCATGAACATGGAATCATAGAATGATTAGAGTGTAGTAGGTGGCTATTTGGCCCATTGCCACTGCACTGGCAGACTAATGGAGAAACTCACTGGCTCCACACCCAGAACCCACTGTATAACATTACAATCGTTTTCCCATCATTTTCTCATCCAATTCCTTCTGCAAAGCCAAAATATGACCTGCCTCCTCCAATGCTGCAGCCGATGCATTCCTGACCCCAAACACATCACAGTAAAAGGTTTTTGCGAGTGTCACCATTAACTTTTTTCCCCTTTATTTGGTTCCTGTCCTTGAGTGTTTGACCCCTCAATCAATGTCCTCCCTCTCTCCACAAATATAAACAAATTTTTTATATTTCTCTCAGATCACCCTTCAGCCTTTTCTGAAGAAAATAATCTCAGCCTCTCTCACTTATCCATGTAACTACTATCCCTTATACCCAGAATCATCTCATAAATATTTTCTAATGTCTTCTCATCCTTTCTATAAGGAGGCTACCAGAATTGGATACAATACTCCAGCTGAGACCACACTAGTGTTCTGTAAAGATTTTTCATGACTTCACTGCTTTTTCTTTTAATACTCTATGTCTCTATTAATAAATCCCAGAACTGTACCTATCTTACTAACTACTTTTCTAACTTACCACTTCCAATTTCAATAACTTATGTACCCACATCCCAGGTCCCTCTGCTCCTTTAAGAACAATATTCTTTATTCTAAGTTTTATCTCCTCAATCTTTCATGCAATATGCATCATCTCACACTTTTTCACCTTAAACCTTATCTGCCCTTCTCCTGTCTATTCTACCAGCTGGTCCATATCCTGCTGCAATTTATCACTCTCCTCTTTGTGTTTTATAATGCAGCTAAACTTTGTGCCTTTTTCAGTAATGGAATTTACAATGCCTGTTGTGAATGCTACTTATTCAAACAAATGAAATTTTCATTGCTTTGGGATTACTGGTATCTTTTCAGTAACACCGTACTTGCTGATAGAGATCAAATTATCTCCTCAGCTTCCCTTGGTAGATCAGTCATGTGGTTGGAATCACACTCACCTATCATCCTCTCAAGTCCTTCTCCCTGTACAAGGCATTTCAAGGTGACTAGTTTTATCTACCTCATCCATATTGACTAACCAATGGAAGGTGCAAACCAAATCAATCAAGGCCAGTGTTAATATTCTCAACATATTATTTTCAACTTCTGGCGAAAATGTATTAACAGCAGAAATCAGACATTTATTTACTATAGCTCAAATTCAAAAGATAAAGTTATTGTTAAAATTTAAAATACCAGGCTATAATATGTTCCAAACATAATTGAGGAGGATTCCAATGATCAAATAACCAGAAGGTAGTTCTGCGGAAAATGAGGCATATTTCTTTTATAATAAAGATAAGATGCATGTTCAGTTGTGGGGAATAACAGGAGAAACAAGGGTTTAAAGAACATATGGGCTCGCCATATGCCAGTGTTTTCTTACCCTTATTCCAAACCAATACTTAAAACTTTATTAAAATGTCTTAACATTTTCTTATTTTAGCTACTTGAATATAGTTATTAAGATTCTGTCGGAAGACCTTATGTCCAATCATAGTAGAAGCTTGGTTTATTTCAGGCACATTTCTCTTTCAATATATGGGGCAATGTTATATTTTAGACAGAAGACAAATAAAAAAATCCTGATACAGACATTCCGTTGTTGCAGATTTGGTACCAGGCAATTGATATTCATCTTCACAATAGAAGTATTTCATGGGACTATTACTCTTCTCATGAAAGTGTTACTCCAGAAGTGGATTGCTGACCATAAATTATTTCCTGTAGAATGATTCAGCCAGGACATCTGATGCTTCCTGTTATTCATGGGGGGGGGGGGGGGTTGGGGGAGGGGGGATGACATCATTGGGAAGCCTGCTAACAGAATGAGTAATACCATAGAACAAACGAATCTTCATAAGCAAAAACTGAGAAAAAAGTTAAAGGTGTGAATGCATCCAAAGGTGAAACACATAATAATCTTGACTTGAAACATGGTGGCTTGGGACCTCACCGGGAGATGTACATTAACTGATCAACCTTGACTATATACAAGATCAAAACTATAATGAGTTTGAATTCATGAGTAAACTCAGAAATACTGCATTTCTAGAAGTAGGCTGTCTATGCATGTTTAATTGTTCAGTTATTTCCAAAGCTTAATTCCTATGCATCAATAGATATTCTGACTTCAGTTATTCTGAGGCTTATGACCAACTATACTTTTACAGCCAAACGAATATTTTAGAAGACATAACCTTCTCATTTATCTGAGACAACAAGTCATCTATCAGAAAGCCATCAGATAGTGTGTTTCATAACTTTTCTATCCAAAAATATTAATGGTAATTTTCCAAGAGTATGTTGAAGATGTGTGGTAGGATTACTGTTGCTACTGCAGTCCAGCTCATTAAGGACAGGAAGAAAACCCAGCCAGAATGGCTAAGTGAAGTGAAGGTATAGACGCACAACAGCTTGACATTCTACACTGGGCATTTGGTCTGCAACACCAGATTTATGCCTCATGTGTCAACTTGAAAATGTTCTGCATTACCAAGTGATATAGAGGTCACAACTGAAAGAAGAATAAACCTGCAGATAATAAAGCTTTGTACTTCAATGATTTTAACAGCAGTTTGTTCTTTTTGTCCATCTAAACCAGAAATGCAGGAAGTCCAGCTATCTGAACTTTAACAATACATTGCAGAAATTGTGCGATTGTAATTCATAGAGCCAGGCTATGTGAAGACCTGAGCAAAATCTCCTGAACAATAGTGTTGATTGCAGAATTCCCATGGAATATCAAGGCTTCTATTTTTAAAGTAACCATAATCTTTGACACCCTTTCTAATCAAGAATGCATCAGCCTCCACTTTAAATATATTTAATGACTTGGCCTCCACAGCGATTTGTGGCAATGAATTCCGTAGATTCACCAGCCTCTGGCTAAAGAAATTCCTCCTCATCTCTGTTCTAAAGGAATGTCCAACTCTGTGGTTGTGCTCCCTGGTCCAAGAGTGGGATCATCCTCTCCACATCCACTCTGTCTGGGCCTTTCAATATTGATAGGTTTCAATGAAATTCCACTTCAATCTTCCAAACTCCAGCGAGTACAGGCCCAAAGCCATCAAATATTCCTCGCACATTTATTAACCCCTTCATTCCTGGGATAATTTTTGTGAACATCCTCCAGATCCACTCCTATGCCTGCACATTGTTTCTTCGATAAGGGCTCCAAAACTGCCCACAAATTTCCAAGCGCATACTGACCTATGCGTTATAAAGCCTCAATATTACATCCTTGCTTTTAATTTCTAATCCTCTTGGATCAATTGCATTTGATTTCCTTAACACTAGCTCAACCTACAAGTTAACCTTTAGGGAATCCTGCACGAGGACTCCCAAGTCCCTTTGCACTCCTGACTTCTGAATTTTTGAATTTTCTCCCTGTTTGGAAAATAGTCTACACCTTTATTCCATCCACCAACGTGCATGATCATTGATGTCCCTACACTTTGCTCTTTCTCCTAATCTGTCTATGTTCTTCTGCAGAATCCCTGCTTCCTCAACACTATCTGCCCCTCCACCCAGCATTGTATTATCTGCAAACTCAGCCAAAAGCCAGCAATTCCATCATCCAAATCATTGACATGTTACGTGAAATGATGCGGTCCCAACACTGACTCCTGTGGAACACTACTAGTGACCGGCAGCCAACAAGAGAAGGTCCTATTTATTCCCACTCTTTGCTTCCTGCCAGTTAGCTAATCTTCCATCCATGTTAGTACTTTTCCTGTAATACTATGGGCTCTTATCTTGTTTAGCAGCCTCATGTGCAGCAGCTTGTCAATGGCCTTTGGAAAATCCAAGTAAATGACATCCATTGACTCTCCTTCATCTACCCTGCCAAATTTGTCTGGTATGATTTCCCCTTTAGAAAACCATGCCGACTTTGGCCTATCTCATCATGTACCTCCAAGACCTGAAACCTCATCCTTAATAATGGACATCAGCATTTTCCTGGCCACTGAAGTCAGGCTAACTGGCCTGTAATTTTCAGTCTTTTGCTTCCCCACCTCCTTAGAGAGTGGAACTGAATTTGTCCGCCATTTCCTTTTCCACTTCTTTGGCGTCGTTTTCATCAGTCTGATATCCACTCATGCCCCTCTTTATATACCTGAGAAATCTTTTGATGTCGTCTCTTCTGGAGGAAACACACATAGTCACAGGGATAATATGTAACCCAGGTTATTGGAGCTCTGAGACAGTGATATCCCGTTTACATTGAGACCTGCCATCACATAACCAGAGCTTCCTCAGAATGGTGTTCCTTGATGTGTACATTTGATTGGGGATTTGATTTAATTGGACTTTCTGATTTTGGATGGAAGGAGTTGAAGCATTCCTGAAGATACAAGACTTTAGACACTTGGTCAAAAAAAAAACACGCATAACTCAGTGGATCAAGCAGCATCTCTGAGGCAAAATGGGCAACTGGCATATCAGGCCAAGACCATTCATTGAGGCTGAAAGAGTAGAGGGGTGATAGCCAGTATAAAGAGGGAACTGAAACGATTGGATCAAGAGCTGGCATAGAAACCTAGTGAGAAGGAGTGATGGTCTGATAGAGTCAGGCGGGGGAGGGAAGGTGGAATTACTGACAGAAGCCAGGATGTGATATGTGGAAGCAATAAGACGGCTTCAAAATGATCAAATCTGATAAGAAATAAATCTCACGGGTGCAGGAGCTAACATAGGAGAAGGATTAAAAATAATACACTTGAGATTTATACAGAGAGAACTGAATGTAACAGAGGTCAGAATACAGGGCAGTGGTTGGATTGGTTTTCCGGGGAGGAGGATCAAAGGTAGGGGTCTAGAAAAAAAGAAAGTTTGAAATATCCTTTAATAACATTAAAGGAAATTAATTTCAATTTTATTATAGAAGTTTTGATACTAAGCAAAAATATGTTCCACTCATTGTTCTCCATCTGAGAATTAACCAGCTTCAACTGATTCAATGGTATTTAAAATGTCTCCTAACAATAATGAAGCAATAACACCAGCAATAAAATGTTTCCTCTTGGCATTCACATTGTGATATTTAATTCAAGCAGATTTTAAACTTTATTGGAGGACGATGCGATGCATCAATTTTTTTTGTTTGGTAATGGATAATTAGCTCATCGAGTCGATTCAAAGACAAAATTCTGCAAAAAGTATTTGTCAGCTTTTTTCAAAAGTAATTGGAGAGGAGCTCAACTGCCAGTGAGATATCTTGATGTCAGATCAACTCAGACTTTCGTTAACCTGATCATTTTGCAATTTTTTGTTATGACTGCATAATCAAGCCTCAAAATTGATATATCATTCCTTTTCTGTGCAAGAGATTGAGTGATAAGGAAGCATGTTATCCACTGCTCTCATCTACTTTTCATTTCAGGTTTCAGTCTTTGCCTGTGGTAATGAAATTAGCTGAGAGCATAGTAATTGAATCCATCAAAGGGACTTCTCCTATGATTCAGTCTAGAGGTAATGGGTCGCAATTTCTAGTTACGCTTGGCAAAGATCATTAGGATTCGTCTGGATAAAATCAGCAAAGGAAGATGAAAGCAAGCACAGCTTTTATAATTATGATGAAATGTCTACAATGACCTTTAAAACTGTGACTCCTTCTGAAAACATTAATCAAAGTTACAAACATACCAGTGCATTTGATTTCCTATCTTATTGCCCTTTGCCAGCTTTGAAGTTAAACTCATACCTTTCCACTCTGTTAGGCTGAGCCATCTCTTAACAAAAAATGCCTAGTGCCTACATGCTTCGATACTAATGGAAAAGAGAATGGTGGTCATCATTAGGACCCCGTTGCAGAAGCTATGTCTAGCAGGAACTTGAAGGCTTTGCAAGTATTTGTACTTAATCCTCTATCCCACCTCTGTCTACCATTTTTCCTAATTTTGCAAACCACAGCAAGTGCGTGTGTGCACCTCTTCCTTTTCAATGACCTGCTACTCCTTTTTTTTATCTTAAATACCTCAGGAGTGAAAATTGTTCAGGAAAAGGAAGAAGAAAATGATGCTGAAGCGATACCTTCTTCAATTTCAAGCTCAACAGTTCAGCTAGGACACATATTGTAATTTGGAAGATGGCAGAGAGGGAATGTCTGCACATCATAGGGCAGGAGACATAGTTAACTTATGGTGAGGTGATACAAAAGGGAAACGAAAAACAGAATGCAGAGTATACTGTCATATTTACAGAAAAAAAGTGCTGTGCATGTGGAAAATTAAGGTGTAAGGGCTATGATATAGTAGATAGGGAGATCAGGAGATCATTTTTATCATAATAGAGGTAGTTTTAAGAGTCTGATAACAATGGAATAGAAGCTGTCCTTGAGCCTGAATCTGCCCAAGGCCAGAAGAGAACGCGGAACGCTGTGCTGGCAGCTCAAACCTTCATGAAAACAGGCCTCTCCTCCTTTGGCTCTATCTACACTTCCTACTGCTCCGGAAAGGCTGCCAATATAATCAAAAACTCTTCCCACTCTCCTTGCCACTTGGTGGTGATGTAGACAGCGGTGATGAACACTACAGTAAACTCTCTGAGCAGGTAATATGGCCGGCATTTAATTGAAAGATTTTCAATTCCCCAAAACAGCGACTGCTAAATACAGATGAGTTTGTGCGCAAACCTTAGTTAATATAGACACACAGGTTCCGACTCCTTTGAATTTCCCCGACAGGAAGCTTCTGTCTGCACGGAACAGAGTCAACCCCTCGAGCTGAAACGCTGAGCCAGGCATGTGGTTGTTTAGCCATGTTTCGGTGAAAATCAGAACGCAGCAGTTTATCATCTCTCTCTGTGTGTTCATTCTCCGTCTCAGGGAGTCCACTTTATTTTCTAGCGAGTGGACGTTGGCCAGGGAAAATGATGGTACTGCCCGCCTGATCAGGTTAGCTCTCAGCCTAGCTGGTGCACCGGCTCTTTTGCTGTGATTCTGCTTGCCCTCGCATTGCCTGTGTCTGCCGATCATTGGGCTGAGCTGCCTAAGCCAGGTTCTTGTCACCGGCCCTGGTGTCTGTAGAATCCCTATTCAGTTGAGCACCACTATTAACTCTGCTGTTGGTGGATTAGAAGTAGTTTTGTCTAGCAGTACAGCAGTGCAGTATTTGCAGAGCTTTGTTGACTGAAATCCCTGCCCAGGAACTTTGAAACACTGTCGAAGAAATTAAAACTAGCTCCATTATTTGGAGCCGGAGAAGTCACAGTGTCTCTGCACGCCACCATTTTGTACTCCATAGAATGCCATTTTGTGGTAAGGTGCTTGTGATGGTGCGTTTTCAAAAGTTGGAATTCTTTTGGGGGTATTGGCGGGTATCATCCAGAATAAGGAAATGTGTTTGTAGAGTGTATTACCAGGCATGCCAGAAAGCCTGCTTTCCCTGTCAAGAACTAAAAAGTAGTTCTGACACCAACTTTGCAAGGGAGCTTGGGGCTCAGCCTTTCCTCTGTGGCAATGTGGCCAACACTGTTGGGATACTCCTGAACAAACTATGGTGGTGGGGGGGGGGGGCGTAGTTTTTAGCGCAACACTTTAGACCATAAGACCATAAGATATAGGAGTAGAATTTGGCTATTTGGCCCATTGAGTCTGCTCTGCTATTTCATCATGGCTGATCCAATTCTCCTCTCAGCCCTAATCTCCTGCCTTCTTCATGCCATGACCAATCATTAATCTATCAGCCTCTGCCTTAAATATACGTAAAGTCTTGGCCCCCCCACAGCTGCATGTGGTAAAAAAAATCCACAGATTCACCACTCTCTGACTAATAAAATTCCTCCTCGTCTCTATTCTAAAAGGACAACCCTCTATTCTGAGACTATGTCCCCGGTCCTTGATTTTCTCACCATAGGAAACATTCTTTCCACATGCAGTCTATCAAGGCCTTTCACCATTAGATAGGTTTCAGTTAGGTCACTCCTCATTTTTCTGCGTTCTAGTGAATACAGGCCCAGAGTCATCAAATACTCTTTACATGACAAGCCATTCAATCCCGGAATAATTTTCCTGAACCTCCTTTGAAACCTCTCCGGTGTCAGCACATCCTTTCTAAGATAAGGATCTCAAATGAGGCCTCAACAGTGCTTTATAAAGTTTGAACATTACATCCTTACTTTTATATTCTAGTCCTCTTGTAAAGAATTTTAACATTACGTTTTCCTTCCTTATCACAGACTCAACCTGCAAATTAGCCTTCAGGAATTCCTATGCAAGACTCCCAAGTCCCTTTGCACCTCAGGTTTTTGTATTTTCTCTCTATGTAGAAAATAGTCAATCCTTTCATTTCTTCTGCTGAAGTGCATGACCATACACTTCCCGACACTGTATTCCATCTGCCACTTCTTTGCCCATCCTTCTTATCTGTCTAAGTCCTTCTGTAGCTTCTCTACTTCCTCAAAACTACCTTCCCCTCCATCTATATCCGTATCATCTACAAACTTTGCAACAAAGCCATCAGTTCCATTATCCAGATCATTGACATATAATGTAAAATTAATCGGTCCCAACACAGGCCCCTGTGGAACACCACTAGTCACTGGCAGTCAACCAGAAAAAGGCTCTTTTTATTGCCACTCTTTGCCTCCTGTCAATTAGCCACTGCTTTATACATGCTGGTATCTTTCCTATAACACCATTGGCACTTAACTTGTTAAGCAGCTTCATATGTGGTACCTTGTCAAAGGCCTTCTGAAAATCCAAGTCCACAACATCAACTGATTCTCGTGTCTATCCTGCTTGTTATTTCTTCAAAGAATTCCAACAGGTTTGTCAGCCAAGATTTTCCCTTGAGGAAACCATGCTGATCATCGTCTCCCTCCCCAACCCCCACCTTCCAACTCTGACTCCACATCTCTTTTTCTCCTGTCCTATTGAAGGGTCTCAGCCTGAAACATTGACTCTACTCTTTTCCTTTGATGCTGCCTGGCCTGCTGAGTTCCTCCAGCATTTTCTGTGTGTTGCCTGACTATGGCCTATTTTATCACATGCCCAAAACCACATCCTTAACAATCAACTCCAACATCTTCTCAACAACTGAGGTCAGACTAACAGGCCCATAGTTTCCTTTCTTCTGCTTATCTCCCTTCCTGAAGAGTCTTCCCCAACCATTCCAGAATCAAGTGATTCGTGAAAAATTATTACTAATACCCCCTTGATCTCTTCAGCCATCTCTTCAGAACCCTGGGGTGTACACCATCTGGTCCAGGTGACTTATCTACCTTCAGACCTTTCAGTTTCCCAAGAACCTTCTCCCTAGTAATGGTAACTTCACACACTTCTGACCCCTGACACTCTGGAACATCCACAATACTGCTAGTGTCTTCCACAGCGAAGACTGATGCAAAATACTTATTCAGTTTGTCTGCCATTTCCTTGTCCCCCATTACTACCACTCCAACATTGTTTTCCAGTGGTGTTATATCAACGTTCATCTCCCTTTACACATCATCATATTATCATCATTTTCTCCCGAGAGTTCTTTTACCTTAAGCTCTCTAATCAATTCCAATTCATTGCACAACACCCAATCCGGATTAGCTGATTGCCTGGTGCGCTCAACCATGAGCTGCTCTAAAAATCCATCTCAAAGGCATTCTAGAAATTCCCCAACCTCTGGCTAAAAAAAATTACTCCTCATGTCTGTCTGAAGGGACGTCCCTGTATTCTGAGGCTGTGCCTTCTGGTCCTAGACTCTCCCATTGAAGGAAATATCCTCTCCGCATTTTTACTGCGCCAGCGATCACTGATTGAGCTTCATTTCTCACCTTTGTCTGTAAAGAGCATGCACATTCTCTCTGTGCCCGTATAGGTTTCCTTCAGTTCTCTCAGTTTCTTCCCACATTCCAAAGATGTATGATTAGGGTTAGTGCACTGTCGGCATGCTATCGGTGTCTCCTGGCCTTACGTACAAGTGAAAAATATATTCATCTCTCTTTAACCGTTACTGAAAATCTTCCAAAATGTTGGTGCTGGTTTCAAACTAGTGTTGCACACTGCTTGTCATGATTGATCTGGTTGGTATACTAACACCATTTGCAACCTATTAGTATTATCATTACTGATAGAGAAGATAATCAATTCTGCTGGGCCACAGCACCACATCAGAGTGTCCTTCCTGGCTCTTACAATCCATTTTTCTACAAAATATAGGTTAGTGCCGCAAAGTAGAAAGAATATCCTTCAAATTACTGGTAATAATAGGTTCATGTGGGAGCTAAATATGTTGGTTCAAAAGAGATGATTTGGGAACCATCATATCAAAGATGAAAGCAATTAGCTCCCAGGTTGCTGTAACTTTCAAGCTCTGATACATATCATGCCTGAGGCACGAGTTATTTACATTTTGACTTATGCCTTCTGATGTCTCTCTTAAGAATAGTTCGCCAAACTTTACAAAACAAACTCTTATTTCTCTCACTTTAGACCAAGGAAGTATGACTTGCCACCTGATTAGGGTGAGGTTTTGCATTTCCTTATGCATCTATTCTTCACTTTTTGAGGTTCAGGTCTAACCCTCTGCTCTCCACACCTGATAGTTGTATAAGGTGTTTTGACCTGCACCTGACTGCTCCAGCTTCCAGCCTTTAGCCATTCCGACTCTCTAGAATATGGATAGCTAGCACAGCTCCTTTAAATATTCAGACCCGCTCTGCTCATTGGCGGCCACGCTTTGGCACCAGGATTTTACTATTTAAAGTGCACCTGATGTCAGTTTCAGTGCTCAATTTTCAGCTCAACTTTGGATTCTTGTTTGGGGTCTAGTTTAGTACCCTGTCCTCGTCTCAGCCTCATATCGTGTCTTGATTCTAGTCTCTCCAGTGCTTGAATACTTATCATGCTCGCCTTGGTCTCTCATCACATAAGGATAACATCTTGGACAATTATTTCGGTGTTTGGCCGGGGGGGGGGGGAGCAAAGACTTGCCAAACTTATGAGCATTTTAAGGTAGAGTTGATGCATTGCATTAAGAGAAAATTTTACCGTTGCTTTATATCTCGAAATGTAATGACTTAATCAAATGAAAATAGTCAAAAGATTTCAGATATTGCCACTAGTTCCTCCGTGCTGCATGCTTCCCCCACAGCTCTTTCCATTATTTTCTGGTCCCTTCAAAAAAAAAATTATATTAATTCCCTCTTTGTTAATGGTCATTGTAAAAACAATTATAGCAAAATGGATTCCTATCAGCAGCATCCCCCCTTGTTTCGGGGAGAACAGATTACTTTTATTCATAAGTGCTGTTAAGATTCAGGCAAGAAAGAATGCTGAGTTCACTAGTATATTAGTGCTTAAATATCAGAGGAAAAAAAGAAGGTTGGTTTTTATATGTTTTATATACTGTAAATATATGGGATCAAGCATGCTGTGAATATACTTATTATGCAGCATTTAATAGGGTAAACTTATTGCTGTTTACTAATCTGACATCTCTCTAGTGATCTACATGAGATTTTGATTAACGGACCATCATTTTAAAAGCAACAAAGACAAATGCTTTTTGTACTGGGTAAGCAGGAAAAGAACAAGGTAACAAAATGGGTATTTTTCAAATAGTTCACTGACAGAATATGGATGGTAATGAAGCTGTTGTCTCAAATATAATTATTCAGCAATCAGACGGTTCTCTGAGATTGACAATATTGCTCAGATAATGAACAGATCTTGAGGTCAGTTCAGTTTTCAGTTTCTAAATGGAGGAGGTGTGGAAGTTACCTCTTCCACAAAATTATCTCCTTTCTTGAAACATGACACATTTGTCATTCCATCTTCTTTGACACTGAAAGCAATTAATTAGGCCTTCAAAAAGATCTTACCTCTCCTAATGTACAACTAACATCCTGCAATTCATTATTGTAAGTTTAGTAATACCAGGAACTGGCAATGCATCATTTGCATTCCGATCGTTTTTTCTTTATATTCGTTTTGTGTTGTTCAACTTTCAACATGTGGGCATCACAACTACGAACAATATTTATCATCCATGTTTAACTGCCCTCAAGAAGGTGGTGATAAGCCACCTACTTGAATCTCCACAGCAACATAACAGTTATAATACAACTGAGCAACTTGCCTGAACATTAAAAGATGCCAGATGCTGGAAATTAAAAATAAAAACTGAATACTAGCAAAACTAAGCAGATTAGTTTTGATGCTTTCACGAATTTCCATTTTTATTTCTGTAAGGTGCTTGGCCATTTTATTGAGCTGTTAAGAGTGACATTGTGAGGCTTTGGAGTCAGATAATGGCCAGCCAACATAGCTCTCCTTCCCTGAAGGACATTAATAAACTAATTGAGTTTTAATGATCGGTTGGTAATCCTTTGGATACTATTACTAGATTTTCCAAAGAGATTTAATTTACTCAATAACTGAAATTGAATTTCACTGGGACTATAGTGGGATTGGAACTCAATTCCCACAAACATCGGCAGGAAATGTCCACATTACATGATTTGTACCAGCAGGCCAACCTCCAGAGCACCATATAACGTCAAAAGCTGTAAGCATTCTGCAGGTTGCTCGGGATTGGAAAATGGACGTGGACTTGGAAAGAAAGCTTGTGTTTCCCCCAGACATCACAGCTACAACACTCCGGCCAGACATGGTCCTATGGTCTACAACAGCCAAGCTGGCATATGTTGTGGAATTGACAGTATCATGGGAAGATGGTGTCGAAGAAGCTTAAGAGAGGAAAAAGACCAAGTACTCTGAACTGGCAACTGAAGCTGCCCAGAATGGCTGGAAGACCAAGATTTTCCCTGTAGAAGTGGGATGCAGGGGATTTGTTGCTACATCTATGACCAGTCTATTGAAGAAGATAGGGGTGAGGGGTCACTCCCTCCAACAAGCAATCAAGTCCTTGTCCAATGCAGCAGAAGAAAGCAGCAATTGGATTTGGATTAAAAGGAAAGACAACAACTGGGCTGCAAGATGAAGACAGGAGGGTATGGAACTGAGGGGGGTGTATTTGGGACGCCAGGTAGCACCATTGAGCCCTCTGGAGACGTCGTGGGCTTATCAACGAAACGTCAAAGAAGTAGAGTGCCCACCTGATGACCCCGATGACATACCTACCCTCCCTCCTTGTCACCTCTCTAAGCCCACTGCCAACGTTGAGAGTGCCAATTTATCATAGGGATTGAAACATCAAGTCCTAGTAGCTCTACTACAGGTTCCTGATTTACCAGTTTTGTAGTTTAACTACCTCGACTCAAGTATAATTCAACCGATCCACTTACATAACCTTAAGTTAAAATGTTTGGGTAGAGTAGAAGAGTAGTGTAGTGATAAATAGAGCAGGGCTGGTAAGTATAATCATGCGAAAGTCTGCAGATGCTGGAAATCCAATACAATACACACAAAATGCTGGAGGAACTCAGCAGGTCAGGTAGCATCCATGGAAATCAACGTTTCGGGCCGAGACCCTTCTTCAGGAGTGAAAAGAAAGGGGGAAGATGCCAGAATAAAAAAGGTAGGGGGAGGGTAAGAGGCTAGTCAGAAGGTGATCGGTGAAGCCAGGTGGCCGGGGTGCGGAGGGTAGTTAGGAAGGTAAGGGGCTGGAGAGGAAGGAACCTCATCGGAGAGGAGAGTGGATCATAGGAGAAAGGGAAGGAGGAGAGCACCCAGGGAGAAGTGATAGGTAACTATCTCTCTGGTGTAGAACCAAAGCAGGATAGTAAAGTGAGTTATTTTTGATGAAAAGTGCCCTGCATTCCAGCCCTACCTCTGTTGAAAAGGCTGTCAGGAATATTACTACTTTGCTGAAGACACAGACTTGCAATCTATTTAATTCGAACATTTAGAGTATTATAGTATGAAAAACACACCCTTTGACCTAACTCGTCCACGCCAACCAAGATGCCTGTCAAAATTAGTACCATTTGCCAGTGTTTGGTGCATATCTCTCTAATCCTTTTCTATTTATGTATCTGTCCAACTGTCTTTTAAATATTGCTATTGTACATGCCTGAACTACTTCCGATGGCAGCTCATTCCATATAAGCACCATTGTCTGTGTGAATAAGTTAGCCCCAAGATCACTCCCTTCCCATCCTCAATCTGTGCTCTCGGTTTTTGAATCCATTTCCCCAGGAATAAGACTCTATGTATTGACTTGCTGTACGGCCTTCATGGTTTTATACACCTCTATAAGGTCAGAACTCATTCTCCCAGGAATAAAATCCTCATCCTCCCAATCTTTCAAGTCTTACATTGCTGAGGACGAGAATGGAAAGATCGTGGGCTATGTTCTGGCTAAAATGGAGGAAGATCCCAACGACGTCCTACATGGACATATCACCTCTCTGGCTGTGAAGAGATCTCACCGAAGGCTTGGCCTAGCCCAGAAATTGATGGACCAAGCCTCCAAGAGCAATGATCAAGAAGTTCAATGCCCGATACGTGTCCCTGCATGTCAGGAAGAGCAGTCGGGCTGCTCTGCATCTCCATTCCAACATTCTGAATTTCCAGATCAGTGAGGTCGAACCCAAGTACTATACAGATGGGGAGGATGCCTCCACCATGAAGAGGGACTTAACACAAGATGGCCGATGAGTTCCGGAAGCAAGCGAGGGCGTCTCAAACCCCTGGCACCAGGCTCTGCGGACCACTGGCCCCGCCACAGGTCCAACCACTGAGCCCGGGCAACATTCTTGCAAATCTCCTTCACACTTTTTCCAGCTTGCTGTCTTTCCAGTAATGTGGTAACAAGAAAACACTTAGGAGGAACAAAGGCTGTTTGCTAAGCCATTAAAGCTTAAGCGGTTGCAGAATTGATAACTAATGGACACCAGCATCTCACAAACATTTCCTAATATGGCCACATCCAAAGGTATATAAGTTAATAGGAACCGCTAGCTATTGCTATTCGTGACTTCCCTAGTATATTTGGCATCACCCGTGGAAATGAGTCTCATAAATTATTACTATATGCAGATGATTTACTATGATATATTTCCAACCCGGGAAAATCTATTCAGGCAGTATTAACTTTGCTTGCTCAGTTTAGTAGTTTTTCTGGTTATAAACTGAATCTAGGTAAGAGCGAACTTTTTCCATTAAATATGCAGGTTCCCATTTATAGATGTTCTCCGTTTAGAGTGACGACTGACTATTTTACTTATTTGGGAGTTAAAATTGCTAAGAGACATAAGGATCTATTCAAGTTCAACCTTTTACCGTTAATTAATCAGGTTAAACAACTGATTACTAAGTGGTCCCCACTGTCTCTATTACTGATTGGTGGAATTAATGCTATTAAAATGATGATTTTACCTAAATTTTTATATTTATTTCAAACGATACCAATTTTTATTTCTAAATCCTTTTTAGATACTATTGATTCTAAAATTTCCTCTTACATATGGCAGAACAAAAATCCCAGATTAAGTAAAAAATATTTACAGAAGTCCAAGAATGATGGTGGTTTAGCACTGCCTAACCTAAGATTTTATTATTGGGCAATTAATATTCGATATTTAATACTTTGGACACAAGATTGGAGTATAACTCCAAGCCCATATTGGGTAAACCTTGAAGGCTACTCTATACAAGGGTTCTCTTTAGCTTCCATTTTAGGAACTTCACTTCCTTTTGTACTATCTAAATTGAATAAACAAATGGTTAATCCAATAGTTAAACATACATTGCAAATATGGTTTCAATTTCGTAAATTTTTTGGTTTGAACAAATTTATATTATCAAGCCCTATTATATCTAATTTTTTTTCAAATTGTATTGTGCAAGATCTGATGATTGCAATGCATTTGTAGGATTTTAGTGAAGTTACTTTGAAAGAAATTCATTCATAGTGATTAATATGTTTGTTTCACCCCTTAGAGGAATTAGTCTCTGATCTAGTAACTGTTGAGGTTTAGTGAGGATTCCCACCTTATACTGGGGATGGTGGAGCTCATTTGGAGTAGAGGAAAGAGTTCGAGAAAGGTTGGCACTGTCACTGCTACAGATGTGGGAGCATAGGTCCTAGCCATGTGTTACCTTTGAGAATGCTGGAAGTAGCACATTCAAGATTGCTGGTTCTATTGAATAAAGATCATAGCTTTGGTCAGTTGCATTCAGAGCAGGCTGATTTCGGATGTGTTGATTAACTGTATATATGTACATTCAAAATATGTCTCTGATTCAGATATCACTATGGATGTATCATTTTCTGATGATGCTAGAGTTCATATTTCTTATAAAAAGCATGCAAGTCACTCCACCATATTCAGCTGTAAGCACTCAGCACCTCCCACCACCCAGATCTTAGGTTGACAAGTTAGCTATGGAACCCTTGAATTTCCAGACTGAAAGTGTTTTTAATGACAATGGATTCAATATTTCAGTGTAATAATACTTTCAGCTGACGATTGATGATATACTCTGACTACAGTCATGAGTACATTGGCAGATAATGAGAAACTGTAAAACAATCCAGAGGTACTTACAGAGAGAACAGATGAAAAAAAATCAATAACCAATGCCCAGAACCTGGTAGTTACAACAACCTCTCAAAAGAATATGCTCGATGTTCTGATCTGAGAATCTGGTACCCATTTCGTATTCCTGCTGAAGGGATAGGGTAATAATTAAATCTGTGCTTATTCTTCAAAAAGATTTTGCAGTTTTGCCTGGCATATTAAAAGTTATTTACTGTTATACAGCGAAAAAAAAAACACTCTGAGCAACATGCTAAATGCCATTACTGAACCTAGTTCTCATAGAGTTAGAGCAGGGAAACTTGCCCTTTGGCCAAACTTACCTATGTCAAAAACGTGCTTTCTTGAGTTAGTCTCCTTTGCAGGCATTGGGCCTATTGGCCTCACAACCTTTGCCATCCAAGCACTTCTCTAAATGTCTTTTAAACTTCGTAATTTTACCCAAATCTTCCACTTTTTCTGCACTCGCCACCTTCTGTGTGAAAAATATACCCCTCAAGTCATCTTTAAATCTTCCCTCTCTCATCTTAACTCTATGCCCTGTAGTTGTAGACTCCCCTACCTTGATATTAAAACTGTGACCATCCAACTTATCCATACCCCTCATGATCATATAAACCTCTATAAGACCATAAGGAGCAGAATTAGGTGATTTGGCCCATCAAGTTTGCTCCGGCACTTAATCATGGCTGATTTATTATCCCTCTCATCCCCATTTATCAATCTTCTCCCTGTATCCTTTGACATGCTTACTAATCAAGAACCTATCACCCTCCGCTTTAAATGTGCCCAACGACTCAGCTTCCACAGCAATGACTTCCCTTTGGTTGAAGAAATTCCTCTTCAACTCTGTTCTGAAGGGATGCCTTTGTATTCTGAGGCTGTGCCCCAGTATTGGAAACATCTTTCCCACATCCAGTTTATCTAGGTCTTTTAATATTCAGTAGGTTTCAATTAGATCCCTTCTGGTCAAAGACCTTTCATCAGAACACTTATTAAGTGTACTAAATCTTCATCCTACATGTGTCAAGTGGTCATTTCAGGCCATTGTGCTCCAGCCATGTGTGACAACAAAATGAGAATGCTCCCAATACTTTCAGAATAATTGATTGCAAGTGATCTAAAACAAGAGGCAGGTTCAAAGATCAAAGTAAATTAATTATCAAAGTACATATATGTCACCATATATACCCTGATATTTACAGTATTTTCAAAGTTCAAAGTTCAAAATGCATTTATAATCAAAGTATGTAGACTTTATACAACCTTGAGGTTTGTCTCCTTACAGCCCACCACTAAACCAAGAAACCCAATAGAACTCATTACAAAAAAAGACTGAAACACCCAATGTGCAAAGAGAAAAAAAAAACAAGTCATGCAAGCAATAAAAGCAAGAAATAACATTCAGTACTGAAGTTTGTGAAAATTAGTCTGTCATGAAGCCAGGCATCACTGCAACCGATTCAGGAGCAGGCCACAGGCTCAGTTCAGCACAGAACTGAATAAACATCACAGAGCAGCGAGCTGCACTGGCCTGGCCCTCACCTCTGGCGCTGGCACCCTGATCTTTTCGGCCTGGCCTGGCAATTAAATTGTCCAATCAGGTTGTTCCTTGCTCTCAGACCTAGGCCCCACCGTTGGACCCTGCTGTGGTCCGTACTCAAGCTGTTCAATTCAGCCTGGCACTTAAGTCAATCAAACGTTAGCTCTTTCCTCACTCTTGGGCTCAGTCCCATGCTCTGCCTCGCCTCTACTTGCCTTGCCTTGGTCCCACTGCATTGAATTGCCTCCAAGTCCGCTTCTGCAATGGCCGTACATTGGCTCCTTCCCTGCTCTCCGGCCTGGACCCTGGCGTCTCAATTTGTCCCGCTATGCTGCAGCCATACTGCAGCTTTGAGGCTCCTCATGCTGCAAAAGTCCCGGGTCGTACAGGTGGCTCAAAAGCCCAACTCCAAAGCGAAGTCGCAGGTTATTGTTCGCAGTGATCATTTACCAGAAAAAGTGTGATTAATAAAGTAGTTGGTTGTTGTCTTTGTTTTGTTTGCTGCCAGTAGGTAGTCGTTGAGTTTCACCAGCACCATTTCATACCAGAACCTTGCAGGCATTCACAATAGAACAAAGAAATTCAGTAGAATCAATGAAAAACCACACACAAAAAGGCTGACAAGCAACCAACGTTGAAAAGAAGACAAACTGCAAACACAAAATAAGATAAATAAGCAGACAAATAAATAGAAAATACATTGCAGAGTCCTTGAAAGTGAGTTCATTGTTTGTGTTCAGTAATTGTTTCAGTGTTGAGGTGAGTGAAGTTATCTACGCTGGTTCAAGAGTCTGATAGTTGTAGGGTAATAACTGCTCCTGAACATGATGGTTTGGGACCTAAGGTTCCCATACCTTCTTCTTGATGGCAGCTTTAAGAAGAGAGTATGTCTCGGATGGTTAAATATGTATTAAGCTGATATTCTGTATCTGTCAGAATGAAGTACTACCCGTGCATTCACAACCTGTAACAGAAAGACAGGTGGTTCTTCCAGCAGGTCTCAGAACTCTGGGCCTTCATCTATGTTGAATTTCTCAACATTAAAAAAAAACATTTTGACAACTTATAAAGTGCATCAGTAAGCAGTGTGTGCATGTGATCGAAGTTTATCCTTAATTCTACCTGCCCTGTCAACATAGGGTGGAAATCTACCCCCGAAGGATTTAGCATTAGTTAGGTGCATTTGACTTACATTTGGTTCAGAGATGTAAATTTGAAACAATACAGTCTAAACTAAGTAAAACTTTACTCTTTAAGAGACTTAAGAGTTTAAGTGCTTCATCTATATTTCTCATTAAATTGTTCCAGTGCTTGAAGTAATGGTCTCTTTGGGGTTTATCTCACTCAGTAATGATACAATGGCTGAAATCACTAAAATCAATCTTTGAGCTAGTGATAAAATAAGCCAACAAGACTCATTACTTGTCATTAGTCAGTCTGAATGTGCTGTTACTGAACCATCTCTGTTAATCTACCAGCAGTTTCTTCCATCACAATTTCTCTCAATGAAACTTGATTTAAGACAGTTGCCTAATTATTTTGTTCTCTGTTACAATGCAGTTGAAATGAAGGGAGGATAATGGATAGACTCTTTAGATCCAACCAGATGGATTTATTCAAAGGTTTCAACTTGGATGTGAGTTCAGAAGATTATTTTGCTGTTTCACTGAATCAGCATCATATGTTATTGAAGTTCAATGTTAAATGGCCTCCAGGGCATTTTGAGGCTCATCTTAACACAGAGCTGATATTGTACCAATGTGATTAGATAGTTTTGCAGGATAGGACAAAAAAAAAAATCAAACTTGCATTGCTGAAATCTAATGTTAAATAAAGACCTTTGGTTTGCTATTTCTTCTAGGTAATGGCCTTTGAAAAGAAATTTCCAATTTGTTCAAAAGCACCATCTCAGCATCCCAATAAACAGCACTGCCTTTTCACCATAGGATACAAAATGTGCTTACATGTGTTGTCATGCTTCATTATTGACCTCATCATTCATTTGTTTGTTTCATCCAATTTTTAATGTGCAAAATGATTTAAATGATGCTTAAATATTTTTCAAATATGTCACGCTCACTATACTTCAGTTTGCATTAACTAGTGTAAATCACTGGGACTAATGTACCATGCTGATCAGTTCATCAGCTGTAGACTTCGCCTCTAACAAACATTCCAAAATCCAACGCCATCTCTTTCACAAATTCTGCTTTGCTTCCGTCAGTGTTTATTACGGGGTGTAACATCAAGGCTGGTTACCTTCTTTCTTCTGTCCTTTTCATGTCCTCATTTATAGTGAATGCATCGTGTCCAGCCAAGTACATGCAAGAAGCATAACTGTGTGGGCCTATTCAGAAGCATGTCAACCTTAAGACTAGACAAACCCACTAATACAAAAGGAAAGATGTAATGTTGAGGCTTTATAAGGCATTGTCAGACTGTGAATGGAATAGTGTGAGCAGAACTTATTTCTTTAGAGGAGCAACGTGGAATAGACCCTTCTGGCCTTTTGAGCCATGGCAGCCAGCGACCCCCCGATTTACATCTAGCCTAATCACAAGGCAATTTACAATGACTAATTAACCTGCTAACCGGTATGTCTTTGGACTGTGGGAGGAAACTGGAGCATCTGGAGGAAACCCACCAGTCACGGGAAGGACATACCAACACCTTACAGGGGATGCTGTGATTGAACTCTGAACTCTGACACCCCTAGCTCTCAGTCAGTCAGTCAGTCAGTGGGTGCCGTCCTGAATTCAGGGTTGGCAGCTATGCACCTCCATCTTCTTCGATCTCGCGACAGCACCGAGTACAGCCTCTCCTCCAGTTTGTTCTCGCTGGCCACCTTGGCACCGCCCGCCGCCGCCCCTGCCGAACTCGAGCCCGAGGCCGTGTTGGCCTCCAGCCGCGGCCGCTTCTTCAAGCTCGGCCCTTCCTTAGGCAGAGGCTTTGGGCAGGTCCAGGCACATGGTGCAGCGCCCAAGTTCATCATGTCTCTTCTAACTAGGTGCATAGCATACGATTCGTAGATACGTGGTGAGGCTTTAATCTCTTCCACGGAAGATGGCCGTTGGCTCACAAGGTGCTCATCCGCCCTTTGTCAGGTTTATTTTTAGTCCTGCTGGGTGTCCTCACACCCTCCTCATCAAACTAAGTCTGGTGGGGGAGCCAGCCCAAGTTGCCGACCACCCGACCACGGCCCCCAGCCAAGTGCCGGGTGCTCGGCCCCCGCAGAATCTCTCCGAGCGTCCGGCGCCCGACCGAAAACCATGGTCGAGTGGCTGGCCACCAAACCGTGTTTATTAAGAGCTACCATTGCACCCCTTATCTAAGACAGGGTGTGCTGGCATTGGAGTGGAACCAATCAATGGAAGTTCATGAGAATGATTCCAGAAATGGAAGGTTTGATGTATGAAGAGCATTTGATGGCTCTGGGCATGTACTCATTGGAGTTTAGAAGAATGGAATGGTGGGGAGAGATCGCATTGAAACCTATTGAATATTGAAAGGCCTCGATAGAGTGGATGTGGAGAGGATGTTTCCCATAGTGGTGGAATCCAGGACCAGACGGCACTGTTTATTTTCCTAAGGATATTTAGGATGTCTGACCTTCCCAAAATTAAGCGAACCTCCAGAAAAATGTTCTAATGTTAATTTATTTGTTTTATATATTCTTCATTTCTTTCGTGCTTAGTGATCCAAAGCTCCAAAATAATGTCCTACAAAGTATTCTGCTATTTCTTTCTTTATCTACTTCAAACGTCAGTTCCGGATGATTATTCCATCTTCATTCAGTAATTTTGTACAAGCATTTTTATTGGCAATGCACCAAGAAAAAGCTTTTTATCTTTTCTTTCAGGTGATTCATTAACCTCATCCATCTATCTTCCTTTTTTGCAAAGACAAAGATGCAAGAGGTATGGTCAGGGCACTGGGGTCACAGAGATCTTCTAGGGCAGCAACAATTGCTTTGACAAGAGGTAGCAAGCGAGCTTCTGCAAGGATAGGAGTGTAGGCTATGAATACCTTCAAATTTGGGAAGGTTGCAATACAGCCGATTGTTGGTGCTCACTCTGCCTGTTCCTATGAGATAGTCACCTCTCTTTAAATATGAAGCTTGGGTCTCATTTCTAATGCATTAGTAGGCAAAAGGGTGGGTAAGCTGTGAGATGAAGCAGCTGGGAACTGGCTGAGAGTTACCCCACCCAGGGGAAGAACAATCAATGAACCCAAGCAGGCTTGTAATTGAAACTGGAGGAGATCACAAATCTCAATGGAGACAGCTCAGTCTGAATGTTGGTGCTGTAAATAGCATTGGTTTCAGAGAATATGAGCTAAATAAACCTGTAGACACACAAGGTGTGGGCATGTGGCCAAGTGGTTAGGGCATTGGACTAGTGACCTGAAGGTTGTGAGTTTGAGCCCCAGCCAAGGCAACTTGTTGTGTCCTTGAGCAAGGCACTTAATTACACAGTGCTCTGCGACGACACTGGTGCCGAACCATATCGGTCCTAATGTCCTTCCCTTGGACAACATTGGTGTTGTGGAGAGGGGAGACTTACAGAATGGGCTGCACCAGCATGGGCAACTACTGGTTTTCCATACAACCTTGCCCAGGCCTGCACCCTGGAGTGTGAAGACTTTCCAGGCACAGATCCATGGTCTCACAAGACTAACGGATACCTTTATTTTATTTCATTTAGACACACAAGAGACTGAAAAACAGACTCATTTGAGTCAGCAACCTCACTGGAGGCTGAAGTATAGTTGACATTTCAGGCTGAGAATCTGCATTAGGACGTAGTTTCAAGCAACACACACAAAATTCTTGAGGAGCACAACAGGTTAGGCAGCCTCAAGCAGTCACATTTCAAGCAAACAGTTTCAAACATTTGTGGTTTAACGTTTCAGTGGAGACAAATGTTGATATAATTTGGGGGAATTCTACATCAGAAAAAGTGAAGTGAAAGGGAGAATACCATTTTCTTAAAAACAGTCTTTTATTCGGAGTTGTGTGAATGGATTCTAGTCCCATATGTGGCTGCCCAATTTACTCCAAAATAACGGCCTCACAATTAATACTATCTCTCTCAGTCAATATGATTGAGCTGGTTGAGTTAAATTAGCTGCCATGTTCCAGTTTAAGCTGTTGCACTTCATTGCCCTAATTATGGGTCATAATGAATAAAATATTTTGAAATACATCAACTAAATGGCTATAAAAATCTGAGTGGAAAATATGTCAAATCTGTTTCTTCTGGGACTTTAAAAACTGCACTATCTTCAAATTTGTGGTAGATGTGAAATTTGAAGCTTCTGAAATGCTAGTGATGTTAGTGTTCCGTGTCTTCAGTGGCTCACCAAATGTATCTTGAAATGATGATTGTGAATCTTTATGAGGTTCAGGTTCCATGTTTGCTTGTGATATGCACAACATTTCTGAATTGCTATTTTAACATCCTGTTTTGCAATGAGCTTGGTTTTGGACATGGAATTGGTTTAGTATTGTCACATGTATTGAGTTACAGTGAAAATCTTACCTTGCAGGTTGTTCATTCAGATCAGATTACTACCCAGTACATTGATGTAGAACAATGAAGAATTAAGTCTTACATCTCGAGAGATAGTGCAGCGCAAATAAACGATAAGGTGCAAGATTATAACAAGGTAGATGGCGAGGTCAAGAGTCCAACTTGTTGTATGACATTGGCTTCCTTGCCCGAAGATATGCTTATGGAATGCACAATTTAAAAAATGCCAAAATGCAAGATTACCGTAAAACTGCTTCTTCTTGATTCCTGAGATCAGTCTGTGGTCCGTACTACTCAGAAAGGGAGATGGAATGAATATTTAATCCATTCCTCTAGGAACTTTGCTCTTCTCGCAGCAAATTTCTGGTGGGCGGTGAGAAGAAAGTGAGATTTCTGAATGCCTGACATTAAAAAATTCTCAATAGGCAATCACGCTATGGTATCATCATTGAAATCATACAGATGGCTAAAAAATCTTGACTTTTCATAAATGTGGAATCCCAAAAAAATTATACCAGGATGATATTGTCAGAGTAACAAACGGGTAATGACTGACAAAAAAGGTAAAAATTCATTAGATATCCCTAGTTACTTTACCTGCCTGTGGGTTGTTTTGTCAGTTTTGTCAGTTTTGTCAGGTGCCTATGCAATTCTTTGTTCTTTACCTTCTCTTTTGTTTCAGCTTCTTCAAAATGGAAAATGAATAGTTGTCTCCAGAGGTGGCACTACTGCTGTTCCATGTTTAATATGTTTTGCCAGCTGACTCCTTTTACTAGCCTCAATTCTGAGTGATTTTTTCCCTTCTTCCTACCACCAACATTTGCACTTGACATAAGCACTCTCCGTGGTGCTGATTTTGTGATTGCTGTGCAGTTGGATGAGAATGGTAAATATATTTTCTACAAGTGAAGAGCATTATCTCATATATGGGAGTAGTCTGTTTGCTGTCTCATATGAGCTGTTAAGTAACCAATGATATGCAGATAGATATTTTGTATTGGGCTTCGAAAACATTTCGAGTTTGAATAGGATAAGATGTAATCTGCTGGTCAATCACAATTATTTTAAAATCATTCGACAAGCTAAAATGTAATTGATGCTGCTACATTATGTGTGCTTTTATCTACAATTTCCCCCCTCCTTTCCTGCTAACAGTGCTTGAGTACTTATTTCAAAACTGAACATACTGGTTTGGACAAAACACATACACATACATATTTTAAAGTTGCTTATTAAATCTTATCCCAAGTTCATTGCAAACACACTGATGCTGTGGGTCCTAGCCCAGGACTACAGATTTATAAAGACTACCCAACAGTCCATGGATCATAACACATCCTGATAGTGCACCCAGTGGCTATCCTTTATGAATAATCCAAAGTGGTGAAGGCTGACAGGATCTTTTCCTTGGTGTACTATATAACCGAGCCAAATTTTGTCTATTGAGAATAACCCATGGCATTATAATACGATCAAATTCAGACTTCTTTTAAAACCTCCTTAGTTTATTTCCTAATAAAGTCACCAGATGCAACATGCATTTCATGGTCTAGGGATGATGAAAGCAATAATTATTTCCCTAACCGACGTCCAATAGCTTATTACAGACCAGAAACTGAAGCTGTCTTCTTTTGAAACTGATAATTTTTAGCTTATGAGGCTGACTGACCACTAAGGGAACCTGATAATTATTCAAAATCAGTAAAGAGGAAAGGAAGTTTAACATTTCAGAAATGAACACAAAATTTTATGCAGTCTTAACACAAAGGTCAAATCAGCTTTACTGCTTTTAAATAATGACATTGTAAAGTATTTTAGAACTTTCCAATAGAATTTCAATGTTATAAATCTCTGTAAACATTATCTGAATGTCAGAATTTCAAAAAAAAATGCCAATATAATTATATTGCATATCAATAGTCTGAAATTATTGATGGTCAATAATCCATGCCATCATTTAAAGCTGCTTTATTCTTTACTATCATTAACTTGCACATTTATTTTACATTTTTACTATTCCATTCAATACAGTTTTATTTTACCTTAATGAATGGAGGTCTTTGTTGCTTGATAACTCTTACTTGTTTCAACTCTTCCAAGTTCCTAAGTTGTTACAGTTGGTATTAAGAAAATAACTTACAAATTCAGAAAGATTTTGAAATTACCATTCAATTATAAGGTTATACCCAATGATGGATTTGACAGGAATAATGTGTTCCAACATTTATCATTGTTGATACTCTGTAACCTCCTGGAATTCTGCTGGATGGTCGGTAGACACCCAGGGAAATGTCAGTCCTGTTTGCTGAAATCCATCTTGGATTACAATTACAAAAAGGTCTTACAAGATTCAAGATTGTTTATTATTATTCTTCAGTATATGAGTGTAACAGAGAACAGAACAGTTATTACTCTAGATCCAATGCAGCATAAAAGATACGACTATGTAAAACACAATAAAAACACCCCCCCAAAAAAAAATAGAAATTTAAAAGCAAACCTATAAAACACAATGCACAAGTAACTGTTATATACATAAACTGACTGTATGTACGTAAAGCAATGTTAGGTGATGTGCATGTATTGGTTGTGGGGATGGTGTTGAGGTGGGTTAATGGGTGGAGGTGTTGATCAGCCTGTTACATTGTGACGTAGATGGAATTTCCATCTTAACATCTAAGATGAATAGGGCAAGGTCTTCTCCAGTAAGTAGTAAGTATATATATTGTGTGGGCACGTGGCCAAGTGGTTAAGGCATTGGACTAGCGACCTGAAGGTTGTGAGTTCAAGCCCCAGCCGAGGCAGCATGTTGTGTCCTTGAGCAAGGCACTTCGTCGCACATTGCTCTGCGACAACACTGATGCCAAGCTGTATTGGCCCTTGCCCTTCCCTTGGACAACATCGGTGTTGTGGAGAAGGGAGACTTGCAGCATGGGCAACTGCCAGTCTTCCATACAACCTTGCCCAGGCCTGCGCCCTGGAGAGTGAAGACTTTCCAGGCACAGATCCATGGTCTCGCAAGACTAACGGATGCCTTTACTTTACTTTATCTATATTATATATAGATAAGTGATGTATTTCAAAATGAAAACAAATGTGTCATATATAGCTTGCTTTTAAAAGTACTACCTGATTGAATACCATCATTTCTCTGCGCATGTTGTGATACACCATGCTTCATGAGGTATGCTTCCTTGCTATAATGTGTAAACATTGCAGGCTAAAAGTGGTGAGGAAGATTACCTTCACATCCAAATTACTTCTGAGGCCCACTCATGACGAATGTCTTACTTTTAACCACACAGAAGTGACTAAAGAGTGAGATTTTAGCTGTGTGCATGAAAGCACAAATGCAAAGGATTAACAATCCAGTTTTCATTCAGTAGCAAGTGCAGGATATGGTCAAAACACTCAGCAGGTAAGGCAGTACCTGTGACAGGTCATCAAGCTGAAACATTAAATATGAGTCCACAGGTGGTGCCCCACTGTCAAATATACTCTGCAGCTTCTGCTTTAGTTCCGCTTTTTTGTTTCTGATCAGATTGAAATCAACTGTCATCAAGGCAATGCATCCTCCTTATTTAAAATACAGGGAATATGACTGATTTTCTTTGTGTCTTTGACAGCATAATTTATTTCAACAGATTTTACAACTTTTTACAGCCCTGAAGCTCAGTAACAGATATGATGAAAGGATTTTTCCATTATCTGCTTATTGCTTGGTGTTACTAGTTAATCTGTAGCAGACCAAGTCTTGCTGTGGGTCAAAGGACACTGAGGTACCACAGAATGAGATGTGTAAAACACCCACTTGGCAACTGAGAAACTGATTTATTGCTCTGTCTGACAATAAGAGTCTTAGATATAAAATTTGAAAGCTGTGTGTGCTCAGTGATGGAAAGATGATGTAGGTGTGTGTTAAAGCGAAGATCTTATCCTAGGCTCAAAGACGCAACAGGAATAATCAAGCTATGTTTGTGCTTAATTTTAAGAGTCACAGCTAGCTTTAATAGATCTGAACCTTTAACTAGCTATGACACAACTAGTGTGATGGCTATTCACTTCCAGAGCCCAAGAGGCTTATTGCTAACCTCAGCTTCCTAGCATAGCGGCATGATCTTTCCAAGGGTGACAGTTGTTGGTGACAAAGTTAAACTTCGAGCAAATATTCTTTGCTCAGCTTTTTGTTGTAAACAAGAACCAGTCTTCAGTTCTTAATGTAAAATTGAAGGTAGTGATCAGTTTGAAGTTAAAACGACAGCTTTGCAAACAACACACATCAAAGTTGCTTTGCAGACAACATTGTTACAGAATACAGGCTGCTAATCCACTGTGGGGAGGGGGTAGCTGTTGGGAGATGTAGTTTGCAAAATGAAGTAATCATGAGACTTCTTGTCCGCATTAGGCAAATGCAAGACAATGGAGTTAGTCACTTAGGAAATACGGTTACAAAATGAGATATTTGTGTACTCAGTCAGCCCTCTCAGCATTAAATGTGTAGACTATCTGTGTCAATTACTTTGTCCTAGTAAAGGTATCCAGAAAACATCAGGTGATGTCATCTAGCAAAAGACAGTGTAAATTAGAACACTGATTGTTAGGAATGACAAGGAGAATGTCAGAAAGAAGAACTAAAATTCATTCCTTCGGTTTTTGTGATGGATGACTTGTTCACCTGGAACTGGTTGATATATTATTTTAGTTCATAACAATTGTACCTGTGTTTGGAAATCCTTTGCAGTTTGTAAACCTTTTTGTAATTCAGAAATATTTTATAAGTCAGAAATGCCTTGTGGGTGTTAAATACCTGTTAAGAACTATTTTTCTTAATGTAAATGTGTATCATTAAAAATAAAATGTGTTTAAAGCACTTCATCGGGGGAAATGGAGAATCTCATCCTTGGTAGGAAGGAAGGACCCATTCTCAAGCAGTTGTTATTGGCAGCTAGATCTCACAGCAGATACAGGTCAGGGAGGTAAGATAGTCTTTGAAGAGAAAATGGATATGGTATAAACTCCCAATATTAAGGGTACCCATAGATACCTATATCAGATAGGACTTCATATCTTTTTTTGAGTTTAGGGCTTTGCAAATAGGGAATCCAATCCCATCACACTAGTAGCACACTTGCCTCTGATTTAGAAGATTGTGGCTTCAAGTACTACTCCAGAAACACTAAGGGAGAACATAAACATAAGAACATAAGAAATAGGAGCAAGGGTAGGCCATCTGGCCCATCGAGCCCGCTCCGCCATTCAATAAGATCATGGCTGCTCTGGCCAAGGATTCATCTCCACCTACCTGCCTTTTCCCCATAACCCTTAATTCCTGTACTCTGGAAAGCCTATCCAACCTTGTCTAAAATATATTTACTGAGGTGGCCTCCACTGTTTCATTGGGCAGAGAATTCCACAAATTCACCACTCTCTGGGAAAAGCAGCTCCTCCTCAACTCCATCCTAAATCTATTCTCCCGAATCTTGATGCTATGTCCCCTAGTTCTAGTAACAATTTACGTTGACATTATATGCAAGGATAAATGGCTTTATCAGCAGCATGAGAATTTAACTGCTTACTCACTCAATTGAAACAAAAAAGATGTAATTTTCTGACTCTGTGGAAGAGTTTTCCTGGTTGACAGATTGAAGAGTAGATAATCAATTTGGCCAGACAACAACTGACTCCCCAACAAGCAGGCAACAAGCATTGATATTCTGGTCCAGAGGGAGCATAACACACAGCTGCCACTTGGGCTTCAAAGTCCAAGGCAGCAATCAAACACTGGGCCATCTGTCTGTATTGGACTGGTAGAAGCAACTTCTGGCTGCTGGAAGGAAGATCTTTAATAGTGGTGATCTAACTTGCCATTGCAATGCATGGACTTTGAGTGGCCTCTACTGTGATGTTCTCTCTTTGCACTCAAACTTTTCTGCTTTGTGTGTGTGTGTAAGACAGTTTCTTTCTATATTTTTATGTTTTTTTGTGTCTACATGCATGTGTCCATGTGTGTGATTTTATTTATCACTGTACATCTATCCCCGAAGATATGTGTGCATCTTTGTATTTCTGCATACTGCAGAAGTGGTGGGTGCGACTGAACTCTGTCCGATGACATTTGAGGCAGCAGCAGACCTGGTAAGTGGGTTTGTTCAATCTCTTTTTGACACTGGGGCAAGAGGTGCAGCGCAATGATTCACTCCGGTCAGCGATTCCCCAGGCAATCGCTACCAAAAGCTGCTTCACTTGTCCATGACAGGGTTACCTGGGCACCCACTCCCTGCTCAGTGCGAGGATCCATTTCAGTCTGCAGAGCTTCAGAGGAACGTCCTGCAGCAGTCAGCTCCCTTTTAAAATTTGAAGTCCTGATATCAAACGGTACAGTTGGCAGGTGTGCAGTATTTTGCTATAACATAGAAATAGAGAAATCAAGGCACCTCACAGAATGACACCAAGATGGATACAATTGAGTCGTCACTGGTATAAACAAAGAGCAATCTGGCGACTCCTCCTTACCTGCCATACGTCCTGCCAAAATTTTCCTTCCAGGTACCTCTCCAGTTCTGCTTGGGATTGATTCTGCCTTCTTTTCCTGGTCTGGCAGGGCATTCCAGACCCTAATTATTCATTGTGCAAAGCACCTTGTCATCTTCAGAAGTTTTTTGATGACTCTGCCATAGTTGGATGCATCAGCAGCGGAGATGAGGCTGAGTACAGGGCTACGGTATGAAACATTGTCACATGGTGTGAGCAGAATTATCTGCAGCTTAATGTGAAAAAGACTAAGGAGCTGGTGGTAGACCTGAGGAGAGCTAAGGTACCGGTGACCCCTGTTTCCATCCGGGGGTCAGCGTGGACATGGTGGAGGATTACAAATACCTGGGGATACGAATTGACAATAAACTGGACTGGTCAAAGAACACTGAGGTTGTCTACAAGAAGGGTCAGAGCCGTCTCTATTTCCTGAGGAGACTGAGGTCCCTTAACATCTGCCAGACAATGCTGAGGATGTTCTACGAGTCTGTGGTGGCCAGTGCTATCATGTTTGCTGTTGTGTGCTGGGGCAGCAGGCTGAGGGTAGCAGACACCAACAGAATGAACAAACTCATTCGTAAGGCCAGTGATGTTGTGGGGATGGAACTGGACTCTCTGACGGTGGTGTCTGAAAAAGAGGATGCTGTCCAAGTTGCATGCCATCTTGGACAATGTCTCCCATCCACTACATAATGTACTGGTTGGGCACAGGAGTACATTCAGCCAGAGACTCATTCCACCGAGATGCAACACAGAGCGTCATCGGAAGTCATTTCTGCCTGTGGCCATCAAACTTTACAACTTCTCCCTTGGAGGGTCAGACACCCTGAGCCAACAGGCTGGTCCTGGACTTATTTCCTGGCATAATTTACATATTACTATTTAATTATTTGTGGTGCAACTGTGAAAACCAATTTCCCCCGGGATCAATAAAATATGACTATGACTATGGCTATTTTGTCTCTCAGGTCACTTCTGTTCCTTTTTCTATTCACCTTCTTTCTGTCTCCACTGAATTGTGACTTTCTACCTACCCACTATGAGCCTACCCTTCATGACTTTAGATCCCTCTATTAGATCTGTCTTAAGGAAAGCAAGCCCAGCTTCAGCAGACCATCAATGCAATTCAAGCCTCTCATCCCTGAGAATCCTTTTAGCACCCTCTCAAAGACATTCAGATCTTTTCTACATTTTGATGCCAGAATTGTCTACAAAAAACAAGTTTTCTGGATCCAATGTTTTAAGGAGTTTTAAGACTCCATTCTTTAAAGTCAAAAGTCAAAGTAAAATTTATTATCAAAGTACAATATGCTTTTCTGAAAATGAAATTCATTTTCTTACAGGTATTTGCAGAGAAATAAAAGAAACACAACATAATTTATGAGAAACAAAGACTATTGAACAAATGTGCAAAAGAAGACAAATTGAGCAAATAAAGCCTAAGGACTGATATGTTCTTTTAAACACTCTCTCATCTTGTTCATTTTAGTTGGTCAAATATGTTGGCAGAATATAGCATTAATGGTGAGACTCTTGGCAGTGTGGAGGATCAGCGGGATCTTGGTGTCCGAGTCCATAGGACACTCAAAGCTGCTGCGCAGGTTGACTTTGTGGTTAAGAAGGCATACAGAGCATTGGCCTTCATCAACCGTGGGATTGAGTTTAAGAGCTGGTAGGTAATGTCACAGCTATGTAGGATCCTGGTCAGGCCCCACTTGGGGTACTGCGCTCATTTCTGGTCACCTCACTACAGGAAGGATGTGGAAACTATAGAAAGGGTGCAGAGGAGATTTACGAGGAAGTTACTTGGATTGGAGAGCATGACTTATGAGAATAGATTGAATGAACTTAGCCTTTTCTCCTTGAAGCGGCAGAGGATGACAGGTGACTTGATAGAGGTGCACAAGATGATGAGAGGCATTGATTGTGTGGATAGTCAGAGGCTTTTTCCCAGGGTTGAAATAGCTAACAGGAGAGGGCACAGTTTTAAGGTGTTTGGCAGTAGGTACAGAGGAGATGTCAGGGGTAAAAGTTTTTTACGCAGAGTGGTGAGAGCATGGAATGGGCTGCTGGCAATGGTGGTGGAGGCAGATACGATAAGGTCTTTTAAGAGTCTCTTGGGTAGGTACATGGAACTTAGAAAAACAGAGGGCTGTGGGTAACCCTAGGTAATTTCTAAAGTAAGTACAAGTTTGGCACAGCATTGTGGGCCAAAGGGCCTGTATTGTGCTGTAAGTTTTCTATGTTTCTTCTTACCTCACTGCTTTCAGGAATGTGGATATCCCTAGATCTGTTCATGTACACTTTGAAAATTCTGCCTCTAGTTTCTATAGTCTTTCCATTTCTTCCTACTGAAATGCAGCACTTTATCCCATCCTATGTTGTTTCACTGACTTCCCCCACCACATGACTCAACATGTATATATTCTTGAAGCCTAGTCACAGTTTACCATGCAGCTACATACCAATTCCATGTTTAAAGCACCCGTGTGCTTTTGCAGAAGGAATGCAGAAAATAACAAATGTTCCTGCAAATTTGGATGGAGTATCATACTCAGTGCCAGCTTTGATTGTTTACTTCAGTCTAAAACATCTCTAATCCGTGTTGACGGTAATGTGGATTAAGGCTTTTGAAGTTTGCTCAAAATCGCAACATTATTGCACACTTTGATGTTTTGCAATGGTGCGTTTGGAGCTCATGAAGCAGACTATCTGCCAATTAACAATATTATGGGGCATTTATTGATATACCCTGAATATTGCAAAAAAACTTTGAGGTGTAAGTTTATTTTATATTCTCACTTGTATGTATCAAATATAAGATACTGATTTGTTCTATAACTTCAAAGAATAGTTTTATATATCTTCATGTGATTTGGAAAGTTATTTTGACTCTTGTTTTCTGTTCTTTTCAATGGGAAGGTTGGATTGAGTGGTATATAGGGTACATACTGCTATGTTACAATCCAGGAGTTCTTAGCCTAATAATGAGGAATCAAATAAATGAAATGGTTATCACTTCAGTGCAGGATGGAGAGAGTGCAGCATTATTGGCAGAACTTTCATTCTGATGGGAGATTATGGCAGATAATTTAATCACAGCACACAACACCTGAAGGGGAGGTCAACATGGACAATGGGTGGGTCTCAATGTAATCTCTTAGCCTTGTCGTCAAGTTCCTCTGGGGGTGCTGGGGCTCTGCATGGTTGAAGCTTTGTAACTTCCAGTTTTGCAGCAAGCCTTTTTTGGCTTATATTTTATTTTGAAATATTGCCAGCCAAGTGCCGAAGAGCCAAATGCGAAAGCAATGCGTTGTTGTCCTCTAGTCTGGTTATGCCAATCTGCTGGAGGATAGGATTGCTGGAGATTGTATGGAAACATCTGGATGTTTAGCTAATTCGCCCATTTTCCTCTGGTACTTCCCTTCTGTCTTCAGGTTTCTAAACAGTCCATGAAACCATGAACACTTTCTCATTATTCAAAGTTCAAAGTAAATTTTACTATCAAAGTACATAAATGCCACCATATACATGGCTGAGATTCATTTTCCTGTGCACATACTCAGCAAATCTATAGAATAGTAACTATGACAACATAAATGAAAGATCAACCAGAGTGCCAAAGACAACAAACTGCAAATGCAAATATGAATACATAGCAATAAATAACAAGAACATGAGGTAATGAGATAAAGAGTTCTTAAAGTGAGAGCATTGGTTGAGGGAACATTATAAGTGAGTGTAGTCATCCCCTTTGGTTCGAGAGAGGGAATTTTCTTTGCACTATTTATTTTGTAATTTATGGCAATATTAGGTTTTTGCTCTGCACTGCTGTTGAATAATGTAAATATTTCACACTAATTAGTGGTAACAAAGGACCATGCTTATGTTTAGTGTTTTAGTATCACCAGTGAGTGTATGGTGTCTGACTGTAGTAGTGCATAGGAAGTGACTACCAATGCTAGTGCATACACTGTGACTACCTATACTAGTACTGCTGAGGAACTGGGGCTCACCATCGGTTGGGGTCAACCACAGATGTTGTGTCCCAGCTGTCTATGTTGACACACAAGACAGTATGCAAGCCAAGGCATTATGATATGGACAGAAAGCTGTTCCCCGCTGGCTCCCCTTCTCCACATAGCTGATGAATCCAAAGAGGCCAATACAGTTTGGCACCAGTGGCGTCGCACGAGTTGCCAGTCAGCAGTGAACTCAGTGTAGGACTACCTTAGGGACTCCAGCTCCGGATTTTTCCATTTGGGCTTACTCCTGAAGCTTTCCCCATGAGTGGGTATAGCTGCAAAGCAGCGGAGGTTTGAGATCAGAGTTTTCCTTCTCCTAGATGAGCTGCTAACCATGGCTGACGAGCCCCATCTGCCCAAAGCATCTGGTTTTAAGGCGCCAGAACCCCACCATTTCCCCTTTTCCTGTCAGTGAAAACAGTTCCTCCGGGCTTAGTAGCTAAGCCATATGTGAAGGCCTGGAGCTGGACTTGGTTGTCAGAGTTATTTGAGATGCATGCCATTGGGAGCATTTAGTAGGTAGTTGGAGCTTCTCCTCACATGCACCCCCGGCTATAACAGCCCTAAGAAACCATTAATGCATACAGAGTGACTGTAGGAGTGCGGAAGCAGTGACTGCTTACTTTTCAATTTTTAGAGTAACACACAGGAGAGGCAAGCCTGCAGACACATTTCTTAGCAGATAGGTATGAAGGCAAATCAATGGTTGTCCTTGAAATGGGCACGTGGGCAAGTGGTCAGGGTGTTGGGCTCACGATCTGAAGGTCGTGGGTTCGAGTCTCAGCCAGGGCAGGGTGTTGTATCTTTGAGCAAGGCACTTAACCACACACTACTCCAGTCCACCCTACTGAAAATGGGTACTGGCAAATGTTGGGGATTAACCTCGTGATAGACTGGCATCCTATCCGGGGGGAGGGGGGAGTCTCATACTCTCAGTTGCTTCACGCCACAGAAACCCGCATAAGCACCACAAGGCTTGTGACAGATTTTAACTTTTTTTTTGAAATGGGCCTTAAGCCTTTCAAGCCTATTCTTTAACATTGTGCCTTTTTATTTGGCAGGGTGTATATATTGGAATGCCTAAATTTACCATCCAAATTACCCTAGTTACCATTCCCAATTATCCCAGAAATGATTGACTAGATTGGATATTTCCGAGAGTAGTCAGGAGCCAGCCAGACTGGGGGTTGTAAACATCTCCAGACTAGGCTGGGCAAAGAGGGAAGATTATAATACCTGAAGAACATTCCAGTACCAGATTGTGTTTTTACGCCGGTGTCACCAATATTTACGCCAAGATTTTTATTCAAGGTTTACAGAATTTAAATTTGTGTTTATAGCTCCTCGCTCACAGCGTAAGATTTTATTCCATATCCCTGAACAATCTAGGATTCTAAACATTGGTCCTGGAACTTAACATGATGGGAGGTCCTGGGATGAGAGGAGATTGGTGCTGAAGCCTTGTTAACCCATTTTGGGTGCACTTCTGACAATAACCATGCCTTCGTGATGCGTCCACACAGATACAACGCTAGAACAGGCTGTCTTGTGGGAAAAGCCCTCAAGTAATTTTGGTGGAGTTAGTTAGTGGGGAGAGGAGGTTTGGGCGGTAATGACCATGGACCCTGTGGAATAAAGTTACAGGAATGCTTGTGCTGCTGCCTTTGGAAGCTATTTTAAAAAGTAACCAAGAGCCCTTAAAGTCTGCTGGGTAAAAATCGGTATATGCTGTGTTTGTTTACAAATGTGTAAAAATAGCCACATGAAAAGGATCCAGATGGCATAAAACTAACATAAAAACAGCATTTTAGCAGGAAACAACTATTCTACACAAATATAAATTCCTCAGTTTTCTTTTGTGATTCCGAGATGAATGGGTGAAGATGCAGCTCACACTAGAAACACAGTGGTCAACTTGCCCTGAAGGAGTCATCGTTCACCAAGTGTGCCACATCCAAAGCTCAGCCTACTGCCGTCTCTGCACTGAGACCAAAAGTTGAAACGTGACTTACACACAACAGATTGTTTGACAGCGAACTATACACATGGCACCCCTTTAAGAATGGTATCATCGGTGAGATATTCTAAATATATAAACTTTGCAGAATTATTTCAAGGACAGTATTATGCCATTCCAGAAGTGAAAACAAAGATAATTAACACACTTGTTTAATATATTCTGTTAAATTCTACAAGGGAGCACATGTTCTACACTGAATCGTGTTATACAATTTATTTCTATCACATTTTTTTCTTTGTTCTTTCAACCTATGAGATTATGAAGGACACTTGAACCCAGATCTTAAAAATTACAACATCTGAATTAGCATATCTTGGGGAGAGAGATAGTTTATTAACATTTTTTTTCACACTGTGAGCACTGTCTAAAATGGCCGTGGGCTGTTCTAGGCTTTGCTGATTTCAGCGATCTCAAAGCCTTTGCTTCACACGTCCTTGTGCTTGTTATGCATCAGGGATGTTACTCATTAGAAACAGACAAACAAATGAGCATTTCTTGGTTAAAGAGATAATTGGCTGTATTTTATTTTGTTGTAACTAATTCTTGAATGCTGAGACTCTTGAAAAAAAAAGACTTTGCTTTTTAAAGAAATACATGTTGTTGTATATTTTAATTGTTCAGCAATTAGCCTAAAGATTACACCTGTTATACCTGAATGAATTTTGTGCATGGAAAACAGTGAAAGTGGGAGACCGAAAGAGAGAGTGAAAGAGAGATTGGTAGGAGGGAGAGTGAAAGAGAATGAGAAAGAAAGAAGGAGAGGGAGGGAGAAAGAGAAAAAAATACATATTCTTTTGCACAGTTCTGTACATATGTGTGTGTATGTAAGTGTGTATATATTCACATGTGTGTATGAGAGAGAGAGAGGACTGTTGCAAAATTTAAAGGAAAAGAAATCCAACAGGACTGTTAACTAAAATTTTTAAATACCAACATTGTGCCTGGAAGTAACAACTAAATACTAAATGAATACCATTCCTTTACAGTGTCAGTTGAAATGGTAGTCTTCTTTCCTGGACAAGGACGAAAGAGCAAGCAGGGAGCGTAAACGTTGCTGTGCTTTTGGTCAAGTCTCACCAAGACTGCAGTGAAAAGGAGGGAGGTAAGTACCATCATATAAAACAGTAATTAGCTGTAACAGGCATACTCATGAGCAAACTAGCTGAGCCTGTTCCTCGTCCCACTCGTGTCGGCATGTAGACCCCGCAGCTGAGTCTGTGGTTGTAACACTACATGGGCTCCAAAACAAGCTGCAAGTTTGAACACTCTTGTCAATGACCTTCCCTGACAACATTCTATATGTCAATCACATTTGCCATGCAATTGCCATGCCATAAATTACAGCCATTGATACTTACATCGGACAAAGTAGCCGAATCATCTTTATCAACTTTCTCATCTCAGCACAAATTACACAAGCAATGAAATCCGTAAGCATTATGACTGAACACTCAATGCACCAGGTTACCAATGTAGATCAGAGGCTGGATATCCTCTGGCAAATGGCTCTGCCATGATCTACCATAAACTCTCTGCAATTCAAAGGTAGAAGTCTGGAGTGTGATAGAATATCACTCTGATCACCTGTGTGAGTGGTATTGCTGCGGAATGTCAAGAGGAATTAGTTAGACCGTCCTAGTTGAAGATAATTCTAGCCCAAAACGTTTCTGACACTAATGTTTGTCACACCAAACTACATCAGACATCGACTTTCCCTTTGTCCAAGAATGTATTCACAGAACCACGGTGCATCTCTTGGCTGATGTCTTTTTAGCTCTTCTTACTCTGCCACCTCCTGTTCCTGTTCCAATTGCAGTAGAACGGAGAACTCCCCAAAGATATACTCTACCACTCCTGAACTTTCAGCAAATTCCTATAATATGATATGTGTATCTCTACTGAAAGGGGAAGATATGAATTCGCATCTCCTTAAGCAGGAACCCCAGTTGAAACTATAGATGCAATGGTGAACTGAAGATTGTGAAATACGGCATCCAGTGGGTGAATAGCCTAAAATGTTGGTTCTTGATGGGAATTGATACACTTAAAGATGGATAACACAGGCCTCTGGTAATCTAGGTCAATTCTGGTATTAGTCAGAGTCAAGTGCTCAGATTGATTGTGGAAAGACCAATGTTACTAGATATTTAGCATAATCTTCATTCTATTTGAAACATAAAACTCTCTGAATTACCAACAGCCATATCGAGTGTTAATCTGAGCTCTGAATCACCTTCAAATTCTGGTTGTCAACCACTTACACAGCCATCAGAAAATGAACACTGTTCCTCTCCTAATCAATTTACCTGTCACTTTAACTGCCGGAACAATTGCACCCCGATTGTAGTTTTCTTGTGCATACCTCACCCACTGCAAAGGAAACTGATTAAATCCAGAGCTAAACAAGGAAAAAGTAGAAAAAAAAATATAGCTATGCTTTCACTGAGTGGCGTCCTTATTTTTAAACCCCAGTTGTCCTTTCAAATTGATTAACGGTGATAGGGAAAGCCAGACATTGACAAAGGAGGGAAGGGACTACTTATCTCAGAACTAATTCTTAAGTATTTTGAAAGAGAAGTGGGATTTTTTTTCTTGAATGGGATTCAACTGTGAATCTAAAGTAAATCAGACGTATTTTGACATGGAGACTGGCTTCTTGCCAAGCAGAATGTGATACAGCACCATGTTATAAGGGTAGCCTAAATGATCTCTGTAATGGGCTGTGGTGTCAAATGTGGGATTAATGAGAGTAAAGGAATTGAACTGAGTCGAGGAGGAAATCAGTAGGAATAAAGAGACAGAGATGGATAGATAGAAAGAAAGAGAGAGGCTGAAAACAGAGAGAGAGAGATGGACAGACAGCCAGATTGACAGAGACAGAAAGACTCAACTCAGTAACAGAATCAGAAATTGACTCTAAAGTTCAGCAGTTTCTCTCACATTAAAAATGAACTTTTATCAGTGAACCAGTTGTCTGTGACAAGCTAAGATCTTGATTGTTGGCATTTGTTTCCTAATTATCTGCCTTCCTGGCTCTCCACTGGAATTTTGTAGGATACCTTCATGTAAGTCATACATTTAAGCTGCATGGGCAAGTGTTAAACTCTGAGCGTTGGACCTGTTACCTGCTTATTCTTCACTGACGAAGGTAAAGTGTACCAGGTTTGTTTCGTCTAACAGGTCTCCAGAACTAAGTAGACACAGGGCAGCATGTAAAGTCTAGCTACCACCCAAGGACAATATGGAAAGGTTGGTAGAACTGGTTGTCAGGTAACTCAATGAAATCTAATGCTGAGAAATGTCAAGCATTACATTTTGGGAGAAAGGTAAAAATATAGAGGGCACAATCTTAACAGGGTCACAAGAACAGAGATGTAGAGGTATTCACTGTCAATGGTGGTGCAGGTTAAGGAAGTGATTAAGAAAATACACAGGATTCTGGGCTTTATAAATATAGACACAGACAAGAGAAAATAAAAACGACAAATCTTTACATAACACTGGCTTGGTCAGAGCTGGGGCATTGCCACACTTTTATAAAATTATATTGAGGATACAGAAAAGATTTCCTGAAGTTATTCCACACTGAGGGACTAGGTAGGCTGAGAGACTGAAGAAATTGGGGTTGCTTTCATTGAAATAGAGGGAGCAAAGAGTTTTCATGGACATATGTAAAATTATGAATGGTGTGGATAGAGTAGATGGGAAGGTAATTATTCCAAATGAGGAAAGAAGAAAAAGAATGAAGGATGTTGTCACAAATGCTCTAGGAGATACGGGAAAACCCTTTCAATAGGACAGTGGTTAGGATCTGAAATGCACAGCCAGAGAAAGTAGGAGAGAAAGGTTCAATTGTAGCACATAAAAGGGAGATGAATGAGGATCTGAAGGAGAGACCTTATATGGATGGTGAGAGGGTGGGGAAGTGGAATCGTCTAGATTACTCTTACATAGAAGCAGACTGGATTTGACAGGCTGTATGGCCCCATTCTATGCTATAACCATGCTGCGATTCAGTGTAACATACACACACAAAACACTGGAGGAACTCAGCAGGTCAGGCAGCATCTATGGAGAGGAATAAATAGTTGGTGTTTCAGACTGAGACCCTTACATCAGGAGTCACTAGGCTCACCAGTTATCAGAACTGTTGACCTCTTCCTTCCTGATGAAGGGTCTTGGCCCGAACTATCTCCTCCCTGTAGACACTGCCTGACTTGCTGAGTTCCACCAGCATTTTCCGTGTGTTACTCTGGATTTCCAGCATCTGCAGATTCTCTTGTGCTGTGATTCAGTGATTCTTTTGTTCCTCGAGTTAAATTCTGGAAAAGCATGAAATATATTTATTGTTGCTTTAATTGGTCTGCTTATGCCTGCAGTTATGTATATTGTTTGGGAGTTCGGAGTCAATCATTCTCCACCATGAAGAAGAACTTCCTTTTCCATTTTTGATAAGCTGCATCTCTGGACACCTAGTTATTAGACAAAGCGATTTTCCCAGCCTTCGTGGAACTTTCAGACTGCCTGCTGATGCACCACTCTATTATACAAAAGCTGGTTGTAAGATTCAGTGGTGTCACTCTAGGACTGAATGGAACAAACTTCCTGACTTTAGCTTGAAATAAGAAATCAAGGATATAATAAGCATGTGTCTTTGAAAGACAGGTATCGTGACTCAGTGCAGTAGGTTTTGTGCATCAGCACATATCTTCACAAAGCAATCAAGTATCGGGGTTTGGGTATTTGAGGACAGATGTAAGACCATAAAATATAGGAGCAGGATTAGGCTATTGGTCCATTGACTCTGCTCTGCCATTCAATCATCACTGATCCTTTTCTCCCCTCCTCAGCCCCACCCCTTGGCCATCTCCCCGTAACTTTTGATGCTGTGTCCAATAAAAAACATATCAATCTCTGCCTTAAATACACCCAGTGGACTCCACAGCTTTCTGTGGTAACAAATTCCACAAATTCACCATCTTCTGGATAAGGAAATTTTCCTCAACATCTCTGTTTTAAATGGATGCCCCTCTATCCTGAGCTGTGCCCTCTTGTACTTGACTCTCCCACCATAGGAAGCATTCTTTCCACATCCACTCTGGCTAGGCCTTTCAACATTCAAAAGGTTTCAATGAGATCTCCCCTCATCCTCCTAAATTCCAGTGAGTACAGACCCACAGCTATCAAACGTTCCTTATATGATAACCTTTTTATTCCTGGAATCATCCTTGTGAACCTCCTCTGAACCCTCTCCAATGCCAGCACATCTTTTCTAAGATGAGTGGCCCAAAACTGTTCATAAGACTCAACGTGAGGCCTCACCAGTGCCTTAGAAAGCTTCAGTATCACATCCGTGCTCTTATATTCTAGACTTTTTGAAATGAACGCTAACATTGTATTTGCTTTCCTCACCACTGACTCTAACTGCAAGTTAACCTTAAAGGTGTTCTGCGCAAGGACTCCCAAGTCCCTTTGCATCTCAGATTTTTGGATTTTCTCTCCTTTTAGAAAATAGTCTGCACATTCAGTTCATCTACCAAAGTGCATGACCATGCATTTTCCAACACTGTATTTTATTTGCCACTTTCTTGCGCATTCTCCTAATCTGTCTAAGTCCTTCTGTTTCCTCAACACTACCTGCTCCTCCTTCAATCTTCGTATCATCTGCAAACTTGGCAACAAAGTCATCTAGTACATCATCTAGATCATTTACATATAGCCTAAAAAGAAGCGGTCCCAACACTGATCCCAACCAGAAAAGGATCCTTTTATTCCCACTCACTGTCTCCTACCAATCAGCCAATGCTCTAACCATGTAACTTTTCTGTAATGCATGGGCTCTTAACTTGTTAAGCAGCCTTATGTATGGCACCTTGTCAAAGGCCTTCTGAAAATCCAAATATACAACTTCCATTACATCCCCTTTATCTATCCTACTTGTAATGTCCTCAAAGAATTCCAACAGGTTTGTCAGGCAAGATCTTCCCTTAAGGAAACTTTGCTGACTTTGTCCTATCTTGTCCTGTGTCATCAAGCACTCCATAACCTCATCCTTAACAATTGACTGCAACATCTTCCCAACTACTGAGGTCAGGCTAACCAGTCTATAATTTCCTTTCTGCTGCCTCCCTTGTTTCTTAAAGTATGGAGTGACATTTGCAATTTTCCAGTCCTCCAGAACCACGCCAGAGTCCAATGGTTATTGAAAGATCATTCTAAAGCCTCCACAATCTCCACCACTACCTCTTTCAGAACCTTATGTTCATCTGGTCTGGGTGACTTATGTACCTTTAGCTATTTCAGCTTTTTGAAGACCTTCATCTGCCATCTCCTTCTCTCCCAGATGATGGAATAGATGACCTCCTTCTCCCGCATCATTATTTCTCTGGCCTCATTTTCTAACGTCCCTATATCTACTCTCATCTCTCTTTTATTTTTTATATACTAGTAAAAGCTTCCTATCCACCTTGATATTGTTTGCTAGCTTGCTTTCATATTTCAACTATTTCCCTTGTAGTGATTTTTTAGTTGCTTTCTCTAAGTTTAAAAAAAACTTCCCAATCCTCTACCTTCCGCTAATTTTTGCTTTGGTGTATGCCATCTCTTTTGCTTTTACATTAGCTTCGACTTCCTTTGTCAGCCATGGTTTTACTATTTTTCTATTTGAGTATTTCTTTGTTTCTGGAATACACCTAACCTGCACCTTCCTCATTTTCCCAGAAACTCAAGGCATTGCTGCTCTGCTGTCATTCCTGCAGGCATCTCCTTTCAATTTTCTTTGGTCAACTCCTTTCTCATACCACTGTAATTTCCTTTACTCCACTGAAATACTGCTATATCAAACTTTACTTTCTCCCTATCAAATTTCAAGTTGAGCTCAATCACTGCCTCCTAAGTGTTCCTTAACCTTAATCTCCTTAACTGCCTCCGGTTCATTCCATAACACTCAATCCAATATAGCTGATCCCCAGTAGGCTGAATAACAAGCTGCTCTAAAAAGCCATCTCATAGACGCTCAACAAATTCATTCTCTTGAGATCCATTACCAATCCGATTTTCCCAATCTACCTGCATGTTAAGATCTCCCATGACTATCATAACATTGCCATTTTGACACACATTTTCTATTTTCCCATTGCAATCTGTAGATACTCTGGACAAGTGGAGAGTACTAAGGAACAAAGAATTTTACTGTATCATGTTGCAAAGACTATTTCTACATTTTAATTGCACTTACCACTATACTCTTCCCTAACCACGTGAGGTGTGTTGGCGCATGGCCAAGTGGTTAAGACATTCGTCTAGTGACTTGAAGGTCGCTAATTCGAGCCTTGGCTTAGGCAACGTGTGCATCCTTGAGCAAAGCACTTAACCACACATTGCTCTGTGATGAAATTGGTGCCAAGCTGTATGGGTCCTAATGCCCTTCCCTTGGACAGCATCGGTGGCATGGAGAGGGGAGACTAACAGCATGGGCAACTGCCGGTCTTCCATACAATATTGGCCAGGCCTGCGCCCTGGAAACCTTCCAAGGCGCAAATCCATGGTCTCATGAGACTAACGGATGCCTAAATATAAAGCCACGTGACGTGAAAATAATGTTGCTTTTCTTCACATCCTTCTTTAATGAGAAAATTCCCTTGGGGCAAGAGAGTTTGTCAAGAATATGGTTCTTTTGTGGAACAGTGTGTTTGGTCACTGATCGACTCACCACACATACATTCTGTGATATTTATGTAGCATATAATAAAAGTTACCTAGCTGTGATATTATGCCTTAGAAAAACTCCTGAGCAGCAAAATAAGTTTAATAATAAAAGACCTTTGCCTGGTCCACTTACTAGGAAGTAATTAGTCATTCCGATTAAATTCTTCGTGCCCCAGATGCATTTGAAATTATGTTGGATCCACAGAGACACAGAACAGGTTTGCAGACACATTAGTGTAGAACTTTTGTAACAGGAGCGAGTGTGCTTGTCTTTGTGAGAGTTCAGTCTGAGTCAAACTAAATGTTTGTCCCAGGATTGGAAGTGATAAATTGGCACTTATACCAACAAATTAGAACAAAGACAAAATGGGTATATGAATAGATTTATCATATTTTTTTCCCTTTCAACTGACAACTATGATTATGTAAACATCTTCCTTATAATTCACAGTGCAACCTAAATATGTTTTATTTTTGTGTCTGTACTTCCCAAGCTTTTTTTCCAGGGTCAAGGTATAAAATTTATTCTTAGCGAAGCAAAGGGAATGGGTGAAAGTAATAACAATGATTTATGGGAAATCTTTTCCAAACAGAAGGCAACCATTGAAATGCATTAGTATGGTATCACTTATCTCTACACAGAGAAATTGTGATCAGTAAGAATCAACCGAGAACTTGTGCAGATAGGCAATCCATTTAATTTATGTTAGCTAAGAAATACATTTTTAATTTTACTTCTGGAAATATCAATCAGTTTTGTTTCTTTTTTTGCCTTCCTCCTAAATCATTTATTAATCTGAAATATTCTGAAAACAAAGAGTATAACCCATATAAACTATTCCCAAATATTCAGTTCTCTGTGGGCTACACAGCAGATATAATCAGATCATGACTATTTTCCCTCTGTGTTTTATTTTGTAATGTGTATGGTTTCTATCGAATGTTCTTTTGTTGCTTTGGTTTAAATTGAGACGTTCACTTAATGAGACAACAGTTTGAAAACTGACTGCTTTAGATGCTTCTGTTTACTAATTTGATCCAAGCAGAACACTTGCTCATAACCTAATTACATGTTATTAGGGTTCAGCACAAGCCTGTTAAATAAAAGCAGAAATTTTAAAATAACTTTCCCCAGCTGTATTTAAAGAGAAATTGCATACCACATGAAAACTGTTTGAGTACTTGAGGAAACAGTTCTTTCATGTTCTTTTCTGTAATGCCACAACTGTCCAATTGTCTTATTTGTGCATTTGTGTGTGAAAATTGATGATAACAAAAGTTGTTCAGGCTCTTCTCCCTCTGAAAGGAAAGACAATAGCTAAAACATTTCTCTGGGAGGGGATTTACATTCATCAGCCCCCTGTGTGCATATGAGAGTGTGTCATGCACAGGAAATCCTGTCTGCTCGCATCCAATGCATTGTGATGTATGGAATGATCAAAGGTCACCGGATTCCAAATCCTCAATTAATTTTGGCTCTTTGCTGCTCTGAGGCATAACAACTGTTTTATTATGGTGCTGTCTATAAAATCTGATGAGGGTCAAAGGGGACATGCCAAATTTGTTTAGCCTGCTAATGAAGTAGAGGTACTGGCATGCTTTCGTGACCATGGCTGGACCAGAGTGGGGTATTGGTAATGTTCAGTCCGAGGAATTTGCAGCTCTCAACCCTCTCTACTTCAGCGCCATTGATGTAAACAGGACCGTGTGCATCTCCCCCTTCCTGAAGTCAATGCCCAGCTCTTTCAGCTGACGCTGGGGGAAAGGATGCTGTCATAACTCCATAATGTTTGTCAGATCATTTAAGCTGTCTCAGACACACCTTCTCAAGGTCGATTAGGGATGGATATTACATACTGACTATGCCAACAACACCCAAATCCCGAGATCCCATTTACCACCATGCTTAAGGAGAGCTTCTATCCTGTTGTTATAAGATTAATAATAGATGTCTTGTGTGTTAAGATAATCTCTTGATCTCACCATCTACCTTGTCATAGCCTTGCACCTTGTTGTCTGCCCACACGGCATTTGCTCTGTAACTGTAACGCTTTATTCTGCATTCTGTTATTGCTCTGCCCTCATACTATCTCAATGCACTGATGGGATAAAACTATCTGTAAGGATGGCATACAAAGATAAGTTTTTCCACTGTACCTCAGTACACGTGACAATAGTAAAACAACTTACCTAATTTTTTATTGGACTGATGCTGTTGTTCTTCTAGTTTGGATATTATAGAGTGCCAGCAGTAGGGAGACCCAGGATTTAGACTTGACAAGAAGGAAGTTCAAATGAGATGTTTTCAAATCAGGATGGTGTGAGGGCAGTAGCCAGAAGATGGCATTTTCACATGAATGTGCCCTCAACCTTCATGCTGGTGCAAAGCTGTAGATCTGGGACATACTGTCAAAGTAACCGAGGCAAATAACTGCAGTTTACCATATGTTAGATAGATAGATAGATATACTTTATTGATACTGAGGGAAATTGGGTTTCATTACAGCCGCACCATCCAAGAATAGAGCGTAATTATAGCAATACAAAAACCACAAACAATCAAACAACAAAATGCAAACTATGCCAGATGGAAAATAAGTCCGGGACCAGTCTATTGGCTCAGGGTGTCTGACCCTCCACGGGAGGAGCTGCAAGTTCGATGGCCACAGGCAGGAATGACCTCCTGCGCCGCCCAGTGTTGTATGTCGGTGGAGTATGGCGGGGGTCCATCAGCAAAAAGTTCAATATCCGGTCTACAAACATGTTCCTCGATCGTAATATGACCCAGATTGCACCATCTGTTGTTAACCAGAACAGTAAGCACCCAACTCCTTTACGCTTACCGCTCTCAGTGCACTTCCGGTCAGCCCGAACGGTCTGGAAGCCATCCATGGAGAAGTTTTGATCGGGTATGTCCTCGTGCAGCCCCGTTCCAGTGAAACACATAACACTGCACTCCCAAAGTGTTCTCTGATGCCTGGCTAGTGCTGTGAACTCGTCCATTTTATTACCCACTGAATGTTGCAGATGATACATACAGTATTATAGCCATGATGTAAGAAATAAATAAATTGTCCGAACAGAAAGGTGGGTGGTTTGCCAGTCAAGTGTTATCTTTGTCCTGAATGGTGTTGATTAGCTTGAATAGCTCAATGGGGGCATAACTTAAGGTATCGAGAAGGAAGTATAGGAGGGATGTCAGAGGCAGGACCTTTGACAGGGAGTGGTAAGTGAGTGTAAAGCACTGATAGTAAAAACAGATAAATTAGGGTCTTTTAAGAAACTCTTAGACAGGCACATAGATGACAGAAAAATGGAGGACAATATGGGAGGGAAGCATTGATTGATTTTGGAGTAAGTTAAATGGTTGGGTCCATATCTTTGGCCAAAGGGCCCGTATTGTGCTGTACTGTTCTAGCTTCTATGAATGTTGTAGGACTGCATTCATTCAGCCTAGTAGAGAGCACTCAAACATAATCCTGACTTGTGCTTTGCAGGTGGCAAAAACTAGTTGGAGTGAAGGAGTTGAGTCATTTATCATTGGATACCTAGCCTGTGACCCTACTACTGTGCCTGTAGCATTTACGCGGCGAGTTCATTTGAGTTTCTGGTAACACGCAAAAGGGGACTGAACAATTGTACTGCCATTGAATTTCAAGGATATGTAATTAGGTCTCTCTTTTGCTGGAGACAGTCCATTGCCTGACATCTTTGTGCCCAGATGTTGTCCAGGTGTTGCCGCGCTTAGTCACTGGCCCCTTTACTTGTTGAGGAGCTGCAAATGGAATCGAACAATGGAAACATTCTTGCTCCTGATTTCATGAGAGAAATAAAGGCTGATTTATACTTGTGCGTCAAATGTACACTATAGGTACCGCATACCCTACGCTGTAGGGTGTCGTGCACCTCCCCCAAAATGTAACTCACGGGTCACGGCGACGCAGACCGCAACAACTGTGATTGGTCCACTTGGTAGCATCGCATTTCCTCATACGCATTTCCGGTTGCTCTTCTCCGCCATGTCTGTACACTGATGCGAAATAAATGGTTGGAGACGATGAACCAAATCGTCAAATCTACCTGCCGACATCCGAAAATATTTGAAATGCATTTCCTCGTCCATGTCTCTCACGAAGAAACTCAACACAGTGGCATAGAAACCCTGCCGCCAACTAGCGTTTTGGCAGTCAATTGCAGAGCGACGTAGACACAACTAAGCATGCTTGCTACGGCGCAGGGCTACGCAAAAGTATAAATCAGGCCTACGGCGTAGGTTACGGTGTAGCCGGTACGCACAAGTATAAATCAGCCTTTAGGGTTATTATAGAGTAGCTGAAGAGGGCTGCAGGAGGACGCTACATGGAGAACTCAGTCAGTGGGATCCTACAGCTGGGTGATTTCTCTCCAGCAATGACAATGACATCTTTTTCAAAAAGACATGGCTCTAATCACGAAAATGGTTTTTCCTTGATGCCTATTGTGTTTAGTTTTACCAGTACCTTGACCTCAAGGTTCAAGATTCCAATTTATTTATCACGTGTACATTAAAATATACAGTAAAATATGTGGTTTGCATTAACAACCAACGCACTCGGGGATGTGCTGGGGGCCGCCTGCAAATGTCGCCACACATTCTGGCGCCAACAGAGCAAGCCCACCATGCTTGGTGGAACGACACAAACACAACAAAACAGAACATAACAAACAACAGCTAAGCAAGCCTGTTTCCTCCCTTCCACCCAGCCACCCGCACACATACACAGCCCTCCAACCCCAGGATGGGCTATGTTCAGACTCCAGCCTCTCATGGTCTTGGACTCGGACTCACAGACATTGACCCTTTGACTTGCCCTGTGGACTTGCAGGGACTCACATCGATTTGCAAACTCAGGGCTCCAGCTATGGGGCCTTGACTTCGGGACTTCCAATCGACTCTCGGGCCTCTCGGTTAGTCCTCACAAACCTTCTACAGGTGGAGGATAAGTTTTTAGATGGGTTACAAACTATTCTGTTTAGAATATGACACCAAACACAAAATTCCAAAAACAAAATGTTACAGATAGTGGAAATCCAAAAAAAATGCTAGAAATAGCAGCTGTGGAGAAAGAATCACAATGAAAATGTAAGTCAGTCAGTGAGCTAGATTACTTGAAAATGCAAATTGAATTTTAATAACTATTTTTGACTTTGTCCCTTGTTTTGGCATCAGGAGCTGGTTCTCTGAGCCTACAGTTACCTGCAGGAGGTATTTAAAAAGTATCCTGGAGGTTGCTGGTGAAATGAGGAGTGTAAATAGGAGATACAGGCACTGGAATTGAAAGATTTGTAAAGGCCCTGGTCAGAGTGTTGCTTTGTGTTGACAGATTAATACCTACTGCTTGTCAATTTAATGGAAAGGGAACCAGGGTTTAATTTGAGGTCACTGCTTTAGCATGCCATTCCAATTTGGCATTGGTTTCTGGCAATCCTTGCTTGCCTACCCAAAGAAATCTATGAATCCTGGCAGGGAAATAGACCTTGGCACATCAAGTGAAACCTGCACTGTTTTTGTTTATTGCCCTTTTGTTCCCAGGAGGAGAATGTGGAAATTGGTAGGAATGAAGACAAGGAGACAGTTTAATCCATAGAGGAGGTGGTTCTATTGTTCAGTCACAGTGGATTTGAAAAGAATATGGCATTGTGATTGAGGAAGAGAGGGCTACAATTCAGGGCATGTTGAAAATTTTGCCCCATGTTGTCAGAGAATAAGGTACTCTGATCCAGGTCAATTAAAAAGTAATGATAGGTTGAAACCAAGTTTAAACTTTACAAGCAAAGACTTGCAATTATAGCCTCATAATCTGAAGGTCGTGAGTGGGCGGGCGTGGGAGGGTTAGCGTAATGGTATCACAGCGCCAATGCCCTGGGTTCAATTCCCACCACTGTCTGTCAGGAATTTGTACATTTTTCCTGTGACTGTGTGGGTTTCCTCTGGGTGCTCAAGTTTCCTCCTATTTTACAAAGGTGTACGAGTTAGTAGGTTGATTAGTCACATGGTGTAATCGGGGAGCGTGGGCTCGTGAGCCAGTAGGGCCTGTTACTGTGCTGTAACACTACACAAAAAAAAAGGGCTTCTCACAATCTCAGGAAATGACAAAGGATTTTGTAGTTTAGTCATTTTGATGTGAGAAAAAATGGAATGCAGAAGCATCACTCATCAGAAATTGTGAGATTAAAGTGACAGTTATCACCTGGAATGTACAATCCAAGGGTGTGGTGAATACAAATCAGACAGTGGCTTTTTAATGGAAATTAGATAAAAACCTGAAAGTGAGAAAAATAGCTACACGGCTCTGGGGAATGGCCCTGTGAAGACTTGATGGACCAATGGTTTCCCTCTCTATTGTAATGACTATATAATTCTGTACTTTTGAAATAGTAGATGACAGCTGTCTATAAAGAGTTTGGACGTTCTCCCCATGACCACATAGGTTTCCTCCCAGTGCTCCGGTTTCCTCCCACAGTCCAAAGATGTACTGGTTGGTAGGTTAATTGGTCATTGTAAATTGTCCCATGATTAGGCCAGGGTTAAATCAGGAGTTGCTGGACGGTGGGACTAGAAGACCTTACACCCTTGCTGTATCCCAATAAATAAATAACAACACTTTTGGATTCTGGCAAAGTGGAGATTTCTATTAAAGGAATAGCACCCAGCATGGTATCCTAGGAAGAAAGAGAAGGACAATGAGATGTTCATAGAAGCAAAGGTGATGATAATGTTGATCAAATGTCGCTTTGTCTCTGTTCCTCATTTTCTGAATGGGCAGATAGAATTATGCCTGAAGACATATTGAAGGAATAAAGCAAGGAGAGATATAGTTGATGATTACCTTTTGCATTTTGAACAGTCAGAACCAACAAGTTTCTGTTATTGGACTAGAAGTGTGTGATTTTTTGCTTTGAGACTCATTGAATATATTCTTCACTCAGGGTACTATTTTCACAGTGGTTTTCCGACTGCTGAAAATCATCCAAATGGATCACTAGTTGCTTAGATCATCTTCTCAGTGATATGTCAGAGTTAACCAATTACCTCCATTATATATCCCATTATACCTCTGTCTCAAAGTCCTTCACTCTGTTGTATTGCCCTTAATACACCTCCACCAAGAACATGCTTCATATCAGAACTGTTCACTGTGCTGGAAAAATAATTAGCAGATTGCATAGAAGATAACACCTGGCTGGAAGAGGTTACAAGAAAATTACTTCAATATTTGATTTAAATGCATACCGGAATCTGACATTCAATATCTTATTTGTAACTAGCATTTACCCATTCTGCCAATAACTTAAATAATGACATCATTCATATTATCAGTGAAAGATGTACGGGGAAATTATTTGTCTAAAATTAGTGGAATTTAATTTAGTTTGATCCATGGTGCCCTACTAGGAAATAGCACCTCACTATTTATATTATGATTGCATTAACCTTTCAGTTAGACTCCTGGGGCTGTCAACAAGTTTATTCACCGAATGAATAACTCTATTTAGATCCTCATACAGTTTATCAAATCTGCAGCTACATTAGTGGAACTGAGAACTTCTTAACTTTCATTTTTCACCTTTTAGTATCAGCAAAGAACTAAGTACCCCGTAATTCAAGACTGAAGGTTCATGATTGTTTAGTGTCAGTCTTCAGTACACAAATGTAAAGGAGAGCGAAATGATTGTTACTCTGGATCTGATGCAGCATGACAAAACACAATATGCACTAAGAACACAATAAAAACAGTGAATAGAAAAGCAATCCTATAAAATGCAAGGTAAAAGTAACTGCTAAATACACAGACTAATTGTACCTGGATAAATTGACGCTAGGTGATGTGCGTGTAGTGGTGGTTGGGTGGATTAAGGGTGAAAGTGTTGATCAGCCTGACTACTTGAGGGAAGTAACATTCTGGATGCTGTGCAGCCTCTTCCCTGATGGGTTTGGGACAAACAGTCCATAAGCAGGGTGTGTGGGATCCTTCATGATATTTTTCGCTTTGCTCCAGCGCCGTCCTGTGTCTATGTCCTTGATGGTGGGTAGACTGGTGCCTGTGATGCTTTGGGTAATCTTAACTATCCATTGTTGAGCCCTCCTACCCTCTGCAGTGCAGTCTCTGTACCACACAGTGACGCAGCTTGTTGGGATGTTCTCAACTGCACATCTGCAGAAGATTGTGGGTATTGATGTGCATAGACCATCTCTCTCTTCAGCCTCCTCAGAAAGCAGAGGTGTTGGGGAACTTCCTTGATCGAGGAGGATATGCTCTCGGACCATGACAGATTTTGTAAGACATGCTCTTGCATGAGTTTAAAACACCTGGCTAAATGAACTTTAGATGTAGTGATTAGGTCTCTGTTATCAATGGAACCCTACTTACCTTGACCAATGAAATGATATGGGGTAAAATGTATACTTGTAGAATTAGATGTCATTCAGGACTTTACCTGGGCCTGAAACGTCCAGGTTTCTGCATGTTAATAATATCCTTCATTATGGGGCTTGACACAATAATTGGACAGGTAGATTTAGCATTTCAAACCCGAATATTATGGGTGGATGTAGGATAATCAGTGTGTGGATGATTGGTATCTAAAAGAGAATAGATTACAATGAAATAAGTCAGGAAATGGGATTGCCCTGAAAACTAGCATAGACTAAGTTGTCTGAATTTCCTCTTTCCATTTCAGATGGAAATAAAACAATACCAGAATAACATTCCAAAGATGCCAGGTGCATTAGGACCTATTTTAGTGAAACTACAACATGTATTACAGGTTATGGATAGAGGACCGGCAACACATGTGGTAGTTTTCTTCAGATGCATAAAGTATAAAGGAGAGGCGAGAGTGGATATTGGACCACTGGAAAAGTATGGTGGAGAGGTAGTAACGGGGGGGACAATGAAATGGCAGACAAACTGAAGAAGTATTTTGCATCAGTCTTCACTGTGGAAGACACAAGCAGTATGATGGAAATCCTAGGTCTTGGGGTCATAAAGTGTGTGAAGTTACCATTACTAGAGAGAAGGTTCATGGGAAACTGAAAGGTCTGAAAGTGGATAGGTCACCTGGACCAGATGGTGAGCACCCCAGAGTTCTGAGAGAGGTGGCTGAAGAAATCCTGGAGGTATTAGTAATGAGCTTCAAGAATCACTAAATTCTGGAATGTTTCCAGAAGACTGGAAAATTGCAAATGTCACTCCACTCTTCAAGAAGGGAGAGAGGTAGAAGAAAGAAAATTGTAGGCCAGTTAATCTGGTGGAGTCGAATATTGAGGATGAGGTCTCAGGGTACTTGGCAGCACATGGTAAAATAGGCCACAGTCAGCAAGGTTTCCTCAAGGGAAAATACTGCCTGACAAATCTGTTGGAATTCTTTTGAAGAAATAACAAGCAGGATAGACAAAGTAGAATTGGCTGATGTTGTATACTTGGGTTTTCAGAAGGTCTTTGAGAAGGGATGCCACAGATGAGGTTGCTTAACAAGCTATGAGCCCATGATAAGATTTTGGCATGGATAAAGCAGTGGCTGATTGGACGGAGGCAAATAATGGGGATAATGGGAGCCTTTTCTGGCCGGCTGCCGGTGACTAGTGGTGTTCCACAGGGGTTTATGTTGGGACCAATTCTTTTTATGTTATATGTCAGTGACCTGGATGATGGAATTGATGGCTTTGTTGAAAGGTTTGCAGATGATATGAGGATAAGTGGAGGGGCAGGCAGTGTTGAGGATGTAGAGAGGCTACAGAAGGACTTAGACAGATTAGAAGAATAGGCAAAGAAATGGCGGATGAAATACAGTGTTGGGAAGTGTATGGTCATGCACTTTGGTTGAAGAAATGAAAAGGTTGACTATTTTCCAAATGGAGCGAAAATACAAAAAAAAACTGAGGCGTAAAGGATCTTGGGAGTCCTTGTGCAAGATTACCTGAAGGTTAATTTACAGGTTGAGTCTGTGCTGAGGAAAGCAAATGCAATATTAGTATTCATTTCAAGAGGACTAGAATATAAAAGCAAGGATGTAATGTTGAAACTTTATAAAGCACTGCCATATCCTCACTTGGAGTATTGTGAGCAGGTTTGGGTTTTAGAAAGGATGTGATGAAATTGGAGAAGGTTCAATGGAGATTCATGAAAATGATTCCAGGATTGAATGGCTTGTCATGTGTAGAGCATTTGATGGCTCTGGGCGTTTATTCACTAGAATTCAGAAGAATGAGGGGTGTCCTCATTGAAACCTATCAAATGGTGAAGGAGTGGATGTGGCGAGGACGTTTCCTATGCTGGGAGAATCTAAGAACGGAGGACACAACCTCAGAATAGAGGGGTATCCTTTTAGAACGGAGATGAGGAGGAATTTCTTTAGCAAGAGAGTGGTGAATTTGTGGAATTCGTTGCCACAGGCAGCTATGGAGGTCAAGACGGTGTATATTTAAGGCAGAGGCTGATAGATTCTTGATTGCTCAGGGCATGAAGGGATATGGGGAGAAGGCAGGTGATTGGGGCTGCGAGGAAAATGAGATCATTCATGATGAAATGGCGAAGAATAATCGATGGGCCAAGTGGCCTAGCTGCACTTCTCTATTTTATGGTCTTATGAAAGGACTCCTGCAATCTTCAGGTCAGCCCAACGTAACCCTATCACAATCAACCCAGCTGATCCTAGCCAATGAGGGATCTAATAAACATTCGTATCTCACACTGATTTGAGACTAGCATGAATGCAAGGCTCAAGGCAAATTAATTTGGGAAAGTATGCCGAGTGCAGGAAATGAGATGGGAATATGCACTGGTTGTTTGGAAAGTTGAAGTTTTGGGCCAAGGCCTTTCTGTTTAGTGCCATCCAGTGCAAAGCAGTTTATTTGGCTGTTCCGAGTACAACCATGGAACATCTTTTGCTTGATATATGCTGGGAGCTAAGTTCAATAGGAGCTAAGGACATTTTCCAAGTAGAACTGTATAGGTATTTGATTTTAGAAGTGCAGAAATTTAGTACAAATATCCTGTAGCCCCTTTGGTAAAATGCATTCATTTTACTGAGCTTTGTTTCTCCTTTACCTTCCAGGGAAGGAAGTCACATTTTGATCTAGACTCTTCATATTCTAACTCAGACTCTATTTCTTTATTCTGGGCGTAACTCTCATTCCCATTAAAAAGAGAACAAGAAAATGCCAAACATGAATCCCAAAAACTACTACTCCTTCTTTCTTCTGTTGAGAAAACATTTTCCAGTGGTCTCACAACCCTAGTGAACCACGTTCAATCCAGACCTTGTGTGGAGCACACCCGGAATGCTCTGGTTTCCTCCACATCCCAAGGACATTTTAGTAGCTGGGGTAATTGGTTACAGTAAATAACTTCAAGGAACTTCAGGGTAGAGATGATAGGCACAGAGAAGAGTAAAAAGCTGTAATGAAGTAAATGGGATTGCCGTGTCATAAGTTATCATGAAGTCTGTCGAGGAACAATCTCAAGACAACATTCCAAAACAATTGTTATTCTAAATCAAACCATCATTTCTGAAAGATTTTCAGAGGGTGGGATCCAGACTGAGTCACATATGTCAGTATTAGTCTATGCTGGCAGCAAAGATACTGCCTTAATTTACTGTCAATCAGACTTGGTGAATTGAGAGCATTCAGCTCATTTCAACATGTTGTCTGGGAAGTTCAGTACATTAACAGATTCAAATTAAGTCCTGGGTGGTGGGGTGGAGATACTTCTATAGGAAAATTTGCCAAGAACAACCATGATCATTGACCATAATCATTGACCATATGTAATAATGATGATGAATGTAAGACCTGATCATTCGTAGCAAACCAGCCATTACCATTCTGCTGGTAGTATTATCTCCTGAATCCCGAGGCTTCTATGAGTGCAATGTTTTGAGAAAGTCTTTTCTATCTACTTCATTCAAGTGCCCAATTCAACTATAAGGTCACAATTGGAGTTAAACTCCATTTGTACTGTGAATGCCTTATTCCTTTGTCAGGTGAACGACCTACTATTCTCTGCCTCCTCTTTTCCATTTTGCTTATAGACCTGTGGCATCTGTTATCCAGAACAAATATTTCTTTGTGAGAGGATATAAATAGACAGAATTGGGAGCCTGCGCCTAGATTGGGAGAATGAAATAATTTAACCTTTGATCTGTACTCTGAGGTTTAGCTGACTAGGCTGCTCCAGGAGATGAATTGGAAATAGTTATTTGAACTAGTCAATGATTGAGTCTTGGAAAGGTTATTTTTAATCTCTTTGCAATTGACTCCTGCTACTAGGACAAGAGGATACAGATTTAAAATAGAGGGATATGGTTTTTAAAGGATGAAGAAACTATATTTTTAGAATTATGTTCTGAAATTCTGCGTTGTTCTTCCTTTTACAGCTCCATGTTGAATTCAATGTCTCTGTGCCATCATTGCAATCAAGAGCATTGTGCAAAGAAAAATAGTTAAGTAGTATGTTAGCAAAACTAAATTGAATTAAAACAATTAAGTATTTAAAACGCTGATTAACAGAAAGAGGACATATGCAGAAAGATGAATATTCTAGGTTTTTAACTGATGACTTTTACAGTAATGGTGTTTTTATGTAAATCTGTTAGACACTTCAAATCCTGCTTTGAAGAGTGAATGTACTTTACTTTCTCTCATTCCACAGTTTAATTTCTCATATAATAATTAATGTTTTCTGTGGGAACAATGGGTACTTTATATGATAATATATTAAGAATGATGAAACGAAATGAAAGAATCCCAGAATCCCTTGAGTCTGAAATTTTTAAAAAAATGGCAGGTCCAACAAATCCCAATATGGATTGACACAAATTGTATTTACTTCACAAATAAAAATCAATAACTTATTTAGTTTCTCAAGCAGTACTCTTTCAAATGGACAGTGATGTGACCCTGCATCACAGTCTACCGTTGCCAGAGAACACTTTAGTGGGAGAGAATTGAAACAGATAATGATTCTGAACCCCAAGCAGCTTTAGGGATTTTGTGAAAAAAAATACGCCTGTTAAAACCACTTGCCAGCTTCCATTCCAATCGATGTCTGATTGACTAAAGAGGCCCTTCTTTCTTTCATTGTAACATCCTTCTTCATTTTGAAGATAAGTGACAAGATGCTCCCAATGTACTTTCAGGGCTTGAAGTGCTTTAATCAAAAAGAAAAAAAAAAATATTTTTAATGAATGCAATTTTGCTGTGAATGCACACATTTTATTGAGACCAGCAGTCATGCTTTATACGGTTGCTATCAAAATAGAGTTACTAACAAATCAACTTCACTCTTTTCCATTAAGACATTTCAACTGCATTCTATTCTAGTCTGCTGAGTTCCATTATATAAAAACACTCTCCATTTACTTATTGTATTCCATTTCTTATTCAATCTGATGATAAAAACAGACATTTATTGGCATAGATCCGATTGCACATCCAGACACTATGGGACCTACAATGATTATATCTGAGGTTTGTCTACATATTAAAATCAACCCAGCTATTGCACTTGGTGAATAACAGATTTTCGAGGCGATAGCAAAGGCTGCAAATGTGAAGTGAATCCAGAAAGTGCTGGGACCACCATCTGTGAAAAAAATGTTTTAGGCTGATTTGTTATTCTTAAAAAGATATAGAATGAAGCTATTCTAGGGAGCAATCAAGGTAGGCCTAATTTCCCAGCTCCCCTGCAAATTATTCTCCCTTCCACTCCCTCTGATTCTTTTTGCCATTAACATACACTAAGGGGAAATTGGAGTTGGCAAGATACCTGCTCAGCTTTGGGAGGCAGGAGTTCACTGAATCGCCTACAGTAAAACCATGACAGCATAAGACATAGGAGTAAATTTGGGTCACTTGGCCTATCAAGTATGCTTTGTCATTTGACCTTAACTGATTCATTTATCCCTCTGGACCCCATTCTTCTGTCTTGTTCCCGTAACCTTTGACACCCTATCCTCCTCTGCTTTAATTATTCTTCATGACTTGGCCTCCACGGCTATCTGTGGCAATAAATTCCACAAATTCACCACCCTCTGGTTAAAGAAGTTTCTCCTAATTTCTGTTCCAAAGGGATGTCGTTCTATTCTGTGCCTTCTGGTCCCGGACTCCCCCATTATTCAAAACATTCTTTAAACACCCACTCTATTTAGGCCTTTCTTTATTTGATAGGTTTCAGTGAGATCCCCCCTCATTCTTTTAAAGTCCAGCAAGTACAGGCCCAGAGCTATCAAACTCTCCTCACACATTAACCCTTTCTTTCCTGGATTATTCCTGTGAACCTCCTCTGGACCCTCTCCAATGCCAGTACATGCTTTATTGGATAATGGGCCCAAAACTGCTCACAATACTCAGAATGTGAAGTGAAAGACCCCACATGGACAATGCAAACTTCACATGGTCAGCCCTTGAGGTCAGGACTGAACTCAGCTTCCTGGAGGTGTGAGGCAACAGCAATAACTTCAGTAAAAGTGCAGACACTTCACGTCACTCCCAGTCATCCGTTCAAAGCAGCTTCATTGGGACTGGGAATTGTTGAACGAGAAATGGGATTAAAGCTGCTGAGAAAGGGGAGGGAGAAGGGGAAAGATAATTAAAGGAGGTGGAGAACAGATAGCTTGAGTGTATCTAGTAGAGTTGGTGTTGGCTCAAGGTGTAAATAACATGAAGCACTTCGAGAAGATTTGTGAGATGGATGAAATCTTAAATACCAGAAAAGAAGAGAAAATTGTCTGAATAACTGAAGTGTGAGGTGAGAGGGAAAACTGACTTGCTGGAATTGTTGAATACATTGCTAAGTGCTGGTATTGGCAATGTACCTAGTTCAAAGATGAGATTGTCTCTGCAGCTTTTTCACTTTATTCTGCTTTGTTATTGTACTGCCTCATTGTGTCCAAATGCGTAGTGAAAAACCCACATGAACAATGCCAACTTCACACAGACATAACGTCCATACCGATCAAATCATTACACAAGGAGGTAAGACAGGCTTTTCACTATATCTTGGTACATGTGACAAGTATAAACCAATACCAATATCAAAACCAATACAAATATCAATACCAGCTTCACTGGAAAGCTGTCAGACTGTGAATGGATCAGCCATGATGAAATGGTGGAGCTGACTCGATGGACCAAATGGCCCAATTCTGCTCTTATATCTTGTTGTTTTATGGAAGGGGGGGGAGAGGGAGATAGAGAGGGAGGGTGGAGAGAGAGAGAGAGAGAGCAGATTAAGAGTGGGTTGTCGAACTAAATGCTCGCAATCAACCATGCGGACCTTAAGGAGGATCTCTGCAAATCATTTGCCCAATCTGTGTTCAGTTTTCTCCCCCCACTGTAGAGCAGGCCACATCCTGAGAACTGAATCCAAATACTAAATTGGAAAAAAGTTTCAAGTTAGTCGCTGTTTCTGAAAAGTGCGAAGTGCAAGGATAGGAGTAGAGAAGGCAAATAACTCTAGTTATATAAGATAGTTATAAAGTTTTATTTATTTATTTTTTATTTATCCCGAAGGAAGTTATTGTTGCAAGGTTTCTCAGTCAGAAATATATACCTTAAAATACAAAATGTAAACATTGAGGTATGAAAAAAATACAAAATGTGTATTAAAAATAATAGTGCAAAATACAGAGGGGCAATGAAACCATCTTCTTATTTACTTGAGGAGGAGATGTAGAGTCTTATAGCCACAGGGAGAAGGGACCTCCACTGGCATTCAGTAGTGCACTTCTGTTGAATCAGTCTGTTGTTAAAGGTAGTTCTCTCTTTGTCCAGTATGTCATGGAGGGGACGGGAGGGATTGTCCATAATACTCTGTAGCATCCTCCGCTCAGACACAACCACCAGGGAATCCAATTCCACCCCCAGGACAGAACCAGCCTTCCTGATGAGTTTATCAACCTCCTTGGCGTCAGCTGCTCTCACCCTGTTGCCCCAGCAGACTACAGCATAGAACAGAATGCTGGCCACCCCAGGGTCATTGAACGTCTGCAGCATAGTATTGCAGATGCTAAATGACTGGAGCCTCCTCAGGATGTACAGTCAGTTCTGTCCCTTCTTGCACAGAACCTCTGCATTTTTAGTCCAGTCCAGTTTATTGTCCAGGTGAGTTCCCAGGTATCTGTAGTCCCGAACGACTTCCACATCCACTCCCTTGACACAGATGGGAATGCAGGAGTTTTTACCTTCCTGAAGTCCACCACTAACTCCTTTGTCGAAGTAATGAACAAGTACTGTGAGAAAGGAGTGGGAATTGTTGGAGCTGGAAGGATGAGCTATGAAGATGAAGGGAGAAATTAAAGGAAATGAATGGTGGAAGGGAGGGGCAGATTAGTCTGGTGGTGCCAGTACATGAAAAGGTGTGGACCATAAGGAAAGGTGACTAATTGGATGCGAGGGACAGTTGTGTGGAGGACAAGCATGGGGGAACCCTATTTTTGCTCTGGCTGGGAGAAGAGTTGAGAGCAGAAGTGAGGGATACGGAAGAGGAAGTTACCTGCCTACTGTGTTGGAGAAACCACTGTTGAATTTTAAATAAGTTTTATGGCTGTTTTATTTTAATAATCCAGTTATAAAGTGTGTGAAGGAAGAAAGAGGAAATAAATGCAATACCTTTCATATCCTTGGTATATCCCAATGTCTGCTATTGCTGAAGTTAGTAAAGCACAGCAGCCAATTATGCACAACAAAGGACCTTAAAAATCAATTAACTACTAGTTAATTGGCTGCTGGTAATCTTGTTTGAAGAAGAAAGAAGTAGGGAACTGAAAAAATAGAAGCTTTAAGCATGTAAGTTTGAGTAGGACTTTATAAAATGGTACATAGCTGGAAGGACAATAGGATACCAACTTCATTAAAACCTGTGGTTGTGGATGAGGGTGCGTCTATGAAAACTTGCTGTACAGTCCCAAATCAAAAGCTGTGGATGAACCAGGAGGTACACCATCTGCTGAGAGCTAGATTTGTGACATTTAAGTTCTGGTGACCCAGGCCTGTACAAGAAAACCGGGTATTTCTAGCACAGGGCTATTTCAAGTTTGAAGAAACAATTCCAAGCGAGGTGGGAGGCGATGTTGAATGCACGTTAACTCTGGCAGGATTTTCAGGATATTACTTCCTACAAAGCAAAACCATTTAGCATGAATGGCAGCGATACTCCACTACCACATGAACTCAATGCTTTTGATGCCCGCATTGAAAGAGAGAACACAACTATAGCTGTGAATTTCCCACCTGCTTCGTAAAGACAACAATTATACCAGTGCTTAAAAAGATCAGTGTGAGCTGCTTTAATGCCTATCTAAGGTGATGAAATGCTTTGAGAGGCTGGTCATGTCTAGAATGAACTCCTGCCTCAGCAAGGACCTGGACCCACTGCAGTTTGCCTATCACCACAATAGGTCTATGGCAGATGCAATCTCAATGGCTCTTCACAGGACCTTAGATCACCTGGACAATACAAACGCCTATGTCAGGATGCTGTTCATAGACTATAGCTCAGTGTTAAGCACATCAGTCCTGATCGATAAGCTACAGACACTGGGCCTCTGTACCTCCCTCTGCAACTGTATCCTCGATTTCTTAACCAGAAGAATACAATCTGGGCAGATTGGTGATTATATCTCCTCCTCGCTGATGATCAACACTGGTGCACCTCAGGGGTGTGTGCTTAGCCCACTGCTCTACTCCCTCTATACCCATGACTGCGTGGCTAAGTATAGCTCAAATACCATCGATAAATTTGCTGATGATAAAGACGAACGTTGGTAGAATCTCAGATGGAGATGAGAGGGCATAGAGGAGCAAGATACACCAGCTCGAGTGGTTCTCAGTGTCAGTAAGATGAAAGAGCTGATTGTGAACTTCAGAAAAGGTAAGACGAGGGAACACAAACCAATCCCCACAGAGGGATCAGATGTGGAGAGAATGAGAAATTTCGGGTTCCTGAGTGTCAATTTCTCTGAGGACCTAACCTGGTCCTAACATATTGATGCAGTTATAATGAAGGCAAAACAGCAGCTATATTTCATTAGGAGTATGAAGAGATTTGGTTGGTCACCTAAAACTCTAGAAAACTTCTCGATGTACCTGGAGAGCATTCTGACAGGTTGCATCACTGTCTGGTTTGGGGGAGGTGGGCGAGCTACTGCACAGGGCCGAAAGAAGCTACAGAAGGTTGTAAAATTAGTCAGCTCCATCTTGGATACTAGCCTCCGTAGTATCCAAGACATCTTCAAGGAGCGGTGCCTCAGAAAGGTGACGTCCATTATTAAGGACCCCCATCACCCAGGACATGCCCTCTTCTCATCGTTACCATCAGGAACGAGTTACAGAAGCTTGAAGGCACATACTCAGTGACTCAAGAACAGCTTATTCCCTTCTGCCATACAATTCCTAACTGGACATTGAATCCTTGAATATTATCTCTCTTACTTCTTTATTACTTATTTCTTTTATTTATTTATTCTTTCTATGTATTGCATTGAACTGCTGCTGCTAAGTTAACAAATTTCACGACACATGCCGACGATGATAAACCTGATTCTGATTCCAATTCATTCTGAAATCACAATATATGGCCGAAAACAAATTAAACCATAATGGCGATGAACACCAACCTCCCTGAGCACGTTGGTTGTCTACCTTCAATACTAAGGGTGCAGATCCAGCAAAGTGTGGAAAGCTGTTGGTGGCACCATACCATTTAACTCTGATCTCCTGCATCTTACAGTCCCCAGCACAGGCATTGTAGTTGAGATTGTGATTCCAATATTAAAGAGATACACTATTCCTTAATTACTTTAATCATAGTTGAAGAATAGAAACGTGAAACTGTGAGAAGCATGTTGAGAATATTGCTGCGAATATTAGCCCTTTAAGGCTTGTTCAGAGGCTTCCTGGTAATCATTAAGCAGGCAAGGCAGCATGTGGTGAGCACAAGACTGATTTCCAGTTTGATGTGTAGTTGCTTGGCAGCAGGGTTCTCTGCAAGAAAGCATCAATATCCTGTGTACTTAAGTAATGATTACTAACCCAATAATGTCTCTGGGAAGTGAACAGGAGGAGAGGTTCTGAAGCAGAACCACGTCAATGTAATGTGATTTCTTCACTTTCGAACGAATGAACCCAAGCTCCAACTCCTCTCTTTCCTTTCCTTTACCAATCGTGGGCTCTTCTCTCCTAGTTCATCATCCTCCTGCCACTCTGGAATGTCATCTTTCATTTCTCCCCTTTCAAAAACCATGACCCACCAAACACCAACTCAAACCTTCATTATTCTGCTCCAGCTTGACAACTGCGTACGTCCACAGCCCCCTTTTTTCAGACACTCTTTGCATTCTCATGAGGGCAATTTTGGCCCTCAAAAGTAGTAGGGAGAACATTTTATTGTGCCATGGACTGTTCTTCATCAAGTTATGGTATTGTTACACTGTTGTAACTATACGTTATAATGATGCGGTTTTGTCAGTTTTTCAGTCTTGGTCTGTCCTGTGTTTCTGTGATATCACACCAGAGTATCATTTCTTAATGCATGCATTACTAAATAACAATAAAAGAGGACTACGTGTCCTCATAATCTAAATCTAATCTAAAAAAAAATTTGAAACTGTTTGTTGTCTGATAGATGGATGGAAAGCCATTTGTTTATTCACTTTTATTTTATTTATTTAGATTTGTTACTTATGGGCCTTATTCATTCACATCAATCTGATTATATTTTCTTGTGTACGCGGAAGGTGGCTCTTTGGCCCATCCAGTCCATGCTAGCTCAGACTGAATGCATTTCCCCACTTATTGCCTCTCACATGACCACTAACAGAGTCAGGCCTCTCCCTCCGCACACCAGTTTTACCGTCAGCCACAGAAACAAGGGATAGATGGTTTGATGGTCTGGGCCATTTTACCTAACAGCTAACGTGCCTTTGGGTTGTGGGAACAAGCCAGAACATTTGAGGGAAGCCTACATGGTCACAAGGAAAAAGTACACACAGACAGCACCCAAAGGTCAGAATTGAACCTGTACTGGAAGATCTACTCTTGACGAGCTTCTGGTAAATGGAGTGAAAGTTCAGGTTGCTACTTCGCTCTCATCCTAGCTTCACTGACCATGTGGGTAACTTGTAGGAAAGTTTACTCACCCTTCAGCACTATATTGTTCTATATTGCAGCACTTTCCACCAATGCTTCACAATGCTCCATCAGCCATGCTCAACTGAGTCAGCGGGAAGTGTGCAGGAAATTTGTACTTACAGCCCCCACTGCCATGACCAGATAACCAGCCAGTATAAACTTTCACAGTGTTAGGCTTCGCAGTCATCTTGAAGGGTCTCCAACCTGAACCATTAGCCCTGTTTTACTCTCCAGACATGTGGCCTGACCTGTGGCATATTTCCAATATCTTTCATTTTGATTTAGGATTTCCAATATGTGCAATTTTTGTGTGTGTATGATTTTCTTAATCTCCTACTGTAGGTGTCAACATAACCTTCATATATGGCATCAAATTTCCATCTTGTTAACATTTATCTAACATCTCAGAGCTTCCACCCAGTGCCAGCTGTTTAACATGCACCCACTCATTCCTTTCTCTCTCATAGCTGATGATGGCATTCAGCTTGGCACAACAACAGCAGGTTGCCTGGGATAAGTGCCTCAGCATTACCTTTGTACACTGAACAAGGGAGAATCCAGTCTTTGGAACTGCTTCTGCAAAGTTCAAAGTAAATTTATTATCAAAGTACATGTAAGTCACCTTATACAACCCTGAGATTCATTTTCTTGTGGGCATACTCAATGACTCCGATAACAATAACAGAATCATTGAAAGACCGTAACAACAGGGCAGACAGCCTGTATGCAAAAGACGACAAACTCTGCGAATACAAAAAGAAAGGGAAAAAAAGAAATAATAATAATGATAAATAAATAAACAATAAATATAGTGAACATGAGATAAAGAGTAATTGAAAGTAAGTCCACGGGTTGTGGGAACAGTTTAGTGACAGGGCAAGTGAAGTTGAGTGAAGTTATCTCCTGTGGTTCAGGAGCCTGATGGTTGAGGGTAGTAACTCTTCCTGAACTTGGTGGTGTGAGTCCTGAGGCTCCTGTACCTTCTTCCTGATGATGGTAGTGATAAGAGAGCACAGCCTGGATGGTGGGGATCCTTGATAATAGATGCTGCTTTCCTATGACACTCCATGTAGGTGTGCTCAGTGGTGGTGAATACTTTTCCCGTGATGGACTAGGCCATATCCACCACTTTTCGTAGCATTTTCCATCCAAGGCCATTGGTGTTTCCATACCAGGCCGTGATGCAGCCAGTCAATATGCTCTCCACACACATCTATAGACATTTTAGATATCATGCCAAATCTTTGCAAACTAATAACTATGTAGTGTTACTGCCGTACTTTCTTCAACATTGCACTTACGTGCTGGGCCCAGGACATGTCCTCTGCAATGATAACACCGAAGAATGTAAAGTTGCTGCCTCTCTCTACCTCTGATTCCAGATGAGGACTGGTTCATGGACCTCCGGTTTCGTCCTCCTTAAGTCAATAATCAGCTCCTTGGTTTTGCTGACACTGAGTAACCGACTGTTGTTTGTAGCACAACTCAGCCAGAATTTCAATCTCCTTCCTATATATGCTGATTCATAACCACCTTTGACTCGGCCTATGACAGTGGTGCTGTCAGCAAACTTAAATACGGCATTGGACCTGTGCTTAACCATACCATCGTAAGTGTAGAGTGGGGAGTGTAATGGGCAAAGCACACAGCCTTCAGATGTACCTGTACTGATGGTGACTGTGGAGGAGGTTTTATTGCTAATCTGAACTCACTGGGGTCAGCAAGTGAGGAAATCAAGTATCCAATTACACAAGGAGGTGCTGAGGCCAAGGTCTTGAAGCTTATAGATTGGTTTCGAGGGGATGATATAATTGAATTGCTGAGCTGTAGTTGATAAAAGTATCCTAATGTATGCACCTTTGCTGTCCAGATGCCCCAGGGCCGAGCGAAGAGGCAATAAACTAGCATCTGCTGTTGACTTTTTGAGCCAGTAGGCAAATTGGAGTGAATCCAAGTTGCTTCTCAAGTGGAAGTTGATAAGTTTCATCACCAGCCTCTCAAAACACTTCATCACAGTGGATATAAGTGCTACTGGACAGTAGTCATTGAGGTGGGTTACCATGTTCTTCTTAGGCACTGATATAATTGAAGCCTAGTTGAAGCAGGTGGGCATGTTAGACTGTCAAAGTGAGAGGATAAAGATCTCAGTGAACTCTCCCGCCAGTTGATCAGCACCGGTCAACTGATCAACAGGACAGCACTGTTCAACAAACCATCTGCAGAAAAACTACAGATGAGGATGAATTACCACTTTAAAATTCCATTTCCCTCTCATCCCACAATCTCATGATTGGCAAGATGGCCACATAGACATGACCCTCTTATTTATCTCTCTTCCTATTCTCATTCTATCATTGTTCCAATGGAGGATCTAAGACTTGAAGCATTAACTCTGTTTCTCTTCCCACAGAAGCGGTCTGACCTGCTCACAGTAGCCACCAAAAGTCAAAGTACATTTATTATCAAGGAATGTATACTATATACAACCTTGAGATAAAAAAAGAAACCCAATGGAACCCATTAAAAATGACCCAAAGAAACACCCAATGTGCAGAGAAAATACAAATCTTGCAAAGAATAAAAGTAGAACTGAAGTTCATGAAAGTGAGTCCACAGACACAAAACCAGCAGCTTGTTAGTTGTAGGCCACTGCCTCAGTTTAGTGCAGAAACAAGTAAACCTCACAAACAGTGATATCAACTGGCCCATCCCTCGCCTCCAGCCCCAACATTCTGACCTTTACAGTTTGGCCCAGTGCTTAAATCATCCCCCATCAGGAAGGTCTCAAAGGTCTACGCTTCTTTTTGGATTCCAGACCTAATCAGTTCCCCTCTACCACCACTCTGCTCCGTCTAGCGGAATTAGTCCTTACTCTCAATAATTTCTCCTTTGGCTCCTCCCACTTCCTCCAAACTAAAGGTGTAGCTATGGGCACCCATATGGGTCCTAGCTATGCCTGCCTTTTTGTTGGCTTTGTGGAACAATCTATGTTCCGTGCCTATTCTGCTATCTGTCCCCCACTTTTCCTTCGCTACATCGACGACTGCTTTGGCGCTGCTTCCTGCACGCATGCAGAGCTTGTTGACTTTATTAACTTTGCCTCCAGCTTTCACCCTGCCCTCAAGTTTACCTGGTCCATTTCCGACACCTCCCTCCCCTTTCTAGATCTTTCTGTCTCTGTCTCTGGAGACATCTTATCCACTGATGTCTACGATAAGCCTACTGACTCTCACAGCTATCTGGACTATTCCTCTTCTCACCCTGTCTCTTGCAAAAACGCCGTCCCCTTCTCGCAATTCCTCCGCCTCCGCCGCATCTGCTCTCAGGATGAGGCATTTCATTCTAGGACGAGGGAGGTGTCTTCCTTTTTTAAAGAAAGGGTCTTCCCTTCCTCCACTATCAACTCTGCTCTTAAACGCATCTCCCCCATTTCACGTACATCTGCTCTCACTCCATCCTCCTGCCACCCCACTAGGAATAGGGTTCCCCTGGTCTTCACCTACCACCCCACCAGCCTCCGGGTCCAACATATTATTCTCCGTAACTTCCGCCACCTCCAACGGGATCCCACCACTAAGCACATCTTTCCCTCCCCCCCTCTCTCTGCATTCTGCAGGGATCGCTCCCTACGCGACTCCCTTGACCATTCGTCCCCCCCATCCCTCCCCACTGATCTCCCTCCTGGCACTTATTTGTGTAAGCGGAACAAGTGCTACACATGCCCTTACACTTCCTCGCTTACCACCATTCAGGGCCACAAACAGTCCTTCCAGGTGAGGCAACACTTCACCTGTGAGTCGGCTGGGGTGATATACTGCGTCCGGTGCTCCCAATGTGGCCTTTTATATATTGGCGAGACCCGACGCAGACTGGGAGACCGCTTTGCTGAACACCTATGCTCTGTCCGCCAGAGAAAGCAGGATCTCCCAGTGGCCACACATTTTAATTCCTCATCCCATTCCCATTCTGACATGTCTATCCACGGCCTCCTCTACTGTAAAGATGAAGCCACACTCAGGTTGGAGGAACAACACCTTATATTCCGTCTGGGTAGCCTCCAACCTGATGGCATGAACATTGACTTCTCTAACTTCTGCTAATGCCCCACCTCTCCCTCGTACCCCATCTGTTACTTATTTTTATACACACATTTTTTCTCTCACTCTTCTTTTTCTCCCTCTGTCCCTCTGAATATACCTCTTGCCCATCCTCTGGACCCCCCCCCTCCCTTGACTTTCTTCCCGGACCTCCTGTCCCATGATCCTCTCATATCCCTTTTGCCAATCACCTGTCCAGCTCTTGGCTCCATCCCTCCCCCTCCTGTCTTCTCCTATCATTTTGGATCTCCCCCTCCCCCTCCAACTTTCAAATCCCTTACTCACTCTTCCTTCAGTTAGTCCTGACGAAGGGTCTCGGCCTGAAACGTCGACTGTACCTCTTCCTAGAGATGCTGCCTGGCCTGCTGCGTTCACCAGCAACTTTGATGTGTGTTGCTTAAATCATCCAAACCTTGAGTCATTCCTGGCTCTTATACCCGGGCTCTGCTGCTTCGATACACCCTCGGGCCTGGCCATGCCACCTCAGTCGGCTTGTACACAACCTTTCAAATTTGGCGCAGTGCTTCAATTGATCAGACCGTGGGTCTGTCCTCACTCTTGGGCCGGGCTCATTCTTGACTCTGCGTCACCTCAGTTCTACTACACTGAATCACCTCCAAGTCTGCTCCGGCAATGGCCAAACCCCGATGCCTCAATTCAGCTGGCACGTGTCACACCACAACCATCCTGCACCTTTGAGACTTCAGTTCACACTGCAAAAATGCCTGTTCACACAGGCGGATCAGAAGCTCTCAACTCTGAAAGGGAAGTTACAGGTTATTGATTGCAGTGATCGTATACCTGAAAAAGCGTGACCAATAAAGTATATAGTTTTTTTTCTGTTGTATTTTCCACCAGCAAGTACTGAACTTCACCAGTGCCATCTTAAACTGGTTCCTTACCTTACAACCATCAGTCTCCTGAACCAGCCTCAACTTTAAACTAATTCCACAACTTACTTTCTAGGACCCTACAACTCAGCGCCATCTGAAACACCATTTCCTGTTTTTATCTTTATACTTGTTTGCTTTTAAATAGCTAAGAAATGCCTCATGCTAAACAAGAGTGACTGTGGAATGGGTGGGCTGTGGGAACCACTAGAAATTCAGGTGTTGGACACAATGATTATTGATGAGGCCCATCAATTTTTCATTGCATGAATACTTAAGCCACCCACTGCCAATTTCATGTGAATTGCTACGGCACTATCCAAATTAATGATTCCCATGATGGGCAGCAGAGATGGAGTTATTTGTTAGTACCTCATCCTGAAAGCATTTTGCCAATCAAAGTGCTGAGAGCAGTCGTGGTAATGAGCTCAGTTTCCCACACTCTGCCAACTTGAAGCAATTTTTACCCAGCTCACAAGAATGATCACAGGTGGCATGGACATGTAGAGGCTTTTGTGCAGATGCATCCCTTTAATTATTGATGCCTAAGTGCTTGAAGCTCTAAAATCTGATATTATCTGCGGTTCCCATTTCTACTTCTTTTCTATCTTTGCTTTGCTGGCTAGAATGTATCATGTAATGTCTCATTAATGCAGACTATTGGTTATATACTTGCAAAAAGCTCCATTCTGACCTTTAATTAACTCCAGGATCTGCATCTCCGAACACTTGCAATGTCAGTAATTTCAAGAATATTAACATAACACTTTGTATCCATACAGAAGCATACACTGTAGCACAGTAATTAGATTGATAAGCATTTGTTTTAATTCACAAGTTACAATTAAGAGAGATGTAATCCATTTAGAAGACACTTCTGGGTGAAAATTCACCAACTGGCTAATTGTCCCACGCATCTCTTCACTAAATTAACATTAGCATGTAGAATGCTTCCCATGCACGTCACATTTCTTCCCTTACTGGACACAAATTGTTCAGCCTCTGACCTTCGTGAGCAGTTGCAATACAACTCATAGTTCACCACACTACCCTGCTGGGCATATGCTTTTCAAAAGGGATAATCTTCAGACACAGGAAGATCTGACAGAGTTGCTGCAGAACTGACAATATGCTGCTCAATCACCTTCAAATGACCATAAACTAACAGTGAGAGATTTTTAAAAATTCAGTTGTAGAGATAGAATCTCTGCAGTGACTATGTTGACAATTCTTCATAACTGGCCGTGTCACGACCTGATTAGCTATGCAGAACAGTAGATCTTCAGCCACGAAGGGAAGACAACCTTCTGCAAGGAGACTACTCCCACAGAATTTACAGAGACATCACACCCTGCCTTGACCTCACTGATAGACTGGAAGGTTCAAGAGACATCTGCAAGTTTGCAGGAAAGTTTTTCTCATGTCTGGACTGCCTGCTGTGCGGAGATCAAACTAAGCCTCCTTGGATGAGAATGTTTTCAAAGACCCAGGAATGATCACTGCCATATCTCACAATCTGTTGCCCATTGCCACATCAGAGTAGCTGCCTAGGCTTTGCATGTGCAAATAAATGGTTTCATCTACTTAGATTTCAGTGAGACATTTCAAGCACTTTGATTTGCTAACACTTCTGGTTTTCCTAAAGCGCAGATAACCATTGATTGTGTTCATCTGCTTATAAGGTCTCCTATTGATTGCCTGAACATCTGTACAAAGACAGGGCTTCTATCTCTCAATATTTAGATAACTGCCAATTCTAGCAGAAAAACTTCCACACATTAATCCATCCCACCACCACTGCATACACATCACCTAGCATAACTCTATGTACATACACTTGGCCTATGTACACTTAGTGGCCACTTTATTAAGTACCTCCCGTGCCTAATAATGTGGCTACTGAGTGTATGTTTGTGGTCTTCTGCATTTGCAAACCATCCTCTTTGAGGTCTGATGTGTTGTGCATTCAGAGATAGTCTTCTGCATACCACTTTTGTAATGGGTGATTATTTGAGTTGCTGTCACCTTCCTGCCAGCTTGAACTAGTCTGGCCATTCTCCTCTGACCTCTCTCATTTGTGTCCATTGAACTGCCGCTCACTGGATGATTTTTGTTTTTTTTTGCACCATTCTCTGTAAACTCTAGAGGCAGTTGTGCTTGAAAATCCCAGATCAGCAGTTTCTGAGATTCTCAAATCAACCCATCTGGCACCAACAATCATTCTGCAGTAAAGTCACTTAGATCACATTCACTACCCATTCTGACATTTGGTGTGAACAACAACTGAACCTCTTGACCATGTCTGCATGCTTTTATGCATTGAGTTGCTGTCACATGATTGGCTTATTGCATAAATGAGCAGTAGTACAGGTGTGCCTAACAGAGTGGTCACTGAGTGTAAATAATGGCTACTTGTATGTTATGCTCTATAGGATGCTGCTTCCGATCTACAGTAACAATCATTTTGTTCCCCTTTACACTCGTGCACTAAAGAAAGACAATTAAACAGTCAGGAATCTTGAAATACGGTAGTATAACCTCTCAGTTACCCAACCATTTATATTCTCCAACAGTATGGAATTTGGGTTTGACTATGATGAGGGACAATGACCAGTCCAGTTTAGCTTGTTCAAACCTACTTTGAAACAAGCTGCCTTTGCTCTAAAGTCAGGATACATCCTGTACACTGCTTTAACCACCATGGTCAAGTTGCAGGCAGACTTTCAGTGTGTCGCATTTAACCAACTGATACTCACTTATGCTAGGCATTCTGCTATTATCACTTTAGGCTTTCAAAATGGTGCAATATATGCTGATTAGATTTTATGTGACAGCACCAAAATGTATTTATAAAGCGGTGACCCTGTTTCTTTATAGTTAGAACCCTGACATAGTTTCATGGTAGAAAGCATTCGCCACAGTTAAAATGTGAAATTCATTTATCATCCTGTTCACAGGGGACACCTGTTCTCCTGAGTGTTCCTTTCCCCTTTCCGAGGGGCTTTCTGTGACATTGAAGTAGCACACTGCATCTCCTTAACATAACACAAGGATATTCCTACACTATTCTTCATTTGAATATATATTTGAAATCACTGAGACTGAAGCATCGAGATGACATATGATGGAGTACTGTCAAAAGCTGTCCGTCACCTGAGAAGTCTGAAGTTATTGCTAGGCTGCAGACTCAGATTAGATTTTCTCTACTTGACAGTGATAGATTCTAATAAGGAATAAGGTTCGCTAGGCTTCTGAGCTCCACTGTTTCAATCATCAGCTACATCCTCAATAATCTGTTGTTTCTGCTAAGTCACAAAGACAGTTGATGCAACAAATTAAGGGACTTAATCATGTGATTGCAAACCCCACTTCACAGTGCCACCAAATTACAATTATTAAACAAAACTGAGCTCAGCACACATGCTGTAAGCAATCTGCGATTATGAAGGGTTTTCAATCAGTTGCATCTTCAGTAGAAACTCCGAGCTAAGGAAGCAGAGCTTCTGTAGTGGCATCATTTTCTCTGATAGTCCATAATACTGGTGCATGCTCGAGAACAGCTTGCCTGCCAACCTTCTGTGTTATCACAGGAGGAGTGAAATAGTGTGACCCAAATAAGAAGAGAAATTAATGTAATAAATTGTAAATTTGGCTGATGCTATATCAAGCCTCGAAATGCAAGAAAACATCGTGCGCTATGCCAATATGTGAATCAAGCTTCAAGGTTGTTAAGCAAATGAAATATTATTTGTGTTATAAGATGCAGCATATGTAAGACACCTTGTAGCAGACACAAATTCCTTCATTAGGATGCTCCTGAAGTATAATGCATGCTGAAAGTATCTGTCAACCAGCAATGAGGTTAAAGATTTTTGCTACTTGTTGTACCATACTCTCTGTGGGACAGTCATGGGACACCAGCAGAATTAGTAAGTGGAATGACCCACCTCTTTCAGCACTGGTTTTACAGCAGCCCTGATGACAGCTGAGTAATTATTCTTAACAATCCACTAATCATCCTGGAACAGTTTCCTGCTGAGCTGCAGATTTTAGCCTCTGGAGAACTGCAATCACAGGCTGTCCATTGCACTGTGGCAGTCCATTATAGCCTCTTGTAGCATTCAGGGCCAGGCTAATTAGTAACGACTTACAAAATTATCAGCTAGAAACTAATCACTCACAATATGCTCCTCAAATTACTCTTGAAGACTACATAGGGCTCCAAGGAATTAAATTCTGCACGAATAAATTGGAGGATGAGTGTTGAAAATTGGAGGATGGTTGGCTTATTGCTTTGTAGTATTCTAATAGATTATAAACTGCCCCCTTTAAGAATTGTTTTGTCACTACCAACACTCTTTCTCGGATACATCCCAGATTATGGTACACAATAGGCAGTTACTTTTTGTTTGCAAGCAATTGTATTTGATGTCTTCAAAAGTGTGTGAAATCCAAATCTGGATTAAATAAAATTTTTTATATGGTAGAACATTATTTCAGAGTGCCATTAAATCCTATCCCTGACTTTTGTTATCTTTTTCAAAAGCATTCATCTGCAATGAACAATTTCTAGGGCTTTAGACGTTACAGGATATTATCTGCTGGCTGTAGATGCAATGGATGCCTACAAAATTTAATACAATACACTTTTTTGGCATATTGGCATTTCAATATTGTTTGATATATTGACATCAATGGTTCTGCGGTAGGGTGAACAGCTTCAAGTTCCTCGAGGATCTCACGTGGTCTGTACATAATTGCTGTGTGGGGGGAAAAAGCACAATGCATCTTTCACCTCAGACGGCTGAAGAAGTTTGGAAAAATCCTAAGGACCTTCTAACAGGGGCACAATTGAGAGCATCCTGACTGGCTGCATCACTGCCTGGTATGGGAACTGTAATTCCCTCAATCGCAGGACTCTGCAGAGAGTGGTGTGGACAGCCCAGCGCATCTGTAGATGTGAACTTCCCACTATTCAGGATATTTACAGAGACAGGTGGGTTAAAAGAGCCCAATGGATCACTGGGGACCCAAGTAACCTCAAACACAAACTGTTCCAGCTGTTACCATCTGGGAAATAGTACCACAGCATAAAAGCCAGGACCAACAGGCTCTGGGACAGCTTCTTCCACCAGACCATCAGACTGAATAATTCACACTATAAATTACTATAAATTGCACATTGCATATTTAGACAGAGATGTATCTTAAAGATTTTTACTCCTCATGTACGTGAAGGATGTAAGAAATGAAGTCAATTCAATTCAAGAAGTACAGAGTTCAATGCATTGTCTGCTACAGAGTCCTCTGAGTGTATGGGTCCTCTCTGGATAAAGTTGATTTTGCCATAAATCAGAAAATACACAAAAATCACTTAATATAGTAACTGCACCCCACTACATTGTAATAAACGGCATAAAAAACACATAATACTGAAGAACAGCTCACACAGTCGAGAGAGATAAGAAATCGGTTCCATCATGCATTGGAACTGGCGTATCAGAATTTTAAATTAAATTATACTATAGGAGCTCATTTGTGTGAATGGGTATCCATAAGTTGGGCACTTATAACTTGGGGATGGTCTGTACTCTTGTATTTTAGTCAAGTAAAGAGCCTGGATTCAAACTATACGTAAGAAATAAGACATACAGTAGCTGCAGGTTTACTGTTCCATCCTACAAAAATAAACTGAAATGTAAAGCATCCCATTTGTGTTAGGAGGGAGCGTTAATAAGTCAGAGTCCAGCAATGAAGCCAAAACTTCTGCCCGTGTGCACAACCATGAATTTAAAATTGAACTTTTCTGTTATATTCGCAAACTGCAAAGCTGTAGGTATATAAAAACGCAAACACGAGGAATTCTGCAGATGCTGGAAATTCAAGCAACACTCATCAAAGTTGCTGGTGAATGCAGCAGGCCAGGCAGCATCTCTAGGAAGAGGTACAGTTGACGTTTCGGACCCAGACTACTGGCTCTTCTTTCAGTTAGTCCTGACGAAGGGTCTCAGCCCGAAATGTTGACTGTACTTCTTCCTAGAGATGCTGCCTGGCCTGCTGCGTTCACCAGCAACTTTGATGTGTGAAGCTGTAGGGTATGATTTTTTTTCCATCACAAATTATGAAGAATATTTTTCTTTGACTGTAAAAAGCTCGTGCAATTACCAGTTAATCATAGGAGCTATTCTCATGGACAAAAGTAATAGTAATGTTTATGAAGTTGATGAATTGGGATCTTCAACTTGTTGAGAGTCAGTTTGTGGCTGTGCAGTCACTTGAGTTGAGTGTACTGTTCTCCAAAAGGGTTGTCTATTGGTGGCTTCTCTATTGGTGGGATCGTTCATTGTCTGAGGGGGAACGTCCCCCTTAACCTTACTGCAATGGGTGACCCTACCAGGAGCTAAGCACCAGATGACTAAACTTCAGACGCCATCACACTCGTGATCTCAAGAACTCATACACCTCTCCGAAACTAGCCTGAAGGTCAATATTTATATTGTTACATATTCATGAACATTTAGGGTAATACACTTTTTTTAGGAGATGAGGTTTTTTAATATGGTGAAAAACTGCACTAAATCCCAGGGAAACCTGCGACAAAATTTCTCTGCTTTTGAAGGTTCCAGATCTTGCTGGTCAATGTTTGTGTCTCCATATGGAACTATTAGCTCTCAATCAATTGTAAGGAAAAGAGTCTGTGACTGTGGAATGAAATATGGGAGCACACCCATTGCTCCACAGCAGTTGACTAAATATACACAATTCTAATATACTCCATAATTTATACTTCATTATTTCTCTTGTCCTCAAGTCTGAAAACATTATTGACTTCATAAGTCAAAACAGCATGCAGTAGTACTGCTCATTCATCAACCATTCCCACAATCTCCTCTATTCATAAGAAATGGTATGGTAAACCATTGTATAATGAAGGTTCTGATGACAGTGAGTAAAAGGATTAACATATAAGGAGTGTTTGACGGCTCGGGGGCTTGTACTGACTAGAGTTTAGAGGAATGAGGGGGCATCTCATTGAAACCTATCGAACATTGACAGGTCTAGAAAGAGTGAATGTAGAGAGGCTGTTTTCAGTAGTGGCATAGTCACAGAACAGAAGGACATTCTTTTAGAACAGAGATGAAGAGATATTTCTTTAGCCAGAGAGTAGACGATCTGTGGAATCCATTGCCACAGACGCCTCTGGAGGTCTAGTCATAAGTATATTTAAGGTTGAGGTTGAAAGTCCTAAGTGAGATCGCAGAACTCATTAAACATTTCTTTCAATTGTTTTCATTTCTGTGGCCTTATTCAGATTTTTGCATTTTAAAATATTGAACTATGTTGTCTGATTGGACTCAAGGAATTAAATCACTCTTGATATATGTTGCCTTCTTTGAACAAGGGAGAATAAATAGTCTGAATTGTGAATGAATTACTATTGTCAGTATAAATGTGGCAATCTTTTTAAAAGGATGTCAAAGTTGCAGGGAAATAAGTCAAGCAGAAAGAGGTTGAGGGGGAAAATAAATCAGATATCATTGAATGATGGGGTAGAGTCGTTAAGCTGATCACCCAATTCTGCTTCAATTTCTTATGGTCTTAAGGATAGATGGTCCTATCCATCTTTGCCTTAAACACACCTCATGATTTGGCCTTTACTGCCCTCTGTAACAATGAATTTCACTAATTTGCCCCCTTCAGGCTGAAGAACTTCCTTCTCATCTAAGTTGTAAAGGGATGTCCCTTTAATCTGAGGCTGTGCCCTCAGATCCCAGTTAGTCCCATTCCCCGTGTTTACACCATAGACTGCATCTTCATTTCAGGCTGTGCATTCCAAATGAGAATAACATCAGCATACCAATTTTTTTTCCTCACTGTCTCGAATACCGTACCAAGGATCGGCTATAATTGCACCAGCCACCATATACCACTGCCCTGTCTTTCTTTATGGTGTAGAAAAAAGCCATTTTAGTCCATTGAGTCTATGCCAGATCTCAGAGGGAATGCATTCCACAGCAATTTCCATTGTAACAGATTTTCCCCGCAATCCCGTCAATTCCCCTCAGCTTCTACCACTCAACTGCACACCACCAATTAACCTACTTTGGGACACGGGAAGAAATTGGAGCACCCTGGGAATGCCATGCGGCCAGTATTGTATCCGGTTAGGATTGTATCTGGGTCTATAGAGCTGCAAGCAGCATCGACTAACTGCGCCACTGTGCATGAATAAATAACCAGTGCTGCAGAAAGATTTAGCTTCATTTTAACTGTCTGAGGTCGGTCGTTTTATCTTCTTTCTGCTCAGCCACGATGCAACATAGAGACTGCTACTCTCAAGTAATGAAAACAAATTGCTGGAGGAACCCAACAGTAAAGGCAGCATCTGAACAGGCAGAGCGATAGTCGACATTTGGCGCCAACATCCTGAATTAGGACTGTTACTGTCATCGCCTTGATTGCAGAAGCTGGAAGCCAACAATGTGTTTTTATTCAACAGGATGTCCAATTAACCTATCAGGCTCCCAGAAGTTGAAATGGGCATAGGTAAGGCCAGTCTGTTTCCCAGGTTATGAGAATCTAAAATCAGAAGGCCTAGGTATAAGGTGAGAGGAAAAAGATTTAAAAGAAACCTGAGGGCAATTTTATCATACAGAAGCTAGTGGCTACATGGAAAGGGATACCAGAGGAAGTAGTTTCAAACACATTTAGACACGTATGTGGATAGGAAATGTTTAGAGGGATATGGGCCAAAAATAAGGAAATGAAATTGGCTCAAGTAAAGGACTTGGTTAGCTAGGACAAGTTGAAGAGCTTATTTCCATGTTGTATAACTCCGTGTCTCTAATTGGAATTGGCAAAGAGATATATTATGTAATGCAGAGTGCTGGAGAAGAGGAAAGAGCATGCGTTACAAACTGGTTTATACGTGACCAAAATATAGCTGCTGCTATTTGCAGCTGCTCTGAATAAGAGTGCTCTCGTTTCTAGTCTTGGTCAGAAAAGAGCTGATATGAAATAAATAAATCTTGGGCGGCTTGACAGGTTTAAAATGATTCAGGAAAATCACACAAGGGGTGACTTTCTAATACAGAGGGAAGACTTGCCCAGGGAGGTATGTACGTTTGAAAGAACCAGTTTATAAACTTATTACACAACAAAATGGAAAGTAATGTCCTGCAGGCTTTTTTTTATTGTGAACAGGAAGAAAATATTGGCAGAATGGATCACCTGTCCATTGTTGAATCTGGGTAATTCCAACATCAAATTCACCAGGATCCATAACTGGTGTGTGTTCCTGTCGTGAACCGAGTGCTCAGGTACTGAAGATGAAGAGTTAAAGCAGACTGGGGTATAATCGACAGCCAATATACCAGAAATTCCCTGCAGATTAAAAATTACTCTGTGAATACTGTATGTCAATTATAATTTTCTGAAATACAGAACTGCTATTTCAAAAGTAATAAATGTAAGAATGAACATTTACTATAATCAAATACCTTTAAAAAATTGTTCAAAGTTCAATCGCAAAGTAAATTCATAATAGAATAATAACTATAATAGAATCAATGAAAGTTCACATCAACGGGTGCTCAACTAGTGTGCAAATACAAAAATTAATAATAATAATAAATATAATATATAAAATAAAATATAAATAAATTAAAATAAATAAATAAATAATAATAATAAATAAACAAACAATAAATACTGAAAGTGAGTCCTTAAATGTGTGTCCGTAGACCATGGGAACATCTCAATGATGGAGCAAATTAAGTTGAGTGAACTTATCTCCTTTGGTTCAAGAGCCTGATGGTTGAGGGGTAATAACTGTTCCTGAACCTGGTGGTGTGAGTCCAGAAGCTTCTGTGCTTTCTTCTTGACAGCAGCAGCAAGAAGAGAGCAGGTCCTGGGAGGTGGAGATCTCTGAAGATGGAAGGTTCAAGGTTCAAGGTTCATTTTATTGTCAAAGTATGCAGTTACAATACACCTCTGATATTTGTAATCTCTAGATAGCCATGAAATACCCATGAAAAAGTAAAAGAAACAAAACCTGCAGACCCCAGAATCCCTGTCACCTCCCCGCAGAAAAAGAACAGTGACAGCAACAATCCCCGACCCCCTCCTCCGCAGAAAGAAACAGCAACAATACAATCCCCAAACCCATTCCACAGAAAAAGAACAGCAACATCAACAATCCCTGACACCCATCCCTGCAGAAAAAAAGAGCAGCAAGACAATTCCCGACACCCTCCCTGCAAAAAACAGCAACAATACAGTTCCCGACCCCCTTCACCTGCAGTAAAAATAGCAACAATAACAATTCCTGACCCCCCTCCCTGCAGAAAACGAACATCCACAACAACAATACCTGGCCTCCTCCTCCACAGAAAAACAGCAACAATATAATCGCCAACCCCTTCACTCCCAGATAAAAATAGGTACCAACCCCCCACTCACAAAGAACAGCAACAGCAAAAAAAACCCCTACCCCCACATAAAAAGAACTTACAGATCACCCACCCGCCAACCAGTCACAAGGCAGAAAATGGCGAAAAACTGAAGGAGACCAATGAAAAGTACAGTCCAGTCACATAAATCTCAGAACATTGAACAGTCCTTCCGTGACTCAGAACTCACTCATGGTCAGAATGGCGGCCTCTGCTGGGAGCAATCACTGACCCTCTGGCTCCATCGGGAGTGGCCGCTGACCCTCTGGCCCCATCGGGAGCGGTTGCTGACCCTCTGGCCCCATCGGGAGTGGCCGCTGACCCTCTAGCCCCATAGGGAGTGGTCATTGACCCTCTGGCCCCATTGGGAGCAATTGCTGACCCTTTGGCCCCATTGGGAGCGATCACTGACCCTCTGGCCTTTTGGGAGTAATTGCTGATCATCTGACCCCATTGGGAGCAATCAGTGACCCTCTGACCCCATTGGGAGTAATCACTGACCCTCTGGCCCCGTTGGGAGCAATCACTGACCCTCTGGCCTTTTGGGAGTAATCGCTGACCCTCTGGCCCTATTGGGTGTACTCACTGGGTCCGAATGCCATTGTCCTGACGGTCCCTGTTGGGAACACTTGCTGACTGGGACCGAACGCTGTTGTCCTGGCGGCCCCTGTCAGGAACGCTCACTGACCGGGACCGAACGCCTTCACCTCAATGCTTCGATCTTCCTCACCGCTTTGAGATGGAGTTGTTCACGACCCTGCGTCCTGTCTTTTCCCATGAGCCAGTTTGTGTTTTCGAACCTTTCCAGGTTCTCGTCTCTGATCTCCATGAAGCAGCTCTCTGGACATATCACAATGCTGGATCCTTTGTCTGAGATCCAAACTGTACATCACAGCACCAACAGTTACCTTAACACAAACAATACAAAAAGAACAAGCAGAAGGCGTAGAAAAAGTGAAATAATTTAAAAGGTTTGCTATCTAAAAGATGTCACCCAAGGAATCGCTGTTCACTGGCACCATCTTACTGGAAGATGGATGCTGCTTTCCTGCAACAACGCTCTGTGTCGATGTGTTCAGTGGTGAGGTGGGCTTTATGGGTGATGGACTGGCTGTATACACTACTTTTTGTAGAATTTTCCGTTAAAGGGCATTGGTGTTTCTATACCAGGCTGTAATGCAGCCAGTCAATATACTCTCCACTACCCATGTATAGAAGTTTGTCAAAGTTTTAGATATCATGATGAATTTTCACAAACTCCTAAGGAAGTCGAGGCGCTGCTGTGCTTTCATTGTAATTGCACTTATGTGTTGGGCCCAGGACAGATCCTCCGAAATAACACTGAAGAATTTAAAGTTTCCGACTGTCTCATGGACCTCTGGTTTCCTCCTCCTGAAGTTAATAATCAGCTCTTTGGTCTTGCCGACATTGAGTGAGAGGTTGTTGTTATGGCCAGATTTTCAGTTTCCCTCCTATGTGCTGAGTCGTCACCACCATTGATTCAGTCTATGACAGTGGTGTTGTGGGCAAACCTGATTATGGCATTGGAGCAGTGCTTAGCCACACAGTCGTAAATGTGAAGCTAGTAGAGCAGGGGTCAAAGGACACAGCTTTGTGGTGCACATGTGTTGTTGATAGAGATCATGAAGGAGATGTTGTTGCCAATCCAAACCAACTTGGGTCTTCAAGTTAGGAAATGGAGGAACTAATTGAACCAATAGGTATTGAGCCCAAGGTCTTATTAATTAGTTTAGGGGGGATGATGATATTGAATGTCGAGCTGTAGTCAATAAGGAACATCCTGATGTATGCATCTTTGCTGTGCAGATGTTCCAGTGTTGAGTGAAGAGCCAATGAATCTGCGGTGGACTTGTTGGAGCAGATCCAAGTCGCTTCTCAGGCAGGAGTTTCAATACCAGCCTCTCAAAACACTTCACCAATGTGGATGTAAGTGCTACTGGATGATAGGCCTTGAGGCTGCTTACCACGTTCTTCTTAGGCACTACTGTAATTGAAGCTTGCTTGAATCAGATGGGTGCCTCAGACTGCCAAAGTGAGAAGTTAAAGAAGTTGTTGAAAACTCCAGCCAGTTAATCAGCAGAGATCTTTAGTGCTTGGCCAGGAACTCTGTATGAGCTGGATGCTTTTCATTGGTTCACCCTTCTGAAGTCTACTTGCATGTTAGCCTCTGATACTGAAATCAGAAGATCTTCGGGGCCTTGGGAGTTTGTGGTGGTTTCTCCATGTTTGACAGTCAAAGCGAGCACAGAAGGCATTGAGCTGACCTGTAAGTGAAGCCCTGTTGTCACCTTTGCCACTTGATTTAACTTTATAGTTTTCAAGCCCTGCAACAACAGCCAAGCCTCCTTCCTTGGTTCAGGTTTAGTCCTGAATTGTCACTTTGCCCCTGAGATGACTTTCCAGAGATAGCAACCGGACCTCTTGTAACTTTGTTGATCACCAGACTTGAATGCCTCTGACCTGACCCTCAGCAGATCGTGGACCTCATGGTTCATCCAGGCCTTATGATTTTGTAGGGACGCACTCATCTACAACTGTTTTAATAAAGTCCGTGACAACCATGGGGTATTCATTCAGATCCCCAGATGAATTCCCAGTCCATTGATTTGAAGCAATCCCGTAGCCACTCCTCTGCCTCCCGCGCCCACCTCTTTGTGTCCTAATTTCACCAACAGGTCATGTGAAATTACGCCAGATGATTTTTCAATATTTACAAAGAGTCAGCATGTGAAATATATGGATGGATAGATAGAAACTTTATTGATCTCAAAGGAAATTAGAGTGTCACAGTGGCATTGCAAGTGTACAGATACACAAATATTAGAAGAGAAGGAAGAAAGAATAAAAAATAAGTTCCCTCAGACAGTCTAGCAGGAGGGGTCGGGGGGTCATCACTTCCCTGGCTATAGGTTGACTCATTACAGAGCTTAATGACTGAGGGTAAGAATGACCTCATATAGTGCTCTTTGGAGCCGTGCGATTGTCTTAGTCTATCACTAAAAGTGCTCCTCTGTTCAGCCAAAGTGGCATGCAGAGGGTGAGAAACATTGTCCAGAATTGCCAGGATTTTCTGTAGGGTCCTTCGTTCTACCACAATCTCCAGTGTGTCCAGTTTGATTCCTATAACAGAGCCAGCCTTTCTAATCTGTTTATTGAGCCTGTTGGCATCACCAACATTGATGCCATTGCCCCACCACTCCAGCGTATAGAAGGTTGTACTGGGCACAGACTGGTAGAACATGTGAAGGAGAGGCCTGCGTACTCCAAAGGACCTCGGTCTCCTCAGGAAGTAGAGGCAACTCTGGCCCTTCTTGTACACAGCCTCTGTGTTGATACTCCATTTAGGTCTGTCATCCATGTGCACCCCCAGGTACTTGCAGGTCCTCACCATGTCCACGTCCTTGCATTAGTAGTAACAGGGAGTAGTGCAGGCTTAGTTTTCTTAAAGTGCATCACCATCTCATTTGTCTTACTGTGAGATATGTGAGATACAAATTTACTAGAGAGGAGAAAGGTAAAATCTTAGCAAATAATTCATTTCACTACAGTTTTGAATGCCACAATGCTACAAATGACAATTAAAAGGAACCTACATAATGGTTATACAGTATGCAGTTTTATGTCCAGATTAAATTTATACTTTCCCATTGCAGTGATATAACACCTAGGCTTGTGCTCTTGTCAAGATTGTTGTCCAGTTCATATGATTGCCATTTAATTGCAATCACAGCAAACACTCAAAGAGCTGTTACTAAAAAGAATTCTATTTATTTCATGTTGAAAACTTTATTCCGTAAACTGAAGGATGATATTGAATTTTCTAGAGGAAACAAAAATAAAAATGACCTCAGCTGTTTAATTGGTAGTGGGATGGAATGCCTGTTTAATGAAAACACCATTTCCAATTACTTAAATCCAGTTCAAATCAGGGACTTTTCTCATTTTTATAAAGCTTTTATCTGAGTCAAACACATGTGAAAATGTGGTAGAACATAAATATTTATATGTATATTGGCAGTATGTGGGTGGCTCTGGCAAGGACTATACTTAATGCCTTTAAGGATATGTGATGAACCTCTTCATGCATTCCTTTGGTGAATATACTTCCATTGCGATTTTGAGGAGAAAGTTCGATGATTTAGCCCTGGGATAATGAAGGAACTTTTTCAAGATGGCAGGGCAGCACGCAGTGGTGGCATTCCCATGCAAACGATATCCATTTGAAACACTGCAGACACTGCATACCGGAAATTCAATAAATGCATGTTGTTTGATCTGAAGATGATATCATCCAGATGGTTCTTTGAAAGTCAAGAATGAGGCACAAACCTTGTGGTTACAACTGTTATGAGATGTCCATAACTAAGAAATAACAGGAAGGTACTGAGAGCAAGTAACACAGCAGCAAGTAACTGATTCTACCTAACCAATTCCCTCTAACAAAGAACCTGCCTCGTGGTTTTTCTCTATACTGAAAATTGGTTCAAGCTGGACAGGTAAGGAATCTTCTCTGATAAGAAGAGCCTGTGAAACAACAAGGACAATTTTGATTTATACTGCCATGACACAGGCTTACAGACAAAGAAACTACAGAATTACAGAACCAAATGTACTACAAATGACTGAAAATCAACTGAACATTTACAGATGATTGTACAAACATAAGCAAGCACAAAATAACGTTAAACTTCAAGAAAACTAACAATCTAGAGCCTAATCCAACAAAGTTTAAGATCTGAAAATGGGTGGATTTAATCAGGATGCTTCTTCACTGGCTTCAAGCTTCTGGACAGCTATTGGAGCTGTGCTCATCCAAGAGAGTAGAGAATATTGCATCATACATCTGACTTGCGTCTTGTAGATGAAGGAAGAGCTTTGGGATGTCAGGAGAAGAGTCACACTCTCCAGGACATCCAATCACTGACATGCTTTTTTAAGCATGGTGTTTATGTCGTTAGTCTAGGTTTTGGTAACTGGTCTCTCACCAGGATATTGATGCTGGAGAATTTGTCCTTGGCAATGCCATTGAAATCCAAGGGTAAGTGAGACTTTGTTCTGTTAGAGGCGGACGATAAATGTTCATTGTCACTTATCGGACAAGACGTGAGACTTGTCCAGTTATGTTAGAGATGCTGTCAGAGTAACATCGGCAAAATAGCTGCAGTTCTTTTTGCAGAAGGTACACACTGCAGATACTGTGCGACGGTGAGGAAGGATAGAGTGACAGAAACTGCTTTGTATCGGATAGACCCTATTAAGCACTTGAGAACCTAATTTGTTTCACTGAGATTACTACTCGTTCTTCTAAACTCCAGACAGCATGTACCACTTGTACACTTAATCTGTTCCAGTGTGGTTTTAATAGAATGGAGTGGCTTGCTAGTCCATTTTAAAAGTCAGTTGAATGTCACCTACCTTGCTATGCAGTTGGGGAAAATTTTCTTCCCTGGAAGCACTTAGTGAATCAGTTAGAGGCTGGTCTGTTATTCCATAATCTCAACACTTTCATTAAAAGAAATCCAGAGAAGTTAGTTAGATGGTATGTTGAGTGTTATATTTATGTCTCTGGTTTGTTACTCCAAGCTTCCCTTATCCTACCTCCTTCCCCTATACTTTTAACCACTGTCCACGTTTCCCCATAGTTGATACATATCCACAAAAAACCACGATGGTCCAAATTTTCTCCTAAGGTTTTCTAGGACAGATCAAAAATGAAAAAGATGCCATTGTGCAGTGTTATCCTGTCATAATAATGTTTCAAGGGGCTTAAAATTTGAGATATTCCTGGACGTTAGGGTACACAGATATTTTCTGGTATCCTGGACTAAAATGCATCTTTTAGTGCGAGAGTGGAATAACAACATGCCCTACTTTCACCCACTGGAGTCCATAAATACCTGGATCTTGGGCAGAAAAAGAGGTGGAAGCCCTACATAATTAGCTCTTTGCTTCAGTTTATTTCTTTCTGTCCTGTATTTGCCCCCTGTGCCACAGGTGGAAGAATTTTAGGATAAATAATCTACATGATAACCGATCAAACCCAGGTCTTTTACTGGTTTAGGAAAATAAAGGGAACAGAAGCCATGACAAAGAAGGAACTTCATCCAGACATTTATTTCAACTGAATATGGTGAAGACCGAACACACTCTGTTCCATCCTTGGTGAAAATTTTATTTCCTAACTGCTCGTCAGTTGTGATTCTACTTTTGCCACTGAACTCATCGGGATATTGCTTGATGAAATCTAGGCCCGGAGCCTCTCACTGCAGCTGGGTCCTAGTGCGGGGTACAATCCGCTCTTTAGACAATTTAAACACTGGTCCATATCGGAGGTGAGAGCCGATTTCTCTCATTCTCTGCGATCTTAACTCCTCTCTTCAGGGCACTAGAGACTTTCGCTGTCTGTTGCCGGCCCAGATAGACCGAAAAGGCAGGGTGTTGGGAGCTGAGGCGAGAGCTGATTTTGCTTGTTCTCCACAACGGTCATCTCCATGGCTATAAAGACTGCTGTGCCGCGTGTCCGCTAGATAAGAAGGGCTTTGGGCCTACTCTGGGCCGTTCCAGGGTTTAGATCAGTGGACTCAGTTTTGGTTCAGAATGTTGTTGTTCACTTCAATTGTTTGCATGAGGTTTTTTTTCTTTCTCTTGTGCATCAAGTGTTGGTCTTTTATTTACTTTTTCTTTAATTGGGTGTCTTCAGATTTCTTGCTTTCTGGCTACCTGTGAGCAAGCAAGGCTGTATAATTTATGCATTCTTTGATAATAGATGTACTTAAATTGAATATCCCCCTTAGTTAAAGGCATGAGTACCAATGGTTCACATATCTGTTAATCACTTAGTGCCAAGAATGCTGAATATAATCAAATTTGGGGAAAAGATCCTATTTCACAAAGCTCAACTATTGTTGCAGAATATCTGCGTTCTGCTCAGCTTTCAATGGAGTAGATCGGAATTTGACAGTTTACTCAAGTGAAGAGATATTACAATGCTATAACCTCACTGTATAATCATTTGAATTTATAGTATATGATCTGAACTGATGATTATTTGATATTTCATCAAAAACTATCCTTGACCTTTGGCTTATTTGCTATACCTTTTACCTCTGGGTGAACTAATCATTGAACTTTATATAAAAAAGTGCATACTGTAACTTAATCAGAGATGCTCTCTCACAACCGTGCAGTACCATTATATCACACCATTACTTGCTCCTCGATATTTGCACTTGGATGGAGGCTAAAAAGCAATTCACTGCTCCATATCCATTTTTCACCTGCCTGTTACATCCGTGTGGAGATTTTAATTACTTCAAGTGATAGATTGGCAAAGCTGTTGATGAATTTTCCTGGAACTTGCATTCCAGTGGACTGATGGCGTAGATTTACAGACTGCCAGTGAGTCACAGAGACGGGTATGCAGCTCTGACTGCCTGTTACAGAAACATCTTTGTTTTTTGTTTTCTTGGAAATTATAAACCTCTACCTCCCATAATGGGCAACCAACTGAATTTGCATCCTAGGTGACAGGTTGTAAATCTATCCTGAAGTTTCAAAATTGAACTTTAAGATTTTATTACTGGGGGTGAAGTGGCAATGAACATCAAACAGGTTTATATGTCATAGTCATAGTCATAGTCATACTTTATTGATCCCGGGGGAAATTGGTTTTCGTTACAGTTGCACCATAAATAATAAATAGTAATAAAACTATAAATAGTTAAATAGTAATATGTAAATTATTTATGCAGGAAATAAGTCCAGGACCAGCCTATTGGCTCAGGGTGTCTGACCCTCCAAGAGAGGAGTTGTAAAGTTTGATGGCCACAGGCAGGAATGATTTCCTATGACACTCTGTGTTGCATCTTGGTGGAATGAGTCTCTGGCTGAACGTACTCCTGTGCCCAACCAGTACATTATGTAGTGGATGGGAGACATTGTCCAAGATGGCATGCAACTTAGACAACATCCTCTTTTCAGACACCACCGTGAGAGAGTCCAGTTCCATCCCCATAACATCACTGGCCTTACGAATGAATTTGTTGATTCTGTTGATGTCTGCTACCCTCAGCCTGCTGCCCCAGCACACAACAGCAAACATGATAGCACTGGCAACCACAGATTCGTAGAACATCCTCAGCATCGTCCGGCAGATGGTAAAGGACCTCAGTCTCCTCAGGAAATAGAGACGGCTCTGACCCTTCTTGTAGACAGCCTCAGTGTTCTTTGACCAGTCCAGTTTATTGTCAATTCGTATCCCCAGGTATTTGTAATCCTCCACCATGTCCACACTGACCCCCTGGATGGAAACAGGGGCCACCGGTACCTTAGCTCTCCTCAGGTCTACCACCAGCTCCTCAGTCTTTTTCACATTAAGCTGCAGACAATTCTGCTCACACCATGTGACAAAGTTTCCTACCGTAGCCCTGTACTCAGCCTCATCTCCCTTGCTGATGCATCCAACTATGGATATTATTCGAGCCTTAACATCGATGGGATATATTTAGCTGATCAGTGCATGCTGTTATACAAAAAGGAGTTGAAAAGATTTTAATGTGTTTGCCATTTTTTTCAGAAATTTGGGAATCATTGAGGACCTCTTGCATGATGAGAACAACTCTAAACCTCAAAGTCTCCTACATCATGCTCATGCTCCTTACTGTCTACCTGTACTGCACTCTCTCTGTAAGTGTAGTTCTGTATTCTGCACTCTGTTGCTTTTCCCTTGTATCACCTGATGTAAGGAAATGATCTGTATGGATGCGATGAAAAATTATTTTTCAATGTACTGTGGTGCATGTGACAATAATAAACCATTTAATCTACTGTCCTTGAGTAGGGTGGTAACTAGTCATTATCTTGAACCGCTGAGGGCTGTGTGTAAATGAGGCGTTAGGTTAAGAGATGTTAGTGTTTTAACCAGAGTCTATGTGAGAATGGTGATGTATTTTGAGGTCAGGTTTGTGATAGGTGATGAATATAATTTTGCACAAGTTCCCTTGTGCCTGCTGCCCCTGTTAAAAGGTGGGAAAATCCCAGCTTTGAGACATGCATTGAAAAAACATTGATGACATACTGAAGAAGAGCTCGAGGCTAGACCATCTTGCAGCCATGCTATACCAGCAGTGTTAGTCAAAGATGCAAAGAGTGGGAAACATAAGCTTCATGATTATTATGCCACAGCATGTAATAAGCAGGTGGAATCTGGCTCAGCTATTGTTGCAACCCTACCACTCATTAACAAGACTAGTCCTAAATTTATTCTCCCCACAATCTCACCATCTCCCGTTAGACCCTTCCTCTCATTTACACACTTGGGGCATTGAACTGCTGCCAATTAACCGCCAACCCACATGTCTTTCGACTGTGGGATGAAACCGAGGCAGGCTAAACCTGTCTGGTCTCAGAGTTAACATGCAAACTTCATATTCAGCACTGGAAAGCAGGACTGAAGTCAGGGCACTGGAGCTGTGATGCTTCAGTTATGTTAGCCAAACCACTGCACTACCTAATGGGAAATCACAAACTTCATATTCCATGCCTTGAATCTTGATTTCACTATACACAATAAATTCATAACACTTCAATAATATAGGCGAGGGATCATAACCACTGCCCTGTGCCGTAAATATTAAGGTTATAATATTTGGGTTAAGGTGACATCTAGATCACAAACTCATATAGGAATGGTTAACCAAGGCTTATTAAAAAGGTTTAGAACATGCAGAGGAGCTTGGAAGCGGTGGGAGTAAACTTAGGATTTAGATGTTTTAAAAGCATATACCTCTCTTCTGTTGGGTTTACAGAGTAATTAGTGTGAACACAGATGTCAGCCCTACCTCAGATTCCAGGCAATTGTGCAAGTTTTAATGAGCTACATTTTTTCAGTATTTATTCCATGTATTCTATTCTTTGCAGCAGCTCATAACTGGACTTTAGCTCCCCCATGAATAGAGCACATCATTTCCACCTCATGTATCATTAAATTGTAGGACTCAAAACATAGTAACATTAAGTTAAATACTGGAAATCACAAATCAATGCACAACCATGTAAATTCTCCCTCATCTGCAGAAAATAAAGTGAACTAAAAAAGACTTCTGGTTGGCTGCTGGTGACTAGTGGTGTTCTGCTGGGGTTGGTGTTGGGACCTGTTCTTTTCACATCATATGTCATTGATTTGTGTGACAGAATTGATGGTTTTATGGTCATGTTTACAGAGGATATGAAGGTAGGTGGAGGGGAAGGTAGTACTGAGGAAACATGCATTCTGTACAACAGGCTGTCAGAGATTAGGAAGAGTGCAGACACAAGTTCAGTGGGGCGGGACAAGCAAAGACAGTGGACCTACCTGGACAATCTAGTCATTGGATCTTCTGCAGGAGGTAGAACTGAACAGTGCGGGGTAAGGAAACTGTGAGTTTGGTAGCAGTGGATGGAAGATCTCCAGATGTGATGAGGTAGTGATGGTGAGTGAGTTAATGACCTGACAGTCCAGAGTGGGGTCCTTTTCAAGGGGTAAACTAGGAGAATAGACAAGGAAGCAGCAGATGGAATATAGTGTAGGGAGTGTATGATCACACACTTTAGTAGAAGGAATAAAGGTGTTGACTAAATGGGGAGAAAATTCAGAAATCAGAGGTGCAGGGGGACATGGGTGTCCTCATGGAGGTCAACTTGCAAGCTGAGTTGTTGGTAAGGAAGGCAAAACCAATAGCAATGAAGGTCAATGGCAGATGAATATAATAAGTATTTTATGTCGGTCTTCACCGTGGAAGACAAAAGCAGTATGCAGAAATTTGTGAGTGTCGGGGGCAGAAATGAATCTCAAGGTTGTATGTGGTTCATATATGTACCTTGATAATAAATTTACTTTGAACTTTGAACTTTGACTGTTTTCTAAGTGGAGAGAAAATTCAGAAATCAGAAGTGCCAAGGGACTTGGGAGCCCTCATGCAGGATTCCCAAGCTGTTAATTTGCAGGTTGAGTGGGTGGTGCGTAAGGCAAATACAATGTTAGCATTTGTTTCAAGACGACTCGAATATAAAAGCAAGGGTATAATGCTGAGGCTCTATCAGGCACTAGTCAGGCGACACTTGGAGCATTGTGAGCAGTTATGGGCCCTTTGTCTAAGAAAAGATGTGCTGGCATTGGAGAGGGTCCAGAGGAGGTTCAGAAGAATGATTCTGGGGAAGAAAAGATTAATGTATGCGATGGCTCTGAGCCTTTACTCGGAGTCTCAATGAAACCTACAGAATATTGAAAGGTCTAAATAGAGTGGATGTGGAGAGGTTATTTTCTATAGTGGGGTAATCGAGGAACAGAGGGCACAGCCTCCGAATAGAGGGACGTTTAGAACGGAAAGGAGGAGGAATTTCTTTAGCCCGGGAGGGGGTGCATCTGTGGAATTCATTGTCACAGACGGCTGTGGAAACTAGGTCACTGGATGTATTTAAAGCAGTGGTTGATAGACTCTTGATTAGTCAGGATATCAAAGGTTATGGAGCAAAGGCAGGAGAATGGGGTTGAGCGGGATAATAAATCAGCCATGATGGAATGGCGGTGCAGACTCAATTGGCCGGATGCCCTAATTCTGCCTCTAAGTCTTATGGTCTTGTGGTTATACAGAGGTAACAAAATCTAGGGACTTCATACATATTCATGTAAAATTATCAGGTTTGACATTACGAAGAAAACAAGAAAATGTAACAAATGAAACTATCATCCATCAAATACGCAAATGATAATGGATATCAGCGAATGTAGGACAGCCAGAAAAAAAATCACTATCCTGTAGATTTAATAATGGGAACATATCTAATTATCATCTAAAACATTGCATTGCTCATGTGCATCAAAGAATCATTACAAAATAATTATAACTACCCACAGCACAGTGCTGCAAATGAACCCTAGATATTCCATTCTTTTACAGCCAAGAGCTGTTATTCAATTATGTCACAAAATATGGGAAAATTAGAAGAGATTATTATATCAGTGGGGCTCTGGGCTTCTTTCCTGTTCTTCTGTTTTTATTTCTGCAATATATTTGACTCTAGTGAAACACTTAAAAACATCAAAACCATTGGGCTTTGAACTTTTTGTCATGGTTAACAGATAGGATATTATCCTCTGTTTTTAATAAGTAGTTTGGACTTCTTTTCTCTTGTTTTCAGCCCAGGTATTGTACATTTCTGAATCAGAGTGATACACTGCGAAAACAGGCCCTTTGTCCCATTGAGTTCATACTGACCCTCATCCACCTACTTGGACTAATCTTTGATTCAACATTTACCTGAATGGCATATTTTCTCAACCACTGCTAGATGTTCTTCAAGGCATGTGAAAGTTCAAAGACAACGGCAGTGGATGGATCAAGGAAATATTGCTGAAGTCCTGTTGAAGGCTAAAATGCAAATAAATACATAATATCAACCATGTCTGAAATTCTACAAGGTAATAAAGTGAAACTCTGGCACTTATAGCTACACTCATAGCTACAAAGCAATGGTGTAGCTACAAAGCTACACCAATTTTCTGACAAATCCAGTAAGTTTAAAGTGAACGTAGGAAATGGGGCCCTGGTGAACTTGAAAGGTGACGGGAAACAGAACCAGGGGTCAGTTTTGCAGGAGCATTGGAGCTTCATCCCTGCTGTGTTAAATGAGGCACAGGTACTGGGACTCTGGTGTCATAAAGAACATAGGATTATTAGCACCCAGTGAGCCAGATGCTGATTGATGGAGGGCTTTGAGCTATTTAATGGTGGATTACTGGAGGTTCACTGTATGATATTCTTACAGAATGAACCTTGTGCAGATTGATGCCATTCATATAATACTCTAATGACCACCAAATCTGTGAAGCAGCATGCTGGAGCTCTCAAATGAAAATAAATGTCAAACATTAACACTGTTTCTGTCTCCACAGATGCTGCCTGACCCGCTGAGTATTTCCAGCATTACAGATGAGGATGTTTCATGAGCCAGCTGTTGATGCCAGGGATGTAGAAAACACCAGTTGACTACTTATATCTCATAGTTGCCACCAAGCTATCTCTGCTAATTGGAGCCTTTGTGCTCAAGGAATGGTGGCTATTTGTACAACACGTGCAGAAAGACTGGAATTGGAGAGCAAACAACAGTAATTCTGCAGATGCTGGAAATTGAAGCAACACACATCAAAGTTGTTGGTGAACGCAGCAGGCCAGGCAGCATCTCTAGGAAGAGGTGCAGTCGACGTTTCAGGCCGAGACCCTTCGTCAAGACTAACTGAAGGAAGAGTGAGTAAGGGATTTGAAAGTTGGAGGGGGAGGGGGAGATCCAAAATGATAGGAGAAGACAGGAGGGGGAGGGATGGAGCCAAGAGCTGGACAGGTGATAGGCAAAAGGGATACGAGAGGATCATGGGACAGGAGGTCCGGGAAGAAAGACAAGGGGGGGGAACCCAGAGGATGGGCAAGAGGTATATTCAGAGGGACAGAGGGAGAAAAAGGAGAGTGAGAGAAAGAATCTGCGCATAAAAATAAGTAACAGATGGGGTACGAGGGGGAGGTGGGGCCTTAGCGGAAGTTAGAGAAGTCGATGTTCATGCCATCAGGTTGGAGGCTACCCAGACGGAATATAAGGTGTTGTTCCTCCAACCTGAGTGTGGCTTCATCCTTACAGTAGAGGAGGCCGTGGATAGACATGTCAGAATAGGAATGGGATGTGGAATTAAAATGTGTGGCCACTGGGAGATCCTGCTTTCTCTGGCGGACAGAGCGTAGATGTTCAGCAAAGCGGTCTCCCAGTCTGCGTTGGGCCTCGCCAATATATAAAGGGCCACATTGGGAGCACCGGACGCAGTATATCACCCCAGTCGACTCACAGGTGAAGTGTTGCCTCACCTGGAAGGACTGTTTGGGGCCCTGAATGGTGGTAAGCGAGGAAGTGTAAGGGCATGTGTAGCACTTTTTCCGCTTACACAGATAAGTGCCAGGAGGGAGATCAGTGGGGAGGGATGGGGGAGGACGAATGGACAAAGGAGTTGCGTAGGGAGCGATCCCTGTGGAATGCAGGGGGTGGAGGGAAAGATGTGCTTAGTGGTGGGATCCCGTTGGAGGTGGCGGAAGTTACGGAGAATAATATGTTGGACCCGGAGGCTGGTGGGGTGGTAGGTGAGGACCAGGGGAACCTTATTCATAGTGGGGTGGCGGGAGGATGGAGTGAGAGCAGATGTACATGAAATGGGGGAGATGCGTTTAAGAGCAGAGTTGATAGTGGAGGAAGGGAAGCCCCTTTCTTTAAAAAAGGAAGGCATCTCCCTCGTTCTAGAGTGAAAAGCCTCATCCTGAGAGCAGATGCAGTGGAGACAGAGGATTTGCGAGAAGGGGATGGCGTTTTTGCAAGAGACAGGGTGAGAAGAGGAATAGTCCAGATAGCTGTGAGAGTCAGTAGGCTTATAGTAGACATCAGTGGATAAGCTGTCTCCAGAGACAGAGACAGAAAGATCTAGAAAGGGGAGGGAGGTGTCGGAAATGGACCAGGTAAACTTGAAGGCAGGGTGAAAGTTGGAGGCAAAGTTAATAAAGTCAACGAATAGTAGACATCAGTGGATAAGCTGTCTCATAGTAGACATCAGTGGAATTGGAGAGCCCTTAGTTTTGGAGCTTACCTCACCATGCAAAGATCTCTTTAACCATCTTCTCCCACAAGGTGTCTCCTCAAGACCTTGTGGGGAGTTAATGCAGAAATTTCATGGGTGCTGGCAGAAGTACTTAAAACGTTCTTAACCATAGGTGAGGTGCTGGAGGACTGAAGGTTAGCTCATGTTCCGTTGCTCAAGAAAGGCTTCAAGGAAAATTTGGGAAATTCTATGCTGTTGAGCCAGATATCAGTAGTGAGTAAATTATTGGAAAGGACAAAGTATATAAGTAATTGGATAGACAGGGCCAGACTAAGGATAGGCAATGTAGCTTTTTGCATGGTAGTCTGTGTCTAAACAATCTTATAGAGTTTTTCAAGGAAGTTACCAGGAAAGCTGATGAAGGAAAGACAGTGGATGTTGTCTATATGGACTTCAGCAAAACCTTTGACAAAGTAGTGCATGGGAGGTTAGTCAAGACGGTTCAGTCACTTGGCATTTAATATGAGTTAGTAAATTGCATTTAACATTGATTTTGTGGGATAAGCCAGAGAGTGGTAGTAGAGGGTTGCCTCTCTGACAGGAGGCCTGTGACTTGTGGTGTGCTGCAGGGATCAGTAGTGTCTGCTGTTGTTTGTCATCTATATCAATGATCTGTGTGATAATGTAGAAAACTGGATCAGCAAATTTGCCAAAGACATCAAGATTTCCGGTGTAGTGGACAGTTGGAAAGGTGATTAAAGGATCTGGACCAGCTGGAAAAATGGTCTGAAAACTGGCAAATGGAATTTAATTCAGGCAAGTGTGAAATATTGAAATGTAGGAGGACAAACCAGGGTGGGACTTACACAGTGAATGATAGGACATTGAGGAGTGTGGTAGAACAGAGGGATGTGGGAATACAGATCTATAATTCCTTGAAAGTGCTGTATCATCTAGATAAGTTTGTAAAGAAATCTTTTGGCACATTGGCTTTGATGAATCAGAGTACTGAGTACAGGAGTTGGGATCTTATGCTGAAGTTGTATAAGATGTTTGTGAGGCTAAATTTGGAGTATGGTGTGCAGTTTTGGTCACCTACCTACAAGAAAGGTATCAATAATACTGAAAGAGTGCAGTGAATATCTATTTATTTATTTAGATATACAGTGCTGAATAGGCCCTTCTGGCTCAATAAGCCACGCTGTCCAGGAACACAACGATCTGGGAGAGAATCAGAGCTCCTGGGGGAAACCCATGCAGTCACGGGGAGGAAGTATAAACTCCTTACAGGCAGCGCCTCAATTGAACTCTGAACTCTGCAATACCGAGCAGCAATAGTTTGCACTAACCGCTATGCTACCATGATACTCGAGATGTTGTCAGGATGTCGCTGGGACTTCAGGACCTGATTTACAGGGAAAGGTTGAATAGGTTAGGACTTTATTTTCTGGAGTGTAAGAGAATAAGGAGAAATTTAATAATGGCAGAGGCATATAACGTTATGAAGGGTATAGATAGGCTAATTACAAGCTGGCTTTTTCTATTGAGGTTGGTGAGACTAGAACTAGAGGTCATATGTTAAATGTGAATGTATATTTAAGTGGAACCTGTCGGAGAACTTTTTTTTTACACAAAATGCTGGAGGAACTCGGCAGGCCAGGTCCTGCCGAAGGGTTTTGGCCTGGAACGTCGACTGTACTCTTTTCCATAGATGCTGCCTGGCCTGCTGAGTTCCTCCAGCATTTCGTGTGAGTTGCTTGGATTTCCAGCGTCTGCAAGATTTTCTCTTGTTTGCAATCGGGGAAAATTTTCACTATGATGGTTAAGCAGGGGTTTACAAACAAGCTGCCAGCAGAAGTCATGGGTGCGGGTTTGAATGCAACATTAGAGAGAGGTTTGGATAAGTACATGGATGGGACAGGTATGGAGGGCTATGCTTCAGGTGCAAGTTGATGGGACTAGGAAGAAGAACATTTCAGCACAGACTAGATGTGTGGAAGGCCCTGTTTCTCTGTTGTATTGCTTTATGACTCAATGACTTTGTTGTGAATCTTAGTTGGCATGGAACAGTTGGACTGAAGGCCCCTTTCTGTGCTGTGTTATTAGATTAGATTCAGCTTTATTGCCATTGTGCCGAGTACAGGTACAAAGCCAATGAAATGCATTTAGCTTCTGACCAGAAATGCAAAGAATACTGTCATTTACAAAATAACTGCGAATAAAAAAAGTGCTACAGCACACAAATATAAAATTACTGAGACAGTACAATATGGATGCAATACTGCTTAGCGCTGCGATGAGAGGTTCAGCAGCGTCACAGTCTCAGGGAAGAAGCTGTAGCCCTATCAGGGGTAAGTACTGATTGGTTGATTGTAATGTTTAATTGAATATTAGTCAAGGTACAGATCAGAATAGAGGGACACGCTTCAGTATCTAAGTGGCTTACTCTTGTTAATATTGCTCCTGTGTGGTCATGTTATATTATCTCACTTCTTCCCTTTATAAAGTAACAGAAATAGGAATAATCCATCCTGATTTGTGGTGGCTGTGTGTGAGACTCAGCTGAAAGTTGAGTCATCCTTCACTTTTCTTGACCATGACCTTGGCTGCTATTCTGATGCTTCGCTCATGGTACAGCCACATTTTACTTGGAACCTGATGTTCTTGTACAGAATATAAATAGAAAGTTCACCTCAGGAGGTGTGGCTTTGCAGAACCTAGAGCAAAATCTCGCCTGCTGTACAGCACAGGAGTAATGCTGGCAGTGCATTATATAAGGATGAGGGGAATGTGTGATAACACCTTAAGAAGTTATTTGTAATGCTTTTTTTTCTGCTAACCACTTCAAGCAAAATTGTAGCTACATTGGTAATGTGTTTTTTTGATTTCACTAGAATTTGAGATGCTGTCTGAAGCACAACACAAGGAAATAGGAGCAGGAGTAGGTGTCATAAGGTGGGTGCTGGGAACGGACCCAAATGCAAGACACAGACTCCGAAGTACTAGGAACAGGAACGGACAGAACTAAATGACAGGAACAGGACGCAGACTAGGAGTAGGGACAGGAACACAGACTAGGCTAGGGAAGCAGGACCAGGACGAGGGACTGGGAACAAGGAGTCTGGGCGTGGACTCCGAGCCAGGGACTGGGCAAGGACCCAGAACCTGGCTCTTGACTTGGGCTCAGACCCCAAAACCAGGCGAAGACAACATGAGGCCTGGGTCCCTGGAGACCAGGCGAAGACGTGATGAGGCCTGGGTCCCTGGAGACCAGGCGAAGACGTGACGAGGCCCGGGTCCCTGGAGATCAGGCGAAGACATGACGAGGCCTGGGACCCTGGAGACCAGGTGAAGACGTGACGAAGCCTGGTTCCCTGGAGACCAGGCGAAGACGTGACGAGGCCTGGGTCCCTGGAGGCTCGGGTTCTTGGAGGCTAGACGAGGACATGACGGGGCAAGGATACTTCGAGGCAATTCCTAGGCAGGACGCGGGACTCCACCCCATGGAGGCAAGGACAGGGAGGGATAGACCCAACTGCAGGGTAACAGCAAACAGCCTGGTTTCCCCGACAGAGGCACGGGACAGAAGGGACAGAACCAACCGCAAGGTAACGGCAAATGGCCTGGCATATAGCATAGAACCAGGCCCATCATCCCGAAGTTTGCACCAACTCCCAATCATCTATTTACACTAATCCTACACTAGCTTCATTTTATTCTTCCCACGTTCCAATCAACTCCCTGTTAGATTCTACCACTCACCCACAACAAGGGGGCAGAGAGCCGTGCGGCCTGGTGTCATGACAGCAGCCTTCCCTTCAATGTCAGCAAAAGTCAAGAGCTAGCCATCGACTTCAGGAAGCGGGGCTGTGTCCCTGCTCCTGCCTGTGCCAATGGTGAGATGTTTGAGAGCTTCATCAGCAGCCTGTCAACCCAAGTATGCAGATGCCACACGTAAGAAACTTCTACTTTCTCAACAGGCTGAGGAAATATGCCATGTTCCTGTCGATCTGCCCAGTTTTTATAGGTGTACCACTGAAACCATCCTACCCAAGAGCATCATGGCTTGGTGTAGCAACCGTTCCTTCGGAGACCATGAGCTCCTGCAGAGAGCTGTGGTCTTAGTTCAACATATCACAGAAACCAGCTCCCCAGCCATGGACTCTGTCTATACTCTTGCTACCTCAGTAAAGCAGCCAATGTAGTCAAAGACCCTTCCCTTAATGTTCCCTCTTCTCCCCACCTCCCACTGGGCAGAAGGTACTCTTACCACCCTGCTCAAAGACACCCTGCTGTTTTATGACTACTTAGTAGGCCGTTTGTACATTAAGTTGGAATCTTGACCTCACAATCTACCTCATAATGGCCTTGCACCTTATTATCTATCTGCACTTTGCTGTAGCTGTAATGCTATATTCTGCATTCTGTTATTGCTTTGCCTTGTACTTCCTCAACGTACTGATGTGATGAATTGACCCGTGTGGAGAGTATGCAAGACAGGTTTTTCACTGTACCCCAGTACATGTGACAATAATAAATTAATTTACCAATTTGCACCAGGGGCAAGTTACAGTGGCCAATTAACCTACGCTGAGCTATGGCAGGAAATGAGATCACCTGGAGAAAAGCACTGTGATGAGAGACCTAGGTGGCTATGGTTGGGACCCAAGTGCTGGAGAATCCGAGGCTGGAATACACATAGAAACATAGAAAATAGGTGCAGGAGTAGGCCATTCGGTCCTTCGAGCCTGCACCGCCATTCAGTACGATCATGGCTGATCATCCAATTTAGAACCCTGTACCTGCCTTCTCTCCATACCCCCTGATCCCTTTAGCCACAAGGGCCATATCTAACTCCCTCTTAAATATAGCCAATGAACTGGCCTCAACTGTTTCCTGTGGCAGAGAATTCCACAGATTCACCACTCTCTGTGTGAAGAAGTTTTTCCTCATCTGGTCCTAAAAGGCTTCCCCTTTATCCTCAAACTGTGTCCCCTCGTTCTGGACTTCCCCAACATTGGGAACAATCTTCCTGTATCTAGCCTGTCCAATCCCTTTAGAATTTTATACATTTCAATAAGACTGAAACGAGAACAGCGTACAAAACTAGACGCTAGACGATAATCCAAGTAGAGCTGATGGTGGAGCGCTGAACCTCCGTTTGCGTGCTTCTTAAATATTGAAACCCTGACGCTAAAACATGGCTGCCAATCAGTGAGATGGTCCTGAATCCTGAAAGGGGGTGCGCCAGTTACCTATATTCTGGAGAGTTAGAGCATCTAGGCCTCGGAAGCTGGCACGGTGGGGTGTGCATCACAACAATCACACAGTTACAGGGAGAAAGTGCAAACTCCACAGACAATATCCAAGGTCGGGATTGTACCCAGGTCACTGGAGTAGTGAGGCAGTAGGGCTACCAGCAGTGTCACTGTGTCACCTGGTAATAATAAAGATAAAATATTGATCTCACGTTCTATACACTAATGATCTTAGACACATGTTCCTTTTTCATAATATGTTTTGGATTTTTTTTGACTGAATCATTACATATAGAGGGCATATTCATTGTTGACAGCTTTGGTGAGAAGTGATGGATAGCTGCTTCACCTCTCATTCTGGTGAATGAACGATGTCTTCAGGGAGCAGCTGGATGGTTGTTCATGTACTTGATTGATAACTGAGTACTTGATTGTAAATGTTAATACAATAATGGTGCTGGATGTGCTTTTCAAAAGCAGCAAAGGATTAAACCAAATTCCCATTGATTTTTTTTATTAAAATAAAACTGAGGAGACAATTTGGAGTGTGGTGTAAATGCCATGGGGTTATCAAACTTACAAAAAATAACTCCCTATCATTCTTGGGCAATAGATGCTGCAATAATCTTGCAAAGACACTTTTCCAAAATGACTGCTGTTTAGTAAACGCAAAGTTTCCAACACAGAGTAACCAACTGCAACTTCACTTGAGTAAGCAGGATGGAACTCTCACTCAAAAGTGCCAGAGTGAACTTTTGTAGATGCTTTTCCTGTGATAACGTTGCTTTAAATTGATTTTACATTAATGATGGTCATCAGTATCTGGGGCCTCCTCCGTGGTGGTTGTGGGAGTTGACTTTGGGATGGCAGGCAGTGGTTCTGGACGTGTTGGCATCCTGAACAGTTCACGGCAAGCTGCTTGATCTGCAGGTCTATCCCAGCCCGCCAGACAAATCATCCAGCAAACGCTTTCAGTTCGGCCATGCATGTAGCTCCCTGAACACCTTAGCTCGCAGCTTGGGTGGTACAACAGCTCTGAATCCCTGCTTCATGGGTTATTAGGGACCCAAAATAGCTGGAATGTGTAGCAGAAATTCCAGCTCCCCCATTTTTACCAGCCACACATTCCAGCTATTTTGGGTGGCTATTAGACCTGAGGCAGTGTGAGGTTGTTTCTTATTTCCCTATGGATCATCTCTGCTGTTATAAGGAGACTTTCAATTTGCATTAGGGTGAATATGTCAAACCGAGTGTACTCTTCTGTAAAGTTTTCAGGTATTCCCTTTTCCAAGGTAAACAGGACAATCCATCATCATATCCAAGATTAGTCTTCCTCTATAATTCGATCTTGCAATTGTGTCCTCCAAGAAACAGGGCCCATCTCTGCTTTCGGGCTGCTACAATTAGTGGAAGACCTTTCCGTGGATTGAAAATGGACGCTAGTGGTTGATGATCAATAATGAGAGTAAACTCTCTCTCGTACAAATACTGGTTAAAATGTTTTACACCCAACCGGCCATCTCAGGTTCATTTAAATCTTCTGTGTTGCCACTGTTAGGTTTTGTAGCTCCAAAACATAAAGCTAATTGAAAGAAAACACAGAGCCAGGAATGTGTGTCTCAGTTTTGTTTCTACTTCAGTGAGGTGTGCACTTACGACGATGTATGCCACTCAAGTACTTTTACATATAACCTGTAATGAATTACTTAAACAACAAAAAATACTTAATCAAACAATACTATATATTTATTGTACAATATGTGGCATAGTGGCATAAGCGCCGGACTTCGGGACAGAGGGTCCCGAGTTCGAATCCAGCCGGCTCCCCTGCACGCTTTCCACCCGTGCTGGGTTATGAGCTGGTGATCTCTTTGGAAACTCACCCAGCAGAAGGCAATGGCAAATCACTTCTGTAACTTGCCTCATACGCGATTCCCCACTATGTCAGAGAGACGTGGAGGGAAATCGCCTGCTAACAGGAGAAATTCCGGATGTGACGTATCTTTCCTTTCCTATTAAAGTACACAGCACATACCATTTTTCATGTTTGGCCCTTCAGATCTTTCTGTGTCTATTGCCCTACCTCTTCCAAGAGCACTGTTTCCACTTTTTTTCTTCTCTTCACATCATTTTATTGAAAATACACCTGTTTGACTGATAACTCACCAGTCTTGTCTCTCTGCCATCTAGTTTTACAGCTGCTTTTAATCACGTCAACTCTCCTGATAATTCTTCTGTATGGAGAAGTCATCTGCAAACAATTACAACCCTGCCCCATTCTTCACTATATTTAAACTGATCCTTTTACCGATCAACATCCCACTGAATAATTCAACTCTGTGCAGCAAAATGCTGCCTTTGCAATTAAATGCAACCCCCAAGAGAGAACTGACCTAATGGGAAACCTAAGAGCACTAAATGGAAGTTCTGATTACAAATCTATACTTGAGATTAATTTGTTTCTGATGCTCAATTTCAAATCTTTGCCATTGAATAAATAATATGATTTTAATAAGAAGTGGATAACTAAAGCAATTCCTCAGTACATTGCAGCACAATTTAGTTTGTTGAATATATTAAAGTCTTTCACTGACCTTCAAAATGCTTCAACATACGTTTATTCAAAGGGAAAAGTTAAAAATAGATCACATATTCACTTCATGGAAAATAGTTTTTCAATCCCTTTTTTGGTTCAACAGTTTTTCCGAAAGAAAGAGAAATTCAAACTAATAGTTAAAAGACAAGATGCAAATAGTTCTCCACGTCTAACGCTGAAATTATGCAGTTTTTTCTCTCAGCCTCCTTACAATATTCACAGTGTTCAATCTTCTGTTGAGCTATTCAGGCTACCAATGAAAACAACAAGAATTAGAATATCTTGCAATGGTTTCAAAGAGACCATGGAAAAAGGACCTTGAATATTTTTAAAGGGACCATGGTAAGCTATTGTAGCGGTAATTTGAAGACAAACTGAAACCACTGAGAGACTAAGCCGTGGCAATCGACAATGGTTGATGTGCTTCCAAATAACAAATTTCTAAATTAATGAAGGTACATTTGATCCTTAATTAAGAAAGCAAGAAAGACAAGCAATCTTGTATCGATAAAAAAACTAACAAAACTAAATTAGCGATTTAGAGATCTCAGCATAACTCAGCATTCTAACTAGCAAAGTTAGCTTATTTAAGCAATATCGGAATTAGCATTCCAAACGCATTAGTGTAATAAGCGGTCAACAAAAAATATAATTTCCCATGTCTCAACCCCTCTCCACTAGACTAAACTAAACAACTGAGAGAAAGCATGAATACGTAGCTATACTCATTTGTTTCTACCACACCCCAACCCATGTGACAGATTACCATAATAAGTGTACCACAAAATACAATACAGACAGAAAATAGATACGTGGCTCCAATGGACAGAAAATAGATGCATGGCTCCTATATCTCAGCCCCTTAATTAAATATACTATTATAATTGTAGCTACATACTACAAAAACAGGAGACATGAAACCTTCAAGGACAAATATCTTAACATTTATACAAACATCTTCTTTCTTCTTTCTTCTTCCAGTCAAGTCATGTAACAGTCATCTAGGCCAGAGGTTACCAGCACTTAGCCCAGGACAGAGTGATCTTTATGACCACTCACTGGTCCAGTCAGAATTATGAAGCTTCTAGAGCTGTTGCTCCTCAAACCTCTGTCTCCTGTAGAAGACGGATCTTGGCTATAGGCCTCTCCAGACAGTCTTGAGGCGCACCTGCTGCACAAATCGCCTTCTGTCCAGAAGGACTTGAATGTCTCTTCCCACAATCTATGACTTTTGAGGTGCTGTGTTGTCAGCTATAGCACAATGTCTCCTGGGAGGAGACATTTTAACTGCATTTTATACCTACCCGTTTTTGAGGATCCGGTAACTGTGGTAAATACTCCTTCATCCACCATTTCCAAAGCAAGTTTGACATGTGTTGGAACTGCTTCCATCTGCGATGAGCATAGATGTCTTTGTTTTGGAACTGTCCTGGTGGTAAGGGTGGCGAGGTCTTCAGAAGCAGCTGATAGTTAGGTGTTAGTGCTTCCAAATCACTGGGATGCTTTAGGAATGGAATGACCATTGATAATAGGCTCTAATTCACAAAGGACTGCGTGGAAACCCTCCTCGCTAAGATTCTGTACTTTCATGGTGGAATCAAGGACCTTTCGCACAGACCTAATCAATCTGTCCCGTGTTTCTCCATGATGTGAACCAGTCGGTGGAGTGTGGGGGTGGAGTTGGTGGTTAAAACTCCATTTCATTCCTTTTTGAAGAAAGACATCACTGATCTGTGAATGATTCTCAAAACTCACACTCAGCTCCAACAATGTTTGTCACATTATCAGAGCGTGGTTCATGAACCTGCCCTCATCTTGCTATAAAGTGTTGGTGCATTAGCAATGGAATCTGTGTACAAAAAAGGCACCACTTTAATGTGGACAGCTCGTATATAGCTGGACACGTAAATATGACCCCATACCTCCTCACTGAACTCCTTCTGCTCTTCACCTCAGAAGATCCAAAGTAGTCCACTTGTAAATGGAGTTTCATCTGGAGAGACCTTGTCCAAAGGTAGATCTGCCATGTGCTGACATCCTGGAGCTGTGTGCAACAGTTGACAAGCAACACACTTAGACGGGATTCTTCTTATAGCTGTACTAGCACTGGGAATCCAGCATTTTAGGCGCAACTTGGATAACATGTGGTTATGGCCAACCTGTCCCACCTCTTGATGAATGTGCCTTAGAATGAGGTCTGAGATATGAAGACACTTCAGGCATGGCTGCCCTACAAAGCCATCTCCCAACTCTCAAGACACCATCTTCAAGTACTGGATTGAGCTTAACATGTGGTTGTTCCTTTTTCACACCTTTCTCCCCTTTGCAAACTTGAGAATTCATCTGGAAATCTCTTTCTTTGGCAAACACAATGATCACCATTTCAGCCTTTCTGAACTTGTCCACTGAGAGACGATCTTGGCTGATTTGACCTTTGATCTTTTCAATCTCTCTCTCTCTCTCCCTCCAAATAATATACTTGTTGTTCTTCATCCATGTCAGATTGAGCAAGAGTGATGTTCACTTGCTTCCTCTTTCAACTAAAAAACAAGAGCAGGGTCTTTAATCTAAAAATCCAAGTGACTGCTTTCCTCAAACAGCTCCAAGATGAGAAATTGATGGATTATACGTGTTACTGCATCCATCTTCTCTTCAATCTGTATGACATCCAGTTTAACAGTCCACTTGACTTCTAGGCCATCTAGCAGAAGTTCTTCAGAACAATTGGGATTCACAGGCCATTCCCTTTCAGGCTGAAGAAGATACTGAGGCCCTAACACCCATGTCTCATTCTTCACTTTCAACCCTTCAGGGGCCACAGCTGCCGGGTGGCTTGAAGCGTTTGCGTGCCTCCATTGAGATGCTTGTGAGACCTTAAGAATTTCTGAAATTCTGTTTGCAATTAAGATTCAGGACCTGTAAGTTTCATTCTTTTTCAGCAGAGAAGTACGATCAGTCCAAACACTGGATCCTGAAACTGCTTGTATAATGTGTCCAATCAGTTTGCCACTGTAGCAGCGATGAGCTCCATACAAGAGATGGAAGCTGACTTCAACAGAGCTACCGTGGATTTTTCCATTTTTAAAAGAACTGTGCACCTGAAAGCGCATGTTGTGTATTGATAGATAGATCACTACTGCATTGATATCTTCTCTTACACCTGTGAAGTGGTGTATCTGTGCAGTAGTAACATCTCCAAAATCCGGGGGGTTTCAAACATCTAACAACCTTGACGTCTTCCAGCTGGCAGCGTCTTCCAGCCAGCTTGTCCACTCATAAGCAACTGATGTTGGTACAGTGTCATCCCAGCCAAGCCCTTTCTTACATACATAAATCTTGTAGGGTCTTCTTAGCAGATGGTATCACTGGACACAAGATTCTGAAAGGATCATAAATGGAACTAACTTTGGAGAAAGTCCACCTTCTGGTGATTGGTCTATCTTGGATTGTGATCTTAAGCTTGAAAATATCAGACCGAATGCACTGTTGCACACCCAGTACTCTCTCCACTGGAGAAATATCTTGATCCAAATCAAAATCCTTCACGTCTTTCATTCTTTTCTATCTGGTGTCACAGGTAGAACGCTATGTCTGTTGCTTATCCACTATGTGAAAGCTCAAATGGATGCAAGGTCATGATGGAGAGACGCCGCTTCTTCCTCAGAGGATACTGACACAAGGCAGTCATCAGCATAGAAGCAATACAAAACCTTATTGTCAAAGAATTTACCCTGATTTATCACATTTAACTGTAAAAGAATTTTGGCGCCAATTACTGTGAGAGACTTTACTCTGTTAGCGAACTGAAATAAAGGCACAGACCTCGGTATAAGTTTAACCCTTTAATACGTGATCACGGGGGCAGTTGCCTTACAACTCTGCCAGAGTCAGGTTACATCTTAAATTTTTGGATAATAGCCAACAGCGATTTCGGGAAGCACTTGTTAGGTATCAGCAAGTCTACATATGTTCCTGCACAATACACAAAACTAGAATTGCATGTCTACAGTCAGTTCCTCTATTGGCTAGACAATCTCGGACAAAGGTTAACAATACCTCATCACTGGCATGATCTATTGCTAGCCATTGTTAGCTCGCACAAGCAAGGCAGCATCTGCATCTTGTCCTGTCACCCTCATGACCCAAGTCTTGAGCAATACTTAGCTAGTCAAGCTTGACAACAAAATTTAATTTTCCTCTTGATTTTCTTCCACAGTTATCCACCGTCTCGCACCTGCACATTTCCTAAAAGCGAAGTGGCCACAGCAACCTTCTTGTTATTTGGGATGTTAACCTCTTTCTTTTTCAAAGATAAACTAATCTGGTCGTGCCCATCCACCTGCTTCATGGAATTCATAAACAGCTCCATGAGCTTGTGGTCTTCTTTTAACATACCAGATTGTTAATTCTGACTGCATTCAGGGGAAGTCTGCTTTGAACTGCCTTGGCCAAAGCTCAAGCAAGTTTAACTGTCAGGTCTGGCTGTGCAGTTTTTTTCATTATCATAGTTTTCTTTCAGTGGCCCATTCACCGTCCAAACCAACATAGTTCTAATTGCATAGTGTCCATCATTAACACTGTGAACCATTTGCAATGGTTCCAATGCTTTAGGCACATTTGTCCCCATCAACAACGCAATTTCTGAAGCAATCTTTGGCAAATGGACACGTTTCAGGTGAGGCTATCCCTGGAAATCCCTCTGTCATGCAATGATCCATTTGTGGACAGGCATACTTTCCTGTGTATAGATGTTAGGAAGTTCACAATAGTTTTCACCATCTCAGCCAGCCACTTCCAATCCTGAAACAATATAGCTACTCATGATCTTCTCTTGACCCATGGTGTGTAAGAAAATGCATATCCTTTTTCCTGTGAGATTGAGCTTGTTCATTAGGCCCAATCTGCAGAAAACTGCTTGCTCCCTTGCTCCAGGAAAGCATAAGTAACCACTGTCTTATACCCTTCGTAGACTTCACTGGTACTGGAATTATAGAAAGGGTACAATCATGATCGCCAGCCCCTGCAAGGTGTCTGGATACCAGAACACTGCACACTGCTGCTTTTGATTCTTTCAAGGCTTGTTCTCATTCTGCTTCCTTTCTTATGAGTTGATATGAGACACCATTTTCTATTAGGAAGGTAATCTTCTCACTGTGAGCCCTTTCTCCAGCAGAGGGAACAAATCGAATGAATGTTCATCCTTGTAGAACAGACAATCTTTTTGGCTGACGAGACTATTTCCCTTCCATTAGTTCCAGGTTAAGTTATAGCTTTACTTGTCACAGTAGTGACAAAGTTGCTTCCTTTAGCCTGAGAACGAGGTTGTGACATTGTTTTGCTCACATCTTTGTTTGTTGCCAGTGATGGAGTATCCTGTATATTCCCAAACACCGGCTGTAGCAACCTTTACTTGCCTTTCAATAAAATCAACAACGTCAGTGAAAGTAATCTTATTGCTGTTGATGTTGCATCCTGTATACTCCCAAACACTGGGTGTAACAATCTTTACTTGCCTTTCTGTAAAACTAGCAATGTCAGTGAAAGTAACCTTACGGTTGTGCCTTTCTTGCAGTTTACAGACCAGCGTTCTCCATTTATCCTTAAGCATATAGGGCAATTTCTTTACGGCAATCGACATATTAACACGTATGTCCAGCTCATGCATATACTGCACTTCTTCCATGCCATTCCATGGCCTCTAAGAAAATGATTGTAGTCTTGAAGAACTTGCACATTTTCAAATTTGATAGGTACCCAAGAAAGAGCCTTTTGCATGTAGGCAGATGCAATTTTCTGTTCATTGCCAAAATATTCCTGTAGTAAAGCCTTAGCTTTTAAATATCCTTTCTTAAAGTCAACATGCTGGCAACTTCTAAAAAGTTCTCTAGGGCGACCTCTAGTGTACCTTCGAGAAAGTAGATGCAGTCACCATAGCTGTCAGACTTGCCTTCAAAACTGTTTTCAAAGGCCCTAATGAATGCATGATTTTGCAATGGATTGCCATCAAAGATTTGAATCTCTCTTTTAGGCAAAGATGTAATGTGTTGCTATTGTACCAATAAGGTTGTTATTTCATTTTGCTTCCTCATAATATCAATAGTATTATTTTGACCTCTATCATCTAAAACAAGAGTGTTTCCATGCTGTAAGTTAACGTCCCCATGAGTACTTTGAACTGTTGGTTATGTCAAAGGTTCAGAGTGCCTCATTAGGCAGACTGAGAGTAAACATCCTGAACTACCTCTTGGGGATCTTGTACATGTTTCACAGACTCTTGAAGAATGTGTGTTAACACTAATATTGCATCTTTTTGTTTTCATTGTGCATTTTCAATATAGGAACTCACACCATAGGACTGTCTTACTGGAGCACCTTTAGCACATGCCACACATGAAGCCCTTAGCACATTAGCTTTAGCCATATATATGGCAATTTCTTCCTCCAACTGAAGCTGATCCTTCCTCTTGCTCTTCCATCTGCTCCTCTTGCTCTCTAGTGCATGCTTGTCCTTCAGTAATTGTAGACATGTGACTAGTGTCCCTAAATCAGCCTCTGTTATAATGTGCGCAGAGGAGGTAGTAGATGCAGAAGATTTTCATCCAGCAACAAAACATCGAGAGCTGACATTAGACGTATTGTCATTCAGTTTCACATCATCATGTGGGGCACCTGCTCTGTGCGTAGTCAAAACATACCTTGGAATTTGAGAAACATTGTCTGTTGGAATGTGAGATGCATATTCACTTGTTGCAGCAACATGACCTTCAATATACCATGTCTGGGTCAACCATTGTTTTCTATCCTCTATGAATGCACTGCAATAACAATCAAAGTTTGAAAAGCGTTGGTTTAGCTTTTTTCTTGTTCAGCCTTGGGAAGTCATGAGATGTCCATGCGGGTTCAGGAGCCTGATGGTTGAAGAGTAATAACTGTTCCTGAACCTGGTGGTATGGGACCTAAGGCTCCTGTACCTCCTTCTTGATGGTAGCAGAGAAAGAGAGCATGGCCTGGATGGTAGGGGTCTTTGATGATGGATGCAGCTTTCTTGGTGCCGTGTTCTTTGTTGATGTACTCGATGTTTGGGAGGGTTTTTCCTGTGATGAACTGAGCTATATCCAACAGTTTTTGTATGCTTTTCCATTCTTGGGCACTAGGCTGTGATGCAACCAGTCAGGATGCTTTCCACTGTGCATCCACAGAAGTTTGTCAAAGATTTAGATGAGATGTCAAATTTCTGAGAAAAAAGAGGCAGTTCCATTTCCTTTAACTGGCATTTATGTGCTGGTCTCAGGACATATCTTTTGATATGATGCAGCCCAGGAATTTAAAATTAAATTTAACTTAAACAAGGAGAGATTTAATATTCTGAAGTTGAACAAATAGAATAGTATTCTCTAAAGTTTAGAGGAATGTTATGTGCTCTCAGTGAAGTGTACAACACTTTTACTGACCTTGATAAAGTATTTACAAGGGGAATAGTTCTGCTGGTTGCGAAGTCTGGAACCAAGTGTCACACTCAGAATAAAGAGTAAGTTATTTACGAGTGACACGGAGAATTTTTTTCACTTAGAGGGTGGTGACTCTTTGAAATTCCCTTCCCTGGAGGACTGCTGAGTTTCATTTAAGGCTGAGATTTATAATTAAGGAAATAAAGGGACATAGCATAAAGTTGGAAATGCCACTGAGATAAAAGTTCAGTCATGAGCTCAGTGAACAAAAGAATGGGTTGGAAGGGCCTGATTCTTATATTAGTGTGTTAGGGAATAAAAAAATCCTCAATGTCTATAACCAGTGCATCATAGATGCTGACTGATCAACTGAGAATATCTAGCATTTTAGTTCTTATTTGCAAATCGTACTTGAGTCATATCCCCATCCCATCTCATGTAAAGAAATGCTCCAAGCTATTTTGTAATAGTTCAAAGTTCAAAGTACATTCATTATCAAAATATGTATTCGTTATACAACCCTGAGATTCATCTCCTTACAGGCAACCACAACAAAGATACCCAAAATAACCCATTAAAAAAGACCATCAAACAGCTAATGTGCAGAGAGAAATAAAATCACAATAAAAGCAAGCAAGTAGCAGTCAGAATTGAAGTCCTCGAAAGAGAGGCAATCAGTAGACTCTCAGTGCAGCGCAGAGCTGAGTAAACGTTGTTGGGCAGTGAGTTGAACTGGCTTGTCCCTCGCCTCAGACCCCACCCAACACACTGGCCTTTACAATCTGGCCTGGCGCTTAAATAGTCGTCCAAACATTAGGTTCTGTCACCTCAATACGCTGTGGGGCCTGGATCCTGCCACCTCGATACGGCCTGTACCCAATCTTCCCAATTTGTGCCGGCACTTAAATCGATTGAACCTTGGGACTTTCCTTCCTCGCCACAGTGGGCCCGCAGCCTCACTTCTGCCACATCAAGTCAAAAGGGAAGTTACAACCTATTGTTTGAGGTGATTGATTACCAGAAGAAGTATTATTAGCAAGGTATTTAGTTGTTTTCTTTGTTTTATTGGCCTCCAGCAAATAGGCGCTGATCTTTTCCAGCACCATCTGGGAGATGAGATAGCCAAAGTGACCAAAAGCCAGATTGGGGTTTTGAGGATCCCTTTGAAGAGGGCTAGATCAGTAACGATGTGAGGATAATTAACTAAAGTGTCCAGTTTTTAGGTCTCAAAATCTTTCAGTGTTCTGATTAAGATCTCTCTGGATTTAACTTCAAGAGCCAGAGTTTCATAACTGCTGGGTAAACACACTGCTGATGGTCTACAGTTGAAAAATGAATTAGCCATGATTGAATGGTGAAATAAGCTCAATAGGCTGAATGGCCTAATTCTGCTCCTATGTCTTATGGTCTAATAATCTTGATACAAGTCCTGGACATGCCACCTTCACTGACGATTTGTAATGTGAGAAGCAAGTCTGGTGTTGCTTAGAATAAAAAGCATTTGCTTCGAATGTAATTGGAAAGTGCATGTTCTTTTATGCATGGAGGGATAAATGTTAGGCAGAAGCATTTGTGAACCAGTATTGGAAATAGACAGCATGTCTTGTACATATTGAATGTTTGGTTGTTCGGTTGCAGTTATTTGTGCATCATGTGACCATTCCCTTCGGCACATAGAGGAGACATCAGTGCAGTGCAACGCACATTTGATGCCTGTCCTGTCATATTGGTCTTCGTTTTTGAAATAAATGTTCAGCATAAATTAAACAAGGAAAAACAGGCCCTGACCAAAGTGAAGAACCCTTGTCCCCTGCACTATTTATAGGGATCATAGATTATTACGGGTTCTTATCTGATTACATTGGAAGAGAGCATATTATTTTCAACAGTGCTTCCTGGAATGTGTGTGAAGAATTCCTGACAACCGGGACTAGCAGGAGTCAGCATGAACCAATTAGGCTGAAGGGCCTCTTTTTGTGCAGTCTTACTCTGTGACTCTAATTCTTTCCTGTGGTAAAAGGAAATGAAAGATGAGCATGCTATTACTACTGCTAGACATCTAACATGAGCCAGAGATGGGGGAGAGAGATGAAGGCAGTGAGTCTTCCAAGGACAAAGCTCCCATCTCAGACTGGCTGAAGTGCAGTGTAGCCAGAGGCTAGGATTTGCAAAAGCATATGGCTGAAATCTGCTACCAACCATGGCAAGTGTTTCAGCGAGACACAGCTCAAGAGAGCACAAGTGTGGATTCTTGCCCAGACTACAGACTGCCTGAAGAGTCAGGGTGGGATTGGCTGCTCTCTCGTGGCACCTGTGGCTGTATGATTGAATTTACAGCTCATTATCAACAGTAAAGATTTACAAATGGTTCATGACCACCACCAAAAGATCCTAATGATTAATGCTGAGCAGCCAGGTAGTCACTTATGTCAAAACAGTTCACTGTTGCTGAAAAATTCCAACTGTTATAACAAATGATGGCCCTTAGGGGAACAAAAACCTCTCAATGCATTCCTCACCCTGACCAGAGCTCTGACAGTCCTGGAACAGCAAATTAAAACACAGCCAGGGAGCTCTGAAGACATTCTTAAAATAAAGACAGAAAATGCTGGAGCAGGTCAGACAGGTAAATGGTTAACATTTCGGACTGAAGATCCTTCAGAAGAACTGAAAAAGAGAGAGAGCAAGTTAATTTTGAGTAGCAGAGAAGTTGGGGGAGGAATGGGTAGAATAAAGGAAATACTTTCGACAGGGTGAGACCAGCTGACCTAATGTGGTGAGTAAGTATCATTTTAGGTTAAATTAAGCTTCTTTGACTGTGTGATATGCTGCTACTTGTAAAGCCGTGGGGCTGACGATACCAAAAAAGGAAAACAGAGCCAAAAATACTGATAGAAATGGCCAGTTCTGATTTCCATTTTCATTTTTAATTCCTGTTGGTTTGAACAAATTAAAATTCTATTACTTGGACTCGCTTATAGACAACATGCAGGGTCCTCTGGAGAAGCATTTGTCAGTGTTTATTCTATCATTCACAAATGTGTTAGGTAACTGCACATTCACCTGCTCACCGAATCAGCTGAAGGAGGAGGAAGAGGATTTGGAGGAGGGTAAAGTCAAAGAACAAGACAGGAAGCAACACTGTAATTCTGTTCTCGAACCGCATCAGAGAAGGCCTAATCTCTCTAAGGATCAGCTGAAGACCTCTCCATGGAAACCAGAACTCAGGTGCAGGCTGCCTAGATTTGAATGGAAGAAGGACTCACCGTCACCTGAATTTGAAATAATCGGATAGTTAACATAATGCCATCGTAGTGCCTGGTAGCAACCAGTTGCTGCATCACTAATTCCCTATGGAAGGTCGTAATATTGTCCTGCTCTATAAGAATGATATCCTGGGAATCAGAAGCTGATCTGGATCATACATTTAATGGCTGAGTCTACTTACACTGCAGCAAGTGATTCAACTCTTGACCTTACAGAGCGTTTCAACTAGCTGTAAGTCAGGTTCTGAGGGAATTCGGCCTGGCTACAAAGACACTGTTGAATGTTTTCTTCGTGCCTCTTTGAGGACAGCTGAAAACTGCGCGAAGCCTTCCACTGATTCACCACAACGCAGCTTATGCAGTCGCCAGTCCCATCAATCAGCCTGATCGTTCACTGCTCAATACCAAGGTGAGGCCTCACCAGTGCCTTATAAAGCCTCAGCATCACATCCTTGCTCTAGTATTCTATTCCTCTTGAAATGAATGCTAACATTGCATTTGTCTTCCTCACCACCGACTCAACCTGCAAGTTAAATTTCAGGGGGTTCTGCACAAGGACTCCCAAATCACTCTACATCTCAGATTCCTTGATTTTCTCCCCATTAAGAAAATAGTCAGCACATTTATTTCTACTACCCAAGTGCATGACCATGCATTTTTTAGCATTGTATTTCATTTGCCACTTTCTTGCCCATTCTCCTAATTTGTCTAAGTCTCTCTGCATCCTGCTTGTTTCCTCAACACTACCTGCCCCTCCAACAATTTTTGTATCATCTGCAAACTTGGCAACAAATTCATCTATTCCATCATCTACATCATTTATATACAACATAAAATGAAGTGATCCCAACACCGACCCCTGTAGAACACCACTAGTCACTGGCAGTCAACCAGAAAAGGATGCTTTTATTCCCACTCGCTGCCTCCTGCCAATCATCAATGCCCTAACAATGTTAGTAACTTTCCTGTAATACCATGGACTCTTCAGTTGGTAAGCAGCCTCATGTGTGGCACCTTGTCAAAGGCCTTCTGAAAGTCCAAATATACAACATCCACAACATCCCCTTTAGCCATCCTACTTGTAATCTCCTCAAAGAATTCCAACAGGTTTGTCAGGCAGGACTTTCCCTGAAGGAAACCATGATGACTTCATACTATCTTGTCCTGTGTCATCAAGTACTCCATAACCTCATCCTTAACAATTGATACCAACATCTTCTCAACCACTGAGGTTAGGCTAACCAGTCTATAATTTCCTTTCTGCTGCCTCCCTTCTTTCTTAAAGAGTGGAGTGACATTTGGAATTTTCCAGTCCTCCAGAACCATGCCAGAGCCCAATAATTTCTGAAAGATCATTTCTAATGCCACCACAATCTCTAACGCTGCCTCTTTCAGAACCCTGGGGTGCTGTTCATCTGGTCCGGGTGACTTATCTAGCTTTAGGTCTTTCAGCTTTTTGAGCACCTTCTCTCTTGTAGTAGTAACTGCACCCACTTCTGTTCCTTCACACACTACAACATCAGGCATACTGCTAGTGTCTTCCACAGTGAAGACTAATGCCAAATACTCATTTAGTTCATCAGCCATCTCCTTGTCCCCCATTATTATTTCTCTTGCCTCATTTTCTAGCCGTCCTATATCCACTCTCATTTCTCTTTTACTTCTAACATACTTGAAAAAACTTTTACTATCCACTTTGATATTATTTGCTAGTTTGCTTTCATATTTCATCTTTTCCTTTCTAATGATTTTTTTAGCTGCTCTGTAGGTTTTTAAAACCTTCCCAATCCTCTATCTTCCCACAAATTTTTGCTTTGTTGTATGTCCTTTCTTTTGCTTTTACAATAGCTTTGACTTCCTTTGTCAGCCACGGTTGTACTATTTTACCATCTGGGTTTTTCTTCATTTTTAGAATACTTATGTCCTGCACCTTCCTCATTTTCCCCAGAAACACACACCTTTGCTGTTCTGCTGACCTCCCTGCCAGCAGCTCCTTCCAATTTATTTTGGTCAACTCCTCTCTCATACCACTCTAATTTCCCTTACTCCACTGAAATACTGCTACATCAGACCTTAATTTCTCCCTATCAAATTTCAAGTTGAACTCAATCATATTGTGATCACCAGTTACCAAGAGTTCTTTTACCTTAAGCTCTCTAATTGCCTCTGGTTCATTACATAACACCCAATCCAGTATAGCTGATCCCCCAGTAGGCTGAATGACAAACTGCTCTAAAAAGTTATCTCTTAGGCCAGTGGTCCCCAACCACCGGGCCGTGGACCGGTACCGGGCCGCAGAGCATGTGCAACTGGGCCGCGAGGAAACAACATGATTTGGCGATATGAAATGATACGGGTCAGCTGCACCTTTCCTCATTCCCTGTCACGCACTGTTGAACTTGAAATAACCTTCCAAATCATACCAAATAACACATAAAACCTAAAGTAACACTAACATATAGTAAAAGCAGGAATGATATGATAAATACACAGCCTATATAAAGTAGAAATAATGTATGTACAGTGTAGTTTCACTTAACAGAATCGGGAAGATTAAGCCAAAACCGATTTGTAGAAAAAAAATCGGGACATACATGTATGCACACGTCATGTATGCGCACATCACGCATGTGCACACAGGTGCTCGTGCAAAGCTTCATGGTCATGGTAGTCTTTCTCATGGTAAACACAAGTGTCCCGTATTTTACTGCTACTTTTGTCCTTTATTTGGGAATGAGAAAGTTGGCAACCCTACTTGAACACCCCCCCCGCCATCGGCCAGTCCACAAGAATATTGTCAATATTAAACCAGTCCGCGGTGCAAAAAACGTTGGGGACCCCTGTCTTAGGCATTCAACAAACTGTCTCTCTTGAGATCCATGACCAACCTGATTTTCCCAATCGATCTGCGTATTAAAATCTCCCATAACTACCACAACATTGCCCTTTCGACTTGCCTTTTCCATTTCCTTTTGTAACCTGTGGTCCACCTCCCAGCCACTGTTGGGAGGCTTGTATATAACTGCCATCAACGTCCTTTTACCTTTCAATTTCTTAACTCAACCCGCAAGGATTCAACACCTTCCGATCCTATGTCACATCTTTCTACTGATTTGATGCCATTCTTTACCAGTAGAGCCACACCACCCTTTCTGCCTACCTTCCTATTCCTCAGATATAACGTGTAACCTTGGACATGCAGCTGTGATGTCAATCCTATGACCATTGCGAATGCAATGTTCTACAACCGCTGATTTCTCTGAGTAACCCAAATGCATACACCTCCTGTGCTCCTTGATGTGGGTTTCCACCATGGCCGGCCAATATATGCTGCTCCGCATTCACAGGGATTCAGGATGGCTGGAGTTTACAGGATTCCCTGTAAACCACTTTGCACTAAAATAGACTATATTCTAATTGTGCCCTTTCTTGTAAAATGGAGCATAACTTATGTTCAATTTGTATGTATTCGGTTTAACTGATTGATGTGCCTGTGATGCTGCTGCTATGTGCAAAGGATAGGCTCCATCTTCGTTCAGCTTCAGTGTACTTTGCGTACGCTGCTCAACTGATGCTCTCTGCCCGTGAGGTCACATCTGAAGTACCGTATCCAGTTCGGGTCTTCTTTCTTGGAGGCAGTGCAAAGGAAGTTCACTGTCTTGATTGTGGAAATGAAGTGGTTGGCCTATGAGGAGAGATTGAGTCACCTGGGACTCTACGCTGGAATTCAGAGGAAGGAGAGGGGATCTTAAAGAAATACATAAAGTTATAAAAAGGATAGATAAGATAGAAAGGCAGGAAAATTGACTCCATTGGCCGGTGAGACTAGAACAAGAGAAATCGTTTCAAGATTCAGGAGAGAAGATTTAGGACTGAAATGAGAAGGGACTGCTTTTCCCAGAGAATTTCTTTGCCCAGGGACCAATAGAGGCAACTGCACCTCATTAAATATATTTAAGACAATAAGATATAGGAGCAGAATTAGGCCATTTGGCCCATTGAGTCTGCAGAGTATGACACTGTTGGATCCTTGCATATTAAGGGAATTAAGGTTTAAGAGAAAAGTCTACAGCCAGATCAGCCAATATTTTATTGAATAGCTGAACAGGCTCAAAGAGTCTGACAGCCTATTGCTGCTCTTATTTCTTCTGTTCTACCAGCATCACCCTGGCATTTACCTCAGTGCCTATCTCTTCCCAATGTCACTTCTTCCATGAGCTTGATAACGTCCTAAAACCTTGAATGCATGTGACACTGAATTCACTCTGCGATCCACCTCTTCAACCTGGAAGAAGGAATCCATGTCAATGAAGCCAGTGCCTATCCGTTCTGAGTCTACCTCACCATTTTACTAATTTCCCTAAGCTGCACACTTAATTCCCACCTTCTCAAGAGGTATAAAGGGAATCAAAAACTCATCCTTGCAATCAAAAGGAAAATTGGATGATTGGATATTTCTCCAAAAAACTACACGGGAGTGGTTTTGAGTGGATTGGCAAGGAAGGAAGGCAAAGAAGTGTCAACTTAACACAGTAATCAAGGAACGCAGTGGGAATTGCAGAAATATCTTCTTTGTCCAAAGAGGATTGAGAATATGGAACTTATTATCATAGTGGTTGATGTGAATAGTAGAAACACATGTAAATAGGCCTGGCAGAGCATGAGAAGAAGCAGAGGAGAGTCAAGAAGAGGATGCAATTGAAAGGCAAGACTGGAAGGACGTTCAGGGCGCCGCATGTGCTTGTATGGACTAGTTGGGCTGGGTGGTCTTTTCCCCATCTTATTTTCCATGTAAAAAGAAGTTTTATCAGAAGACTAGAAGATTGCCTTTGATTTAGAGTATACCTACACTAACTGAAGGGGTGAAGTTGCTCACAATGCTCTTTTGACAACTGAGTGATCACATTTTTTATGAGATTCACCACATGCATTGTTTATTTATCCTTTTTAACTTTTAAAAAATTGCTTTGAACAGTGTTCAAGCTCCCACAGGGAAATTCTATAGGGTTCTTAAGACTGCTGATAGTGATCTTTCCTCGCTGGTTCCTTAGCAACAAGAGTTGTGTAGCCAGGCATTATGGGAAGGGTAATGGTCCAAATTGTTTGGCGCATCCTGTTTACATTGCTTGAGGACACAAAGATTTTTCATGCCAATGAAGCTCTTTATCAATTTTCTGCTGTCATCTGATGGCAACAGCCCATGCCTGGTAGTAATAGCTTGCCCAATTATATTCGCTCAGCATCAACCATGGCCTGACAATTTCTGGCAGGAGGAAGCAGCTGCCATACAGAAGGTAGTGTCCTTTTCAAGATCAAATATAACGCATTATTAAATCTGAAGTTAAACAGAACACAAATTGACAACATGGGGTTAAAAATGGCTCCTATCTAATTTAGTCTGGGCCATGACATCCTTTAAAAATCTTGTTCTCTGCATCTTTTCAACAATCGGCATGCTAATTGGATCTCTCAGTGCCGTGCCCACAGTTGGATCCAAATCTAAATTTCTGGCTGTCAGTATCCTGCACACTGTATACAGCTAGCTACAGAATGAACTTCTGCAAAAGTTAACAGAAGCTTCACATTTCACAGAAATGCATAAGAGGGGCAGGAAGCGAAAATAAATATGACAATCTTTGATAGAAGGGTAGTGGATTCAGCCCAGAACACCACGGGTAAAACCCTCCCAACCGTTGAGCACATCTACATGAAACATTGCCGTAGAAAAGCAGCATCCACTATCAAAGATCCTCACCACCCAGGCCATGCTCTCTTCTCACTGCTGCCATCAGGGAGAAGGTACAAGAGCCTCAGGACTTGCACCGCCAGTTTCAAGAACAGTTACTACCCCCTCAACCATCAGTCCCTTGAACAAATGGGGATAACTACACACATTCTTTTTCTGGTGTTCCAACAGCACTTTAAGAACTCATTGTCTGGTTATTTCATGCTCGTTTGCTATTGATATATATTTGAATTTGCACAGCTTGCTGTCCATTAATCCTGTTTACAGTTACTGTTCTATAGATTTGCTAAGTATGCCAGCAGAAAAAGAATCTCAGGGTTGTATGTGGTGACATATATGTGCTCTGATAATAAATTTTACTTTGAACTTTGAAATCCAGTTTCTCGATTACATATTCAAGCAAACTGCGTTGTTATGACATATTTTTCACATTGTACTTTGTTTCATTTGGACAACATATCTTACAAAGACTATTATGCACTGATTCTTCCAATGATACCTTGTCAGACCTTCATTTAATATCATGTTATTTGGAAATTCAGATACATGCTCATCCAAATCACAGAAATATGCCCACTTCTACATTTGGCACTGACAAAGCAGCAGAACATGAGCAACTAATGCCACGCTCTCCTCTGCATCCACTAATGATCTTAGCTAGAATGTTTGTTAAACTAGACATCATGTTTGCATTGAGAGTGCAGACAATCACTCAAGCATCGACTATCACGTTTGATCACAGCTTGGTTAGTGTCTCAATGGCCTTTCATCAGCTTGAATGGAACTTCTAGCACTAACTGTATGCGGGTGGATTCCCTTAGTGGAGAACACCTGCGTGTGACTCTGTTTAACGTGGAGATGTTGAAGCACAGGCAGGCAATACGTGGTCCTTGACGGATTGGGATCCGGGTCCCGAGGCACGGATTGTAGGGTGACTGGAGACTCTTCACTGCGGCAGCCTTCCTCCACCTTCACTGCTGTTATGGTGTGTCATCATCTTCCGCCAGCTCTCCCATTGAAGTCTTGGCTGGATCGCTCTTTGTCTGGAACCTCACCCTTGACCTTAACACCATGGGTATCCCAAGCACCACAGCAAAGTGCCAGATGGCTAAATTCCAGTCAGCATCGCTCACGGGATCTGGGGAATTCACAAGCCTCTCCTCCATGACAATGTGATGACCCCAGGGGAAGACTATCTGTGTGACAGTCTAATTGGCCTGCACTCTAGCAAAAATACCTTATCCTGGTGAGCTCCTACTGCTTCCAGAGCTCATCTGGGTCAAGGGGAAGGAGTCTATGGCTTATACTGCATCTGATCACTCCATTTCAAAGTGGCAGTGCCTGACCATTACCATACAATTGGGACTGACTGATGTTAAAATGCTGGAGGTAAGCTATAGAGAAATGTTCATGTTCACAGAATAATAGGCCACAGAGAGAAGCCACGGAGCCTGCGGCAGTGTTTGAAAGAGCTGTTCAATGAACACCTAACTTCCTTTTTCTGATCGTTATGTGTTCAAGTACTTTGAATTGCTAATGAAGCCTGTGGCCTGTTGATTACAGATAAGAGAGATAGTGTAAGATGAAGGTGCTCTCCACGTACCCTAGGTTGTTCAGGCAATTAATATAAACATCCATTTCTTGGGGCAACTACACAAGGAGTTCTATTGGTAGTGATATAATGGAGGAAATAATCAGAACAGCAAATTCGAATGGCCCACATTTTCGGGGTGGGGCGGAGAGGTGCACTCAGGGGGACAACACAGTCAGATAGGCGGCACTGTCAGGGGGTGGCTCAGTCAAAGGGACAATGTGATCAGAGGGACAGCACCGGTCAGCTGGAATGAAACATCGAAGGAACAGCAGCTTCCGAGATACTGCAGAGACAATGTGATAACACCTTCACAGTTTCCTGAAGAATTTAATTTTTGCATTTGATAGATGCAGAATAAAGCTGGTGTGGATACAAACAGTGGTGGCAAAGGACACTTAAGAATACTGGAGGGCAGTGCTCAACGTTATCCTAGCAGTAATCCAGCCCACTGTATTTTAATGTCACTCCCTCAACTACAGTTCAATTGCTAGGAAGGATCTGTACCTTTCATTTTCATAGCTAGCATCATTTTTAAATATAATTCTTAAACATTAGCTTTGTCCCTGCTCCTTTATATACCTGGGAAGTGACTTTATGGCCTTCACTGTGGGAGAAACTAACTTCAACCTGTCAATATAGGATATAAATAGCATTTTCTAATATCTGCAGGGATAATGCCTCTCCTTACTGCAGGAGACAGTGTTTAGTATTGACTATGTGTGCATCTAATGTCAGTCTGCTCTTTTGGGGGGGGAGTTGTTAACTTGTAATCTGTCTTAGTTTCCACAGCAGTCTAACTCAATCAAAATAGATAATCTAAATTCTTTATAAGGCAGAGGACATTTTCCCCACCATATTCAGACACATCAAAAGAAACACTATCAACTCTCAGTCTTGTGGATTGACCTTCGAAGTGTGCACTCGGTACGGTGATGTCCATTTCTGTAACAACCACCCTATAGGCTGCGAGTTCCATGACTCTGGTTGAAAACTGCTTCTCAATTTCTCACTGATCCTCAAAGTTGCTGGTGAACGCAGCAGGCCAGGCAGCATCTCTAGGAAGAGGTACAGTCGACGTTTCAGGCCGAGACCCTTCGTCAGGACACTGACATCCTGACGAAGGGTCTCGGCCTGAAACGTCGACTGTACTTCTTCCTAGAGATGCTGCCTGGCCTGCTGCGCTCACCAGCAACTTTGATGTGTGTTGCTTGAATTTCCAGCATCTGCAGAATTCCTTGTGTTTGCGTCTCACTGATCCTATTAATTTTCTAAAGTCAATGCCTCCGTATCATTGATTATACAGCCAATTGAATCAGGTCCTTTCCATCTTGTATGGGTTTATCAAGTTGGCATACTGTTTTGAATAAATCTTCCTTCAGCTTTCTTTAATCCCAAGAAAATCCCAAGCCAGCTAATCCCTTTTCAAAACCAAAATTCTCCAGACCTGGCAACGTCTTCATAAACGTCTTCTGTACTCTCTATAGTGAATTCACATCCTTCCCTGTATTGTGTATTGTACACGGTGACTAGGGTCTAAGCAACACACATCAAAGTTGCCGGTGAACGTAGCAGGCCTGGCAGCATCTCTAGGAAGAGGTACAGTCGGCGTTTTGGGCCAAGACCCTTCGTCAGGACTAACTGAAAGAAGAGTTAGTAAGAGATTTGAAAGTGGAAGGGGGAGGGGGAGATTTGAAATGATAGGAGAAGACAGGAGAGGGAGGGGTGGAGCCAAGAGCTGGACAGGTGATTGGCAAAAGCGATCTGAGAGGATCATGGGACAGGAGGCCTAGGGAGAAAGAAAAGGAGGGGGGGGGAAAACCCAAAGGATGGGCAAGAGGTATAGTGAGAGGGACAGAGGGAGAAAAAGAAGAGAGAGAAAAAGAATGTGTGTATATAAATAAATAACGGATGAACTTTTCGATGATTTTAAGTTCTCTGGCCCTCACTGCTTTATTTTTACGATGGATGTCCAGTCCCTTTATACTTCCATCCCCCATCAGGAAGGTCTCAAAGCCCTCCCCTTCTTTTTGGATTCCAGACCTAACCAGTTCCCCTCTACCACCACTCTGCTCCATTTAGCGGAATTAGTCCTTACTCTTAATAATTTCTCCTTTGGCTCTTCCCACTTCCTCCAAACTAAAGGTCTAGCTATGGGCACCCGTATGGGTCCTAGTTATGCCTGCCTTTTTGTTGGCTTTGTGGAACAATCTGTATTCCAAACCCATTCTAGTATCTGTCCCCCATTTTTCCTTCGCTACATCGACGACTGCATTGGTGCTGCTTCCTACACGCGTGCTGAGCTCGTTGACTTCATTAACTTTGCCTCCAACTTTCACCCTGCCCTCAAGTTTACCTGGTCCATTTCTGACACCTCCCTCCTCTTTCTAGATCTTTCTGTCTCTGTCTCTGGAGACAGCTTATCTACTGATGTCTACTATAAGCCTACTGACTCTCACAGCTATCTGGACTATTCTTATTCTCACCCTGTCTCTTGAAAAAATGCATCCCCTTCACGCAGTTCCTCCGTCTCCGCTGCATCTGTTCTCAGGATGAGGCTTTTCATTCCAGGACGAGAGAGAGGTCCTCCTTTTTTAAAGAAAGGGGCTTCCCTTCCTCCACCATCAACTCTGCTCTCAAACGCATCTCCCCCATTTCATGCACATCTGCTCTCACTCCATCCTCCCACCACCCCAATAGGAATAGGGTTCCCCTGGTCCTCACCTACCACCCCACCAGCCTCTGGGTCCAACATATTATTCTCCGTAACTTCCGCCACCTCCAACAGGATCCTACCACTAAGCACATCTTTCCCTCCCCCCCACCCCGGCTTTCTGCAGGGATCGCTCCCCACATGACTCCCTTGTCCATTCGTCCCCCCTATCCTTCCCCACTGATCTCTCTCCTGGCACTTATCCTTGCAAGCAGAACAAGTGCTACACATGCCCTTACACTTCCTCCCTTACCACCATTCAGGGCCCCAGACAGTCCTTCCAGGTGAGGCGACACTTCACCTGTGAGTCAGTATACTGCGTCTGGTGCTCCCGATGTGGCCTTCTATATATTGGCGAGACCTGACGCAGACTGGGAGATTGTTTCGCTGAACACCTACGCTCTGTCCGCCAGAGAAAGCAGTATCTCCCAGCGGCCACACATTTTAATTCCACGTCCCATTCCCATTCTGATATGTCTATCCACGGCCTCCTCTACTGTAAAGATGAAGCCACACTCAGGTTGAAGGAACAACACCTTATATTCCGTCTGGGTTGCCTTCAGCCTGATGACATGAACATTGACTTCTCAATCTTCTGGTAATGCCCCACTTCCCCCTCGTACCCCATCCATTATTTATTTACATAAACACATTCTTTTTCTCTCTCTCCTTTTTCTCCCTCTGTCCCTCTCACTATACCCCTTGCCTATCCTCTGGGTTTTCCCCCCCTTCCCCCTTTTCTTTCTCCCTAGGCTTCCTGTCCCACGATCCTCTCAGATCCCCTTTGCCAATCAACCGTCCCGCTCTTGGCTCCATCCCTCCCACTCCTGTCTTCTCCTATCATTTTGGATCTCCCCCTCCCCCTCCCACTTTCAAATCTCTTACTAGCTCTTCCTTCAGTTAGTCCTGACGAACGGTCTCAGTCCAAAACGTTGACAGTACCTCTTCCTAGAGATGCTGCCTGGCCTGCTGCGTTCACCAGCAACTTTGATATGTGTTGCTTGAATTTCCAGCATCCGCAGATTTCCTCGTGTTTGCGACTAGGGTCTAATAACAGAAATTCGAGTATAAGCTCAGCAGAGTGGCATTTCTGAGGGGTATTAGGAGGCTAACATTTTCAGTGGAGATGAACTGATGATAGTGAGTCCGGTGGTAGCAGATCAGGGGTATTGGACTGCAAGTTGGGGAACAGTAGGCAAGTTGGCAAAATGAGCACCCTGAGGATACAGGTGAATCGTTTGTATACCTGACAGGTGACCCATTCTGATGCTTTGGTGGAAAGATCTCAGTGTTCTGGAATTGGATTTTCCAACAATTCTCTTTTTGCTTTCAATTCTCTGCAACAGCTCTTACCAGCATGTTACAGGCAAAAAAAAAAAGGCTCATTTTCTGCAATCTCCCAATAGAAAATTGTATGGGGAATGAATTCACCCAATATAAACCTCACAAAAATTTTGTATTTGGGTCACAATGGTGCCTCACAACATATCAAATTTTCAAAGTAGAACAAAACAAATAAATTGATTTTCAGATTCATGAAAAAAAATAATTTCCAGGCATCTCTCTGTTATTTCTGCAAAGCAGTTAACCCATTTATTTTGGATATTTTATTAATAATTACATGGAATTATTTCTGGAGGCATTTGTAAGGATCTTTCAAGAATCACTAGATTCTGGAATGGATCTGGAGGACTAAAAAATTGCATATGCCTGACAAATCTATTGGAATTCTTTGAGGAAGTAACAGGAGAGTCAGTGGGTGTTGTTTACTTGGATTTTTAGAAGGCCTTTCTTGCCACACATGAGGCTGTTTAACAAGATAAGACCCCCTGGCATTACAGGAAGGATACCAGCATGCATAGAAGATTGCCTGATTGGCAGGAGGCAAAGAGTGCAAATAAAGTGGGCCTATTCTGGCTGGCTGTCATGACCAGTAGCGTTTCACAGGGGTCAATATTGGATTGCTTCTTTTCACGTTATATGTCAAAGATTTGGAAGACAGAATCGATTTATTTGTGGCCAGGTTTGCAAACGATGCGAAGGTAGCTGGAGGGGCAGATGCTGTTGAAGAATCAGGAAGTCTGCAGAAGGATTTGGACAGATTGGGAGAATGGATAAAGAAGTGGCAGATGGAATATAGTGTCAGGAACTGTATGGCCATGCACTTTAGTATAAGGAATAAAGGCATTGACTATTTTCTAAATGAGAGAGAATGATAAAATCAGGGATTTGGGAGTCCTCCTGCAGGATTCCCTAAAGGTTAACTTGCAGAGTCGGTGATAAGGAAGGCAGATGCAATGTTAGCATTCATTTTGAGAGGACTCATAAGAGAGCAAGGATGTGATGGTGAGGTTTTACAAGGTATTGGCCAAATCGCACTTGTAGTATTGTGAACAGATTTGGGCCCCTAACCTAAGAAAAGATTTGCTGAAATTGGTGAAGGTCCAGAGGAGGTTCACAAGAATGATTTTGGAAATGAAAGGGTTAACAGTTGAGGAGTGTTTGATGGCTTTGGGCCTGTACTTGCTTGACTATAGAGGAATGTGCGGGGGGGGCGGGGGTTCTCATTGAAACCGATTAAGCACTGAAAGGCCTAGACAGAGTGGATGCAGAGAGAATTTTTCTTATAGTGGGTGAGACTAGGACCAGAGGGAACAACCTCTGAATTGAGGAACACCAAGTAAGAACAGAGATGGGAAGCAATTTCTTTTGCCAGAGGGTGGAATTCGTTGTCAAGACAGCATTGGAGGCCAAGTGATTGAGTATACTTAAAGCAGAGGTTGATAGGTTTTTGATTAGCTAGGACGCCAAAGGTTACAGGGAGAAGGCAGGAGAATGAAGTTGCGAGGGACAATAAATCAGTCATGATGGAATGGCAGAGCAGACTTGATGGGCCGAGTGGCCTAATTCTGCTCCCCTGTCTTATGGTCTTATGGAATGCACAGCATTGAAATAGGACATCTAACGAAGTACTGTTGCAAGCACAGGTTTATTCTCAGTTGAACATATATATTTAAACATGCTCCTGGTTCACCGTTTTCCCCTAAATGTCAAAGTTGATTTTAATCCGATGAGATTGAAATGTATTAATGATTCATCTCCATGAGAGATTTTGCTTTGATAAGATATTCTTTGCTTATTGCATTGACACTAATGGACCATGAAGTCACCAACCTGTCAGTACATCAGAATTTTGACAAGCACAAGAAAATCACTTGAAGGAGCTGGTGACAAATAACTTTTGCTTCACCTGATGTATATGTGCATTCAGTGTGAATGTGACAATTGGATGCCAGATTTATTTCCAGAGGGGAAAAATGCAAGGGCCAATTTTCATCCTCAGCTGCCCCATCCTTGCCCTAGGCACTGGGCAAATTGCTACAATAATGATGTGGGTTCAAAATATTGCCTACAACCTAAGTATCCCCAGATTTCTGCCTGTCTGCTGACAGGACCTAGCAGTAGGAAACGTGTATGGAGTACCCATCGCCTGAGAGATAGTGACCTTGATCTGCAACCAGTAAGCCTTTGATATGTGTGCAATTAATTGCCCAACCTCAAGGCTGTACAGTGGAGAAGAATGTCCTCTTTGATTTTACGGTATTGTTGATACTAAACACAGTCTCAAGGAAGAAATATTCTTGAGAGGAGAAATGCACAGACGTTGAAATTGCAATACTATATCCCTCACTACGCCAATTAAAAGTGCTTCTAAACTTCTTAGTCTTTATGCAGCAACACTCAAAGTTCTGCAGCATCTATGGATAGTCGATGTTTTGAATCAAGACCCTTTATCTGGACTGTGATCTACAGGCTCAGTCTGATGATATCCAGAATTATAGATGAGCTTTGAGAAACGCCTGTAGAGATTGGCTTTTGAGATAATTTGACACTTATGCTTAATCAGTCCATTAGGTACATTTCTACACAGATGTGAAACTGAGTTTGACTTCTCAGCTTCTTGAAAATCTCGATGCCTGGCTCATTGACAATGAACAGATATTTATGTTCCTCCACTCTGTTTTGCAAATTTGAAAAGGAATGATGATATGAGGCTGCGTGACTGGCAGTATGCGAGGTTGTACACCCCCAGCTTTTGAATGTCAGTAAATCAACGAGTGAATCTGACAGGCATCAGACACTGGCTCTCCATTTATGATCCATACAATACGAGGAGCTAATGTTGAGTTAAAGCAAGATCACAGTCATCTGAGATTACATAAGAATATCACTGGAGCACTCATTGATTTGAATGTCACTTGTGATCAAAGCACGCCCAGAACTATCAAAACTGCAGAATTACCATAAGGAAATCTTCTGTCACTTCCCCACTGAGGTACGGTAGGGTAACAGCAAAGATTGTTGAAGATTTCTCACTCAGATAGATATACCTCTATCTACCAGTATATATACATACAGGCAGCATTAATGGCATTAATATATTACCAGTACATTGATATGTAAGTTGTAACTGTTCACTCATACCCATGGCTGAGTGCTTTGATGAGTGTGTGTGGTGGAAAGCAAAGATCATCAGCATTGTTGTTGACTTCTACATTGATCTCAGCATTAATTACATGCCTGACGAGCTTTGATTCACTTGTTTTACGGAGTAAAAAAGACTTGGAGAAATGTCTTGGAGGAACTGAAAAAGTTTTTTCCGTATCTTTCTCTTCAGCAAGACAGTCTGTTCTGTGTGTTACTGCACCAGAACTGTTTCAAGTTTAAGCAATGTGGCTGATAATTCTCTGTCGATGAGTTTGATTGAAAAGTTCTGTTGTGTCCCGGTTCTTCTGGTACCTCATGTCTTTCTACCTTACTGAAAGTGACAGTATTCTTGCTAATATAAGCAGCTTGGAGAGGTTGATATCCTTTACAAAGGCTTTCTATTAATGTTGCTTGGATATATGTTCGTTGGTAATTGGTTCATTATTATCACATGTATCGAGGTACAATGGAACAGTTTGCTATACATGCCATCCAGACAGATCATTCCTACACATAGGTCCATCAGGCAGTCCAATGGAAAATCAATAGCAGGATGCAGCACATAGTGTTACAGTTAGAGAGGAAGTTCAGTACAGGAAGATAGTAAGACACAAGGCCATGACAAACTAGACTGTGAGGTCAAGAGTTCATCTTATTTTATAAGAGGTCTGCTCAATAATTTTACAACAGTGGGATCGAGGCTTCTCATGAGCTTGGTGGTATGTTTTTTTCAGATTGCTTTCATCTCAAGCTCACGTTCCAAAAGCTCACTGGATTGTCCCAGAGATGTGTTGAACTGATCGTTTATTTTAACGATCGTGGCATGGTAGTGTAGCGGTTAGCACAATCGCTTTACAGTGCCAGTAAGCAGTCAATCATTGGGGTTCAATTCCCGCTGGTACCTGTAAGTTTCCACGTTCTCCACATGACCATGTGGGATATCCTCCGGGTGCTCTGGTTTTCGCTCATGTTCCAAAGACTATGTAAGATAACGTAATTGGGAAAACCCACCGAAATTGGGTTGTGGTTTCGCTTGTGGCTGGTCTGACGTGATGATGTTATTTCACATTGAAGGTTTATAGCGCACTTCTGTTGTGTAGGTTCTGGAGTTCAATAAAATGTTTCATTAAACATAAAATGCCTCACTTCGTTTTACTTGTGGAAACCTAGATTGGTGACCTGATGTTCTAGGACGATTCTGGAGTTATTGATTTTGTTGGCCAACGCAGATGCTTTGAAACTGCCGGAGTTTTGAGAGCAAAACGCTGTCGCCTGGTTCGTACAAGCGGAGGCCCAGTTTGCCCTGTGGGAAATCTCCGCCGAGAGCACCAAATATTTCTATGTGGTAGCGCCGCTCAGCAAGTCCACAGCTGTGAGAGGGCTTGAAGATCCACCTGAACGTGACAAATACCGGTTGCCGAAAACGCACCTCTTACAGAGTTTTGGACTATTGGAGTCAGAGCGTGCCAAAGAGTTGCTCTTCTTGCCTGGCTTCAGCAATGGTAAGCCTTCCGAGATAACGGACCACATGCTGTCTCTCCTGGGGAAATCACCGTCCTTGTTTTATTTTTAAAGAACTCTTCATGCAGCCAATGCCCGATCAAGTTTGTGTAGCCCATGCTAATGCACCTGTGATGGACTACAGGGAGCCTGCTAAAATGGCTGATAGTCTCCATTCTGCTAGGTTGCAGTGCATCATTCCTCCTCCTCTCTCTAGCTCAATAAGCCTGGTCAGCAAGGCCCCAACGTACGGACGCCTGGGGCTGTGAAACCGATGGGCCTGTGCTTTTAGCATGCTTGCTTTGGTAGGGACGTTAGGAAGTGCTGGCCGCCTTGCAGCTTCGGCAGTGTCAGCGCATCGGCGCATCAGAGGCCTGTAAACGCTGAGGATTCCAGCTGCCAGGGTTGTCTACTGTTCATCACAGACACCCTTACAGGGCGATGTTTCCTGTGTGACACAGGTACTCAGGTGAGCACCAGCATTGCCCATTGAGGAGAAGACAAGGAGCGACACAGCCCCTCTGGAGGCTGCCAACAGCAGCAAGATCCAGACTAAAGGGACACGACGGGTGACACTCTGCTTCAGCGAGCGACGTTACACATCCGACTTCGTCCTGGTTAAAGTGGCTAGACCTCTGCTTGGTGCAGATTTCCTGTCTAGTTTAAGGACCATGAGTCGATCTTGAGAACAGCTCGGCTTGTGGATATCAAGGTCATTACCCTGCTCCCGCAGTAAGTTCCCCACAGTGACTCTGTCAAGTACATGCATCACCACATGTGAGTTTACTCGACTGTTGGGTGAATTTCCAAACCTCACCAAGCCCGCATTCTCCACTACAGTCACAAAACATGGGATTGAGCACCACGTTTCTAATATTGGCCTGCCAGCCCACACCCACATGCATAGACTGGACCCAGAAAAGCTGGCGACCACAAAGGCTGAGTTTGCCAACATGGAAAGTCTTGGCATTGTACGTCAGTTGAATAGACCCTGGGCTTCGCCCCTCCATGTGGTCCCAAGTCCAGTGGTGGCTTGCACCCATGTGGTGATTACCGAAGCCTTAATGAGGCCACCACCCCCCTGATCTTTACCCAGTCCCACACATTCAAGACTTTACGGCACGTTTAGCCAAGAAGTTAATTTTTGCCAACATTGATCTGGTTCAGGGCTAACATCAGGTGCCTGTGTGCTCGGAGGACATTCCCAAAACAGCTGTGAAAACTCCATTTGGCCCTTTTGAGCTTCTGAGCAGGTCGTTTGGGTTGAAAAATGCAGCACAGGCTTCCCAACAGCTGATGGACTTAGGTTTCCTTTTTGTTTACCTGGGTGGCATACTTGTCGCCAGCGCATCCAAATCCGAACACGTATCTCATCTCCGCACACTTTTCGAGCACTTAAGCCTACACAGATTGATTATTAACACTGCTAAATACCAGTTTGGGTTGTCAACCATGGACTTTCTCAACCATCTCATCTCCACAGAAAGTGTGAAACCGCTTCCATCAAAGGTAGCCATTATTATAGATTTCCCACCACCCCGCGCTACTAAAACGATATATTTGATTATATGTTTTGATGTTTTGGTGTACATGCGACAAATTACGGCGGGAGGAGAAGATGGCAGCGCGACGCAGCGCCCGCAGCTCTCCGGTGAAATGATTTCGTATCTGTTAAAAGGGGCCGTGGACAATTCTGATTTGCTGGAGACAGACGTGAAAGCACAGAGGAACATCTGGAGGAATTTCTGAAATGCCGGTTCGCTGCTGCTGCTACTGTGCAATCGAGAATCTCCGGAGCGAAGGCCCTAAAATCCTTGGCTTTGCCTGCTGCTGGCGACAGAGGCTGAGGTCAAAGCGTTCGGTTAGAGATGGTGCTCGGTACTTGGTGTCGGAGGGCTGATCAGAACTCGAAGTTTTCGGATGACTCAGAGTCGGACTGTGGTCGGGCATGGCAGGGAGAGTTTTCTTCCTTCTCCCGTCTGCGTGAGATGTGGAACTTTCGAGAGACTTCGAACTTTTTTACTGTGCCATGGCCTGTTCTTCACCAAGTTATGGTATTGTTGCACTGTTGTAACTATATGTTATAATTATGTGGTTTTTGTTAGTTTTTCAGTCTTGGTCTGTCCTGTGTTTCTGTGATATCACACCAGAGGAATATTGTATCATCTCTTAATGCATGCATTAGTAAATGACAATAAAAGAGGACTGTGTGTCCTCATAATTTAATAATCTAATCTAAAACCTAATCTTAATCCCCTATATGCTTCTTGATGTATGTGAGGAAATGTTATTGTCTCATATACCGCATCCATCAGTGGAATGAAATATCAGTCAGTGCAGTTTTTCTCTTTAAAATCAACAAAACTGCAAATGCTTGAAACCAGATATTAAAACAGAAACCACATCTGCGGGAATAAGGACAGAGTTAACGTCACACACAAAATGCTGGTGGAACACAGCAGGCCAGGCATGCTGTGTTCCACCAGCATTTTGTGTGTGTTGCTTGAATTTCCAGCGTCTGCAGATGTCCTCGTGTTTACCGAGTTAGGGCATCAGGTTGAAGGCCTTCACAAGAAAATGAAAAGAGAGAAAATACGTTAAGGAAAGTGGGTAGGAAGGACAAAAGGAAGATCTCTAATAGAGTGAGGTTAGAGCTGATTACGAAGCTGTCTGGTTTAATGTTGGGAGTCAGAGAGAAAGCAAAGGCTGTGCAATTTAGTTCAGAGCTGCCGCAGAAACCAAAAGGAGAAGTTTGAAAGGGCCCAACTGAACAGACACTCTCAGTGGAGAAAGGATACAGTGAGTTAAGGTCACAGATAGGTAACCTTCATATACAACAAGAATGTTCTGCTGTTACAAACAGGGAAAGCAAGTTTTCTGAAGCTTTTGTTTTTAATATTGAGTCCTGAAAGGCCACAGCATTCTCCAAAGAAAGATGAGATATTGTTCCACTAGTTTAATTTGGAATAGTGGTGTATGTGGCTGGGCATCAAAGGCAATACTGATGTCATAAGGAAGAACAGTGGTGAATGTAGCAGAGGCACCTCCCGCCCTCATGCTTTAAACAAATTTTATGCACACTTTAAGACATGCAACGCAGCACCTGCCATGAAAGGTACCCTTCCTTCCAGGAGAGTGGCCATTGTCTGTAACAGCAGCAGACGTGAGAAGGACTCTGCAGGGAGTCAACCCCTGTAAGGCTGCTGGGCCAGGCAACACCCCAGCCCAAGTTCTCAGAGAATTTGCACACCAGCTCGCTGACATCTTAATGGACATCTTCAACACTTCACTCACCCATACTGCTGACCCCATATGCTTCAAATCAGCCACTATCATCCCTGTACCAAAGAACTTCAGAACTAAAGGACTACTGTTCAGTGGCACTGATATCTATCATCATAAAGTACTTTTAGCAGCTGGTAAGGATACACATGACAGCTCCATTTCTGTCACACTGGACACTCACCAATATGCTTACCAACAGAACTGCTCTACGACAGATGCCACAGCATCTGTCATGCACCTGGCCTTGACACACCTAGAAAACAAGGACGCTCATGCCAGAAATCTGTTTCTGGATTACAATTCAGCATTCAACACTATTGTCCCACAGACCTCGGTGATCAAACTCCTACTCCTCAGTCTAAATACACCACTGTGGACTTCCTCACCAACAGACCTCAAGTCAACCGCTCCATTCCCCCCTCCCCCATCACTCTCAACACGGGTGCTTGCCGCGGCTGTGTGCTGAGCCCATTGATGTTCCCACTGCTCGTGCACAACTGCACAACCAACACCTCAGTAATCACATTGTCAAGTTCACCGATGACACGGCAGCTCATCATCAGCAATGACGAGATTAATTGGATTATGAGGACACTCAGTCCTCGTTTATTGTCATTTAGAAATGCATGCATGCATTAAGAAATGATACAATGTTCCTCCAGAGTGATATCACAGAAAAACAGGACAAACCAAAGCCTAACACTGACAGAACCACATAATTATAACATATAGTTACAGCAGTGCAAAACAATACCATAATTTGATAAGAAACAGACCATGGGCACAGTAAAAAAAAGTCTCAAAGTCCCGAGTCGATTGACTCCCGAGTCCCCGATAGCAGGCGGCAAAAGGGAGAAACTCCCTGCCATAAACCTCCAGGCACCGTCAACTGCCAATGCATTGGAAGCACCCAACAACAGCCAACACTGAGTCCGTCCGTCCGAAAACTTTGAGCCTCCGACCAGCCCCTCTGATACAACCTCCCGAGTGCCATCCTCTGCCGGGCGCCTTTGACCTCATCCCGGCTGCCGAAACAAGCAAAGCCGAAGATTCGGGGCCTTCTCCTCCGGAGATTCCGGACTACACAGTAACAGTGGCAGCGAAGCGGGCATTTCAGAAGTTTCTCCGGATGTTCCCCCGTACTCTCACGTCTGTCTCCATCAAATCAGAATTGTGCACAGTACCCTACTTGACAAATAACAGACATCAGCACCGAAGTGGTCGCGCACGCTGCGTCACGCCGCCATCTCCTCCTAGATGGTCTACAGAGAGTAGATGGAGGAGCTCGAGTCCTGGTGCCCGGCAAATAATTTCTTCCTCAAAGTCAACAAGACAAGTGAGATAGTTATTGACTTCACAAGAACTCGCATCGCTCACATCCCTCTTTTCAACAGCTCCCTAGTCTTGCTGACATTGAGTGAGAGGTTGTTGTCGTGTCACCAATTAACCAGATTTTCAATCTCCCTCCTATATGCTGATTCATTGCCACAATTGATTCAGCCAACGACAGTGGTATCGGCAGCAAACTTATATATGGCATTGGAGCTAGCTGTGCTTTGCCTCACAGTCGCAAGTATAAAGTAAGTAGAGCAGAGGGCTCAGCACTCAGCTTTGCGGAGCACCTGTGCTGATGGAGACTGTGGAGAAGATTTTGTTGCCAAAATGACCTGACTGAAATGACATCTGCTGTGGACCTGTTGTGCCAGCAGGCAAATTGGAGCAGATCCAATGTGCTTCTCAGGTAGGGGTTGATATGTTTCATCACTTTCCTCTCAAAGCACCTCATCACAGGGCATCTAAATGCTTCTGGATGACAGTCATTGAGGAGAGTTTTTCTTAGCCACTGGTATATTTGAATCAATATTCGTAGCTGTCTACGGATCGCGGTAGAGAACATTCTGCATGATACCGAAAATGCACCACAGCAGACAGGAAGACTCTACAACAGGTAGTCGAAACTGCCCCACGCATCAGTGGCACCAGTCTATCTGCCACCAAGGACATGTATTCACAAAAGTGTAGGAAAAAGGCCAGTAACATCATGAAGGACGACACACACCCTGCTCATGGATTGTTTCTCCTCCCCACAGGGACCAGGCTATGTTACATGCATGGCAAGACCACCAGCCTCAAAAATAGTTGCTTTCCCCAAGTACTAAGGCTGATCAACACTTCCACCCACTAACTCACCTCACAACATGCCCCACCACCACTACTCTATCATTTCCTGTCAGTCGCCTTATATACAGACACTCCTGTACCTAGTGTCACTTTATGGATGTACAGTGGCATGCAAAAGTTTGGGCACCCCAGTCAAAATTTCTTTTACTGTGAATAGCTAAACGAGTAAAAGATGACCTGATTTTCCAAAAGGCATAAAGTTAAAGATCACACAAATCTTTAATCTTTTAAGCAAGATGACTTTTTTATTTCCATCTTTTACAGTTTAAAAATAACAATAAAGGAAAAGGGCCCAAAGAAAAAGTTTGGGCACCCTGCATGGTCAGTACTTAGTAACACCCCCTTTGGCAAGTATCACAGCTTGTAAATGCTTTTTGTAGCCAGCTAAAAGTCTTTCAACTCTTGTTTGGGGGATTTTCGCCCATTCTTCCTTGAAAAAGGCTTCCAGTGCTGTGAGATTCTTGGGCTGTCTTGCATGCACTGCTCTTTTGAGGTCTATCCACAGATTTTCAATGATGTTTAGGTCAGAGGACTGTGAGGGCCATGGCAAAACCTTCAGCTTGTGCCTCTTGAGGTAGTCCATTGTGGATTTTGATGTGTGTTTAGGACCATTATCCTGTTGTAGAAGCCATCCTCTTTTCATCTTTGGCTTTTTTACGGACGGTGTGATGTTTGCTTCCAGAATTTGCTGGTATTTAATTGAATTCATTCTTCCCTCTACCTGTAAATGTTCCCCGTGCCACTGGCTGCAACACAAGCCCAAAGCATGATCGATCCACCCTTGTGCTTAACAGTTGGAGAGGTGTTCCTTTCGTGAATTTCTGCACCCTTTTTTTCTCCAAACATACCTTTGCTCATTGCGCCCAAAATTCAGCACCAGAAGTTTGCAAAGGAAGACCTAAACAAGTCTGATGCATTTTGGAAACAAGTCCTGTGGACTGATGAGGTTAAAATAGAACTTTTTGGCATAGCTTCAAAGATGTGTGACAACAGTTCAGTTAAAACTGTACATTTAATAAATGGTGCACCTGTTTCCACAGAAAATACTGAATTTTTATATTAAAATGACTCAATTTATGTTGTGTGTAATCTTAAAAACATGATTTAAAACATCTCACCTTGATTGTTGATATAAAATATAACACTGATTATTTTAACATGTAAAATACTAGGAAAATTAGGTGACAATTGGATTGTTCCAATCACGAAGGAATTATATCTTGCGCACATCCCTCTTTCACAGAAGAAATGTGAAACTTCCTTCATGGGGCACACCTCTGTTAGTCTATAGCCCAGTTTACATAAACCACTCTCCTTGATGTGACTTTTCTGGATGCAGCTCCAGCTTTTGACTCTGCCTCAACATGGAACTGTTCCCAGTGCTCCCGAAAAGAACTTGCAAATGGTCATATATGCAAATTCCACTCCAACTTTTTCAAATTACGATGGTGGGATCAGTAATTTCAAAGAAATCAATTCAGCCTCCAAGAATGAGATTCAAAAATAACTCTGTTTATAAACCTATAAGCTACAGAGGGAAATAGTTATACAGGCTAGTAGATTTAACTCTTCTTTCTCTTCAATTCAAACCAGCACTCTGCTTTTCTCTACTACAGGGGTTCCCAAACTTTGTAATGTCATGGACCCCTACCATTAACTGAGGGGTCAGTGGACCCCAGGTTGGGAAGCTCCGATTTAACACAATCTGGAACTTTATCTCTGCCTGATTTTCTCTGCGTCATTCCTCCATAGGTGCTGCCTGACCTGCTGAGTTCCTCCAGCATACCATGTGTGTGTTGCTCTAGATTTCCAGCATCTGCAGAATCTCTTGTATCACCATCTAGGTGTAGATCACCTCGTGTGCAAGTTTCACCCACTGAGCTTTAGCAGGGCAAGCAACTAAATCAATAGACTGGACTTAACTTTAGAATAACTTGAAGTTTTCGTGGAGAAAGGAATTGAGAACATCTCACTATGTCACTGTAGCTTCTGGAACTGAGAGGAAAGAATGAGAAAATCTGGACAAGGAACTCTTCTCCCGATTACCACCTACCATCCTCCCTCATATGGCCAATCAGTCCTCCTCAATGTTCAACAACAGTTGGGAGAGGCAGTGAAGGTAACAGGAGTACAGAACATACTCTGGATAGGGACCTTAAAGGCAAATGTAATTCAGTGGTTTGATTCATGACCACGGAATGAGCTGGGTGAGCCTTGACGGGCAGAACTGTCTGACTGGGAGGCAGATGGTGATTGAATGAGCATAAGGATAAATCTACCAGACGTTGTCTTTGCCAGTCTACCTCCGGTAGATACAAGTCCATGAAAGCAGTGGTAGAAGAGGCCACTGTATAATTCTTGTGGAGATAACATGCCACCTCCAAACTGAGGACATGCTAAATGGGTCAGAATCATACAAAAGTTCTCCAGCTTAATGAGCCCCTGTGAACCATCAAACCAATTTAGACTAATCCTGTATTAATATCATTTTATTAGATCTGCCAGCCTAGAACTTAGCATCCATGAGGCATTGAGGCATTGAGTCAACACTGGAAGACTACCATAATCTGTAACCTTATTGCCCAATATTCTACCTTCACCATGAAGAGTAGGGATTACCTGGTTCAATGCAGTCAAGGGACAGAACTAGACATAATTAAAATGATCGTCCCGGTTAGGTGAACCAGGACTATATTTGTGCCCATGAGCTAAAACAGTATACAGAAAAATAAAGCAAAGTGATCTCAAAATCAAATGGATCAGATCAGTCTTACAACATCTAGATGAGAAGAAGAAATTGTTTTCAATTGTAAAGGACAATCAGTTGATCATTGACTAAAGAACATAGAGAGGTGGTGATTAAGGATTTCAAACCCATTTCTGAAAGCTGGGAGGGAAGCCTATACTGGGGTTGATATTTCAGACAGCATTGCCACATTTAGGAAACAGAGGAAAATGGGAAGCAATGGATATGCAGTAAGCTTGGGAAAGTGTAATTAGAAATAAAGGAGACACATTGGGTCTGTTAGCACTGGAGATCAATTGCTCAGACAGGCCATTTAAGCCCTTTTTTAATCAATGGGTTAAATCTAATACCATCAGGAAAGACAAATTTACCCAGCACATGTTGCTGCTGCTTGTCCATGACTGAGTTGATGAGAGGATCTTGTGTGGTGACCATTTCTCAGGAATAAATATTATGTAAAATTACCTCTTGTTTTCAGAAGACAGCACTCCCCTGTTGTAGAAAGTCAAGCTTTGTATGTTACTCAAGTCTGGAGCCTATTCCTTCCCAAGTCACGTGAAAGCCAGTAGTGGTATAATATTCTTGAAGCAATTCATTCCTTATTATTATGCTATAAAATAACCCAAGAGTTTAGGATTCTTCCTTTGAGATTCAATCATTTGACTTCATTCTCAGGGGCTGTTTGTTCGAGTTTGAAAAAAGGAAGACTAGGATAAGCTGCTGCCTCAGAATGTCCTAAAGCAGTTGAGAGTCAAGGAATTCTGGTTACTGTTGTAATGTAGGACAATGTGAGTTCTTTACTTTCTGGAAATTATTATATCAAAAATGACACTGTTATGGCATTTTTGGGTTTAGGACATAAATAGGATATTGACTTTAGTGGCCAACTTACATATCTGAATATGTATTGAAGATTAAATTTAAAGTACAACTCTGAACAATTGGTAGACAACGCTGACTTAAATTCATTATTTGTGTGTATTTGGCTGTCTATAGTATTGGTACGAAGGGGAGAGGTGTGAAAAGAGTGGTTGTTTCAAAGGAAGCATTGTAAATATGGATTTGTTTGAATTGTCCCGAATTTTTCTTGACCCTGAGCACATAAAATAATGTGTAGGGCTGGGCCAAGCAGATCTCCATCCCCATCCCCGAAAGGGTCTCCATATGATGCCTGCTTATCTTGTTTTGTTGAATATAGAGGCTGCTTCATGTCTACCAGTACGTTTCTACAGTGACTTCATTCTCCCAACAGCAACATTCGGACCAACACTCTTATTCTTCTGGTGAGTCAGTACCATGGGTTTTCTTGTGTTCATCACCAAAAGGGGGTGTTGAATCCCAGGATTTACACGTGACAACCCCTCTAACTGTGCAGCATCCCCTCATCACAGAATCACTCAAGTCTTTGAATTAGAACCTGTAGCATTCTGATATGCATCTTACCTTGAGTACTGCAGAACCACAAATGGATCTAGAATCAAGTCCAATATGGGGATTCACATAATAGCCTCAAATTTTCCTATTTAATCCTTACTTCAGAAAGAATACAAAGAGCAATAAGCAATTTCACATGATTAAGTTCAAAGTATATTTATTATCAAAGTACATATGTCACCATATACAGTACTATCCTGAGTTTAATTTTATTGCGGGCATACACAGAAAATCTAAGAAGCTTAATAGAATCAATGAATAGATAGATAGATATATTTTATTAATCCCGAGGGAAATTTTGTTTTGTTACAGCCGCACCAACCAAGAACAGAGCGTAACTATAGCAATACAAAAACCTCAACAATCAAACAACAAAATGCAAACTATGCCAGATGGAAAATAAGTTCAGGACCAGTCTATTGGCTCAGGGTGTCTGACCCTCCACGGGAGGAGCTGCACGTCCGATGGCCACAGGCAGGAGCAACCTCCCGTGCCGCCAAGTGTTGTGCTTAAAGACTGCACCCAGCAGGATGGACAAACAACCAATGTGCAAAAGACAATAACCTGTGAAAATACACAAGAAAGAAAAAGAAACAAGAAATAAGTATTGAGAACATGAGATGAAGCGTCCTTGAAAGTGAGTCCATACATTGTGTGAATTTGAGTGATGTTGTCCTCTCTGGTTCAAGAGCCTAATGGTTGAGGGGCAAGTCTGTTTCTGAACCTAGTGGTGCGTATTAATTAAAACGAATCTGGCATTAAAAACTTGCTCTAATGATGAACGTTAAACTACCAAATTGTTATACAAAGGCAACTGATTCAGTAGTACATTTAGAGAAAGAAGCTGCTAACCTTTCCCAGTCTGGACGACATGTGTGACCGCGGATAAACAAGTATTGTTTTGGAAGTACTGACATAACCTTCAAAGACACTCACCTGGGAACAATTAGGATAGAATCTAAGAATCATGGAGCCATACAGCGTAGAATTGAGCCATTCGATCCCCAATCCAAACCAACGTCAACTGCACTATGCTGAATGTGTTACCCAGTTTGCTAGTGCCTTCTGCCTGCGTTTACTTCTCCTATCCACGTTCGTAGCTAGATGGCTTTTAAATGTTGCTAATGTGACTTTCTTAACCACAATTTCTGATGGCTCTTTCCAGGTAGTAAACGTTCTTTGTATGTTGAAGCCGCCCCTGCTGTCCCTTTTCAAACTCTCATCTCTGATCTTAAACCTGGGCCCTCATGTTTTCAGCGACCCCCTACTTGGGGGGAAAGGAAAGCTATGTGTTCTCACCCTTTCTATACCCCTCATGATCTTGTATGGCTGTATCATATTACCTCCTCAATATCCTCCATTCAAAGGAATAATGTCCTAGTCTGCTCAATCTCTCCTTGTAGCTTCCCCTTTGAAGTAAGTATACACAGTCTTGCCAAATGATTAATATATCCAATGAATGAATAAATAAATAATCAAAGGCAATTTTCAATCCTTATATGATCAACACACTCAGAACAAGCTGGCAGCTCAAGGTGCTTCCGTAATGGGAAGTCTGAGTTTGTCAGTATTCCATATGGTGGTAAGAACCACTATCCCATTTTTGTCTTTATGTTAGAATAATCCACGTGGGTTTGATTTTACTAATAAGATCAATGCTTGTTTGGGATTCTGTACTAGGAAGTCCAAATGAAACAAACTGTCCTATCTTATCCTTCCTAGCTTTCAGGATGAGTAATGATCAGAATGAAATTATTTGACAGCTGGAGTTAAAAGCATCCACCTTGAGCTGAATTGCAGATCGCTAGGGGGTACAGTGGCATCATGATTGCATTGTAGATCTGGAATCTCGAGGTCTGCATCATCAGTGGTTAAGGATAAGTTCAGGCACCCCAACTGGAGTCGGGCAATTTAAATCTGATGCTATAAAGCTTTCTCTTCCAGCTGGCCAGTCTAAGAAATGAGGATGTATCTTAAAGTAAAAATCGTAATCACAATCAGGTTTATAGTCACTGACATAAGTTGTGAAGTTTGTTACTTTGTGGCAGCAGTACAGTGCAGACATAACAAATGATTGTAAGTTGCAATCAATCAACAGACAGCTATTTCAAAAGAAGAATAGCGAGGTGCTGTTCATGATCATAGAGAGAGGATGAAACTGGTCCTAAAATGTTGAGTGTAATGGGACATCTATGATAAAGATGAGGAGAAATATTTATTTGTAGTCAGCGATTTTAAATCTTTAAAATTTTTTATATAAGGACGATAAGAGTGTCTGGTCCCAGATGTATTCAAGACTGTGATTGATACATTTTTGGACAATTGAGAGTAAGGGTGGTATGGGCGGGAGAATCGTCTTGAGCTATGGGATCAGTCCAGCTTGAAGGGCCGAATAGCCTACTCCTTCTTCCATTTGTTCTTAGCGGGAAACGTGTGTTCATGGTAAGATAGACAGGTTATTGCAACAGCAAGTATATTCTGATTAATGCTACTGATGCTTTTTTCCATGATGTATATACCCTCTGGTTTTCATCAATTGAGGGAAATGATACAGGTTACTGCAGCACCACAGGTTTATCTGACAACACTGTTGACCCCACACTCAGAGCGTATTTAAAACTATACTTCTCTTCTGAGGGAACACAAGGCTGTTCTGTGCCCTACAGCTGAATTTCAACTTTTTCAAACTCCTTCAAACTTAAATACTGATCTCTAAATCTTTTTCTATTTACACTGTTTATATATAAATCCTCTAAAATGATCGCCTTTCTTTATCTTTTCTATTTTAATTAACATAAAAATGTATAATTTATTATTCAACATACAGATCTATATAACACTTAGCATATTCAAATAATGCATGGACCTTTTAAATATGTACAGCATTTTATTAAAATATATTTTTTATCCAAATTACCCACTCCTGATGAAGGATCTCAGCTGGAAACATCGGTTCTTTGTTCCTTTCCATAGTTGCTACCTGATCTGCCGAGTTCCTCCAGCATTTTGTGTGTGTTACTCCGCACTTCCAGCATCTTCAGAAATTCTTGTTTCTTTTCACCTTAAATTATTTTCTTTATGGTATAACATTCGAAAACACAAGACTATGCAAATCAATTATGATAGGTCTTATGAGATTCAATTGTAGAAATAGAAAATGCTGCCAAAATAATAGCATTCTGGCAGCTTTGTTCGATGTTACATTTTATGCTACTTTCAATGACTTACAATAAATTAAAGGACTCGTCATTCTCAGTGGGGACCAATACTTAGAGAAGAAAGAGTGCAGCAACAACCCTCTCATTATTGCTCCCTTCAAAATGTTCTCCCAACTGGAAACATGATATTTATGAATATAGTCTCTAGCTGACTTTTGCAAATGTAATATCATAGTTTAATCAGTTTAATCATTTGGTAAACACCAAATCTGCACCAGTGTTTGGTATCGCTGTTATAGTTCATATACTTCCCAATACCATTTATTTATACTTCTGTGGATGTTTCCTACAAACCTTATAAATATTGTAGATAATTTTTTTAAAAAGTCCCACTGGTTTTGCCAGATACCATGGGAACAATTGAATAGACCTGTCAAAAATTCTTTATATCTACATGTAATATGAAATTCCAATGGAAAATTTTAGGGTAATACTACTGATAGTGCGCTCAATATTTTTCCACCAGCATTCTTGCTACAGGTAGGAAAGTCTACTTCACAGATTTAATCTTTCACCAACAAAATGGAAGTGTTATCCCAAAATGGAAGTAAGCTTCGTGCTCGGATTGGGTGACAAATTACCGTGGATTGCTTTTTAGTGCAACCACGGCCCTAGAAGATGTGTATTGCCTGGAATGCATCTTGGCAATATAGGTTAATTTGGAGTGATGCAATACCCTGGCTTCTAAGACGACTCAGGAGAATTTTGGAGCACATACCCACTAAAATCCAAGATGATCCAGTTTTGTTCCCCGGCTGGAACACTTTTGAACCTTTCATAACTGTGAGGAAGAAAGAGAGAACTCTGTGTGAATAATAGAGTTTTGGCTTTAAGACACTAGATTTCACAATTACCTCGACAAGGTGGTAAGAGCATGAAGAGATTGTTGATCTTAATTGGCTTCAATTGAGAACAAATGCCTGCTAGGATAAAAGACAGACTCTGAGAAATTCAGTTGTCTAATGTTTTATTCAGAGTTATGTAATTGAAAATATTTTTTCCCAAGTACAAACAATAATAGTAGCCAATTTTGCAATGGCATTATTCCCAAGATCCATTAGCTTGGTTTAGTTCACTACTTTAACCCTAGAGTGATGTTCATAACAATCACACAAGCTGGTATCATTTTGGATCTCCCCCTCCCCCTCCAACTTTCAAATCCCTTACTCACTCTTCCTTCAGTTAGTCCTGACGAAGGGTCTCGGCCTGAAACGTCGACTGCACCTCTTCCTACAGATGCTGCCTGGCCTGCTGCGTTCACCAGCAACTTTGATGTGTGTAGCTGGTATCATTTGCTTTGTTCTTCACTTTGGACCTTTGCAGGAGAAATCGTTGTTGAGTGTTTCTGGGGCAATTTGATCTTCTCCATCTTACACTAGAACAGGAGCACGAGACTGATAAATTAAAAACCTGTCCACTTCATTTGATGGAAATAAACAGTCGATGTCTCAGGCCGAGACTCAGGATCAGAACGGAAGCCAGAATCATAAGGTGGGGGCAGGGGAATGATGTGAGAAGCTAGGAGATGATAAGTAGAGGGGATAAACGTCTGAAGAAGGAATCTAATAGGAGAAGAAAGTAGACCATGGAATAAAAGGAAGGAAGTGGGGAATCCGAAGGAGCTGATGAGCAGGTGATGAGAGTGGGGGAAGCGAAGAGAGGGGTGAAAGGGTAACCAGAATGGGGAATGTGTTAGAGTGGATTCCTTTTTGGGTAGATGATTTGTTTACACTTAATGACTTTGGCCACCAGACTTCTATTTTAACTGTTTGACAAAGGACTGTGGATTGAGTCCACCAGAATGGGCTTCCTAAAAGTTTCAAATACCAGATGCTTCTGGTGCCTGATGCTGTAGTTTCGAAGACAGTATTATCTATACACTATAAATATTAATTGTCTTCCATGTTAGCACGTAAAATTCCAAATAAATGTATTGTGGATTGAACTAAAGTCTGTGGATACCAACCCAGACAGGTTGGTATCAGAAGGAAAGGATGAAATCCAAAGGTGTGATGTTTGTATGTAGCTTCAAAAAGAAGCATTGTCTATGCATTGTCTGTAACTTTTTAAAGTAGTGATTGCCTTTGTGTTTAGCTTATAAGTATCAAGCCCACATTGAGCTAGCAGACCTTTCTACCGAAAGCGTCTCGGTCAGTATGGTGCCTGCTGTACTCTGTTGTGTTGAATAAAGAAGCTGCTTTGTATCTACCAGGGACTCTGTCTCTCCGGTAATTTCACCCACGTTACAACAGAATAGAAAAAGAGAAGGTTGTTGGGGTTGAGACAGAGGGGAGTATGGAACTTTCCACCTGTTGCTTGCTCACAGATTCACATCATCCTCCCACACCCGCCCACAGATCTTCACCCTCACCTGGTCTCACCTATCACCTCCCCGCCTCCACTCAGACGACTTTCTTATTCTGGCTTCTGCTCCCGTTCTTTTCAGTCCTGATGAGTAGACTTGGCTTAAAATGTTGACTCATAATTTCCTTCTACAGATGCTGCCAGCCTTGCTGGGTTCCTCCTGCATTTTCAGTGTGTTGCTTGCCTCCCTCATTTAATACTCACTTATCCCTCAGCTATCTCAAAATCTGCTGGTATCCCAAAACCCATCCCACCTTCCTTCCACTCTTCCAGCCCTCCCCTTTACCCCACTCTTCTCCACTATCTGATTACCTTCCTCACCAACCGCACTAGAGTCTGACGTTCAACACCCTGCCCAGCCACAAGATGGGGCCAATGCTGAAAATACGCAGCACTTGCCAATGTGCCTCTGAGACCTTGGACTTCAGGTGCAAGTGAATTTTAGAGCTGGTATAACGGGCAGGGAATGAAGCAGACACTGGAAACGTGTACAAGGCAGTACTAACAACCATAACAGACAGTGGTACCTCAGTGCTATGCCATTGGGAGACTGCATGCTCCAGGCAAGGGAAATTCTTTGCAGAATAAGAAACTGAGTGAGAAAGTGAAAGATAAGTGGCCTAAAATATTCTGGTAAATCTCTTTTACTGTTTGGTTTATCACTGCTTGTAAAGACCTAATTGCTGTGGGTGAATAACGTGACATGCTTTATCCATGAAAGGCCTGCTCTACATACACTGTATAATGAACCATTGGATCTTGTGTCCATTTTAATTTGTTGTGCACTGCAAATGTTCACAGGAGGCTTGGCAAAATTCTCCTTAAGCCACTTTTAAGAATAATACTGATCTACAATCACAAGTTGAATGTATATTGGGTAGAATGGCAAAAGGTTAAAAAAATACTTCCCAAACAGCCAAAATAAAGACTGAATCTTAATATTTAATTTTGATAAATTAGCACTTTCTACATGTGCATCTGATTAGGGTGGAAGAGAAAAGCATTTTCAATCCTGAATAAGTGTAGAAATTCCATTGGTAGCATAGAAAAAGAGGACTTGAATACTTAGGTATTTTTGTTGCCTTTGCTTAATTCCATTTTGTGTGTCAATATTTCTCTCATTAGCTTTGCTGCTGGATTCTTGGTATCTTTTGCTGCAGTGGTATTGTAGTTATCTTTAAAGATTTAACAGCAGTCTGTTGAACTTGACCCACAAGCTTGCTGTTTGAGGCTTTCAGCTTGTTTCTCAGATTCTCCTTCAGCATTTCCTTTGTTGTCAAGTTCTCCTCCCCCACCCAGCCCTAAAATCCTATTCTTTCCGTAAATTTATTCAAAGACAATTCTGCAATCTCTTTAAATTGTTATTCACAATATCTTCACTGAGGCCAATCTGTGATAGGGAAGCTGCATTAGTAAAAGTAGAGAGCCATCACAGACTGAGCTGGGGTCAGGCTCTTTATGATATCTGCCTGAAGATCATGCCATAGAAAATATAAAATAGTTTATCTTTCTTCAATTTTCTGCTTATTATGAATTCCCATTCCCTCTTTGCTATCCAAAGCAGGTGTAGCACAGTTAGATGGAAACTAAATCTCTGTCTACCATGCACACAGATGGGACACCTAGATTAATACCTGTAAGGAGTTTCTGAATGAGATTGGTGATTTTTATGCAGTGGGCCCATGTTGAATGAATGAGATTATCCAAAGCTCTCTTCACTGGATGCTTGTATCTGCCTGAGAAGTAGAATTTTTGGGGATTCTAAACACATGAGTGGTGTTTAAAGTCAGTGACCTCTGAAGATAATTGCAAGGATTTCAAAGTGCTGTTAGCCATATGCTATCAATTCTGAACCAGACAGCACACCAACTTCTTGCTTCCTTCTCTCTATCACTGCACACAGCCAATTCTAACTGCATGGTCCACTGACTATTTGCTCTTCGAGTGCCCTGTGTAGCACAAAAGTATTTCATAGGACGTGCAGTACAACCTGTGTGGAGTTTGAACGTTCTCCATGAGCTTTCTCTGTCATGGTCTCAACCTTTAATTCTCCATCTGCTCCTAATTCCCTTTGATTGTGCCACGGCTCCGACTGTTAATTCCCCGTTTTTCTCCTAATTTCCATTAATGACGGCACACCTTGAATTCATCAAGACCTGCAGCATAAGAACCCCAGCTTTGCACCCACTAGTTGCCAGATCGTTGGTTTTGCCTGTGTGGTAATTAATGTTTCCAGGCAACTTAGGACTGTGTTTTCTAAGTTTTGCTCCAGTACCGAGAATTACCTGTGAAACTCAGTCTCTTTGTGTCAACATCAGTTTTCTAAGTTCTCCTCCAGTTCCGAGGTTTATCTGTGAAATCCAGCCTCTCCGCGTCAAGGTAAGTCTTCCAAAGTTCTACTTCAGCACTGAACTCTCCCTCTTGTTTGCTGTTCACGTCTGTATCCCAACTAAATCTCCGTGCCTGTGTCCTGCACTTGGGTTCCCCTTATTCATTGCAACGTTCTCCAAGTGGCAAAAGTATCAATGAAGAGTTGGTGGGCATCTGAGAAGGAACAGTTTTTAAAAAATAAAATGGACTTTATTCCAAATAAAAACATTACCTATAAGAATAAATTGTTCAATGCCTGTTTGTTGTTTACATACATGGTCAATGCTTTCCTACTGTTCTATTACATTCATATAAATTAGTAGAGCTGCGGGCATTCGTGGAACTCTGTGGTTGGATAATAGCTGTTATAATAATTGAAGGGCTTCATTCCACAGCCCAGCCCTCTCTGTTCAGTAGGAGAAGAGTTCTACGCAGTGGTCCTTCCCCACCGAGCCCTTGCGGTGGCTGCACCAAGCGTCAGTGGCAGTCGGCAGCATTCACCTACGGACATTTCGATGTGCTGGTAGACCGACAAATTTCAGGCAAACCAAAGAGCGTCTTTCACTGAGTGGATGATCTGCCGGCAGCACTTGATGTTTGCCTCTGTGTGTGTCCCCGGGAACAGCCCGCAGATCAGAGAGCCCTCTGTCATGCAGCTGCCCGGGATGAAGTGCGACATAGGCTTGGTTATCTTCCTCCAGACCCTCCTCATAAACCCAAATCTGCAAAGAAGTGAGCTGCTGTGTCTTCCCCTCTACAGTCATCCTGCAGGCAGCGGGCTGTGGGAGTGATGCTCCAGGCATGCAGGAAGGACCTGACTGTTGCAGGCCACAGGGTGATAAGGAGAGGGGATTAGCTCAAATGGGAATTGCTTTGATCAGATTTAGCATTGATATACACAGTCTTTAGAGTTTAGGTGAATCGTAGAAAATGGGTGGAGTTAATGGAAATTAGGAAGAAAAAGCTGCAAGGTTACAGAGAAATAAAGACAGGGGGAATGGGACTGGTGGGACATTCTACTCCATTGAAGGTCCTAATTCCAGAACTGTATGATCTTAATACTCTTTGTCAGCAACGCCAATTGGTTAGCACCTCTTAAAGATAGCCTTTGTACTTAACGCTACTTGGCACTTGCAAAAGAGAGCATGCATTGCACCTTCAGTAGATGTCAGCAGGTATTCCATCACAGAGGAGTTCTGAATTTGGCACTAGATGTCAGATTGTGTGTCTTACAAGCTTCACATCATGCACTGGAGACCCTCCAAGAGGTGGAGAAAAGGAGACATGTGATCTACCCGGAGGGAAGCAGGGCACCCAACAAAGTTTGGGATGGTGAACTGTTAGGAGCATTACGGGGATAAGATTTAATAAAACACATGGAAACTTGGGTGATTGGAAAGAGTGACGAGAAAGTTACCTCTCAGTCCAAATTACCTGGCCATAAAAGATGCTTCACCTGTTTTAGCACCCAAGTGACACCAAAGGTGGTATTTCAGTCACTTTCATCGGAGAGATTATGCAGTGGCAAGAGCACTCTCATCTCTTGAAGCCAAAATCATCCTCACAGCGAGATGGTGATCTCTTAAGTCATGAGTCCCATGGAGGAAGGGTCCAAGTCCTAGAATTAGATACAATGCCTTGGATGTGGGACGAATATGGTACAATTTGTGTTGTGTTACTGACCTTTATATTATACTGCTGCCTGGAAGTCCCCATGTCTAAGTGCTAGTGACCACAGCTCCAAGTTCGCTCTTGGTGTCCACTGCATTGGATAAGGTCACTGCTCAACTACTACTAAAGGTCAGTTGGGGACAGTAGGAATTGGCCATTGGGACCAACTGAATTTAAGAACAAGAAAACTGCAAAAAAAAAATGAGAATGAAAGAGGGAGAAGAAGAAACAGTGAGAGAGGAAAAAGGGAAATATAAGCTAAATAATTTAAGAACACTGTTGGAAAAAGCAATCTCAACATTATGACAAGGAACATCTACTGAGATGAATAATGTTTTAAAGCTGTACGTGATAGTTCAATACTTTTAATGTGCTACAATGAGAAAACTTAATTTGAAACCAGATGGTTAAACAAGATTGAGTACTCCCTTTGGATATTGTACAATTCAACAAATTGACGCTGAACTCTTCTTCCGCCAGCTCTGTCTTCGAGCCCATTCTTCGGCACACCCCCACCGATGAGCCCTTCTCCTGTCTTCAACCCTCCTCCTCTTCATGGACAACCCGCTCTGGTCTTCTGCCTGCTCTGGATCTCTTTATTGCTAACTGCCAATGGGACATCAACTGTCTCGACTTCACCACGCCTTGGTCCAATTATATCCTATCATTTTGGATCTCTCCCTCCCCCTTCCACTTTCAAATCTCTTACTATCTCTTCTTTCAGTTAGTCCTGACGAAGGGTCTCGGCCTGAAATGTCGACTGTACTTCTTCCTATAGATGCTGCCTGGCCTGCTGCGTTCCACCAGCATTTTGTGTGTGTTGCTTGAATTTCCAGCATCTGCAGATTTCTTCATGTCAGCAAATTATAGTCTTGTTTTCAGTCCATAGTGTGATCTTTTAAATAGAAGACATTGGGCACGATTAAAATTTGTCAGATTTCGTGCAGCTCACATTTGAAGACCTGTTCATGATTATCCAATACCAGCTCACAAATATTGTGGGTCTCTCAAGTGTGTGCATTCTTAACAGGCTGAAAATTAGTGGGCCCATCCAACATAGTGCATTGCAGAGGGGTCTGGCAGTGAAGATATCATCTCATTCCTCCGGAATGATCTTGAGATCATCCTTGTTTAAGGAAATTCATTTATATTGGCCTTTCTATTTCTGGGCAACTAACAATTTCCCTGCCTGTCCTATATATCCTCTCCTGATGACACAATGCATTAGTGGCTGTTAAAACCCTTGTAGACTCTGTACATTGTCCTTCCCACCACTCAAAGACAAACCTAATCAGTCTGCTGCATGGTTTAAGGTGATACCTTGCACAAGTACTCCAAACCATGTTTTCACCCACTGAAGAAGACCCAAGCTAACATCACCTAGAAAACAATCATTACAGTCAGTTTAATTTGATATTCTATCTATCAACATCAATTCATTGTATTGTTCCTCTGAATTCCAGTCTACTGAAGTCTATTATTGCTACTGTGCAACATACTTTTTGCTACTGGCTGGGAATGAATCTCCAAGTGTGCTCCATTTGTGCAATTCTGCTGTATGTGAACCCAAATTCACATTATGGAGTCACTGAATGGAGATGTAGGTGTGTTGCTGCATCCTTAATTCAGACTTCAATGTTAAAATTTCAAAGCAAATTTATTATTAATGTGCGTATATATCGTATATATCTTCATGTAGTGTACCACCCTGAGATTAATTTTCCTGTAGGCATTTACAGTAGAACAAAGAAATTCAATAGAATCAATAAAACACTACACAGAAGACTAACAAACAACCAATGTGCAGATGATGATAAGTTATGCAAATACAAAAATAATAATAACCATCATAAATAAAATGAACAAATAAATAATACTGAGGACATGCGTTGAAGAGTCCTTGGCAACGAGTCTGTAGGTTGTGGATTCAGTTCAGCACTGAGGTGAGTGAAGTTATCTACTCTGGTTCAGGAGCCTGATGGTTGACAAGTAATAACTGTTCCTGAATCTGGTGGTGTGGGATCTAAGGCTTCCTCTGATCATAGCTTCTCTCACCGAGTTCTGACATTACCCATCTCTTTTGACAACGTGCTGTAATGTATTGAAGCTGTGCTGGAATATCTAATGCTACTGACTGATGGTTGTTCCTTAAGGGTGTCATAGCCAGGTGAGTGGGGGGGGGGGATGTATTGTGGAGATAAGCTCCCACTGCATATTAAATACCCCTAGTGATGTGCACCTCAAATAGCCTCTGGTAGCCAAGTCCAGCTCCTGGTCTTCACATGTGCATTAGATACTAAGCCCAGTGGTGCCATTTCTACTGATAAAAGAGGGGCAAAGACCAGTTGCCATCATGATCTGGGTGGAGAGGGGAGCCTGATGCATGGGCAATAGCTTGTTCTCCATATCGTACCACCCTGGCTTGTGTATCGAGTGAACGTAGGCAGCCAGGGTGCAAGGTCCATGGTCAACCCCGATCGATGGAGGGCCTCTACTGACTAATGATAAACATCTAGATTATAATGGCCTGGAGCATCCCCAATGTGTAAAAGCATGTGTTTCTATGGTATTCCATACTAGACTTATAAAGTGTACCACAGGGCTTGTTTGAACAAGATCTTTTTTTCATACATACCAAGATTTTCCATCATGAAGTTCTATAAAATGATACATGTTTATTTGTACCTGACCCTGAACGACTATACAATGCTATTGATTTGCACTGCTTTTGTCTGGGCATAGAGGCACACCATGATTCAATGGCAAATGTGCATCGTGAGTTTGCTTCAGATTTTTCTGCTTTCGGCTGTGTTGTTTGTCAAGTGCAATTTGAGCAAGCATTTGTCACACAATCCTGCATCATGTTTTCCGCACATAGCAAAGGAAAAATAACAAGAGGATCAATAACTCTTTGCCCAAAATTACTCTGAAATCAAATTGACATAAACCGAAAGGTGAGGAGGCAAAAGAGCTGCTTTCAAGATTAGCATGTATGCTGTGCAGAATATATGTTTTACATATAACTTACCTCCATTATTGAACGGCCAGCTGCTCCCGACATAATGATGCTATCCACTAGGCAACTTTAATAGGCTGTCCTTCACCTGTTTGCGGTCCCTAAACTGGTGGATAAGAAAATAGTGCCATTTTAATGAGCAGCTTTGTTTTGAAGTCTGACACAGGGATTCTGAAATGCCTTTTGCTGCTCTGTTTGTGTGATTTCAAAGTCTGATGTTTGCTCATAGAAGTCAAGTGGCCAGTTAGGCCATTTATATTGTCATTCATTTGCTCTACACGATGAAGTATTATTTCACTAAATGTGAAGACCGCAATGCTTCGAGATGTCCTTGAGGAGCGACTTTATAGAGTGGAATTGACTTCATTTCTTACATCCTCCATATACATGGGGAGTAAAAATATTTATATTATGTCTCCGTCTAAATGAACAATGTGCAATTTGTAGTAATTTATAATAATTACTACACAACAGGACAGTCAACATAATATAGAAATACAATTGTATCAGCAAGAATTAATCAGTCTGATGGCCTGATGGAAGAAGCTGTCCCGGAGCCTGTTGGTCCTGGCTTTTATGCTGTGGTACTGTTTCCTGGATGGTAGCAGCTGGAACAGTTTGTGGTTGGGGTGACTCGGGTCCCCAATGATCCTTTGGGCCTGTTTTACACACCTGTCTTTGTAAATATCCTGAATAGTGGGAAGTTGACATCTACAGATGTGCTGGGCTATCTGCACCACTCTCTGCAGACTCCTGCGATTGAGGGAAGTACAGTTCTTATACCAGGCAGTGACGCAGCCAGTCAGGATGCTCTCAATTGTGCCCCTGTAGAAATGGTTGCAGTGGATGACCATGATGTCCTCTGTGCCCTTCGCTGCGCACGGAGCCTAGCAGCACTTCCTTCCTGGCCGTTGGTTATCAGTGCAGGTCTCATCTGCCCATTCCGCCAGAGCTGGCTTTGCATGCTAGAATGGGCGTGTCCGATCTCACCAGGGTACGAGGCCACCAGCTACCCCCACGTGGTATAGCCAGTCTGTCGAAGCGGTATACTGGGCTGTGGCCACTGCCGCATGCAAACGTCTACTTGGAGCCACAGGCGGGAGCTGAGTGTCTGGTGGGGACCAAAGGTGAGTGAGCTGCCCCAGAATGGACATGACAAACCCCTTCACCAGAGGTGTTGCCCCTCCCTGGACGCCCCTTACACCCCTCTTCTTCAATCTACTCCCCTGCTTTAGGCCACATTTAAACAGCAATAGGTTCAGACGAAAATGAATAAACTTTGCAAAGCTTCAGCTGCATATGTGGCTGCATGAATGATTGCTTGCACTGTGATCTGTTACTGAGCAGGGAGCAATCAGTGTAGAAACTTAACTCATTAGCCATAGACATAGGAGTGAGTTCCAAAAATATGCTGCTAATTGGGTTGCTCCAGAGGCTAAGGCTTCTACGGAAGCTAAGGCAAATTGATAAAACTTTTTAGAAGCTATCACATGGGAACTCAGAGAATGAAGTTAGGGCAAGTTTATCGTCGTTTAGGTATATATGAAATGAAATGAATGAAACTTATTTCGGTCAGTACGAACATAACAAAAAGCATCATTTTCAACGATAATTTCATAGGACAAAATTACAACAAAAAACACGTCCCATTCCCATTCTGGTATGTCAATCCATGGCCTCCTCTACTGTCAAGATGAAGCCACACTCAGGTTGGAGGAACAACACCTTATATTCCGTCTGGGTAGCCTCCAACCTGATGGCATGAACGTTGACTTCTCTAACTTCTGCTAATGCCCCACCTCCTCCTTGTACCCCATCCATTATTTATTCATTTATTATTCCCCCCCCCTTTTTCTCTCTCTGTCCCTCTCACAATCACTCCTTGCCTGCTCTCCATCTTCTTCTGGGCTTCCCTCCCCCTTTCTTTCTCCCTCAGCCTCCGGTCCCATGATCCCCCGCCCCTTCTCCAGCCTTGTAACCCTTTTGCCAATCAACTTTCCAGCTCTTGGCTCCATCCCTCCCCCTCCTGTCTCCTCCTATCATTTTGGATCTCCCCCTCCCCCTCCCACTTTCAAATTTCTTACTACCACTTCTTTCAGTTAGTCCTGACGAAAGGTCTCGGCCCGAAACGTCGACTGTACCTCTTCCTAGAGATGCTGCCTGGCCTGCTGAACTCTATAAATGGCAGTCTGGCATATGAAACAACATTTTCCAGGTGGGACAGCACAGAATGGAGGTCAGAGGCTATTGCATCATCAGTGGAGCAATTCAAGCGATAAAGCCAACAGGAAAGGATCCAGTGTATCCGGGAGAAAGGCTTTAATGTGCTCCATAACCAGCCGCTCAAAGCATTTCATAATGGTTGATGTTAATGCCACTGAATGATTAGATTAGATAATGAGGACACGCAGTCCTCTTTTATTGTCATTTAGTAATGCATACGTTAAGAAATGATACAATATTCCTCTGGTGTGATATCACAGAAACACAGTTCAGACCAAGACTGAAAAACTGACAAAAACCACATAATTATAGCATATAGTTACAACAGTGCAACAATACCATAACTTGATGAAGAACAGGCCGTGTGCATGGTAAAAAAGTTCAAAGTCTCTTGAAAGTCCCACATCTCACACAGATGGGAGAACGAAGAAAACTCTCCCTGCCATGTCTGACTACAGTCCGACTCTGAGTCGTCCGAAAACCTCGAGCTCCGACCAGCCCTCCGACACCGAGCACCGAGCACCATCTCTGCTGAACGCTTCGACCCCAGCCTCGGCCGCCAGCAGCAGGCAAAGCTGGGGATTTTGGGGCCTTCGCTCCGGAGATTCTCGATCACACAGTAGCAGCGGCAGCGAACCGGGCATTTCAGAAGTTACTCCAGATGTTCCTCCGTGCTCTCACGGCCGACTCCATCAAATCAGAATTGTGCATGGCATCCTACTTACAAATACGATATCATTTCACCGGAGAGCTGCACGCGCTGTGTCGCGCCGCCATCTTCTCCTCCCTCTGAAAGGTTACTGTCTCCTTCTTTGGCACTGGAAGTATGGTTGCCGCCTTGAAAACCAAGGGAACAATGGAACTTTCCAGAGAGATATTAAATATATCCGTCAGCGCTTCCATCAGCTGGGCTGTTCAGTCTTTCAGAACCCAACCTGGTATATTATCGAGCCCCACAACTTTGCGTTGGTTGACTCTGGCCAGGGTCTTTCTCACTTCAGCTTCAGCCAGACGGAGTGTCTGCTTCCCTGGCGGGAGTGGGGGTGGGGGGGAAGGGGTGTCTTCCTCGCCAGCACTTGGTATGTAGGGGTTCAAAGGTAATGTTTGTTAGGGCATTGTAAATATTTGAACTACACTCACTGCAACACTATGTGCAATCCAACATCACAAGTATCATGAATTAGTTAAAATTGCGAGAAGATAAGAATATACATTCAGTGACTGCTTTATCAGGTACTGCCTCTACCCAATAAAGAGGGCAGTGAGTGTACGTTCGTGGTCTACAGTTGCTGTAGCTCAACCACTCCGCGGTTCAACGTGCTGTGCGTTCAGAGATGCTCTTCTGCACACCACTGTTGCAACACATGGTTATCTGAGTTACAGTTGTGTTCCTATTAGCATGAACCAGTCTGGCCATTCTCCTCTGACCTCATTAACCCAGACTGCCAATCACTGGATGTTTTTTGTTTCGCGCGCCATTCTCTGTAAACGCTAGAGAGTGTTGTGCATGAAAATCCCAGAGGATCAGCAGTTTCTGAGATACTCAAACCACTCCGTCTGGCACCTACAAACATCCCACGGTCAAAGTCACTTAGTTCGCATTTCTTCCCATTTCTGATGTTTGGTCTGAACAACAATTGAACTGCTCGACTGTATTGCATGCTTTAATGCACTGAGTTGTTACTACATGAGTGGCTGATTAGGTAGCTGGATTAATAAGTAGGTGTACAGATGTACCTAATAAAGTGGCCACTGAGTATATGTTTCGACCTTTCAGTAAGTAGTAAGTAGGCTCTTTTAACAATCACAAGCTGAACCCAGAAAGATAAAGTAATTCACTGATCACATCAAATGCATTGTGAATACTACACTCCACATAGATCCCCTGGCTACAGCAGCTCATGATTCATCAGACTGTGTTGGTGAGGGCTCTGCTATTCTGTTCTCTTCTGAAAGGCACCTTTCTTGCTCCTGTCATTACAAACTCATATGCCTGAATGTGATGTGAGCTCAGAGCTAAATCTCTGTTGCTGAATCTGAGACATCCTTTGCAAATTTGGATACTAACTGTCCGTGAATGTAGAAAGAGAAAAGTTCAAGTTCACTTCATGGAACTAATTAAAGCCTGATGCTGCTTTCTAATAATTTTATAGATTTATTCATATCCATTTTTATATTTGTTTTATTTATTTGGAGGCAGATCTCATTAGCAAGTTGTTGCCCATTCTGGTTTTTATTGAGAAGATGCTGTTGAGATTCCTTACACCTCAGCTTTGCATCTGCTGAAGGTGCACCTCAATGCTCCCTGAGAGGGAATTAACCTGCTGAAAAACAAGGATAATTACAAACTTTGAAAGAGCTCTGTATAAAGCTATTAGTTTTGGTTTGGATTTAATAGTATTGTTTAAATTGTGCATCATGTACAAAATGGACTGCAAAACTCCAAATGCTTGCATCAAACGTGATGTGGAACAAATTACTCTTATACTTAATAGCAAAAGTATAATAGAAAATTGCCTTCACCATGAAAGAAATCTGCAATTAGCAGCGCAAGATCGTGCCGCTTAGGTGACTCAGCAGCGGTACGAAGTAATTAGATGATGGAAGAAGCCCAGATGAGAACTGACAGCAGAGTTAATTCAAGCTACGTGATAAGCTAGGAAGACAAATGGCACAATGTGAAGGCTTCAGAAAATGCTCCATTCATCCCAAATGATTTCACAGAGCTTGGTGAGGGCAAAATTCGCAAGTAGTTGCGATGTCCGAGCCTGATTTACAGCATCAGGTGCTGGAAATGATGATAGTATGAGCCGTGGGCCTATTCACACAAATTGTTAGATCCAGGACACTGTGACTAGTTTTGTATCTATCATGTTAGATTTAGCTTTCCAGTGTTATATAATAGTAAATGCGTTTACATAGCTCCCAGCCTATTCGGATTGTCCCTTCCCATAATAAGCTATTTTTGGAGCAAGGGTTCCCAGTAATTGAGCAAATTCAACAACTGTATTAACCTGTCAACATTCAACAAATCACAGCGAGATGGTTAATAGCTAAACACAGGATATTCCAGAACAACACAAGAATGCTGGAGGAACTCAACAGGTCAGGTAGCATCTATGGAGAGGAATAAACAGTCAACGTTTCAGGCTGAGGCCCTTCTTTGGAACTAGTTGTTGGTAGTTAATTTGTTATTAAGCCTTTCTTTGAAGATAGAATGTTAACCAAGGCACCCTGGTGTTCAGTATCATTCTGGGATATTTACTATACAGGAATGGGTTTTCAGTTCGGTCTTAAAAGAGTGCTATTAAATAAGACTATAAGACAAAAGAGCAGAAGTCGGCCATTTGGCCCATCGAGTCTGCTCCGCCACTTTATCATGAGCTGATCCATTCTCCCATTTAGTCCCACTCCCCCGCCTTCTCACCATAACCTTTGATGCCCTGGCTACTCAGATACCTATCAATCTCTGCCTTAAATACACCCAATGACTTGGCCTCCACTGCTGCCCATGGCAACAAATTCCATAGATTCACCACCCTCTGACTAAAAAAATTTCTTCGCATTTCTGTTCTGAATGGGCGCCCTTAAGTCATGCCCTCTCGTACTAGACTCCCCCATCATGGGAAACAACTTTGCCACATCCACTCTGTCCATGCCTTTTAACATTCGAAATGTTTCTATGAGGTCTCCCCTCATTCTTCTAAACTCCAAGGAATACAGTCCAAGAGTGGACAAACGTTCCTCATATGTTAACCCTCTCATTCCCGGAATCATTCTAGTGAACCTTCTCTGTACCCTGTCCAACGTCAGCACATCCTTTCTTAAATAAGGAGACCAAAACTGCCCACAGTACTCCAAGTGAGGTCTCACCAGCACCTTATAGAGCCTCAACATCACATCTCTGCTCCTATACTCTATTCCTCTAGAAATGAATGCCAACATTACATTCGCCTTCTTCACTACTGACTCAACCTGGAGGTTAACCTTCAGGGTATCCTGTACGAGGACTCCCAAGTCCCGTTGCATCTCAGAACTTTGAATTCTTTCCCCATTTAAATAATAGTCTGCCCGTTTATTACTTCTGCCAAAGTGCATAACCATACACTTTCCAACATTGTACTTCATTTCCCACTTCTTTGCCCATTCTTCCAATCTATCCAAGTCTCTCTGCAGACTCTCCGTTTCCTCAGCACTACCGGCCCCTCCACCTATCTTCGTTTCATCAGCAAACTTAGCCACAAAGCCATCTAATGTACCTGTCCAACTACTCATGGACTCATTTGAGGGAAAGAAGAGGATAAAAATAAGAACAAACCTGGCAACCATGCCATTTTTCCAAGAAACCGATAAGATATCTGTCCTCTACCCCACCTCGCTACTCACAAAATATCATTTTACAGCTCTAACTAGTTAAGTGTCCAATGCCTTGGTCAGGTGTATATGGTACTGTGCAAAAATCTTAGGTATTTGTATTTAGCTTGGTTGCCTAAGGCTTTTACACAGTAATGTATTTGTCAATGTGGCGTGGACAGCCAGTTTGTAAATCTGGCAGGAGCAAAGGGACTTGGGGATGGTGAGGGTGGATCGCCATGGGAAGGGCGGCAGAGAAGGAGTGCCAAGGGCAGTGGGTGAGGTTGGAGCAGGCACACCCAGACCTGAGACATCGGGCGACATCATTTGATTACAAGTAATTCATTGCAGAATGCCTCTCTGGTGCTTCCTGTACCCTTCCCTCTCCCTTCCCTTTTTCCTAACTATGATTCTCCTCCTGCCCCTTCCCACTCGCAGTCCACAATAGAGATCCATATCAGAATAAGGTTTATCATCACTCACATATGTCATGAAATTTGTGGCACCCTAGCTATATAAATGTGCCTAAGACTTTTGCACCGTACTGTAAGTTAGAGTGGACAGGCGCTCACACCACTATCAAAGCAGTCTATTTCCCTAAAAGGGAATAGAGATGTAAAGAACTAGATATTTACTTGGCTGGGCTGTTAGAAGAACTCGTTATAGGTTAATCATAAATATAACTCTCCCTAGTAGTTGTATTTTTAACAGCAGCTTTGCAACTAGCTGTTGTAAATAAACTGACTTTTGGCATAAGCATCCCCCACTACTGAACTAAGTAGGCCTGTTCCTTAAAAAAATGATGAGGGCAGCGGAGCTGAGACTGATGGGAATTGAGGGCACAGTATTATTTCGCCAGGCCCACATTCACCCTTGCTCTGGCAAAAACCCCAAAACTCCGGCAACAGGATGGAAACCTGGAGCATAAAGTTCAGAGCCAAAATCCACCTCTTACCTTCATATCAAGCTCTACCAAGCATCAGCTCCAACAGCTACGAACAATTTGTTTTGGAGCTATTTTGCTCATGTGTCTCTCTTCTTTACAAGCGGTACAAATGTGTCATTAGTTTAAACTTAATATTATTCCAGGTGGTGTCTGTCCTAGCAAACAAGTTTCATAACCGGCAGCTGACATTTACCATTTAGTTAATTAAACAGAGTAATAGACCATGTATAGCATTACAACATGACTAAGTACATGATGAGAACTGTAATTAAAACATAATAATTAACATGCAGTCGTGTGGAAATGGGTTGTAAACAATTACACCATCACCTTTAACGTGAAAATTAAGTTACAGCTAATTATATGTTTCTAAATCTTTCCCTTAATGAAAGATTTGTTTATCTTACTCTCTGTTGGTATCTTCATAGAAATCCATTAGAAATTAAATGCAAATTCAACACAAATAAAGATTATTTAAAAAAAATACGTAGTGTTAACTTAACTCCCGTGTGCTTTTATCAGGATTTGGACGAATGTGGGTTTGATTATGCACATTCCATTAAGGAGGCTTTGTAATGGTGACTTAGGCAATGGATGACAAGAACATCAACACATCCTGCCTGCTTTTGAGTTGAAGGAACGAATTGGAAAGCCTACCAGTGCCTCTACCTCCTCACAAGACTAAAGAAATTCAACATGTCTCTGTTAACGCTCATAAATGTCCCCATAAACCCTCACCCTCCCCATTTCAAGGATGCACCATAGAACGTGTATTTTCTGGATCCGTTAAAGCTTGGTATGGCAATGGCTCTGCGCGACGCTGCAAGAAAACATAGGGAGTTGTGAACACAGCTCGGCACATCACAAGAAAACCAGTCTGCCTTCCGTGAACTCTATCTACACTTCTTGCTACCTCGGTAAAGCAGCCAATATAGTCAAAGACCCAGCCCACCCTGGACATTCTTTCTTCTCCCCCATCCCATTGGGCAGAAGATATAAAGCCCTAAAATCACAAAACTGCCGTTTCAAATAATGCTTCTATCCTGCTGTTATAAGACTATTGAATGGACCTATTGTAAGATAAGATGGACCGATACTAGTTATGGCCTGCACCTTGTTATCTGCTGCACTGCAACTGTAACACTGCATTCTGTTATTGATTTTATCTTGTTCTACCTTAATATACTGATGTGATGAAACAATGGCATGCTAAACTAAATTTTCACTGTACCTCATTATAGGAGGCATTAATAAACTAATTTACCAGTTTACCAATTTATCCTTAGCAGCTCTTATAAGTGTACCAGTGTCTCAGTTGTTAAAACAACATCATTTGTAGAGACTGTGGAGATGTTGTGGAAGCTCTTAGTAAACTCCTCTTTCCCTGAAGTGAGAGTATAGGACTCAGTAATGTATATTATGGAGAAAAACGGACAATATCAAAGCTGATGGAAATTTTCTTCAGTGAATGAATAGAGCTGATGTGCAGCATGCTCTCTGTGACATTGACTTCCAAGTAGCTATCCCTGCCTCTCTTCTGCATGAACTTTCCAAGTGAAAACCTGACATCAGCCAACCAGCTGAAAAGCCACATACTTGTCATGGCATGCAGGATGTCTCAGCACACACCAGAACTTAAAGAGACCTGACTTAAATTGGGAGACCACTTCATTGAGCACCTTTGCTCCATCCGCCACAAAAAGCAGGATCTGCTGGTGGCCACACATTTCAATTCTACTTCCCATTCCCATTCTGACATGTCAGTCCATGGCCTCCTCTACTAAAAGAATGAGGCCACACTCGGGCTGGAGGAGTAACAGCTTATATTCCGTCTGGGTAGCCTCCAATCTGATGGCATGAACATTGATTTTTCAAACTTTTGGTAATTGTTTCCCCTCCTTCCTTCATCATTCCTCATTCCTATTTTCCTCCCTCACCTTATCTCCTTACCTGTCTATCTTCTCCCTCTGCTGTTCCTCCTCCTTCCTTTTCTTCCATGGTCTGTCCTTTCCTATCAGATTCCCCCTTCACCGGTCCTTTAGCTCTTTCACTAATTGACTTCCCAGCTCTATACTTCACCCCTCCCCTTCTTCCAATTTTACCTATCACCTACCACATTGTACTTCTTCCTCCTGTCCCCTCACCTTCTGACTCTGACTTCTCATCTCTTATTCCAGTCCCAATGAAGGGTCTTGGCCTGAAACGTCACCAGCTGACTCTGTTCCATGGATGCTGCCTAGCCTGCTGAGTTCCTCCAGCATGTTGTGTTTGTTGCTTTGGATTTCGAGCATCTGCAGATTTTCTTGTGTTTGTGACACTCCAGATGTGCTGAGTTAATTCTTCCAGGGCCAACAGTGGGTTCATTTATCAGGAGGGCTGTCCTTAACCTTAACCTGTGTCAGAAAGGTGTAACGGCTATTATTTATAATACTATCATGAAACTTAGGATAGCTCCATTCGATAAGATTAGGACTGACTGGGAAAAGGAATTGGGCCTTACTATCCCGGCGGATGACTGGGCTCATATTTTACAACTAGTCAATACTTCCTCTATCTGTTCCAAACACTCCTTAGTTCAATTTAAAGTTGTCCATAGAGCACATATATCTAAAGATAAATTAGCTCGTTTTTACTCTCATATTAACCCTCTTTGTGATAGGTGTCATGGGGAGATAGTTTCCTTGACCCACATGTTTTGGTCTTGTCCTACTCTGGAAACATTTTGGAAAAACATTTTTAATATTATCTCAAAGGTTTTGAATAGTGATATTTCTCCCCATCCTATTACTGCTATCTTTGGATTACCTAAAACTTCCAGTAGTTTATCCCCCTCAGCGCGTAGAATGATTGCATTTCTTACTTTAATGGGAAAAGATCTATTCTACAACATTGGAAGGAGATTAATGCCCCAACTACGTTTCTTTGGTTCTCTCAAACGATACTGTATCTAAATTTGGAAAAAATCAGAAGTAATCTTTATGATACTTCAGTTAAATTTGAACAGACCTGGCGATCTTTTATTCAATATTTTCATTTAATGTAACTATTTTTTTTCTCGCTGATCATATATACACTCCCTTCGTGGATTTCATCTGCTATTATTGGAGGTCAGGTTTGAGGACGTGATTGTTTAAGCTGTTTAAGTCTACTTTGTACCTACTTAGCCCATTGCTTTGCTTTGTAGGTTAGTTGCATGGTAGGTTTTTTTGAGGGGAATTTTTTCTGTTTTTTTTTTCTCCTTTATCGATATATATGGAAAATTAGTATACAACTATATTACCTTGTTATTTTATAACTAACTTATGTTGTTTGCATTGTTTTTTTTGTATTAATATTACTTGTATATTTATATCGTAACAATGTACTGGTTGCTATATGTTTTACCTTTTGTGTACTAATTCAATAAAAAGATTTAAAAAGAAAAGGAGGGCTGTCACAGGAAAGCAGCATCAAAGACCCCCACCATCCAGGCCTGCTCTCTTTTCATTGCTGCCATCAGGAAGGAAGTACAGAAACCTCAGGAGCCACACCATCAGCTTCAGGAAAAGGTATTACTCCTCAACCATCAGGCTCGTGAACCAGAGGGGATAATGTCACTCACCCCAATACTAAATGATTCGCACAACCCAGGGACTCACTTTCGAGGTCTATTCACCTCATGTTTTCTATATTTATTCCTTATTTGTTTATTTATTATTATTTAATTCAGTTTTTTCCCATCTTTGTACTTGCATAGCTTATTTTCTTTTGCAGGTGGTGTGTTCATCCATCGTAGGTAGCTTTTCATTGATTTGATTGTGTTTCTTTATTTGCTGTGAATGCCCACAAGAAAATTAATCTCGAGGTATATATGGTGACATATATGTACTACGGTATGAATTTCAAAGACTCAAAAAGATTCAAGGTACATTTATTATCAAAGTATGTATGCAGTTTACTAACCCTGAGATTTGTTTTCCTGCAGACAACCACAAAACAAAGAAACACCATGGAACCTGTTCAAAGAAAACATTAAACACTCAGCACACAAAAAAGAACAAATTATGCAAATGGAAAAATATGAATGAATAACACACAAAATATTAAACATCGAACCACAGAGTCCTTGAAATTTACTTTGAACTTTGAGCTGTGAAATTGTTCTGTCTTTTTAACCACCACAACAACTTATTTAATCCCAAGTGCATGAAAATGCTGGCAAATATCCAAAGAAATTCTGCCACATTACCTTGGGTTTGCAGCTAAAAATTTCTCTTGCTGAATGTCAAAGGGGTTGTGAACTGAAGAAAATTGGGAAATAACTGCAGAAAATATTCCACACAAGCAACACAAAACAGGTCCACGTTTCAACTTCCAAAACACAGGAAATCCTGTCGCCAAATGCTGGCAATTTAAACGAACATTGGATAAATGAGAAAATTCACTGATGAGGCTAAGCCCTTGGTGAAGAATAATGACATCTTTGCTTTCTTGCAGCACAGCCTTCAAAATATGCAAATTATTTGGGTTAGCATCGGAGTTTTCATGGCATGAACTATTGTGTGGTACAATGTTGGCTGCATGTTATACTTTCCTTATGAAGTTTAATTTGCTTTGACTTTAGATCACGGCAGTAGAATGTAATGCACGCCTGCAACCAGATTGCACATTCAGTATGTTTAACCAAGGGCAAATTTTGACCCTTCTGTGGGATTTGGAGGTTTCCATGAGATTGTATAGTCTTATCTACCCAGTCCCTGTCTCTGAGGTGTATGTGGTTATGTGTGGTGGGGTAGAGAACACAAATTGTTTTGTGCCTTTACTACATTCAATGTTTGCTTACCATGTCCTTTCAACGATACCAAACTGACCAGTCATCCATCTCTCTCTGCCTCATGCCTGGAAGCTTAAATAAAATTTTAGCCCTCTGCAAGTTAGTGGCCTCAGAGATAAAAGATTCAAAGGTTCAAAGATTCATTTATTATCAAAGTATAGAACTCTGAAATTATTTTCTCCGGGTAGCCATGAAACCAAGAAAGAAAAGAAGTTTGGTCATTAATCTACAAATCCCTCCTCCCTGCTCAAAAATATGAACAAAACGGAACAGATGCATTGAACCCCAAATCCCCCTCCCCACAAAAAAAACAGGAAAGATCAGGCGAAAAACACAGAGCATAAAAATCTATAACACTGGAAAAAGTCTATAGTCCATGTCCATATCCAAAACGCAGAAAACCTGGGTGACATTCTCTGGGCACAGCAGCAGCCTCTCCCCTCTCCGATACAGAGTGATCAAAAGGCAGGCAGCTGGCGCTCACCCTCCGCACTCACTTCAATGTTTCAATCTCCCTCATCGCTTTAATCGGCGAACAATGGAAGCTTTAATTTGCAAAATGGAGTCAAACATTGGCTTGATCCCTGTCCCGCAGCCTGCCCACCACAAGGTTTGCACATGCTGCCTCTGCCTCCCAGAATCCTCTTGGAGAATGTAGAGTTCTGAAGCACCCAAATGATCTCCAAACTACCACAGTCATCTTGATGTTTCAATCTTCCTCATTGCTTTAACCCATGAAATATAGTCAAATATCGGCTCCTGTCCCGTCCCACAGACAGCCCTCCATGAGGTCTGCACAAGCTTCTTCTGCCTCCTGGAATCCTCTCGGAGACTGCTGAGCATTGGAACACACAAACAATCTTCAAACAGCGAATTACAGGCTCCACCAATTCCAGAGTCACACCCAAGATGAAAAACAAGTGTAATAGACATAAAAGAAGTGAAATATACAGTTTCATGATCTATCCAGAAGATGTCAAACGAAGGAGAATTGTGCGCAGGTGCCATCTTGACTGGAAGATGAGTAAGTAGAATTGGATGATGAACTTGATACGAAACAAAGTTACCTGGCAGTGTGGATGAAGGATATAAAAGGAATAAACAGGGTAAGAGAATGGAGAAGGACATGGGAATGAAATACAGTGTATACAAATTTTGTTTTTTAGATTTTTTTTTTAGATTATGAGGACACACAGTCCTCTTTTATTGTCATTTAGTAATGCATGCATTAAGAAATGATACAATGTTCCTCCAGAATGATATCACAGAAACACAAGACAAATCAAGACTAAAAAAACTGACAAAAACCACATAATTATAACATATAGTTACAACAGTGCAAAGCAATAGCGTAATTTGATAAAGAACAGACCCTGAGCACGGTAAAAAAAAGTCTCAAAGTCTCTCGAAAGTCCCCTCATCTCACGCAGACGGTAGAAGGAAGAAAAACTCTCCCTGTCATGAACCTCTAGCGCCGCAAACTTGCCGATGCAGCACCCTGGAAGCACCTGACCACAGCCGACTCTTGAGTCCGTCGGAAAACTTTGAGCCTCCGAACAGCCCTCCGACACTGAGCACCATCTCTGCTGAGCGCTTTGACCCCGGCCCCGGCAACAGGCAATAGGCAAAGCCGAGGATTTGGGGCCTTCCCCTCCGGAGATTCTCGATCGCACAGTAGCAGCAGCAGCGAAGCAGGCATTTCAGAAGTTTCTGCAGATGTTCCTCCGTGCTTCTTACGTCTATCTCCATCAAATCAGGATTGTGCACGGTACCTACTTAACAAATACAATATCATTTCGGAGCGGCCACGCGCGCTGCGTGGTGCTGCCATCTTCTCCTCCCCACTCAAATGAGAGATCATTCACTTTAGCAGCAAAAATAGTAAGAAAGTGTAGTTTTTCGATGATGAAAGATTGAAAACTATTGGTGTTCAAAGGGATCCTACTGTCATTGTGCATGAATCACTGAAAAGTAAGGTAGAGCAAGCAATTAGGAAGACAAATGGTATATTGGCTCATATCTTCAAGGGCTTTGAGCACAGGTTCTCTTCATCCAATCACAGTGTATGGAGCCCAGGTCTGACTGCAACTGAAATATGGTGTGCAAGTCTGGCCTCCATATCTTACATTTGAAGGAGAAATTCAAAGATTCACCAGATTGATTCCTGCGATGTGGGGCTGGAGTTGATTTACAGGGAGAAATTAAACAGATTGGTTTTATATTCTCTTAAATTTAGAAAAATGAGAGAAAATCTCATTGAAATAAAGTACGTATGCAGAATTCATATGGGATTTGTCTGAATAGACAATATTTCCCCTAGCTGGGGTTCCTGGAGCCAGGAGCCTCAAAATAATGGGTCAGTCATTAGAGGCTGAGATGAGACGATATTGCTTTGGAATTTTTGAGCCAAATGGCTGATTAAATTTCAATGGTTTGGTAGAGAGTAAGTGAATTAAAAGATACCAGGACTTATACAGGAAAGTGAGAGTGAGGTAAAAATATTAGCCATGGTTATGTTCAATGGCAATGAAGACACAGGGGACCAGTTGGCCTACTCCTGCTTTTATTTCTTATGGTTCTTACAAAGTGAAACATAGTACGCTGCATCAGACGTGATGTTAATGAAATAGGTCCACATATTCTGAAGTCTGATCTATGGTTACAGATCTCAGATCACCGTAGTTATTTCATTCGGCACTATTTCAGAAGTGTTGGGAATATCAAGGGGGCCTTCAATCCTTTTTCAGGCTGAATAACTCCCTCTTGGCAAACTAACACATTTTTAATACAAACACTCGAACAGGACGAAAACAACAGAATTTGGTCCGGCAGTGGTGTTTATTTCAGTGACAGATCAGGGTGCATTCCTTACATTGGGCTCTAAGAGTTATAATTTGGAAAGGCACCAATCAGATTAGAAAAGGAACAGTGGGATGGTTTTATCATGCTATGGAACTTATTTTTAAAGTGACAATTCTCCACTCCTTGTTTCCAATGCCAGAAAAGTGATTAGTAGCAAACTGTTTGTTTTCAATTACAATAATGGATCTGGAATGTGCAAAAAGTTGTGCATATGCTGGAGCAAATGTTGAGGAGATTCACAAGGATGTTGCCTCGAGTGGAGGACTTTAAGTATGAGGAGTGATTGGTTAGGCTGGACTCACTTTCCCCGGAGTGAAAGAGGCTGAGGGATGACTTAATAATGTAGATTGTGAGAGCCATGGATAGGTTACAAAGTATCAAAAACAAGAAAGCTCAGACGTAAGGTGAGAGCAAGGAGTTTTAAAGGTAATCAATGGGCAGATTTTCTTTACACAGTAAGTGATTGATATCTGAATGTACTGCCAGAGGAAGTGGCGGAATCGAGAATATTTCTGTGGCATTTAGGCAGGCACTTAAATTGGCAGAGCATAGAAGGATGGGATCCTAATGCAGGCAAACAGGATTAGCAAAGGTGAGGAAGAACACCAACATGGATGGGCCTGTTTCTGTTCTTTACCTCTGTGACACCATGATCATCCCAGTTTCTGGGGAAACTGAGTGGAAGGCTGCAGTTAAAAAAGAATCATCCTGTGATCCTCAATAGTATTTGGTAAACCTGGGAATATATACTTTCATCCTGCCTCTTATGAGAAGTAAGACTGGGTGGTTTTCAGCATTTGGTGCAGGAACACTACTGGAAGATTGGAGTCTTCTGAATGGAGATGAGGATTCTGCTGGCCAAGGCTTTATCTTTAGAACCACTTCTCAATAAATCAACAGTCATTCTGTCCAATATTCAAACAGAAGAGATCACAGTTGGTGAATGCTGAATCGAGAAAAAACAGAGATCCTGGAGGAACTCTGTGGGTTGGGCACATCTATGGAGGGGAAATGGCAGTTGACATTTCTGACCGAGACTTTTCATCACAAATGGTGAGAATAGAGTCACCAGGTGTGGCATACTGTCTTGAGACAGGGGGCTGTTTTGATTGCCTCCTCTCAGCACTGAATCAAACCTTTACTATGCCTTAATTTACTCGGAGAGAAGAGGGAGATCTTTCACATCCATTTTACAACCATGACGATATCATAATACAAGAAACAATAGCCTTTTTGTGCAAACCCAACAAGCACAAAACATCTTACACCTTGTGCCTATAGCAACTCAGAAGGAGGCCATTTGGCCCATCAGGTCTATGCAGTTCTCAGTGGAGAAATCCCATTGTTTCCCAGTGTTAGACTAAATAGTCCAATTTTAAGAGTTATTGACTTAGGACACTGTAAATTAGGATCCTTTCCTTCCATCTGAAAAAGGAAAAAGAGCCAGGATTTAAATTTTCATCTAATATCTGGCCTGGCACAATGGTGCAGTTGGAAGACTTGCTGCTTTACAGCACCAGAAGCCTTGGTTCAATCTTGACTTCTGCCATAGTCTATGAGGAGACTGTATGTACTTCCCATGACCATGAGAGCTTGCCACTGTTTCTCCAGCTTTTTTCCATGCTCCAAAGCATGTGTGGATTGGTAAGGAAGTTGGTTGGTGTAAATTTCTTCTAGTATAAAAGGGAGTGATAAAATCTGATAGTAGTGGGGAGTAAATGAGAATGTGAAGAGAATTTTGTGTTAATGAAACCAGTTATCCCAAATATAAACCACAGGACCAGCTCCACACGTTCCACCTGGGTAGTCTATAGGGCAATGGCGTGAACTTTGAATTCTACAATTTCAGAAGTTTGACCTGCTCTCCTTCTGTCCGCTTTCTCTCACTTTCTCATTGATCCAGCTCTTCTGCATATACCCAAACACTGCCCCCGTCCCCATCCCAACCACCATCACAAAGTTCTTTCCTCCTCCACCTACCCCATCTGGCCATCGCTCACACACCCTCCCGTTGGGCTCCACCTGCCCATCCAACCTTGATTATTTGGCTCCATGCTTCACCTTCCTTTCCTATCAGGTTCTATCATCTTCAGGCCTCTGTTGCCTCTACCTATCATCTCCCACCCTTAACTCCTCCATCTGTCAATTACCTAAAACCACCTACCACTTGCCTGCTCTTGGCCAACCCCTCTTCCTCACCTGTTTACACTGGCTATCTCCCCTCCCCTCTCAGTCCAGGTAAAGGGTCTTAACTCACAGTATTGGCTGTTCATTAATACAGATGACTGACCACATTAGACCATAAGACCTTAAGATATAGGAGCAGAATTAGACCATTTGATCCTTCACATTTGCTCTGCATTCCATCATGGCTGATTTATTATCACTCTAAACCCCATTCTCCTGCCTCTCTCTGTAACCTTTGATGCCCTTACTAATCAAGAATCTATCAACCTTCTCTTTAAATATACCTTATGACTTGGCCTCCTCAGCCACTTGTGGCAATGAATTCCACAGATTCACCACCCTCCAGCTGAAAAAAATTCCTCCTCCTCTCTGTTTTAAATGTTTCAAAGAGATCTCCCCTCATTCTTCGAAGCTCCAGCAAGTACAGGCCCAGAGCCATCAAACGCTCCGCACACATTAACCCTCTCAGTCCTGGGATCATTCTCGTGAACCTTCTCTGCATCCTCTCCAACGCCAACACTTCCTTTCTTAGATAAGGGGTCCCAAATGGCTCCTGCAGCAGTTTAAATCGTGCTCCTATTAACGTGTATCTGATAGTCATAGGCATACTTTACTGATCCCGGGGGAAATTGGTTTTCGTTACAGTTGCACCATAAATAATAAATAGTAATAGAACCATAAATAGTTAAATAGTAATATGTAAATTATGCCAGGAAATAAGTCCAGGACCAGCCTATTGGCTCAGGGTGTCTGACCCTCCAAGGGAGGAGTTGTAAAGTTTGATGGCCACAGGCAGGAATGACTTCCTATGACGCTCTGTGTTGCATCTTGGTGGAATAAGTCTCTGGCTGAATGTACTCCTGTGCCCACCCAGTACATTATGTAGTACATAGCTGACATGGCCCCACAAAGGGCCTGTTTTTGTGCTCGTTGACCCTATGAGTCTGGGACTGGGAACCATTCCCTTAGACTGGGGGGGCGGGGTGTCAGACAAATCCTGCAGCTTCAGGCTAACGTTGACAACTTACTCGATTTTCTAACTCCCTTGACGTAATGAGTTCAGTGTCTCCATCCCCACATGCTATTCGGCAGCTCCTTCCTCGGTGCTAAAAAATGATACAAGTATTCAGTAGATTTGTCATTCCCATTAACATTTAAGAATATGGGACAACTTGTTTAAAGATAGCTGAGGTGAGCTGGAATAATGAATGTATCGGGCTGTGCCGCGAAGCAGATCTCCACTGAATAAAATAACACCTTATGTTCTTTAGCTTAGGAGTCTTATTCAGATACTGAAGCACAGTCTGACAAACTTAACTGACGACAGCCTCTTGACATTTTTAATTGGTTTCAGAAATAGATTACACACATCTTTTATTCACGGATTGCTGGGGTAAAGATCAATCCATACAGCTCCAGAAACAACCACTTGTCAAAAGTACGTTTAGTTTGGAGTAGAGTGATTTGAAAATTTATTTCTTCATTTTTTCAGTAAGGTTTTCATTTTGTTTGTCTGGCAAAACCCCTTCTTCATCTGGCTCCCCATCCCCACAAGAAAATCGACTCGACATCGGTGCAAAACACTAAATTCGTCTTCAAAGATGTTCTCAATCTCATTAAGCATTCAGTGAGCACTTATTTACTCATTGAACAATCAATTTTTACTAAGTTTAACACCTGGTGAAAAGGTCGTATTTAAAGGGCATCCTGTGCTATTGAGACTTGCGCATCTTAGAGAAGTTTAGCCCGCAGAGGTTAGGGTCAAAGTCACTCACAGCTCAGGATTAATTTCAGCTGCAACTGCTGATCTCTGCCACATCTCACAACCTGCTGTTCACCACTGCACTGAGGATGTCACGAAACTCCAGAATCAAGGAGCGAAGGCTTGGCTCCGCCAATGATCTTGTGCCAACCTATATAAGAATACTCTATGATCAATCTAACCTTTCCTTCCTACACACCCCTCCAGTTTTCTTGCATCCATGTACCTACCTAAGAGACTTTTAAATGATCCTATTGTATCAGCCTCTACCACCAGCTCCAGAAGCACAACACAGGCACTCACCACTCCCTGAGCAAAAACAAAGAAACTACCTCCGGCCTTTGTCGTCACTCCTAAACTTTCTTCCATTTACCTTGAACGTAGTCCTCTGGTATTGGTGGTTGCCGCTCTGAGAGAGAAGGTGCTGGATGTCCACTTTGTCTTTGCCTCTCATAATCTTATACAGCTCTATCAAATGGTCTCTCACCCTCTGTTGCTCCAAAGAGAGATGCTCAGCCATTCCTCAAGAGATGCGTCATCCAATCCAGGCGGCGTCCTTGTAAGCCTCATCTGTGCCCTCCGCAAAGTTTCCATTCCAAATACTTTTTGTCTTGCCCACAGGTACAGTCAGAGCAGGCGCAGAGATTTACCAGTGTTATATGTCCTCACCCTCTAAACGCAGAGACACAACTAGGAATGCCGCAGCGGCAAACCTCCAATAGCCCGGGTTCAATCCTGGTGCTGTCTGCATCGAGTTTCCATGTGCTCCCTCTGACTGGCTAGGTTTCCCCCACACTTCTGTGCTGCCATGTTCTATGGTTTATATTTTTGAGTTTTTTAAATTTGTGTGGACACGTGGCCAAGTGGTTAAGGCATTGGACTAGCGACCTGAAGGTCGTGAGTTCGAGCCCCAGCCGAGGGAACGTGTTCTGGCACTTAATCACACGTTGTGTATGGATCCTAATGTCCTTCCCTTGGACAACATTGGTGTCATGGAGGGAGGAGACTTGCAGCATGGGCAACTGCTGGTCTTCCATACAACCTTGCCCAGGCCTGCGCCCTGGAGAGTGAAGACTTTCCAGACGCAGATCCGTGGTCTCCCAAGACTAACGGATGCCTTTTCAAATCTATTTTTTTGCTGGCTCGGCACAACACTGTGGGCTGAAGGGCCTGTTTCTGAGCTGTACTGTTCTATCCCAACACCACCTGGGTTAGTAGTGACTGTACACTGGCTCTTTCTGGGGTAATTAGCAACTGTATATTGCCTCAGTTGTTAGTGGGTGGTAAAATTAAGGGAAGATGAAGCAAATAGGTTAGAGAGAACATTGCTGAGTTGCTCTGTAAACAGGCAGTCTGATGGGTTTAATTTTATAAAGGAAAAACAGAAATAAAGAAATGCAGGCACCCGTGAACTCCAATCACACGCTTATACAGACTTTCCTGCCAGTGATATTTCTCTTGTTCTGGAGATTTGTATGGGACCTTCAGCCCATCTCATCCATGCTGACCATTTCACCATCGACACTAATCCTATTTGCCTGCATTAGGCCTATATCCATTATGCATTGCAAGCAACACACATCAAAGTTGCTGGTGAACGCAGCAGGCCAGGCAGCATCTCTAGGAAGAGGTACAGTCGACGTTTCAGGCCGAGACCCTTTGTTAGGACTAACTGAAGGAACAGTGAGTAAGGGATTTGAAAGTGGGAGTGGGAGGGGGAGATCTGAAATGATAGGAGATGACAGGAGGGGGAGGGATAAAGCCAAGAGCTGGGCAGGTGATTGGCAAAGGGGATATGAGAGGATCATGGGACAGGAGGCCCAGGGAGAAAGAAAGGGGGGGGGAAGCCCAGAGGATGGGCAATAACGGATGGAGTACGAGGGGGAGGTGGGGCATTAACGGAAGTTAGAGGTCAATGTCGTGTTTGCGTCCTTTATGCTTGCCTACTTAAGCATCTATTTAAGTGCCTCAGACATTGTAATTGTATTGGACTCCATCATCTCCTCTGGCAGCACAATACAGAAAAAAATAATTTGGTTTGGTTCGCCCCTCAGTGTCCTTCACTTCAGTGAAAACAAGCCCAGCCTATCCCATCCAGGTATTCCCCAGTCCCTTTGCACAAAAGACATCATGGGGTTGGGGGGTGGAGGGCTACTGCATAGGACCAAAAGAAGCTACGGAAAGTTGTAAAACTAATCAGCTCCATCTTGGATACTAGCCTCCGTAGTATCCGAGACACCTTCAAGGATGGTGCCTCAAAAAGGAGATATCCATTATTACGGACCGCTATCACCCAGGACATGCGCTTTTCTCATTGTTACCATCAGGCAGGAGGTACAGAAGCCTGAAGGCACACACTCAGTGATTCAGGAACAACTTCCTCCCCTCCGCCATCCAATTCCTAAATGCACATTGAACCCATGAGCACTACATCACTTCTTTAAAATATTATTTCTGATTTGCACTATTTTTAATCTAACTTTAATATACAATTTATGCTTACCATAATTAATTAATTAATTAATTGATTAATTTTCTTTCTATATTATCATGCATTGCATTGTACCACTGCTGCTAATTTATGACTATGCTGGTGATACTAAGCGTGATTCTGATTCTGAAGACATGCCTCTGTCCATCAGCCTATCCAGGGATATTCTCATGTAGCTTGTGCTGTGGAATACTGCAGATGATACCACTACATTATTTGGACTGTATATCAAATAATCATGAGTCAGACCAAAGGAAGGAGATAGCTTCCTTTGCTATCTCATGGTGTCATGACAACAACCTCAACGCGGGCAAAACAAAAGAGCTGGTCATTGACTTCAGGAAGGGAGGCTGGGTGCTGTGCACATGCTCCTGTCTATGTCGACAGTGTTTAGGTTGAGAGGGTTGAGAACTTCAAGTTCCTGCAAGTGAATATCATCAATAGCGTGTCTTGGTCCAACCAAGTAGTTATCACAGCCAAGAAAGCTCACTTCCTCAGGGAGCTAAAGAAATTTAGTATTTATGTCCCTGTGGATCCTTGCCCGATTTTTGTTGATGCACCGTAGAAAGCAGCCTATCTGGATGCATCATGACCTGGTATGGTAATTGGTTTGCACATGACCACAAATGCAAAGAGTTATGGATTCTGTCTTTGCTTCTCACTGCATAAGTAAATCAGCCATCATAATCGAGGACCTTATCTGAACATTCTCTCTTCTCCCCTCATCCACTGGGCATAAGACACAAAGTACATACCACCAGATTCGAGGACAGCTTTTACTTCACTGTTATGACTATTAAATAGTTCCCCCATTTGATATCAGTTTGTGACCCAACAATCTACATGATTATGATCGTGCACCTTATTTTTTATGTGTATTGCACTTTCTCTGTGGCTATTACACTTGATTTTGTATTGTTGTTGTTTTACTTTGTTCCACATCAATGCACCGTCTAATGATCTGATCTCCATGAGCAGAGTGAAAAACAAGCTTTTCACTGTATCATAGCACATGTGGATCCAATTCCAATTTCAATATCCCTTAAGGAGATTGTACCCAGAGTTACAGCACATCAAATTCTAAAGTTCAAAGTAAATGTATTATTAAAGTGCATATATGTTACCATATGCCGTACAGCCCTGAGATTCATTTTCTTGTGGGTAAGTACAGTAACTACAAAGCGTAATAGAATCAATGAAAGACTGCACCCGGCAGGATGGGACAACAATCAGTGTGCAAAAAAGAACAAATCAACAAACTGTGCAAGTACAGAAAGAAAGAGAGAAAAAAAAGCAATAAATAACGAGAACTTGAGATGAGAAGTCCTTGAAAGCGAGTCCATAGGTTGTGGGAACAGTTCAGTGATAGGGCAAGTGAAGTTATCCCTTCTAGTTCAAGTGCCTGATACTTGAGGGGTAATTACTGTTCCTGAACCACTGTGCAGAAAGTGACAGCGTCAATTCTGCAAACTTCACAACTATTGTTCTCTCTTTTCAGCACCTTGGAGAGGGAAAAAATATTAACGGTCCAGCTTGATCAGAACTAGGAAAAAGGAATAACTCAGATTGGGTTTAAGTTGAAGAAAATGGCACATACAGAGATAACAAAAGAAATGACCCTAACAGGGTGGAGAACAAGGGAGCCTGAATGATACACGTGTTGTGGTGTTGGCTCAGAGAGGGTGGTAACAGTTTGACGTGTCTGGAGGAGGTGCACATAGATGGAGATGAATGAGAACAGAGGAACGAGAGAAAAACACATTGGTGCTGTAAATCTGAAACATGGAATAATGTAAGTACTCAATTGGTTGAGCAGCACCGACAGAGAGAGAAACGTTACTGATTGATGACCTTCACTGGAACTGGCTAGTTCTGACACAAAAATCAATAGCTGTCCGAGGTGAAATTATTGAATTCAGTGTTGAGTCCTGACATGGTGGGGAGATGAGATACTGGAAGGCAAAGGGTGACTGATGAAGGCATCGTGTTGAAGGTGGCAGAAATTGTACAAGTTGGTAGCGACTAGAATTAGATGGAAGTGTCACCCCCAGATTCATTGCCTGCAACTTAATTCTCCATCTCACTCCCATTTCAAACTCTGATTTTAACCTTGTACTGTTGCAATGAAGCCAATTGAAACTGAAGGAGCAGTAGCTCATTGTCCAGCTAATAACTTCTGAGGAAAAATCGTCAATTTATAACATTAACTCTGTTTTCCTCCCTTTAACAGATAGTGTCTAACTTATTGAGTACAAGGCAAGGGATGCATATCTCCTTGCATTCAGACACTATATATATTACATGCTTTCTCCACCAATGCCTGTCTGTGTAAGAGGAATGATACCCTTTCACACATATGGCTAATTAGAAATAGCCAAATAATAGATATTTTATTATTCACGTCTCATATAGATTCTGGCAGCAGCTGTCACTCCAGTGTACTAGAGTTCATCAGGCCAAGATACTAATTTATGGTATTAATAAAGTCATAAAATCTATTAAGGCAATTGAGAAGTGTCTTTTGAAATGCATTAGTCTATCTAAACGAGGGATTTATTTTGTTAGAAACAACTGCCGGATCAGAATTGTCTACCTTCCTTCTTAAGCTGAGGCCCCATATCTAATTAAATTTTCTTCGTTGTCACTTGTCATGGTGCAGAACATGCTACATGTGGGGGTGGTGGAAGCAGATTTAGTAGCAACTTGTGACAAGAAATTGGATAAAAACTTGAAAAGGAAAGATTATCAGGGCAAGAGGGAAAAGCGGTAATAATAGGATAACCCTTCCAAGCTGGCGGCTCAGGGACGGTGAGACATCTCCTGTATTGTAAAACTGAAGAAGTAGCCAAATTGATTCAACCTTTGTTGGAGTCTGAGTGCAAAGACCAAACTCAGTGTGGAACACCCTCACTGAGTGCTCACTGTTGGCTCTTTATAATAATTGTAATTTCAGTAATTCAGCATCAGAATCAGGTTTACTATCACCAGCATGTGTCATGAAATTTGTTAACTTAGCAGCAGCAATTCAATGCAATATATAATATAGAAGAAAAATAAATAAATAAGTAAATCAATTACAGTATATGTACATTAAATAGATTAAAAATTTTGGAAAAACAAAAATAATATATATTAAAAAAGTAAGGTAGTGTCCAAGGGTTCAATGTCCATTTTGGAATAGGGTGGCAGAGGGGAAGAAGCTGTTCCTGAATCGCTGAGTGTGTGCCTTCAGGCTTCTGTACCTCCTACCTGATGGTAACAATGAGAAAAGGGCATGCCCTGGGAGCTGGGATCCTTAATAATGGCAACACCGCTCCCTGAAGATGTCCTGGGTACTTTGTAGGATAGTACCCAAGATGGAGCTGACTAAATTTACGGCCCTCTGCAGCTTCTTTTGGTCTTGTGCAGTAACCCTCCCCCCCTACACCAGACAGTGATGCAGCCTGTCAGAATGCTCTCCATGGTGCATTTATAGAAGTTTTTGAGTGTACTTGTTGACGTACCAAATCTCTTCAAACTCCTAGTGAAGTACAGCTGCTGTTTTGCCTTCTTTATATGTGGGGACCAAGTTAGGTCCTCAGTGACCTTGATACCCAGGAGCTGGAAACTGCTCACTCTCTCCTTAGTAGAAATGCTTTCACATTGTCTTTGTCAGATCAACGTAAAGGGCTTCTTTACCTACCTGTTTGCACAGCTGCAAATTCACAATATAAAATCAATCCTAACCCGTCCATGAATTTCCACCAAATATTTCCATTGAACGTGGACTTCATCCCACAAGCACAAAATGACCTCTATGATATAAGCGGGTTCTGAAAGTCAGGGCATGATAAAATACTACTGTGACATCAAAACTCCTCAAAAGAAGGAATCTTTCAATTTATTTACTTGGACTATTCAACTGATTCAATGTAAAAATGAGGCTGAATCTACTTTGCACTGGAATCTGCTACACTTGGAGTACAAACAAACCTTTACAACTGTAACTAGGAATGATGATCCTAATTGCTTTTGGCTCTGGCATATAAGTTTGACCCCAGTTCTAAATGCAGGAATGGAAGTCCTCATTATGTTGGGTCCTGAGAAATGGCAGGAAACAAAAATCAAAATAGATCAGATGCTGGGTATTAAGCTGGAGGGAGAATTGGGAGAAGTGGACAAAAGGGACACTTCTGATAGGAGTTACTCTGGGGAGAAGTTTCAAATGAAATCACCTGGTTGAGGGGTTACCAGGGGCAACCGGGGATAGAGAACATAGCCTTTTGTTTCACTAAAGCTACATATTGAAGGTAGCCTTTGAGTGTTGCCTGATGTCAATGTTTTCTGAATTATTTTTAACTGCCCTCGTTTCAAAGCAACAGTGAAATAATTTTGTGAAGTTTCTGCAGCTGCAAAACTATGTGGTATGCCATCAAGTTTCCTAAATTCAGCACCACGTTTGTGATTGTAATTCAATAGACTCAACACATCTTTCTGCTTCATTTTCTTTAATGATTCTGTGGTCTTTCTGTGATTACATTTGCTCTGTTTTTAGGGATCTTATTTTCGTGGGACTATATGGGAGTCACAGCACTGAACCAGTTTATCATGGTGTCCATGAAGACAGTTATAGTCCAACGCTCTCTCTGTGCCTTTTTACAACCATTTCCTGCAGCACTTATCTGGCATAATTGTCTTATTTCCAATCACTTTGTGCAGCCTAGGCATGCAGAGATTTCCCTCATTTACAGACTTATGTTCACATCAGATTACTCAATAGCTGGCAACAGTTTCATACTAAGTGTCATAGTCGGAGGCAGCAGGGAAAGAAGTCCTTGACCCCAGAGTGTGAGCCGAGGAGAAGAGCTTACTTGATATCCTCGGCCCACAGGAAAAGCTGCTGCTGTCCTAAGCTAACCTCCCTTCTCCACCTCAAGTGGCCAGTTCCCCACTCTCCCACAACCTATGAGCATTAATGAGCATCAGTTTGACTTCCACAGTTTGCTGCTATTATCTTACCGGGATCTGAACCAGAACATTTGTCGGAATCACTTCAGGCCCATCAATTTAAGGTAATGGGGTGGGACCAATTCTCAGAGCTTCCTGTCATCTGCCACCTTAATTCACCACCCCCATCTTCCACTCGACTTTTCCCCATGTCCCACTCTGATCTGCCCGTTACGATGCTGGTGTTCTGGGCAGCAGTGAAGGTCCTTCAGCTCTGATGGTGTTCAGGACTTCTTTCATCATGCTAGTTACTACTGTCAGCCACGCAAGTCCCGGTGGAGACTCATGACTACTGTCGCACTCAGATATAGGGAGAGTCTTCACTTTTTGATTTACCAGTAGAGGTTGTCAGCCCTGAGCTGAACCCTTGAACCTGGAGGAGCAGTGGACCACTCTTAGTCTGGCCTCTACCTTTTGACCTGTATGGCATGGGTGACCCTACCAAGAGCCATAGCATAAGGCCCCAGCTCCAGCCAACATAGCTCTCCGGGTCGCTGAGGCAAGCAAGCCTCCAAATTCAGCGACAAGGCTGTGGTCCTTTTGGAGGTGCACTATTATAATGAGCCGCAAAGTAATTATGAGGAACATCTCATCTTCTATCTGAGCATGATGCAACCTTCCTGACCAAATGTTGAAATCTCCAGTTATAGGTAAGTCACTTTCTCTGTCACTATCATAACTGGCTACTTTAGCTGTGAGTTATCCATCCATGATATTCCCTCAATGTTTCTTCCCTCTGATTTGTACAGCCTTGTTATTTGCTGTACACCATTGCTTTGTCAGTCTCTAGCTGCTCCAAGGGCAACCTATCCCCATACTCACCCTGTCACAAATATCCCTTTCACCCAATGCATCACCAGACACCAACTCTCTGCAAATTAAGACAAGCTTTCTGTCAAGTTCTGGTGAGGGCTTCTTGACCTGCAGCATTAATTCTGGTTTTCTTCCCAGCTTAACCTGCTGAGTGTTTCTGGAACTTTCTGTTATTTGCATAGGTGTCAGAGGCTACCATGACCAGCTGAAGCCATGCATTAGGGACACAGTCTTATTCTCTTTCTGGTGTAAATGCCATGAGAGATAAACACTGCTCTTTGACTATCCAGGGCTTGGCCAATTACACAAATTTCAAAGAATTTCACTGGATTATTTTACTGTCATTTTGAGGATCACTGGCACACCACAGGAATATGTGTTTAGTCCACTGCTCTACTCTCTCTATTCCCATGACTGTGTGGCTAGGCATAGTTCAAATGCCATCTATAAATTTGCTGATGATACAACCACTGTTGGCAGAATTTCAGATGGTGACCAAAGGGCATACAGGAGTGAGATATACCAGTAGTCGAGTGTTGTCACAGCAACAACCTTGCACTCAGTGTCAGCAAGACTAAAGAGCTGATTGTGGACTCACTCAGAAAGGGTAAAATGAAGGGACACACACCAGTCCTGTAGATGGATCAGAAGTGGAGAGAGAGAGAGCAATTTCAAGTTGCTGGGTGTCAATATCTCTGAGGACCTAACCTGGACGTAATATTTTGATGCAGCTATTAAGAAGGCAAAACAGTGGCCATATTTCATTAGGAGTTTTAGGAGATTTAGTTTGTCAACTAAAATGCTCAAAAACTTCACAAAATGTACCACGGACAGCATTCTGACAGGCTGCATCACCGAATGGTATGGGGAGGGGGCGCTACTGCACAAGATCGAGGTAAATTGCAGAAAGTTGTAAAATTAGTCAGCTCAGTCATGGGTACTAGCCTCTGTAGTATCCAAGACATCTTCAAGGAGCAGTACTTTAGGAAGGTGGTATCCAACATTAAGGATCCCCACCACCCAGGACATGCCCTCTTCTCACTGTTACCATCAAGAAGGAGGTACAGAAGCCTGAAGGCACACACTCAGCTATTCAGGCACAGCTTCTTCCCCTCTGCCATCCAATTTCAAACGGATATTGAACCCATGAACACAACCTCACTACTTTTTTAAACTTAACTATTGAACAGACACACACACACATTTTAAATTCATTCTTTTTTTCTGTATTTATTTTTCATGTATTTTGTTGTACTGCTGCCATAAAATTAACAAATTTCACACCACATGCCGATGATATTAAACCTGATTCTGATTCTGACGTCCTGCAATTACAAATATCTTTTCTTGATAAATTCAGCTACAGTATACCTGAACTACAGTGTGCTGTAACTAGTCAGATTCACGGACTTTACATCATCTTTTTTTACAGCATGATGTAGCACCCCTATAATGAGTGAAATGACAATATTTCCCTGCCTATTTGTCAATGGCAGTTTCTTGAGGTAAAGCACATGCTGTGGACGTGTCTGTAAATCTGTGTAAATCTGCTCGAGGAAAATTACTGTGGAGAATCATTAGTTTCAAAATAACAAGAAGGCAAAGAACAACTGGTCACATCAAAACATTTATCACAGCAAAGCCCTGTGTAAATTAGCTGAATCACAAATGAACTGCAGCCATGCAACGTTATAAATCATAAAGAAAAAAATAGCTAAACATCTTTGGTATTGTGTTTGTACACTGCAAGCAAGAACATTGTGATGTTATAATGATTGATGCTGAGCACACAAGTGGAGCATTGTTTCAATTCACTAAGACGTGAGCGAAACACACTGAAATGGTTAGCTTTCACAACAGTCACATTAAAACACATTAATACACATAGGGAGTTACAGACAAAATAGAACTGATTTGCAACCGGAACTTCAAAGGAGAATGAGATTCATTTGTTCAGATACCTCTCTGAATAGTACAGCTTATGAAGCATGTTTGAATGGACTCTTCTATGGGTCAGATTGCTGGTGCATGACAGGGAACGACTTTGCCAAGTTGTCGTCATTCCACACCATGAGCCTCCAGAAGATCTTCCGTATTTCTGGCCAAGAAAGACCTCCAACTGCGCCCTGCTCCTTCAGTGTCACCAGGTGGACATAGCCACAGACATCACGAGGAAATGCTGGAGATGGATTGGATATGTGACATCATCAAGGCAGTGCTTCATTGGACCCCTGAAGGACGGAGGGGATGTGGCAGAAATAAGTACCCTGAACCACACCTGGGCACAATAGAGAAGATGGCCAAGGTCAAACAGAGTTGGAGGACCATTATTGCTGCCCTAAATGCCAGCAGTGTAACAGGCAGTAACTATCTAACTAACTACTTGAATGGACGCTTGCCTTGTCCATTTCTGTGTGTATGTTTGGGTGTGTATGTGATGATTTACACTGAGGTAAATGCACCAGATGAGACGACCTCCTTTATATATTTAGGCCAGGCAGTCAGTTTAATATTGGAAGGAGGAATCCCACTCTACTCTTTCCGTAGTGGCATTATTAATGAATCAGCCATGACTGAATGGCAGAGCAGACTTGATGGGCCATTTGGCTTAATTCTTCCCGTATACCTTATGGTCTAATGTAGAAAAAAGATAAAATTTAGGGTTTGTGTGGTGATGTGGTAGAATACCAGACTGTAAAATTACCTAACCAAGGCTCAGAGCCCACTGCATGAAAGAGTAGTGGAGTCAGCATGTCCTATCACAAGCACTTGAGATCTACCATCCTACAGATATAGCTCAGGATTGGGACTATGCTAAGTACCTTACAACTTTGATCAGCATAGAAAGATTGGGCGGAGGATGTTAGGACATCTTCTACATAGTGACATAGTGCCCTTTGTCGGTTTTCTGGTTTTCCAGTCTAATATCAAAACAAAGCAAGTCTCTGGTAAGGCTGCATGTCCTGTTCTAACAATGTGCCAAAGACTTAAGCCAGAGAGAATATTCTTAATCGATCAGATATAAAGCTCATCACAATTATTAAGTATTCAGTCGTCAGCACTTATCCAATGAGCATCAGTTACGCATGAATCTGCAGACAACGATTTGTGAGTAAATAATTGTCTTAACATTATAAAGCACTTCAAAGTGATGCCAAGGGTATGGTTATGAACAAAATGATACTGAACCACATGAGGAGATATTAAGGGGGATTTCAAGCATTCTCAGTTGAAGCATCTGTGGGTATAGGGTGTAACGCAAGGAATAGACAAGAGTCTGCAACTGAAGGAATGCAAAGGTATCCGATTACTGCAAAGCATTGTGGGTATGCTACGCTGGCGGCAGAATGCCTGGCGACACCTGTGGGTTGGTCTTGCACATCCTTAGCTGTGTTGGCTGTTAACGCAAACAATGTCTTTACATCCTGTGCCTAATAGAGTGGCCTCTGAGTGTTTGTTCATGGTCTTTTGCTGCTGTAGCCCATCCACTTCAAGGCTCACTGTGAAGCTTGAGATGCTGCAATATTCAGAGATGGTCTTTGGCTCACCACTGTTGTAACACATTGAGTTACTGCGTCTTTCTGTCAGCTTGAACCAGTCTGGCTTCTCTCACTAACAAGGCATTTTTGCCTACAGAACTGCCACCCACAAGATTTTTTTTCACAGCATTCTCTGTAAACTCTAGAAACTGGTGTACATGAAAATTACAGGAGATCAGCAGTTTCTGAGATACTCAAACCACCTCATCTGGCGCCAGCAATCATTCCACAGTCAAAGTTACTTAGATCACATTTCTTCCCCAGTCTGATGTTTGCTCTAAACAACAACTAAACCTCTCGACCATGTCTGCATGCTTTCATGCACTGAGTAGCTGCTACATGATTAGATAATTGCATTATGAGCAGGTGTACAGGTGTACCTAATCAAGTGGCTATTGAGTATAAACCTGAATCTGAATCTGAAGAAGAATATGCATAATGTGAATGTTAAACCAATTTAGAAATATTTAATTTATTAAATTATCTGATTGAGCCATGGAATAGCTATTTTCTTGAATGATTGGAAAAACTTATTGGCTCCTAATTTGTTTTAATTTTAGCAATGGTCTTTCCACATGTGGGAGATGCAGTGTATACTTATTCAAAATACGTATTGCTTGAATGCATGGCTTTGATCTTCAATATAACTGAAAATGTAGGAAATACTCTGCAGGTCAGGAAGTAACTGTGGATGGAGAAACAGAGTTCAGGTTTCCGGCCAATTAGCTCTCTTCTGAGGCCACTCAGCCTCCGGCATAAAGACTAGCAACACACTGGTATCCTGCAGGGCTCGACTTGAGTACAAAGAATTGCCATCTTAAACTGTGCAAAGGACTAAGCTCAGAGCACCGCGATGCAACATATTGCTAACCTGCAGCAAGCAGAGGTAGCTCAATTTTAATAATGTGGAATAAAAAATTCTGTTGAAGAATAAATGACGTGCATTATTAAATTAGTTTCCTTAATCAGTGTTAATGTGTTATGCCTCAATGCCAATTGTAGTTTGGTTGCTGTAAATACCAGTTCTCATGGTATTTCAAAACCTTTTCGATCTACTGATTTATTTGTTTTATTTCTTTTTCTTTCACTAATAACGTCTTGTCAGCTCTGTGCACCACTGATTTATTGCACAGATGTACTTCTGATGTTTACTAAAAAGGAACTTTTAGTTTCGCAGTCTGCAGCAGTAGATAATGAAGCAATGGTCTGAAAGGTTTGTCCAATGATGAATTTAACTAATCTTAAACCACCTGTAACCCCTATTCCCTGATGTGATTGTGTTTTTTAACTGAATCTACTTGTCACTTACACTAAGATGGTTTTAAGAAAAAAGTCCAAAATATTGATTTTTTTCCTTGTAAAAAGAAGCAGTGAGAAAATATACTTGCTTTATTCTATTTTGTTTTTATATTGAAGTATTTAGAATGAACAGAATATTGAACCAGCTCCCTATGCTGGTGTACTGGAGTCTTATTTTATTTTTTTTCAGCTGACTGTGAGAAATATAAGTTATTCATAAATAAATATCAGAAGTCAAAGGCAACACACACAAAATGCTGGAGGAGCTCAGCAGGTCAGGCAGCATCTATGGAAAGGAATAAACAATCGATGTTTCAGGCCGAGACCCTTCATCAAGACTACATTAGAAGTTGAAGTTGAATTTATTGACATATGCACAAGTACCTGTATGCACTGGAGCAATGAAAAACTTACTTGCAGCACATAGTATCAGATACACAATATTAACAAGAAAGACAGAAATTAAACATAAATCATATAAAATATGCAAAGTTTAAAATTGAAAGTATATTTATTATCAAAGTACAAATATGCCACCATATAAAACTCAGTGATTCATTTTCTTGCGGGCAATCATGGTAAATTCAAGAAACGCAATGGAATTGATGAAAGACTGCAGCCAACAAGATGGACAACAACCAATATGCAAAAAGAAACAACAAACTGAGCACACAATGAAACACACAATTAGAACAAAAACCAGAGTTCACTGCTGTACAAAGTGATCTTAGCATCGGTATACTGAGGCAGTGATTAGTTGTGGAGATGCAGCTGTTCCTGAATCTGGTGGTGTGGGAGTTCAGTTTCCTGTATCTCATGCACAATGGTAGCTTCAAGGAGATGGCTTGGCCCCGATGGTGGGGTTCTTTGACATCAGGTGTTGCCTTCTTGATACTTGCAATGAGGGGGAGGGATATACCGGCATTATATTGGACTGAATCCACTACTCTCTGCAGCTCTCCAACCCCACTGAAGAAATAGTTAAACAAGAGAAAATCTGCAGGTGCTGGAAATCTGAGCAACACACACAAAATGCTGTAGGAACTCAGCAGGCCAGGCAGCGTCTAGGCAAAGAGTAAAAGAAAAAAAGAAAATTTCTTCATATTTTCACACCACTTAAAACTGCTATTAGCATGTGATAGATTGGTGACACTGTTCGAGAAATGTGGATTACAAAATACTTCCCTAAAATTTGCCTTATTATAGGATCACTCCACCTTCATTGTGAAATTCCATAATGCTGCAATCCATTAATCAAATCAGGAATTTATCCAGAGAATAGCAACTAGTGAAGTAATCAAGGAGAACTTCAGGGAGAAGTTTGCCCAGCAAGTGGAGCTCTCTGGAATACTTGTACTCCTGGGTATGGCTGTCAACGATACTTAGCTTAGTCAACTGTACCCTTTCATTAGCAACACCACTGCTAATGAAAATCATTTTTTGTTGTTTACACTGTTGAAAACATTACATAAATTTAAACATATTGGAAGCAGCGCTTCCTCTTCCTGAAGGTGCACTGAGCCTTGTCACGTGCACGTCTCTATCTACAGTTTCTGCTTACTATGAGGATCCCAGTGATCCATGTACTTAGACTGAAGGGGCAGTGAATGTGGTCTGAATGCTTTTTTAATCTTCTGCTTAGTCGCCGAGGTTCCTGAAAGCCATGTCTTGTGTGGATGCATGGATAGACCTTAAGGTGCGACCATAGTGTGCTGGCCTTGGGCAGCTCTGGAAGCTCTGCTGTGTCCGTCATCTGTTACCAGGCAGGGGTGCCTGGACCATTACAGTCCTATGCAAAAGTCTTGGGAGCCCCAGATTTTTTGTACGGTTTCAGATGGTCTGGCCTCCACAGAGCCCTGGTCTCAAGACTGTCGAGGCTGTCTGAGATTACCTGGAGAGCCAGCAGCAGGTGAGGCAGCTGAAGTCTGCAGAAGAACTGTGGCAAGTTCTCCAAGCTGCTTGGAACAAGCTACCTGCCAATTTTCTTATAAAACTGCACGGCAGGGTACTGAAGAGAATTGATGCAGTTTTAAAGATAAAAGGTGGTTACACTAAATATTGATTTGATTTAGATTTTTACTGTTTACTGCTCTTTGTAGTTTTTTTAATATTTAGGAACTCTCCCTTTAATTAATTTTGAAATCACCTTGGCTTTACAGAATTTTTCTACATGTGCCTAAGAATTTTGTGCAGTACTGTGAATATAGCACATCACTGGATGTAAGTAGACTACCCCTCATGCAAACAAACTGATTAGTCTCCTTCCTTTCACATCACCATATTTAGGAATCATAGCCCACAGAAAGGGTCCAACAGGAGATACCATCTCCTTGGTGAGCTGTCCAATGTATATATCTTTTCCCCTGTCAAGTACAAGATCATTTTGTCAATAGGTTTCAATAGGTACATTTAATGTCAGAGAAATGTATACAATATACATCATGAGATTCTTTTTTCTTCACAGACATCCATGAAAGCAGAGAAGTGCCCCAAAGAATGAATGACAACTAAAACATTAGAACCCCAAAGTTCTCCCCAACTCCCCCTTCCCACGCACAAGCAGTGGCAAGGTAATGACGACCCCCACCAGTAAAAAAGCATCAGCACTCTCCACCGAGCACTCAAGCATGCAGCAAAGCATCAATAAAGACACAGACTTGCAGTACCCCAAAATCTACTCATTCACCCAGTAATTAGATACCATAGGCTCCCTCTCTCCCTAATAAGTGAAAAAGAGGTGTCCCCATTTCACAGCAAGAGCAGAGACATAACAAACAGCTTGCTGATTTACACTGTTAAAAGTTTGTTGCGCTGATTTTTCAAGCTCTGCGCGCCCCAGAGCCACAAAATTCCGGAACCCTGAAGGAGCACTTGTCTTTCAGGCTGTGTCTTTGGGATATCAAAAAGTGACCAGCTGTGAAGCCCTGAGAGTGAGTCCAATTCCCGCAAAGAACCAAAGTCAGAGCATAACGCCAGGTCAGGGTCTTCAAGGGAACCCTCCACACCCTGAAAAGGAAAAAAAAAGAGACATCAAAGATAGAAATGGAGTGGTTTCTGAAGAAGCAAGCAAAGGGGTCACCATTTAGTGCCATCTGGGCTTCGTCTCACCTCCAGATCATTCCCTGTCTTTGCAGTCATACATTAATTCATATACAGAACAATACTGCCCCATGAAAATCCAGTTCGTTCATCTTTAAAGATGTGCTTTCTAAACAGCAGTGATAGTCTACAATCTTATGAAGGTGAGTTTATCACCTATTTCCCTCTGACTACCTCCTCCTCCATGGTTTTCAGTCAGGCACCGGACACTTGGAGAGATTTGGCGGGGGGTGGGCGCCCGGCGCTCGGCTGGGGGCCGTGGTTGAGTGGTCAGCGACTTGGGCCGGCTCCCCCACCAGACTTAGTCTGATGAGGAGGGTGTGAGGACACCCAGCAGGACTGAAAAAAGACAAGATCTGACAAAGGGTGGATGAGTTCTTTGTGAGCCAACAGCCATCTTCCGTGGAAGAGATTAAAGCCTCACCATGTATGTACGAATCGTATGCTATGCACCTAGTTAGAAGAGACATGATGAACTTGGGCGCTGCGCCGTGTGCCTGGAACTGCCCAAGGCCTCCGCCTAAGGAGGGGCCGAGCTCGAAGAAGTAGCCGCGGCTGGAAGCCGTCACAGCCTCGGACTCGAGTTTGGCGGGGGTGGCAGCGGGCGGTGCCAAGGCGGCCAGTGAGAACAAACTGGAGGAGAGACTGTACTCGGTGCTGTCGCAAGATCGAAGAAGATGGAGGTGCATAGCCGCCAACCCCGGATTCGGGACGGCACCCACTGACTGACTGACTGACCTCCTCCCACTTTGAGGACATTTTGTGTACATTTGTTGACATTTTGTGAACTCCTAATTCCCGTTCTACAATAATGCCAGCCATTCAATTGATATTAAAATGTCTCTTTAAAAATTATGCTTTAGAATGTGAGACCAACAATATTGGCGTTACTTCTCTCAGGGACCACTTTATTAGGTACACCTGTATACCAGCTCAGTAATGTAATGATTCATCAGCCAATCATGTGGCAGCCAGTCAATGCATAAAAGCAAGCAGACATGGTCAAGAGGTTCAGTTGTTCTTCAGACCAAACATCAGAATGGGGAAGAAATGTGATCTAAGTGACTTGGTGACTGTGGAATGTTTGTTGGTGCCAGATGGGGTGGTTTGCGTATCTCAGAAACTGCTGATCTCCTGGGATTTTCACTCAGAACAGATTTTTCAGAGAATGAAATGTTAAAAAAAAATCCAGGGAGCAGCATTTCTGTGGGCATAAACTGCTTATTTCATGACAGAGGTCGGAGAATAATGTCCAGACTATTTCAAGCTGACAGGAAGGCGACCGCACCTTAAGTAACCATGCAGTGGTGTGTAGGAGAGCATCTCTGAATGCACAACACTTCGCACCGGGGAGTGGATGGGTTACAGCAGTAGAAGACCATGACCATACACTTAGTGGCCACTTTGTTAGGTACAGGAGATACCTAAAAGTGGACACTGAGTGTAATCCTTGAATCAAAGGGAAACTTCCTGCCATTTGATCAGAAGGAAAACACCACTGTGACATAGTTGTGTGCTGTTTGTAGAACTGCTGGGTGAGATGCTAGAAAATTAAATGTCAACTTACCCAACATGATCATAGCTTGTTTTCCAATATAGATGTATCCAGTGTGTACAATGCATAAATTGGAGGTCAAAGCCTTGAATTCACTTCACCAATTCATTTTTTTTCATCTTTGTTTCCTTACCATTCTAAATCATGATGTTTTCCTTTTGCAATAGGCACAATCGGACTTTGAGAAGATGATTCCAATTTTCCAACTATGTTAGAAAATCACGCCAAGTTTACTGAGCAGAAAATAATAAATAAATAGTGACATATCTACAGGGTCATTTCAGGTAGTCCATGAATATTGGTAACATTGGTTTATAATTGATACATGAACCCAATGAATATACAGTCAAAAACTTCTGTTTGTGTGCCATCCAGGAAGATCATGCCAGATATAAGTACACTGACGTTGTAAAAAGAAAATAGAATTTAGAATACAAGATATGGTGTAGCAGCTACAGAGAAAGTACAGTGTAGGTAAATTAAGTTCAAAGGCCACACCAGGGTAGATTGGGAGATTAAAAATCCATCCTTAGCATGTGAAGGGGTCTATTGAACATTCTGATAACAGCGGGATAGAAGCTGTCCTTGAGCCTGATGTTAGGAGAGGGGGAGAAGAGTGGATATCCAAGTTGTTTGGGGTCATTGATATGTTGAATGTCCAGGGTGGGAAGGGTCATTGATATGTTGAATGCCTTCCTGACTTCATCATTTCTTCAGGCAGTTTTTCAAATGTATTAATGCTGGAAAATAATGATGACTGGGTGTAATCAAAATATTCAAAGAAAGGTATATTTTTCATTAAGAGATATTTCAATATATCTTAATGAGAGTGGAGGGATAATGCTGCAAAGTCAGGAAAGCACAGTCCTCAAAGGCAAACTGTTGCAGCTGCAAGACACACTAAGGACTGGAAATAGTTAACTCGGTTGCATTTCTAACTGGTGCAGACCCAAAAGTATTCATAGTGGAAGACTTAGTGTTGTTATTGAATATTGTGGCAGATGGTTTAGTTAATCTCATTGGGAATGGGCATTATCAAATGCTTACAATGGCCATCTCCAATGAGAATGTTAATTAATGCTAGACGAATGTTATCTTTCATTTAACAGCCTGAGCCTGGGTCTTCTCCAAGTTGTATTGCAGAATGGAGAAGAGCATTTTAGAATTATCAGCTACCGGCTCCACTTTTGTAGGAGAAAAGGCTATTGATCATACAGCAGAAAATCACAATGTGGTAGACATTCCCTGAAGAATGCTGTGGTCATTTCTTCTATCTACAATTAATTTCCTCCAATAGCTACTATTATCTTCTTTGTATCACCCAGAACTCCAACTGTGCAATGATCTTCTCCTTGAAGCAAGTGACCTCAGTTCTGCTTGGGTTCCTTCATACTATACTTGGCTAAACAAGACATTAGTGTTGAGAGGATTCACAATTAGTTTCTCTGTCCATGTTTGTACTGAGATTATAATGAGATCTGTAATCAAGTAACTTATTGGAGCTTAAAAACTTGGCATAGGTTATTGTTAAGTAAATGTCATTTAGTAGCATGATTATTGACTATTTCCTTCACTTTTACTGATAGTTTGAAGGACGTTTCCAAATACTAATTGAATCGATTGGATTCATCCTGATTTTGAGTGGACAAAATATACTTGATCAATGTTCTACATTGTAAGGTCAGATCTGCACCAGAACAGATGCTCAGGGCAATGAGGTGGCAGGAAGGGGACTGTGCTGTGATTTCTTATGTAGAGAATTTCAGTATTATAACTCTTGGAGCCTAACGTTCTAATTTCAGAATCAGGATCGGGTTGACATTTGTCGTTTTTCTGCAGCTGGTCAATGCAAAATATTAAAAAAATACCATAAATGACAATAAGAAATATACAGTATATGAAAAAATTAAATAAGTAGAGGAAAAAGAGCAAAAATAGTGAGACTTTGTTCATAGATTGGTTCATTGTTCATTCAAAAATCTGATGGTGGAGGGGAAGATGTTCCTTAAACATAATGTGTGTCTTCAGACTCCTGTACCTCTTCTCTGGTGGTAGTAATGAGACAAGGACATGTCTTGAGTGATAGGGTCCTTAATAATGGATGTTGCCTTTTTGAGGAATCTTCTTTTGAAACATCCCTCAATACTGCGGAGGCTAGTACCTATGATGGCGCTGGTTGAGTTTGTAACACTCTGCAGGAGCTTAATACTTGTTTTCTTATGATCGCAAGATCCTGTTGGACATTGGCGGTGTCGTGTGCAGCCAGTCCCATTCACTGGTTTATTGGCGAGTGGCAGGGGAGCTGCGTGGCCTCGGTCACAGCAAGGATTAGTCCTTAAGCTGCAGGGTCGCCTGGTTGCAGTTGCCCAGCATGAGGTGTCAGAGTCGGGCACTTCACTGAAGTTCTGGAGGCGGTGTGGTGCAGCACCCAAGTTGGAATCGGTGCTGCTCCCAGTGTTCGCTCGGCAGAAGACAAACTGACTTGTATTTGACTGCAGTCTGCTGCAACATTCATGGACTCGGACTTGGACTATATTTCTTTGTGTGACTGTATGTTTACTGCTATCTTATATGTGCGAATTTATCTATACACGAATGCTCCGGATGGCTCTTGATGTGAGTTGGCAACAGCAGATGATGAACGTTGAGCTCTATAACAACCTGCCGATGCTCACCACTACAATCGAGGCGAGAAGACTGCAACTAGCGGGGCACTGCTAAGCCACCCCGAGCTACCTGCCAGCCTAGTCATCATATGGGAGCCCAAGCATGGGAGGATGAACCCTGGGCGCCCTCCCAAGACTATGGTCAACACGCTCCTAGAAGACAGCGGCGCGGCTAATGTAGATGAACTGAACACACTGATGAGGGCGAGGGAGAAGTGGAGAGTCCGTCATCGTGCCCGACACCGGCCCCCTAGGCCTGAGTCGACGTAGTAGTTATATGTGCGATATGTGCTGTGTGCTGGGAATGGCTGTTGGCACTGTGTTTTGCACCTTTGGCCCCAGAGTAACGTTATTTCCTTCAGCTGTATTCATGTATCGTTGAATGACAATTAAACTTGAAATTGAAATTATATAAACAACTTGAATCTGTAGTTAACAGTCAGATCTAATATCCTAATTGAAATCAGCAAACAAACCAACTCCAGCAGCAGGCAGGGCCCCATTCCTGAGAAATAGTCGTAACAGAACTGCTTGTAAACTGGAAATGAACAAAACCAAAGTAGTGCGTGGGTAATGACCACGGAAACAGCTGTGATGGGACAGCCAGCAGACACAGGGAGAGAAGCCACCACCTGGTTTCACTCAGTGAGTAACTAAGTGAGGCTGCTCAGCCTTAGGAACTCTTCTCGACTCCACTCAGCCCTGGATGGGGGGTGAGTCTGGGGAAGAGAAGGCAAGTGGAGATGTCTAATTCCTAACTGGCAGAAAATGCCTGCAGCCCTGCAGCAGACGCCTAATTCATCCACATACATCCTGAGTGTATCCCAGATCAGATCCCACTTGGTCCAGAATCCCAGTGTGAATCCCACTCTGCTGCTGAACACTATGATGAAGTCAGTAGAGAGTGCAGCCAGTCATTTTGGATTTTCTGTGTTTGTATGTTAGTCCCAAAGCCCAACCACATTTAAAAAGAGAAATGTCAAATGGTCCCGGCAAAATACAGACCATTATGAAGCTGTTTCCTATAGTCAATTCATCATTCTTTGTAGAAAAAGATAAGTGCAACAAGCTAAAAATGGAAGCAAGTAGTCAGTAGCTATCATAAAATAAAATAAATGGAACATGGGCTGGAGGGTTTGCCTTGGGACTGCACGATAGATGATGTGACAGGCTTTTTTGAAAAGGGACTGGTTAGATCAGGTTGCCTGGAGACAGTTGTAGGTAAGTTCTTAGCACATGTGACAAGAGGTAAGTTAAGTGATGAATAGTCAGTAGATTCACTTGTTGATAGCTAGTTCTGTTTGATGTACTTAACCGTGATCTTTTGACAATGTGTTTACATGAACTGATGAAGATAAAATGTCATTCACGTGGCTTTGCAGAAGAATATCCAGTCATTACTTGGGGAGGAAGTTGATCGCATTTGGGAAATGGTTTTCCCGTTTCTCAGACCAGAGACAAGTTGGAGGAAGTGTTTTCAATTGCTGTCTGGTAAGATGGCAGCACACTCGGATGCGGGTCCAACCAAAGGTGCAATTGTTTGTCTTTTATGTCTATTTTAAGACCGCAAGACACTGCTGGTTATCAAGTGCAGTAGGGCTACCCCAACAGCAAGATACTTGATGGGGATGAAGCTGACTTATTACGTACCATAGTTATGTTGTTGTTTGAACTTGTTTTGTACCGTTGTGTACCCAGGCAGGGCGCAGTCCAAAAAAAAGGTGCAAGTGATTGTCTTGGACATTTTTCTTGCGATCTCAATACCCTGTTGGATGTTGGTAATGTGGAACACTGCAAGTCTTGTTCACTGCTTCATTGGAGAGACTGAAGGCAGGGGAACTGCCTTGCCTCGGTCGTGGCGAGGACTAGGCCCTCAGACAATGGGGTCTGTTGCAGCCATTCAGGAGAAGAGACGCTGAGGCGGTGCGGAAGAAAGCAGATGGTTGGAGGCTGGGCCCCGCCCATCAGTTCTTCTCTTCAGTGTTCACTCAGTGCTGTCTTCTAGTGTTCACTCAGTGGAAGAACAAGCTGGACCAGGACAACATCCCATGTACCATCATTCTACAGACTATGCCTTTCAGGGACTTTGGCTTTTTTTTTTGTGACTGTATGTCTTCTGCTATCATAACCATATGTGCTGTGTGCTGTTGGTAATGTGTTTCACACCTTGGCCCCGGAGGAATGCTGTTTTTTTTGTTATATTCACGTATGGTTGAATGATAATTAAACTTGAACCTAGATTACAAATAGGTGATTCAGGTGAAGGAAACTGAAGTCCCAAAATCTCAATGACATTAAAAAGAATACAAGAAACAAGAAAGTCTGCAACTATTTTGAGACACAATAGAGAGAACAGCCTTTTATCATCATTGAAAGACCAAGTATCTTACAATACCTGAATCAATTCTCCACTCACACTGTCTTAATGCTACAATTTTCAAACTCAGCTTGTTTCCATGGTTGTTAGATTTGGACATCACAATCCAAGCTAGGTTCTGATAGGTCTGTGATAAGGGCACTCCAATATCATTCTTCTGTAATGTTGCCTTAAAGAAAGAAATCAAAGACCTGGTGGCCAAATGTGCACATTTCCTGGCATGAGAGGCTGGACAGAAGTTCAGAAAATTAAACTGGAGCCTGTTTATTTTGTCCCTCATCTGAGGACACTAAGGTCACCTGCTGTGCCCCTTTAAGTGCTGTGACTAAGGTTAGCTAACTTAATTGAGGACTGAAGCCAAAGCTCCCTTCCTTCTTAAAACTCAATGCCACAATCTGCAATTTCTCAGCCATGTTATCTCTCCTAAGGCCCTAGAGTTCCATAACAATGGCTTAGACTGCCTGAGCTGGCAGTCAACCTCCAGGCTATTAAACAACCTTTCCCTATCTTTTCTACAAATATGTATACATTTCAGAAATACCATTGAATTTTCACAGATCACAATTCAATGTGTGAAAAATTCCTATTGTCTTCTGGTATTTTAAGAAATTCATATCTGGAGACGTATTCCTGCTCGATAATGATGATTGCAGCACATTGTTTTTCTCTTTGGATACCCAGCCACATAGAACCCAATGGAATGGACTTTGGATGCGGTTGTAGGTTTTCACAAATTTAATCCTACGTTTTATGGGTGGAGGAACGGCAGGTGTCTCTGGCTCATCCAGAGGCATGTTGACACGCTTATGGTCATGTCGTGATGACAGTGGCATTCTCCAAACCTTGCTGGGTCAGTTTAAGGTGATCTACCAAAATACGTTCAGGTTTATCCCTCTTACCTATGATAAGAATCTTTTCTCCCCATTCCAAAACGCAGAGTGGCCCACCTTAAGGGGGGCCTAAGCGGATGTTGGTGTGCATCATGGTGGACAAAAACACACGCGGTGGAATGTAGGTCAACAGAAACCCAATGTGCTGTATGCCATCAACAACAAACAACAGGAATACTGCAGATGCTGGAAATGCTGTATGCCATGATGGGAGGTAGGAATAGGTGAAAAGGAATTGAATTTACTGAGGAGGGTGGAAGGCTGCTGAGAGGCCGACCAGGCAGTCATAGTGTCAGGAATAAAATCACCTGGCACACATAATTGAGAAGAGAAGATGGCGGCACGACGCAGCGCGCAGCGGCCTCTCCGGAATGAATATCTGTTATTTGTTAAGTAGGATGCCATGCACAATCCTGATTTGATGGAGGCGGAAATGAGAAGCACGGAGGAACACCTGGTGAAACTTCTGAAATGCCTGTTTCGCTGCCGCTGATACTGTGTGATCCAGAATCTCCGGAGGGGAAAGCCCCGAATCCTTGGCTTTGCCTGTTGTTTGGCGGCCGGGGCAGGGGTCGAAGTGCTTGGCTGAGATGGTGCTTGGTGCTCGGTGCCGGAGGGCTGGTCGGAGTCTTGAAGTTTTCGGACGGACTCAGAGTCGGCTGTGGTCGGGTGCTTCCAGAGTGCTGCATCGGCAAGTTTGCGGCGCTGGAGGTTCATGGCAGGGAGGGTTTTTCTTTCTTCTACCATCTGTGTGAGATTATGGGGCTATTGGGACTTCGAGACTTTTTTTTACCATGCCCAAGGTCTGCTGTTTATCAAATTACGGTTTTGCTTTTCACTGTTGTAACTATATGTTATAATTATATGGTTTTTGTCAGTTTCAGTCTTGGTCATACCTCCAGTATGTTTCTGTGATATCATACTGGAGGAACATTGTATCATTTCTTAATGCATGCATTACTAAATGACAATAAACAAGGATTGAGTGTCCTCATAATCTAAAACAAAATTGCTGCCTACGGACAACTGCAAGTTCTCTTTTGGAGCTATTCCGACCCCCATCAGAACCCATGGGAGATGATCATGCCAACACTCATCAGACAGGGAAGCCCTCAGAGCAGCCTTTAAGCAGTGCAACTGCTCACAAAGATTTTAAAAGATACCAATGGCGCCTTGATATGATGAATAATTTTTGCCAGCTGCACTCTACAGAGGCTGCTGTCCAATCACGGACATCTTCCCAAGGCCCTCCCATACAAACTTTCATCCAACAAGTCTCTGTGAGGCCTTCCAACTGGCTCTGAGAGACCATGTATGGAGCTGAAAGCATTTCATCTCCAGTTTGCAGGAACTATGGGGCAAGGGCAACTGGTTGAGACATCGCACAGGAGTGGAACTCCAGCTTCCCTGAACTTAATGTTGGCCTGTGACTGCTGTTCAGTAAGCTTGGATCTCTGGGCCAGTAGCTCGGTCAGCTGCCATGCCGGCACAGTCAAACCTTATGTGTATGGCCTGAGTGACTGGCCATGAGAGGCTATCAGCCACGACATTATATTTCCCCTTGATGTGTTATATTTGTAGCCTGGGGAAAAGTACACACTCAGGACAACAAAGACTTTTTCGGGTTTTAATTCCTTTATCGGTTTTCGATGTTTAAGTTCCAGAAGAGGGTCGCAAAACAAAACGAACGAATTTACAACCAGTACTTGCCATTACAATCTCAGTTTAACTTTCGATCCACACCCTCGTGTATGGATAGAAATGCGTATGCATTATAAAAAATACCAGAACTAATACGGTACTAATACGGTAGTGGCAATCCTGAAGGAACACAATACAAGCAACATTAGAATCCCACCCACCCTGCATCTTATACATAACAGCGAGAAATGTAAGGGAATACATCTCATCTAAGACATACACACATGCTGAACTTCCGAACAGAAACTAAACATTCACGCTACGCAGTTACATGCACAATCAGTCCTGACACAATAGAGTTAGACAAAGAGTTCACTTTGGCAAAACTTTTACAAGGTATTACCTGGTAGTTAAATTACAGGAAGACTGACCTTCTTAGATGGTGAGGAACTTGGTATAAGCCATGCTACCCAGTGTTGATTTCTTCACTCGTGGAAATCTAAAGCATCCACATGTAAAACATGTCAAATTACCAATATTCTCGATCCGCCAACAAGCATAAATGAATTCACATAGATATTGTCTAATAATGCTCATCTTTCCTCACCATGCCCAGCACACTCTGGGAGGACCCCAGTTCCAACGCATTACCACATCTTCAGCAGAAAGCAAAATGGTCTCCCCACTATCCCGCACGTGCGTAATGACATCACCGTCTCCCTTAAAGGCACAGGCAACTATCCTGCATTACCCGGATGGATGCCTAAGTACACTTTTAACGATACTGAATGAGTTCCGATGGTCACCCGGATACATGAACTCTGATATGTAGGCAATTGGCATTGCTGCCGTGCAGGACAAGGGTCTGACAAGTCAACCGGCTGACTCACGCCTCCGACCAACTGTTCATGCACAGTATCCACAGCATAGTCTGAAATGTCAGTAGTAATGGCTATGGGTGCATTGGGGAGCAGGTGCACTAGTTGAGTCATGTTGGAAAAAGCTTGTTTGGTATCATCAACTACCCTAGTCATGTCCACTGACCAGTCAAGCACTTGATTAGGGGTATTGCCTTTAAGCGCTCTGGACAGAGGGAGCAGCTCGCGGATTGAAGTTGTGATAGAAAGTCACCATGCCTGAAAACTGTCATTTTTTTAGTAGTGCGGAGCAGTGAGAAATCCATAATAGCGGCTACATTTGACGGGAGGGGTTTCGCACCTTCTGCGGAGATGCAATGGCTGAGGAAGTAAATGGTTGACAACTCAGACTGGCATTTAGCAGGGTCAATCTGTGTTGGCTTAAGTGCTCGAGAAGTGTGGAGAAATGAGATAGGTGTTCAGATTTAGATGCACTGGCAACAGATATGTCACCCAGGTAAACAGGAAGAAAATCTATGTCTGTTAATACCGAGTCCATCAGCTGCTGGAAAGTCTGTATTGTATTTTTCAGCCCAAACGATTGGTGTAGAAACTCAGAAGCCAATTTTTTAGATTATGAGAACACTCAGTCCTCTTTTATTGTCATTTAGAAATGCATACATGCATTAAGAAATGATACAATTTTTCTCCAGAGTGATATCACAGAAAACAAGGCAAACCAAAGACTAACACTGACAGAACCACATAACTATAACATATAGTTACAGCAGTGCAAAGCAATACCATAATTTGATGAAGAACAAACCAAGGACACAGTAAAAAAAGTCTCAAAAGTCCCTGAGTCAATCGACTCCCGAGTCCCCGATAGCGGGCAGCAAAAGGGAGAAACTCCCTGCCATAAACCTCCAGGCACCATCAACTTGCCAATGCCTTGGAAGCAGCTGACCACAGCCGACACTGAGTCCACCCGTCTGAAAACTTCGAGCCTCTGACCAGCCTCTCCGATACAGCCTCCCGAGCGCCATCCTCTGCCAAGCACCTTCGCCCTCACCCTGGCCACTGAAACAAGCAAAGCCGAGGATTTCAGGGCCTTCTGCTCCAGAGATTCCGATTACCACACAGTAGCAGCGGCAGCGAAGCGGGCATTTCAGAAGTTTTCCAGTTGTTCCTCCATATTCTTACATCCGTCTCCATCAAATCAGAATTGTGCACGGTCCCCTACTTGACAGATAACAGATATTCATCACCGAAGAGGCTGCGCGCGCCGCCGTTGCGCTGCCATCTTCTCCTCCTCCAAATGGGGTTATCACAACTGTTTAGGGAATGTCCTCCAAGCACCCAGGCACCTGATGGTAGCCCCGAACTAGATAACATTGGAGAAAATTAACTTCCTGGCTAAACGTGTTGGAAAGTCTAGGATGTGTGGGATCCAGTAACGATTGGGGGTGATGGTCTCGCCAAGGTGTCAGCAATTACCACATGGGCGGCAAACACCTTTGGACTTAGGGGACATATGGAGGTGTGAAGCCCAGGAACTATTCAATCAGCCTTCACAGTTGCCGGTTTTTCTGGGTCCGGTCTATGTGCGAGGGCATGGATTGGTTGGCTAGTTGTGGGAATGTGCTGCTCGACCGCATGTTTTGTGACTGTAGTGGAGAATGTGGGCTTGGTGAGGTTTGGGAATTCGCTCAGAGTTGAGTAAACTCACATGTGGTGGTGCATGCACATGACAGATTTGTTGCGGGGAACTTATTGGGAAGCATTCCTTGAGATCTACAAGTTTTTAAGATCAACTGATAGTCCTTGGGTACACAGGGAAAGGAGGAAGAATACTGCACTGCTGACTAGTTGAGTATAGACTATCAGCCATTTTAGCAAGCTCCCTATAGTCCTTCACCAGTGCGTTAGCGAAAGCTGTGAAAACTTGATCAGGCACTGCTGCATGAAGGATTCTGTAAAAATAAAACAAGGATGGTGATTTCCCCGGAGAGACAGTGTGTGGTCCATTAGCTCCGACGGCTTAGCATCGGTGAGGCTGGGCAAGGAGAGCAGCTGTTTGTGTGCTCAGACTCTGATCGTCCAGAAGTCTGTAAAAGGTGAGTTTTCAATGATTGATATTTATTGTGTCCGAGCTGGTGTTCAAGTAGCCTCACCGCTCTTGCAGCCGAGGATTTTCTGAGCAACGCTACCACTTACTAGAATTTGATGTGATTTCTCGCAGCGCAAATTGGGTCTCAGCTTATCAAGCCAAATTTGGTATTTTGCTTCCAAAACTCTAACAATTTCAAAGCGATTGAGTTGGCCGACTTGTTCAATAACTCTGGAATCATCCTAGAGCATTGGGATCGCCAATGTAGGTTTTTGCAAATGAAGTGACATGAGACCTTTGAACGTTCAAGAACAAAATGTAAAACTCATTTATTGAACAAAAAACTGAACATCCTTTACGTAGTTACATCATCATGTCAGACCAGCCTTTTAAAGTGAAACCCCAACTCAATGTTGCTGATTGTGAATTATGTGCATTTCAACAATTATGTTAGCCTACACACCAAACAATGCATTGTCCACTATAGCTATCGTCATCCCTGCTGCCAATAAGAAGTGAATTCTCAGCACAACATGATTGTGATTTGGGGAAGGTTTGAAAACGAAAGTAACTCTCAACCGTTTTCAATTCAAAACTTTTGCAAGGAATGACTAAGAAAAAAATGAAAATAACACAGATTGCATCAGATCCATGGATAGAGTGTAATGATATATTTTTCATTTTTACTTTAGTAATAATATATCTATCCTCTGCAGTTTTCTGGCAGGTTCCAATGAATTTCCTCATTGGTACTGTCAATTCTAAGAAGGATGCAGCTGACATCTCTTCAAAATTAAACACTCTGTGAAGTATGTTCCTGGAATCCAAAATGGAATGGAGTATATAATGCAAATTTTGTCTGAACTAATTATTTGAAAGAAACCATTTAACTTCTGATTACTGTCTGTTACTTAACTGATAACTTCCTAATTCACATGTGCTTCACAGATAGTGGCCATTGACAGTGATTATAGGGTTGATATTTTGCTCCTTGCCATTACACTAAAGTAGATTGCGAAGAAACGGGATTGAAAAGTCAGATGCCTTAAGTTTCTTTTGACCTAAACCCTTTCTTTCCCCACCAGACCCCCATGATCTCTCAGCCAGCTGCATGACTGACTCAAGAGCAATTTCACACATTACATGCAAGATCCTTGTGAAGGAAGCTAAAGTGATTAAGAATATGCAAATGATGCCCGACATAATATCTCACATCCACATCTTCATTCGCTGTTCCTCTTTCAAGCCTGTTTTGAATATGCATTGGGGAACCTGCAGCAGCGAAAGCCCATTTTGCAAAGGAACCGTTTAACACAGTGCCTCTCAGCCTAGGGTCCATGGCCTCTTCAGATAATAGTACAGAACCATGGCATAAAAGAGGCTGGGGACACGGGCTTTAATTGATCATGAGTGATTTAGGATTTTTTTTCCTTAAAATGTTCTCAATGATTTAATATTTCATTATTAGTTATTTTATTCAGGTCAGGTTCAAATTCAAAGTAAATTTGTTCTCAAAGTCCATATATGTCAATATATATCTACTTTGAGATTTACCTTCTTCCAGAGAACAAGGAAATACAATAGAAGCAAGGAACCACTACACATAATATTGAGAACGTGAGATGCAAAGCCCTTGAAAGTGAGTCTGCTGGTTGTGAAATCAGTTCAGAGTAGAGGTGAATGAAGTTATCCACGTTGGTTCAGGAGGCTGATAGTTGAAGGGTGATAGCTGTCCCTGAATCCGTTGATGTGGGACCTAAGGCTCCAGTATCACATTCCTGCATTGAGAGGAGAGTGTGATCTGAATGATGGGGTCTTTCATGATGAACGCTGATTTCCAGTACCGTACAACCCTGACATTACCAAAGAACCAGGCAGGTTTAAGGTTCAACCAGTGAGTGTTTGACACAATGTTGCCCATAAGGAAATGCTGCCAAGTGGCAGGTTCCAGGCCACAGGACTATGTACTGAGGGACACACTGAAGCTCGGAGCAGCTAGTGCAAAGGCTCTGTGGGGAAAGACCATGGTCTAGGGTCCCTCCATCACTGGACATTGAGGGACTGGTGAAATGAGAAACCCCTCAAATAACTGAAGTTCCTAATACCCATAGGGAGCCATATGAGTGGCATTGATGTTATATAAAAATATTGGCTAACGTTACTAAATATATTGATTAAATGACACTGAGAATGTAAAGGACTTTGTGCTGTGTTTATTGCTTCATCTATATGTTTATTTATTTAGAGATACAGTGGGGAACAGGCCCTTCTGGTCCTTGAAGCGGCATTGCCCATCAACTCGTGACAACCCTGATTTAACTCCAACCCAATCTTATGACAATTTACAATGACCAATTAACCTACCCGGTATGTCTTTGGACCGTGGGAGGAGACCCAATCATCCAGGGAAACCCACGCATTCCACAGGGACCAGGATCAGGCTGACATATGTTATGAAATCTGTTGTTTCAAAGTTCAAAGTTCATAGTAAGTTTGTTATCAAAGTACATACATGTCAACATATACAACCCTGAGATACATTTTCTTGTGGGCATTCACATTACATACAAGAAATGCAATAGAATCGTTGAAAGACCACACCCAACAGGGCAGACAAACAACTAATGTGTAAAAGATAACAAATTTTGCAAATACAAAAAGAAAAAGATGTAATAATAATAATAATAATAGTATAAACAAATAACTAATAAATAAATAAATAGTCAATAAATATCGAGAACATTGAGAGGTTCCTTATGGTTGTCTTAGCTGGGAGAGGTAGTGGGGATAAGCTCCTTCTATCTAATAAAAACTCCCAATAGCATGCTTCTCAAATAGCCTCTGAAAGCCAAGTCCAGCTCCTGGCCTTCACATGTGGCTTACCTTTTCTGCTGTCAGGAGAAGGGGCAAAGATGGGTTACTGGCCCCTTAAAACCAGTTGCTTTGGGCAGATGGGGCTTGTCAGCCATGGTTGTCAGCGCACCTAGAAAAAGGAAACCTCTGCTGCCTTGTGGCTATACCCACTCACAGGGATGTCTTCAGGAGCAAACCATGAGGAAAATCCAGAGCTGGAGTCCGTAAGGAGGTATTACATTTAGTTCAATGTCGACTGGTAACTACTATGACACCACTGGTGCCAAATTGTATCAGTCTCTGCTATTCCTTTGGATTCACTAGCTGCATGGAGAGGGGTAGCCTGCTGCATGGACAACAGCTTGCTCTCGTATTCTACTGTCCCAGCTTGCATATCACATAGACATCTAGGACACAACATCCATGGTCAACCCTGACCAACGTAGGGACTGATCGAGAGCATGAGGTGAAGACTTAATGTTCAAGAAGTCTACGTGGAGGAACTCCTGCAGTGAGGAATTCCTGGGGCTGTGATGATTGAACTCAGCCATCTTCCTCTGAGCAAGCTATGACTTAAACCTACCAGCTACTGGAGTTCTTGCCTCTCTGATGCTCACAGCGAACTATCTCCATCTTTGTAAAAATACCACTGATGCCAATCTAAGAAAAACAAGCTCATGTTAGTGTTTCCTTTTCGAACTATACACTTGCAAAATGTATATCTGTATCTGGTGCTCCCAGTGCGGCTTCCTCTACATCAGTGAGACCTGATGTAGATTGGGGATCACTTCTTCATGCACCTTCACTCCATCTGCCACAAAAGATGGACTTGCCCATTGGCCAACCATTTTAATTTTCCATTTCCATTCTGACATGTCAGTCCATAACCTTCTCTACTGCCATGATGAGGTCACTCTCAGTTTGGAGGAGCAATACTACATCTTCCAACTGGGTAGCTTCCAATCTGACGGTACACACATTGATTTCTCTGTCTTCTGGTAATTTCTCCCCCTCCCCTTGTCTCTTGTAGTATTCCCCATTCTGGTTCTTCTCTTCCCCTCTTCCCCTGACCTGCCCACCCGCTCCCTCTGGTGCCCCTCCTCCTTCCCTTACTCCTATAGTTCAATGGTTCAATAGTTTGATTTAATATCAGAGAATGTATACAACATGCAACCTGAAATTCGTACTCTCCACAGACATCCTTGAAGCAGAAGAAAACTCCAAAAGAATGAATGACAGAAAAACGTAAGATCCCCAAAGCCCCCTGCCCCCACAGCAAGCAGCATCAACTCTCCTCCCAACTTACTGTAGCATAAAGCATCAGCATTCTCACCACCCAACATGCCAGCAACAGCAAAGCCCCCAGAGGGAAACCATGGTCTACAGTACACCAAAATCTAACTGTTTACGCCAACATTTTCGACACCACACGGGCTCTCTCCCTCACTAACAATGGAGAGACAGGTATCGCTTCTTCCACAGCCAGGGGGGAGACAAACAGTCGCTTTTTCGATTTTACAGTCCACTCTTCTCTGCTATCTGATTCCTTCTTCTGTCCATTACCTATCACCTCCCAGCTTCTGACTTCACCACCCCCCTCCGACCACTTACCCTCCCTCTCATCTGGTTTCACCTATCACTTGCCAGTTTGTATTCCTTCTTCTCCTCCACCTTCCGATTCCGATTTCTTCCCCCGTCCTTTCCAGTCCTGATGAATAGGCTCAGCTCGAAACTTTGACTGGTTATTCCTCTCCACAGGTGATACCTGTCAGTTCCGTCAGCATTTTGTGTTTGCTACTCTCTGGATTAGTTCACATGACCAAATTGGGGGAACTTTCTCAAGAAATATTTTACGTGCCCAGCGTCCAACCATGAGAAGCATTTCTCCAATTTCAAGCTTGCTATAACACTGCTCTCAACTGTTGGCTTTCATACAGAGTGACTAGGTCAAGGCTGTGAAGCATCAATCACTCATGTTTTCTAACAAAATCACCCTATGTACACACACATCTATACACCATTTTCTAAGTGGGTTTTAATATTCAATTATAGTATTAGTGCCCAAGGTCGAATGATTTATTACTGCACTGAAGACAGCCCAGAGGCTTGGTTGTGTTAATTGATATTTAATAAGGCATGCACTCCATTTAGCTGTAAAATTCACCCAATCCTTTTAATGTTAATAGTCTGCACACTCTACTGTCAAATATTTTGATTGAAATTCTTGGCTAAGATTTGCCTGAGTAAGTACAAGAAAAGGTCTGTTCTGATTGCCTATAGACTGCTGACTTTGGTTCGGAGAGCTGAGTCTTAATTGGGAATTTAGACTGGCTTTGATAATTATCTTTATTTGCCAGTACCATTAAACAAAGCACATAAACTTGGTAAATCCCCAGAATAGCAGTAGGGTGGTTATGGTGTATTTATATAAAAATCTAGTAAGATGGCAGCTTATTGCTTATTTGGCAACAAAGGTGTGATTGCTGTGAGAGGGCGCAGCAGAGTGTTATCTGATGTGGAAGCTTCCGGTTATGAAGAGGGCACGGGTAGGCTGGGTTTGGAGGTAAAAGATACAGCATTCTCACAATAATTTTCACTTTTCTCGCTCTAGCGGGTGTGCAGGAAATTAAAGTTAGTCAGGATATCAGGATGAGCAGCCCCTTTGGTTTCACGTGGAGCAGCCTGAACACTTGGCCAATCGGCAAGTACGAGGAAATCTGCAGATGCTGGAATTTCAAGCACCACACACATAAAAATTGCTGGTGAACGCAGCAGGCCAGGCAGCATTTATAGGAAGAGGTACAGTCGACGTTTCGGGCTGAGACCCTCCGTCAGGAGGAATTTTTTTGTGTGTTACTTGGCCAATCAGAGTTGGCAACTGTTAGAAGAATGCTGGACTAAGTAAGATGCACTCAAGCCAAACCTCAGCAAATTAACTTCTGTTTTCTCTATACAATACTGATAACAATGTGTCCTCAAGTGATCAGACTTGCCAAATAAAGTATCATACCCACTATCCCAACTTGATACCTGGACCTTGAATGTCACTTCTGTTTAAACCCAAATCAAGTTCATAGCTAAATAATTGCTGGTAAGCCATCCAATTCCAGATGACTAAACATTTTTAACAATTATAATTTGTGTTGGAAGATTCTGGGCTTTTCATTGTAGAATTTAATATTCTAGTTGTAAGGCAACAAGTGGACATATTCAAAGCATTTCATTGCTCAGAGCAGAAATGTATCATGTGTCTGAAGCCCCTGAACAATTTGTGCTGCACTTGCAAAGGACGAGAGAAAATGAGGAAGATCTGAGGAACGCAGCTGCCTGCCCGTGCCCCGTGAGACTGCAGGAAGCCATCATCAAGCATATGCACCTGAGGCACAAAGAGAATTCCTGGAAGTTGTTTTTGGAACAGCAGGAAGATACAGAGCCTGCCATCTAAAATAAGTGTGGGGAAATTGTTGACTAGTCCAGAGATTAGAACAGTAAGATGTCAATAGAAGATATTTGCTTAGAGGCAGAAAACTTCAACTATCCAATTTTCATGTTCTAATTGATGGGAGGCGGGGTAGAGATACATCTTGACCAAAGGAGATGTAAGGAGCTCCTTCCCTCCGCTAGCCTACAGGTCACCCTTGGGCAAGGTGTAGCACCTGCTTAGCCCCCCGATCAGCGTCACGTGACGCCATGGGATCAGGTGGCGGCTGGTCATATTAACAGCTGATGCATATCACAAGTCATATCACAGACAATCTCTGAAGAGTACTAATAATAGATGGGGTCACCTGTCTTGTGAGGACACTGCCCAGATGAAGGCAATGGCAGGCCACTTCTGAAGAAATTTTGCCAAGAACAATCATGGTCATGGAAAGACCCTGCTTGCCCATGTCGTACAACAGGGTATGTAATGAATGAACTTCTAACTAAAGTTGGAAAAAGTATAACAGTAAGGGAGATGCTTTCATACCAGTAAAAGTAGTGATTAAAAAATAATGTTTTTTATTATTACGTCTCAGCCTGAGACATCAACTGTTTATTTCTTCTCTTATATACTGCCTGACCTGTTGGGTTCCTTCAGCGTGTGTTACTACTAATAATTTTTTCTCTGGTTTCCTAATAAAGTTATATGAAATGTAATATGGCCAATAATCGTGAAATTTAATAGATCTTTCACCCGTTCTAGTGAAATGTATTTTTAATATATTTGTTGAGGGAAGATTTGTTGACAGCATTGCTGTCAAGGCCAGCATTTGCTGTCCCTTTTTAATTGCCTGAGACAGTGATGGTGAGCTACCTTCTTGAACTGTTGCAGTTCCTGTGAAGAAATAAAAAAGTTCCAGCCCTATCCTCACAAAAGCCTTTGAATCTGTGAATGGAAAGGGACTGTGCAGAACTTTTCTCTAATTTGCCCCACCTCAGAAAAGCACCTCAGCTCTGTGTTAGTGATAAGATGCCATGTAAGCCTTGATTCTAGCCAACAGAGGTACCAAATATTAAATGGAATCAAGTAAGGCTACATCTTACTCAACACCCTTCTTTGGTTTTCATCTCACTATGTCGCACTTTACCTTCAGCAGGTGTCCTAGTGATGGGGGCTAATCTACAGGATGAATGAGAAAATCATCACTGTCTGTCACATCAGTCACTGAGCCGTCATGTCTAGATGTTTGCGTTTGCACAAATGTCCAGATGTTCGCATTTGCACACATCTGCCACATATCCAGATATTCATGTTTGCCACATATCCAGATGTTCATGTTTGCACACATATCCAGATGTTCGCATTTGCACACATTTGCCACATATCCAGATGTTTGTGTTTGCCTCATATCCAGATGTTCGTGTTTGCCACATATCCAGATGTTCACAAATGTGCACATTTTGAGGGTCAGCTCCAAGTTATTGATGACTTTTTGAAGCATTCCAGAACTGGACCTTTTCCCAAACTCCAAGTTCCTCTAACTCACTCACCCATGTCGCATAACATCATACATTGTTGTCCCTCACTATATAGATTTGGGCATGACGGTGTTGATTTGTTGAGATGTTTATTACAATTGGAGGTGAATTGAGAATATTTATTTTCCTCTTGTTGAACAGTCCAAAGAAGGGGCCGTAACCTAACTCCAGCTCGAACTTTAAGCTTATGCCCCCTTCTTTGGTTGCACTTCTTACAAGGCTATTGGAAGTGTGAAGCTTTGATATTGGGTCTCCCAGAAATGTCTACACCGAAGCACGAACAAAAATCCCGGAAGACCTGAACCAACCAAAGAGCATCTGTGAAACAAGAAACCAGTTAATTTTTGGGTCAGGGGACCTTCCTCAGAACTGGCAACTTCCTCCTCTTGCATTTCAACCCCAAATCTATACTGAAAGAGAAACAAGAGTTTATGCAGGGGTTTCCCATAACTTAGTGCTCTAAGCACAGGTATCATTCTGATGAATGTAGACCGCTGGTATGTCCATCCTGAGATGTGGTGTTATAACACAAGAAATAGAGGCCTTTCAGTCTGTAGTGTCATTCAATATAAAAGCCAAGCCTTCACCTACAGTCCATTTCCCTGTCTGATCAATCACATTGAACACAGTATAGATCTTCCCCAGGTTACACCAGGGATCCATTCCAGAGAAAGGTTTGCGATCTGATCAGTTCATAAGTCAGAAATGAATGGACTCAGCCATATATTTGCCAAGATATTGCTGTACTCCCACACAGCACAAGATGCTTGCTGCCCACCTCACCAGTCTCCCAAACACTCATTGGCATGTATGTACCCATATGTGGTGTGTTCATAACCTGGGAGGAACCTGTATTCTCAATGCTCTGTTGAACAACACAGCCAGTCACTGGGTTCCATTCCTGAGAACTGTCTGAAAGCCAAATACACCATAATTCAGAAACATCTGTTTTCTGCAGTTATCCACATTGTATTTCTCTGTATACACTTGCTAGAATTCTGTCACTTCATTGAACAATCACCCTATTGCTTAATTATCACTCATAATTAAACTAATGGAATGTGTACCGCCTTCCAGGAATGCCAGGAAACATTATTGTTATTATTGCTATTATGATCTTGAAAATGTCTTTTAAGCTTTCTGAGAGAATTCCATTAATGTTGGATTTCCATAAGTCAAGTCTTCCTTAACTCAGGGAGCCACTATACACAACAAGTTCCCTCCTTTGCATTTTATTGCTCTTGCTGTGAGTGCTGTCATTCCAATAACCATTTAATTATAGCAGTGAATGTCCTGCAACTTTCTGAGACTTCCGTGGATCAAGCACAAGAAAATAGGAGCAGGAGTAGGCCATCAGGCCCCACAACTGCCCCATACTCAATGTGACCTATGATGCCCTCTATTCCTCTTCTATGCCAGTCCTCCATAATCGTCAATTCCTCATTTTTTCAACTATTTATCCATATCCAATAAATCCAGTGATCAGCTTCCACCACCCTTGGAAGCAGAGAATTCCAGACGTTCACTGCCGACAGAGGGAAGAAGTTTCCCATGCACCTTATTGGATGGCGACGTCACCATGCTCATGACTGGATAGGGTCCCCAGCCTCTCTGATTCACCTCAGTTTCCAGTTTTTCAATACTTAAAATATACCCTGGTCAATCGTTCTCAGGTCTTAGGTGGATGATCCCAAGAAGGGCTCCACTGACCATTTATAGACCGAGTTACTAAATTGATCACGGCCTTTTATCAGCTTTCTGCTTCCACCCACTCTACCAAATATGCCACCTAAATTGGTGTAGGCACAGTTCTTTGCTAAAAGGTTTCTATTCCTTTTATCGAGGCTATTGATAACTATGATGAGCCGATTAGGTCTCATTGCAGGTCATTAAGGGTGAGGCAGAAACGGGGAGTGAGGTGGGGGACAGAGGCAAAAGCACAGGTCACATTCTTTCAAATGATATAATTTTAAATATTATTCCTGCTCTCTGTCTTTTACATCCCAGCCAGTTTCCTGCCCCATTCATCTAGTTGCCTTTTATTTAATGCACTTCTATTTTTGCTTATGATTAATTCTGTGAAATATTTTAAAAAGTCTGCATAAATCACATTAATAGTTGCCCCACACTTTTAAGTTAATGAGGTGCTCACTGTTTCATTTTGGCTTTATAGGAATGACTCCAGTTCACAAGTGTCTGTGCTTGTCAGATTCCAGCAACCTCCGCACAATAGGCATTTTATCAAACAATGGAATGACATTGCCTGTGATGCTTACAGCAAGAGATTCTTTATAGCTCTAGTTTGCTAAAGAGAATCTAGAATAATAGTGGTGAATCCTTGCAGACATTTTGTTAACAGATGGCAATATGGATAAATACACAGATGGCATAAAGTGTCAGTCACGAAGTTTGATAATGCTTTCCTCATTGTCACACATCTGCTGTGGTTGATAACAGGAGATTGATTTCTTTATCATGTGGTTCTGGGAAGTTTCAAGGTTAGATTCAACTTCATTTCTTATTGTAAACTTTTCCCTTAGCATTAAGATGCTACAAAATTCAACTGGCTAACATTCAGTTTCAAGTGTTAAGCTACTGATTTTTTTCCCCAGATTGATACCCATTATTTCTAGACCATATTGCATCACCAGTAAAATTCAACTGCATATATTCTTTCCGTGAACTCCCTTGTGATCCCTAAATTTCCTACCACTGTCTGTAAGGCACTTGTATGTACTCCCCATGACTGCATGGCTTTCCTCCCACATCCATGGATTAGTAGGTTAATTGGTCACGCAGGTGGAATTGAGCGGCACAGGATCATTGGGCAGAAGGGACTTTAACTTTGCTTGCATCTCAAAATAAATGTCTGTGTCTGTCTAGGTACCATATCCGATGCGGACTTTGGTGACCATGGTTTTCCATATAGATCTATCCTTCGTTTTTTGGATGACTTCCATTTCCTCGATGTGTAGCCACCTGGCTATGCTTTTGATATACATAAGCCGAGGTCTTTGTCTAGGTTTGCTCCCCTCAATCTTTCCAGAGAGTATGAGTTTTTCTAGTTCATCTTTCCGCATGATGTGTCCTAGGAATCTGAGTTGTCTTTCTCTTATTGTTGGTATGAGTGATCGAACTGCTTGGGCTCTTCTGAGAACTTCTTCATTTGATGTGTGTGTGGTCCATGATATTTTTAACATTCTCCTGTAGTACCATAATTCAACTGCTTCTAGTCTCTTTTCCATTGCTGGAGAAATGGTCCAGCATTCACTTCCATAAGTCAGGATAGAATAAGTGTAGCACTGCAGTATTCTGTTTTTAGTGTACGTGCTCATCTTTCTGTCTGTTAATATGGTCTTCATTTTTTGGAAAGCTTCTTTCGCCATTGCTGTTCTTTATTTGATATCTGTGTCGCACCTGCCATTACTTGTTATTATTAGGCTGCCAAGATAAATAAATAAATAAAATAAATAATTTCAATATCAGGAATATTAGGGATGATGTCATTCCCTATGGACCACACTACTGGGAAACATATCCTGGTGACACAAGTCGGTGGAAGTCCCACAACAATATAGGAATGTCATAATAAATGGTCAACAGGGTAGGCAGAGTACTTACCTATACCTTAGCCATCCAACAGTCCCTCTACCTCTGACCTCTGCCACACCCTTCAACTATGTCATGTGTCTCAGTTCTGTAGTTCCCTGCTTTCCACGGGCCTCTTCATTTCCTGCACAATCTCCTGATGACCTCAAGTTCTCAACCCCCATTCTGTGTCCACAAATGCTGGGCACTGATGCCCCCTACTCTCACTGACCACAGGCCTCACTGACAAACTAATAAATGTATTTGAATTTCTTGGTAATGACTATTTTCAAACAAGATGAAAGGAATGACTTTATACCACTAAGACTAAGGCTAATTCCAATACAATGAATTCATACATTTTCCTCCTAAAGGCATTGATTTTGCTGCAATGTTGCTATCTCAGGTTTAGTAATTAAGCTTCCAGACTTTACAGCAGGATTTGTTGCCACAACGATTATGAAGTAAAGTCATAAATGGTAGTCCCAGAGTTTGAAAAATGCTTAAAGGACTTCATAATAGGATTATTTGAGAACTTCAAGTAAACACAGAAATAAACTCAGACCTTCAACAAAATCTAACAGCTGAAGACATGAAAAATGTTACAGAAGCATTATCAATTATGTTTTTCTATTCCACCAAGGTCCCCAATGAATTACTTTTATAGCAAAACACATACCACTACAAGCCAATCAATACACGCTTCCTCCTATCCATTCTACTTAGGATTTCATTTTGTCTGTTGCAATCTGAAGGAATTTCAAACCAAGATTTATCTATCTATATATCTGGAAGAAATTTGGCAAGGTGTAAATGTGAATAAAAATTGAATTATCTAATCTGATAATTGAGAAAATAGCTACTGTACATCCATATTGTGAAAATGAGGAGTGAAAAATACAGTTGGACTTTGGATACAGACACAATTAACAGATATACAGACTGAGGCTGAGCAACATTTTTCATCCTATCTTTCCATCACCTTAATTTAATCTCTTTCTTGTGCTAAAATCGATATGTTGACCATTAGTTCTGGCTTGGAAATGAAGATGGGACAATTTGTTTCTGTTTCTATTTATGTATTTTTATTTTATTCAATGATTCATGGGATTTAGATCTTGATAACCTCTATTGTTCATCTATCATTGCTCGGATGCAAATCAGGAAAGGTTCAGGAACAGTTATTACCTTTCAGCCATCTGTCTCCTGAACCTGCGTGGATAACTTCACTCTCCTCAACTCAGAAATGATTCTACCAACTCTGGTCTCACTTTCAAGAACTCTATGACTCATGTTCCCAGTTTGTTTGTTTGTTTGCTTATATTTGTACAGTTTTTCTTCTTTCGCACATTGTCTGTCAGTCTTTATGTGTAATATTTTTTCATTGATTATATTGTATTTCTTTGTTCTACTGTGAACGCCTGCAAGAAAATTAATCTCAGAGTAGTTTTTGGTGACAGCTACATACTTTGATAATAAATTTACTTTGCACTTTGAACTTTGAAATATCTTGCAAGATATTTCAGAGAATGTTTAAGAGTCAATTAAATTCTTAGAAGTTTGCAATCACATGTAGGCCAGATGAAGTAAAAAATGTCTTTCCCTATGAGGACACCACTGAACCAGATAGGTGTTTACAAAAGACTGATAGCTTTATTGTGGCCAGTAACATTACTTTCTGCAGAATTTCTATGGTAATTTGAATTTCTGTTCATCATCTGTAGTAGTGAAATTATAGCTCACAGAATTGAAGATTTGGACCTTTTTCAACTCTGCGCACACTTTGTCCAGTTTACTGTGCAACGCAGGAAAGCTTTCATATATCTGAGCTAAGTAGATGTTGGTCTCTTCCAAGGGAGTGGACCATCCATCCACTCTCTTTTTCATGGCATTCTCGACAGAATGTCTGGAGTTGTGAAAGATTTACCATAACAGTATTGCATAAACCTCATTCTGAATCTTTGCAGATGTGGAGGTAAGTCATCCAAGTGTTTCGAGCTGATGAGTCTGACAAGTGTTTTGTGGTCTGTTTCAAGTAGCCACTTAATCTTTTACAAGCCCCCATTAGAGCTAACATCTCCTTTTCGATTTTGGTGTAACACTCTTCATTAGGAGCCAGTGCTCTTGATGCATATGCCATTGGTTTCCATCCATCACTACATTTTTGCATGAACACTCCCTCTAAGCCAAAGGAAGAGGTATCTGCTGAGACCTTGGTCACTTTGTCTGAATCAAAGTACGCCATTGTTGATGGAGAGATTAGCTCTGCTTTAAGTGATGAGAATGACTACTCCTAGTGCGACCCAGGGCCAACATTTTTTTGAGAGATGAGTGGCTTTGTTTTCTCTACCAAAGCTGAAATGAACATTCCCAGCTGGTTTACCACACCAAGGAAACTGTGGATCTCTGATACTTTTGTAAATTGTTCCATGTTCCAAAATCCTGCAAGTTTTTCTGAATATGGTTGCACTCCCTCTGAGGACAGTTGGTAGCCTAAGAACTTCACCTCCAACTTTGCAAATTCACATTGCTTTTTGTTCAGGGTGATTCCAGCCTGTTTCAGTTTATCCAAGCAGCTTCCACTCTTTTCTCATGTTCCTCACTTGATCCTCTGAAGTTGAGTATACCATTCACGTGGCAGACCATTCCCTTCACTCCCTTCAAAATTTGGCTCTTCCTCTTCTGAAAGACTCCCGGGGCTGTTGAGATTCTAAAAGGGAGGCTCTTTAAGGCATATTATCGATAAGGTGTGATAAAGGTTGTGAACTTCTGTGACTTAGGAGCTTAATGGATCTGCCAGAATCTTGAGTTTGCATCTAGTTTGGTGAAGAACTTTGCTTCACCCAGCATACTCAATGTGTGCTCAACAGAGGGCAGAATAAGCTTCTCCTTCATCACTGCATTATTCAATTTTGTTAGATTAGCACAGATCCTTACTGTGCCATCTAGCTTGAGAACAGGAACAATGCCTGCATACCAGTCAGTTGGTCCATTCACTCCAGTTATGACGTCAAGTGCCTCCATTCTCTCAAGTTCAGCCTTGACTCTGTTCATCAATGGGACTGGTGTCTGTCTCGCTGTGATCAGAGAGCAGCACGTCACTCATGGCCTCGGCTGGATAAGGTACTCCACTTTCAATACTCCCAGACCTGTGAACAACCCCGGGCACTTCTCTTGCCACTGAACATTGTTTAACATATCCAACCTTGCAACATGGTTCAGCTTCTCAATGGCATGTCAGCCCAGTAGTGGTGAAAAGAGATTCTGAACAAAGATAGGTATCCTCTTTTAGCTGTTTCTCATTTTTACGGATGGAAGTAGTAAAAAAAATCTCTTTCACACTGAGCTTACGCTTCCCTGACCCTATGGGCACTTTCTTTGTTGGGTTAAGCGTAGTGCCTGTTTTCTTTGCCAGCTTTGTGAATGTACACTTGGGTTTGGTTGTGGTATCTGCCCCAGTGTCCTTTTTGAACGCCATTGCCTCATTTTGCAATTGAACTGTAGTACACCAGGCCTTGTCTATTTGAATCTAAAGACCCAAAGAAAGCTCTCCCTTCGTCTGAATTAAGACCTTCTTTGAACGCTCCTGAAGAACCGTTATTGGGTGATACTGGTTTTTGAAATGGCCAACTTTATTGCACTGGTGGTATTTCACTCCTTTTGCTGGACAGTGCTCTTTGACGTGGAATAGAAACTTATTGAACTTATTGCATCTCCTGCAATTGGTTATGTTACCTGCTCTTTGTTTCACTTGTCTGTTTTGTTTGAGTTGAGCTCTACTGTTTGCTCTTTCCCTAGTCTTTCTACCTGTACCCTGTTTCCTCTCATACATTACATTTCGTTCTTCAGTGAAATATTTTTGAATTTGTCCTGCACTGTTTTGTACTCCTTTTTCTGAGCATCTGTCAGTCCTAATCCATCCATGATGTCAACTGTTTTGTCCCCCAAGCAGTATATCAGTGTACTTACTTGATGCTCTTCTGAAGCCTGAGTGAGATTGCATGTAACCCAAAATTTCTCAAAGCATCTGAGTCATCTCTCAATATCCCTTGGTTTAGAGAAGTCAAATGTTGTGGGTGAGTGAGGGGGCCTTTACTAGGTAAGTAGATATAGGTACTGTAGGTATTTGCTCTATTTTCCTGTTTGTTTATTTATTTGTTGTTTTATTTATTTGGACTACGTACGACTTTTGTTCTCTCCCTGAGAGTTTGACTGACTTCTCTGGCTTCTCTATGGTGTCTGTGTCTCTTTGCACTTCCCCAGGCTAGTGGCCCACAGCTTATTGAAATGTATCCACATTTGGGTGCAGCCTGAAGGCGTTGCCTAGCAAACCTGGCCAGTTCTAAGCTCAATTCGCTAACCAGCAAAGGCAGCTTTGGTTGCTAAGTCCCTGGGTATTTTTCATAAATATTAAAGGTTTCAAAGATATCAAAGATACATTTAATGTCAGAGAGATGTATACAATAAACATCCTGAAATTATTTTTCTTCGCAACCATCCACAAAAACAGAGGAGTGCCCCAATGAATGAATGACAGTTAAACGATTAAGCAAGTATATGCAAATAAGAACAGTCTTACTGCAAATTCTTGTTGCAGATCTCCTCTGGTTTATAGCCTGAATTCATCAATAATCTACTACATCTGACACCATGTTGTGTTGGATATTAAGGAGAGTGCAGAGCACACCAGGAGGCCAATATGCAGCATATTTAACTGAATTTTATTGATAACACTTCTTGTACAGCAAGTGAACTCCTCCCACATGGGAGTGGCTAACTGAGTGGTATAGGAATAACACTATTAACTACCACTGCAACCTTCAGAGATGTTAACACCCAGGAACCTGAAATTGCTCACCTTTTCTATTGCTGATCTTTCGATGAGGACTGGTGTGTGTTCTCCCGAATTCTCCTTCCTGAAGTCCGCAACAGTTCCTTGGTATTACTGACGTTGAGTACAAGGTTGTTGCTTTGACACCACTCAACCAGCTGATCTATCTCACTCCTGTATGCCTCCTTGTGACCCTCTGAAGTTCTGCCAACAATAATTGTGTCATTGGCAAACTTAAAGATGGTTTTTGAGCTGTGCCTAGCCACACAGTTGTGGGTATAGAAAAGGTAGAGCAGTGGGCTAAGCACGCATCCTTGAGGTATGTCAGTGTTGATTGTTAGTAAGGAATTGTTATTTCTCATCTGCACTGACTGTGGTCTTTCACTGCCATGGATCCAGTTGCAGAGGGAGGAACAGAGGCCCAGGTTTTGGAGCTTGTTGAGGGTATGATGGTGTTGAACGCCGGGCTGTAATCAATAAATAGCAGCCTGATCCAAGGTCATGTGGTGAGCCAATGAGACTGCATCCACTGTAGATCTATCGTGGCATAAGGCAAATTGCAGCAGGTCCAGGTCCTTTCTTGGCAGGAGTTGATTCTGGCCAAGACCACTCTTTCAAACACTTTGTTGTGTATTTGATATTTCAATAATATTTGAGTAATCTTGTATATATTGCTTGATAAAGCATTCTTGCTCATTTAAATAAGTAATTATGCATTAAAAGTTAAAGTATATTAATTGCATGTGGGCACAAGTGGGCACATGGCCAAGTGGTTAAGGCATTTGACTAGTGATCTGAAGGTCGTTAGTTTGAGCCTCGGCTAAGGCAGCGTGTTGTGTCCTTGAGCAAGGCACTTAATCACACAATGCTCTGCGATGACACTGGTGCCAAGCTGTATGGGTCCTAATGCCCTTCTCTTGGACAACATCTGTGTGGTGGAGAGGGGAGACTTGCAGCATGGGCAACTGCCAGTCTTCCATACAATCTTGCCCAGGCCTGCGCCCTGGAGAGTGAAGACTTTTCAGGCGCAGATCCATGGTCTCGCAAGACTAATGGATGCCTTTAATTTAACTTAATGTTAATTGCATATGTCATCATGCTACCACACCTCATTTAAAGTAAAGTCAAAGTTACACCTGCATTCCTTGAACTCCCGTGCTTCTTTAGTTAATTTAATGTTTTGAAATTACAAAGCATTACACACTTCATAATAGTAGATGAAATATGCTCGTCACCTAATCAAACATATTGTATCATTTCTTAATGCATGTATGCATTTCTAAATGACAATAAAAGAGGACTGAGTGTTCTCATAATCTAAATCTAAATATTGATCATTGTAAAATTGATTTATTTTATCACATACACCAAAATATATTTGAGTTAGATAATGAAGAAAAACTGAATGGATCTTAGAAGTTTAAGGTTTGTTAATTCAATGCTTCAAGATTAAAAAAATGGCATTTTCAGCAGAATGAAATTGTTTATTACGAATTAAGTTTTAAAGAGGCACACATGAACATAGAGCTTTATTTCATTTAAAACCAGTAACAATTGAATTAGGCAGTTAATTCTAAAAAAAGTTTATGTTTAAATATTTAACTGGACTACTCACTCCAGGGCATGAAAAGAGGAAACTGTAAGGCGTCTCAGCTTTCAGAAAAATGCAATACAAATATATTTAATTGAAAACATAGTAACATGTTGAGAATGAATGGTAGACTGGATAACTTACAGGGCACAAGTAGTTAATAAATGCAGGACAGAATAGACAAAAATTGATCCATGCAATGTTGAATTGGCTAAGAGATCTACATGCACAAAGTAAACTCCAGGGCAAACTCCAGCTGAATCATCCCAACCTTGCAAGAACCTTGGCGCACAGAATTGTTAACAGAAAATGTTAAGGTACCGTACTTGGGAAAAGGACAATGATTTCAGTTCTAGCTGCAGCTCCCACATGATCATTGTGATCCAGGGTTTATACTGCATCATGAATAAATTCACATGAACGATGTCAGGAGAGATGTTGGCATTTTTCAGCAGGAGTCCAACTACAGCTGTGATTTGTTAAGAATTTCAAAGTTTAGCCATAGGCTGGTCCTGTCGACTTGACAATGAAACAGTTGAAGTAACTGAACATTAGCTTTTGAGATATAATTGAGTAATGATAGCAGGGTCTAACATACACGGCCTAAAATGTACACCCTTTACTTTATAAATTCACCAGAACATACTTTAAGCATGATATGGTTATCGATTTTATACTTGCAATATCTTCAACTATCTGGAAATATAGATAAATATTTACCACCTCCATAATCGCTCTTTATATAATGTATCTTTATTAATTCACCTCCCACTTCACCGAATATTCAAAATACATTTGTCATGTTGTATTATTTTAAGGGACCTTCTTAGAGGGAAGATTGAAATAGGGGCTAACTGTTCTGTGCCAGTTAGTCACATCTTTTTGAAAGTCTAGGACTGGAGGAGAAGAACTACACCGTTTAACATTCTGAAAACTGTTCCAATATTCAATGCAATAATGATCTGTCTAGAAATCACTTCCATGCGATGGATTAATTTCCTTATCAAAAAATTATCAGTCTAAAAGTGATGGATGATTTTGAACCATTGACCAGCACAAGTGGTAAATGCAAGCTTGATTTCAACGTTTATGAGCAGTTTGGATAGGTGCGTGAATGGTCGGGGTACTGCGGGCTATGGTCGACGGGAGTAGGCAGTTTTAATAGTTCAGCATGGACTAGGTGGGCCATTGGGCCTGTTGCTGTTCTCTATTTTTCTATTACTCTGAGACAGTTCCAGATTTCTTCTATCTCTGCACATAGAAGTGAAATCTTACTTCATCCTTTCATTCCTCGGCCTATTGGACCAAATCATACCGACGGCCATTGGATCAGGATGAAATAGCTGCCTGTCAGCTGCTCACTCCTCAAGGAATCACTTCACATAAGCTTGGCCCGGGAGTGGAGAACTGAGTAATTCCAAAAGTCAGATACATCTGACCTTCTACTTGGTTGTTAAATCACCATAAAAATGATTGGTAGCGCATTGGCTCACTGGAGACATAAATGTGGATGTACTTTGTATCACATTCCATGCCCTGGAGAACTGGTGCTTAGATGTGGCTCTATTCATCTGAATGGATCTTGAACCATGTAATAAAAGATAAGTGTAGGCCAATGTTTCAGTTAGCTTAGTTTGATATTTTAAATTATTTGTGCATGTTTTAATGCGAGCTTAATTGAATTCATTACTTCCATAACTTTTTAATCTGTGTTAATTGTTTCTAACTCTGATAATCAGAATCATTTAGCAAGCTATTAAAAGAGTTTGCACACTTTGCCAATGGTCATCAGGGCATTCTGAAACTGTGTTCAGAGAAACACAGAAAGCCTTCTGTGCCTCACTGAGAATCCGTCGAATGCGGAGTGGGAAAGGGAATCAACTCGTTCAGTTGCTTCTAAAGTAGGTGTAATTGGACAAGAACTGTGAGAAACGTCCAGACATTTGGCTAGTACTGCAATTCTATCCATTGTTTAGATCATGCCACCTTGTCCTTGACTTCACAGATAGAAAAAGTAATTTTTCAATCAATTGCCCTTAACAACTTCAATCAAATGATTGCTTAGCATTTTTATTCAAGAGGAATACAGTACTACTTCATATAATTCCTCCTTGTAATTTAATCCAAGCACGAGACGTCACTCTGATAAATCTATGCTATTCTCTCCACAGTCAGTAGGTCTTAATATGTATTCGCCTGAAATATTCACAAGAGATTAGTATCTAATCCTCTATCTTCATCTGATATGCTCCTTTGTCATTTTGTGCGGCTGTGTATTTCGTATCAAGTGTATGTGTGTGGACCCTAAGCCACTTTAGACATCCAATATATCTAGCTTTCCACCAATTAGAACATTTTCTAAGTCATCCTTTTAAGGTCTGCTATATCTCATTGCAGAAATAGAGTGAATACCTGCAGCTCTGACACTCCTGTCACTTTGGGTACCTGCCTTTTGTCCCTACTCTCAGACACATTCTACGTTTCTAATTTTCTATCTAGATCAACCATTTATCTTCCATTCAGTTTTAGCTGGCAGATTCTTATAAGAAGCTTTCTTAAATAGCTTGTGGAAGTCTGCAAATAATATCCTTAAACACACCACTACTTTGGTCACATCCTTGATAAAACGGAATCTCGTTTCTATGCCTTCAGCCCTTGTAATCTGTTATTTATTTGCAAATATACATTTAAAAGAAGTACTGTATAAATTTCCAAGAGTGCACACTTACTGTATTTGGTTCCTATTGAGAATTTTATTTTATTTTTAGAGATTCAACAGGGTAACAGACCCTTCAGCCCGATGGGGCCCGTGCTGCCCAGTTACACCCATGTGACCTGTTAACCTGCTAAGCCATATGTCTTTGAAGTATGAGAGGAAACCCATGTGGCTACGAGAAGAATGAGCAAGAATGTAAGACTATTGCATTGCTTGTGATGCAGGTATAGTACATGACCTTTTTTTTCCAAATAGAACCAACACACACACACACACCAAAAGAAAATAGCGAGTTTCATGCTTAAGGATACATTAAGTACATTTGTACATTTTTAAAGTGCATTTGAAGACTTCTTAATTCTTAACCAGTAACTACTCAATAACAGATGTTCAGCTAACAGGTCCATAATTCTGCCTCCATGGTCCAATTGCTCATGAAGGGGGAAAGAGTTAGATCGAGTAACTACCTGCCCATCAGCCTGACATCAGTGGTTGGCCAGGTTGCTCAAGAATATTCCAATAGAAAATAGAAATTAGTTTATATAAGTATGGATTAGCTGAAAACTGACAGCATTTATTAAAAAAAGGGTCAATTAGCTCAATTGTCAAGAAATTCAAGGAAGGTGATGCAGGTAGTGAGATTAGTATAATCTAAAGCAGACAGTTGACAAGGTCCATTAACAGTGTACCATTAGAATAGTGAAAGCCCACAGCATCCAAAAGGAAGGATAGGTTGTGTTCAAATTTAACATAGTGGCGGGAAAAAAATGCTTATGATTAAACAAGAGTTTTTGTGACTGATGTCATCCTTATGATGCATATCATCAGGGCTTTTCGACCTTTGGGTTGTGCAGGAATAATACACACTAAAATGTAAGAACCTTGACTAAAAAATTTCTAGTGGTCAAAACTTAGTTTTTGTCATGGATAGTGAGGAAAAAAGTTGCAGACGGCAGAAAGATAAGAATGGGCTATTGCTGGGTGAAAAAAATAGTATCTTTCTGCTCCTCGACACATCTGACAACCCATTTCGGATTCAGAGCCTTTAACATGCCAAAGTAGAACTCAAACCTCCAGATGATACCTGCTTCAACGCTGATATCTGCACCATTCACATTGCATGCAACACCAATTAAGGATCAGATGCTGACGATGTCAAGCAATTTGGCTCTTGTACACACCAAATGCCCGCAGGATCAACAACAAACAAATGGGAGAGGCTATACATGAGCAAAGTTCTTAAATGCAATTATCAGATATGTTTTTGATAACATTTTTTCCATAATACATCAAGCATTGTGTCACAACACAGAAATGAAATAAACTGTGATATTAAAGAAGTAATCAAGGATCAAAGATCAACGTTATTGAATGCTGAAAGGCCTTAATAGAGTAGATGTGGAGAGGATGTTTCCTATGGTGAGAGAGTCTAAGACTAGAGGACTAGAGTCTAAGAGTAGAAGGATGGGGATGAGCAGAAATTTCTTTAGCCAGAGAGTGGAATATCTGGAATTCTTTGTCACTGGCAGATGCGGAGGCCAAGTCTTTATGTATATTTAAGGCAGAAGTTGATAGATTCTTGATTGGTCAGGGCATGAAGGGATACAGGAAGAAGGCAGGAGATTGGAGCTGAGAGGAAAATTGGATCAGCCATGATGAAATGGCGGAGCAGACACGATGGGCCAAATGGCCTAATTCTGTCCTATATCTGATGGTCTTACGGTTATTTGCCACGTACTTTTACATGTATTAGGAATTTGCTTTGATGTGTTGGTGTGGCATACAACTAAAAACAATATTCAAGATTATAAATAATAAAGAATTATACAAAAATAAAGTTTTAAGCATTTACATGGAATAAAAAATAGATAAATACATAAATACCAGGATGCGTTTAAAACATACACAGCTTTATAAAAAGAGATTGTGTGGCATATATTAACTCGAATAATATATTCTCCTTGTCACTACTCCAAGCCCACTGCCAACATCGAGAGTGCCAGCTTACCACAGGGGTTGAAGCATCAAGTCCTAGTAGCTCTACTTTCACTTCTACATGGAAACTGTAACTCTGTCCCACCATCCCCATGATGCACTCTCCTAGCTGCAGCAGAACCTCCCTCAAGATTCCATTATGTAAAATTTTAACCCATTTTCTGGAGACATTGTTAGCCTTTTGTGGAAGCTTAGACACATGTTATCACAAGGATATTACTGCTCCCTCATGATTTCTTAACATGTAAACTGGAACTTAAAATACAACTGAGAACTTGATGATCTGCGAGACACAACACATTCCAGCGGAACTACAGGAGAGTATTGAGGGTGTGATAGAGTAGAATGAAGCAAAACTGATGCACTTCACAAAAGCTTCCACACAAAAGTTAAGCAACTCATATAAAAGTTGCTGGTGAATGCAACAGGCCAGGCAGCATCTCTAGGAAGAGGTTCTGTCGACGTTTCGGGCTGAGACCCTTCGTCAGGACACAAAAGTTAAGTAGATTTTTTTGCCGGTAAAGAGATACAAGTAAAGTGATATTAGTTTACATAAATATACACTTTTTCTTCAGGGGGAGGGAGTCCAGAAACAAGGAAGCCTTTGTCTTAAAGATTGGTGGAGGTATCTATTATGTTTTGTAACTCCAAGACTAATTGAACAAAAATTATGGAGACAGGGATAATGGGTCTACTTTGTTTTAACTTTCCTTTTCTTTAGTGAGTTGCACACTTATGATGTATGATGACATATGCCATTCACATACTTTTACTATAGCCCATAATGAATTATATAAACAATAATGAAAGTTTAATCAAACAATAGATTTACAATATCACTCTGATATTACTGAAAAATTAAATGCATAACACTCCTCCCTGCTTAACTATAAGCTGCAAATCAATATAAAATGCATCTCAGCTTATATACTTAATTTACTGTATATACAGTTTATTGTATAATATAACTACTATATAGATATGCACAGCATAGTAAATTTTAAATAGTCCTATTGAGGCCTAAAGGTTTAATCTCTGTGGAGGATTTCTTGCTTTTGTGGGATAACTTCATTCCTGACAAGGGGGGGTGGTCACTCTGCTCATTAGGAGAGACTTGTGGCTGTGATACAATCTCAGGTTCTGGGGCCTCCTCCGTGGTGGTTGTAGGCGTTGACCCTGGGACTGCAGGAGGTGGTCTTGATAGCTCTGGCCACCTTTCTTCATGAACAACTGACTCTGCTCTCCTCAACTGATCAATGTATCATCTCCAAATGGCATCAGTCATAATCTCCACTGTGTCGAGGAGTGGTCCAGTTCTATCCTTAATCTTTCCAAGGACACATTTCTGATCACCTCTATAATCCCTCACTAGGACTGCTTATCCAGGAAATGAACATGAAACCTCCTTGTCTGAGGAGCCCTCAATTGGTCTCAGCTGTTTGCTCTGCGTACTCCTTCTCAGACTGGGTTTGAGGAGATCCAAGCATGAGTGCAGAGGACAACCCAAGGGCGGCATAGCTGGTGAGTAGCTGGTTGTGGAGTGTGCTGCATTGCAATACGCAAGGAGGAGATTGGGGAGCTTCTGATTCAGCGTTAGTGTAGTGTGTTCTGTTTCATAGTTCTCAGTGTGTTCTTAAGACTCTGGACGAACCTTTCCACCAAGCCCCCTTTGTGGCTGGGTGGTACAGTGCCTATGGAATATACATTATTACATTCATTTTCAGGAATAACTAAAACTATTCAACTGCAAGCTATTGTGCATTGTCATTGACAAGTGTTCTGGAATACCAGTGCTTGAGAAGTAGCTTCTCAACACATCAGCAATGTGTGAGGCTGTAGTGGAGGCTATTGGAAACACTTCTGGCCGCTTTGTAGCCGTGTCCACTACTACTAAGAAATACATGCCCATGAATGGCCCTGCACCTGAATTCTTTGCCTGCACAATGCATGCTATTCCCAGGAGAGTGTGACATTGCTCTTAGCACGTTGCATTCTAAGCAGTGCACAGCAAGCTGTTCGATGTACTGATGTATCCCACTTCTGGTTGTAATCTGATCGAACGCAGGCAGCACTTGGCATGGAACCTGCCTAATGTTTTATCCCATTAACTGATAATTTATTATTAATTCTTAGTAAATAGCAGAATCAAAATATATAACTACACTAAGGCAGGATATACTGGAAATTTGCATTAGGTCATGTTGATCTTTATCTACTCAGCTTGGCAGTCTGATGTACCCTCCTGCTTCAAACAGGCTTTTCTTATACTCATGCCTAAAAAGAACTTGCCTCATTGACTAGTAGCATTTACATCCACAGAGATCAATTCCTGTCTGAGAAGCAACTTGGATCCACTTCAATTTGCCTACCAGAGATAAAGTTCGACAGCAGATGCTTTTTCATTGGCTCTTACTCAACCCCAGAACATCTGGACGGCAAAGATGCATATATTAAGATGCTCTTTATCAACTACAGGTCGGCATTCTATGCTGTCATCCTCTCAAAATTAATCAACAGGCTTCAAGACCTAGGCCTCAGCACCTCCTTGTGTAATTGGATCCTTGATTTCCTCACCTGCAGACACTAGTCTGTTTGGAATGGCAACAACCTCTTTCACAATCGCCAACAGCGCAGGTGAACCACAAGGCTATGTGCTCAGCCCCCTCACTTGCTCTACTTGATCTACACTCGGACTGTGTGACTAAGCACAGCTCCAATTCCACATAGGTGTATGGGGTCTTTCTTTTGTTACATTTAAAATGGCGACTTTGTTATGTTAATCTGGGGAAAACGGCTTTGTTGTGTTTTAACGCTGCAGAGAGTTTGTGCTAACAGTTTGTTTTACTTTAAAATGATGATAACAAGGTTCTATTCGCCAATGGGTGGTTATGTATCGTTTTGTTTTCGGATGCCATGCTGTATGATATGACTGTGGACTGGGTTTTGGCGGGGAGTCGGAGGAGAGACGAGGAGGACGGCAGACGTGCGGAGAGGCTCCGGTCGATCACTCAGGGTGGTCCCGAGCCGTGAGTCGACGGAATTCGGGTGGTCGTCTGACGTCGAATTGAGCTCCAACGGTAGCGCGCGAAGAACTTGGACTTTGATAAGTGTTGGCGCCTTTTTTTTCCCATTACTTTCCTCTCTGTATCAAATGCATATTAATGTCATAGAATTAGTAATATCTATAAAGTGTATTTGTTAAAATTCACTGGGTGTGCTGGCTGATGATTGATGTTTGTGATTGATTCGGGCGGCGATTGACCCTGAGGGGAGTGTTGAAGCAGGTGCTGGGCGGGATTTCCCCTAGACATACACAAGCCAATATAACGGAACGTTACAAGTGGGGGCTACCGTCAGGGATTTGGATTTTTTTTTCGGGAAAGTTGTACTTGTCGTTGCGGTAAGTGGTGTGAAGATGGATAAGATAAGATTGTAAGTTGGTGTGAAATGGAGGAGGTACCGGTGAATCATGCGTGTGTGGTAAGCGGGGTCGATTATCGCATTCCGGCAGAGGTACTAGTGCGAGGGTTGAGTTTGATTAAAGGTATCGGGCAGGTAGAACTTGTAGCTAGAAGGGGTGGGAAAGAACTGGAAGCTAGTTGGATGTTGGTGCGGACGAGTGCCGACGTCATGACTTTACAATTACCAGCGACAGTCCACGTCCAGGGGGAGGCGGGGCCGTGGGGTCTCCACACTCTCCCCGAGGACGCAAGTGAGCAGGTGCCGGAGGAGGAGGAGCTAGATGAGGCCCCAAGGGAGGTGCCAGTAGCAAGAGGTAGAGGTGTGGAGTGGGAAGGTTTGGCCAGGCCTCGCCCCCATGGGCTTGAGGAGACTGCCGAGTTAACGGCTGCCATTACCTCCCTGGCGAGAAGGGTTGAGGGGCCCCGCCCGAAGCTGAGAATTTTCTCGGGAGCCAAGCCCACCCTGGAAGGGGAGGATGACTATGATACCTGGGTTGAAGATACATCCCAATTGTTAGAGGTGTGGCCAGTTTCGGATGAGGAAAAGAGACAGCGATTGGTGGAAAGCTTAAGGGGCGGGGTGGCCCGGGTGGTCCGCGATCTGAGAGCGGCACGCCCCTTGGCTTCCCTATCGGAGTGTTTGGACGCTTTGGAGGAAGTGTTTGGACTGTCAGGGGATCCCTGGCGGCATTTAGCAGAGTTTCAACGGATGGGGCAGAGAAGAGGAGAAAAGCTCTCAGACTATGCTTTCAGGCTGGAAGGAAAGCTTACGGGGTTGCTGCGACGAGGGATAGTGAGGGCGGACGAGGTAGCGGAGTTAAGGATGAGCCAGATATGTAGCGGTTCCCGGGAGGATGACAGAGTGGCTTGGAGTGTACGGCAGTCATTTAAGCAGAGCCCCCCTCCATCATTCGGACAGCTGATCCGAGAGGTACGGGCCGAGGAGTGTGCTTTGGGCCGACCAGGGGGCTCGGACCCTCAGGGACGGTCTTCAGCGGTTCAGGAGGTGGTAGCTGGGGTGAGACCAGAGAAATCCAAGGGGTCCCCGGGGGCCCGTATCGGGAGGAGAGAGGCGGCGAGTAGTGGGTGCTATAACTGTGGGAGAGAGGGGCATTTCCGCCGGGAATGTGAGTGGCCGGGGGCGTTCTACCACTGTGGGGAAGCTGGCCACTTGCGGAAGGATTGTGAGAGACGAGATGCACCGAGGGGGGAGGGCCCCCGGGCCACCAAGAAGGGAGAGGTGTCGGGAAACTTAGGAGAGGCTCAGTGAGGGAACGGACTGGAGTCTCGGGAGGAACACGTTCCCAGAAAACCGCTATGGAACCCCGGAAAGAACAAGCCCAACTTCCTGATGGACTGGTGGGACCCCGTTCCAGCGTGTCCCTATGGATAGAGGGAATCTTTGCGACAGCCATTCTTGACACCGGGTCGCAGGTTACCTTACTGTACCGGTCGTTCTACAACAAATATCTGAAGCATTTGGCAGTAACTCCGTTTAACGCATTGGAGATTTGGGGCAAAGTGATGGTAATTACCCGTACGATGGATACTTGTCAGTGAGATTGGAATTTTCAGAGGGAGATGTGGGAGTATCGGAAGCCTTTGAGACGCTGGTGTTGGTTTGTCCGGACCCGGTGGAGACCGGTGGTGCTGCCCTGTTGGTGGGGACTAACTCCCCTCTGGTGCGACGGCTCTTGGGAGCCTGTAAGAAGAAGGCGGGGGGGAGAACTTTCTGGAGACCCTCTCGGTCCACCCCGTGTTCCGAGCGGTGTACGAAGGAGTGAGTGACCCCAGGGGCTGGATCCTGAGTGCAAACGAGGGACGGTGTGGTGCACTCAGGCGAGGCCTAAGGTGATACGGCCAGGGGAGGCGGCATTAGTGATGGGGACCCCCAGGTTCCCCGGATTACCGCCGGGAGAGGCCCTGCTAGTAGACGCCCCCGACGACCTGGAAAGGGAGTCCCGGTTCCCGGCTGGGGCGCTGGTGAGACCTGAATTGCAGAGGCCCTCAGCTGTACAGGCACGGCGGATGGGGGTGATGGTAAGGAACATAACGGAGAGGGAGATCACCTTTAAGCGCGGGATGCCCCTCGCGCACTTGTTCCCAGTGACGGTGATGTCCAGCGCCCCCGTGAAGCCCACTGGAGGAGAACTATTGGGAAACGGGGGCGGCTGACCGAGGAGACCTTTAATTTTGAAAACTCCCTTGTACCGCCGGCGTATAGGAGCAGGCTGGTGGAGAAGATGCTGAAGTTAGGGGATGTCTTTTCTCAGGGCGAGTTTGATGTGGGATGTTCCAAGAACACTCGGCACACTATTCGGGTAACAAATGACACCCCGTTTAGGGAGAGGTCGCGGCGGTTGGCCCCAGCAGAGGTGGAAGATGTGCGGCAGCACTTGCAGCAGTGGAAAGACGCAGGGATTATTGCGGAGTCCCGAAGCCCCTATGCGTCCCCCATAGTGGTGGCAAGGAAGAAAATTGGGAAGGTACGCATGTGCGTGGACTATAGGACCCTGAACCGCCGCACTGTTCCCGACCAATATACGGTCCCGAGGGTGGAAGATGCTTTGGCCTGTCTGAGTGGTGCACAGTGGTTCAGTGTATTGGATTTGCGGAGTGGGTATTACCAGATTCCGATGAGCGAGACTGATAAGGAGAAGACAGCCTTTATCTGTCCCCTGGGGTTTTTCCAGTTCGAACGAATGCCGCAAGGTATCTCGGGGGCCCCAGCCACCTTCCAGCGGCTCATGGAGCGGACAGTGGGGGACATGAACCTGCTGGAGGTATTGGTGTACCTGGACGACCTGATAGTGTTTGGATCTACGTTGGAGGAACATGAGGAGCGGCTGCTGAAGGTGTTGAGTCGGCTGAAGGAGGAAGGGTTAAATCTTTCCCTGGATAAATGCCAGTTCTGTAAGACGTCGGTCAGCTATGTCGGGCACATAATCTCGCGAAATGGAGTGGCCACCGATCCGGGTAAGATAGCCGCAGTCACCACCTGGCTGAGACCTCAGAAGGTGAGCGCCTTACGCTCGTTTTTGGGGTTTTGCGGATATTACCGGCGATTCGTGAAAGGATATGCGAAAATGAGTCATCCATTGAACCAGCTGTTGTGTGGTTATCCACCTGTGGGGAGGAGGAGGAAGGGAGACCGAGGGTCGGAGGTAGGAGGATACTTGAACCCGGGGGAGCCTTTTGGATTGAGGTGGGATGCTCAATGTGAGGAGGCGTTCCAATCCCTAAAAAGGGCGCTAACGCAGGCCCCAATGTTGGCTTTTGCTGATCCCCGGAAGCCGTATGTTCTACACACTGATGCCAGTCACGACGGTCTGAGGGCTGTTCTGTACCAGGAACAGAGAAACGGCTTGAGGCCGGTGGCATTTGTCAGTCGGAGCTTGTCGCCATCTGAGAGAAACTATCCCACTCACAAGCTGGAGTTCTTGGCGTTGAAATGGGCGGTGGTGGACAAGTTGAGTGACTACCTATACGGGGCCCAGTTTGAGGTGAGAACTGATAACAACCCCCTCACTTATATCCTGACCTCGGCGAAGCTGGACGCTACTGGGCACCGGTGGTTAGCAGCCTTGTCTGCCTATGAGTTCAGCCTGAAGTACCGCCCGGGGAGTCGGAACATCGATGCAGATGACCTGTCTCGTCGGGCGCACGACGAGTCGGGCACGGCCGAGGAGTGGAAGAGTGTCCCTGCCCAGGGAGTAAAGGCCATGTGTCAAGTTGGGAGCGACGGGGAAGTAGGAGCACAGATGGGAACGGATCGGGCAGTAGATCAACTGGGGGCTGACGGTGACGCGCTGCCCACTGTTTACTGTAATGTGACTGCTCTGAGGAACAGGCAGCTGCCGGAGCTGAGTCCCCAGGGAGTAAAGGCGGCTCAGCGGATGACCCAAGCATTGGCACTATCTGGTACGCGGTTAGCCAGGGTGATATGGGGCAGGTGGAGAAGGCGAAACATGCCTCCGTTCCTCTACTACTGAAGGAGTGGCCCCGGTTGAAGCTGAAGAACCACGTCCTGTACCGAGTCGCGTCGCCTCCGGACCACCCCCGGCGCTGGCAGCTGGTCATACCTGAGAAGTATCGAAAGGCTGTGCTCCAGGCTCTACATGATGATTCCGGGCACTTAGGGGTAGAGAAGACCTATGGATTAGTCAAGGACCGGTTTTACTGGCCCCGGATGAGGGGGGAGGTGGAAGAATACTGTAAGACCAGTAGCCGTTGCATCAGGAGGAAGACCTTGCCTGCGCAGGCGGCTCCGTTATTCCACCTGCAGAGTGCGGGACCCATGGACCTGGTGTGTATGGATTTCCTGTCTATTGGATCAGACACCAGCAATACCGCGAATGTCTTGGTCCTCACGGATCACTACACTAGATATGCGCAGGCTTTTCCTACTAAGGATCAGAAAGCGACTCCAGTGGCGAAGGTGTTATGGGAGAAGTACTTTGTTCATCATGGCCTTCCCCGGCGGATCCACAGTGATCAGGGACGGGACTTCGAGAGCAGGCTTATACATGAATTGCTGGAAATGCTTGGGGTTGAAAAGTCCAGAACCACCCCCTATCACCCGCAGGGTGATCCTCAGCCCGAGAGGTTTAACCGGACCCTGCTGGACATGCTCGGCACCTTGGAGATTGGACAGAAGAGTAAGTCGAGTCAGCACGTTGCCCATTTGGTTCATTGTTACAATTGTACTCGCAATGATGCTACGGGGTACTCGCCCTACTATCTGATGTTCGGACAGGAAGCGAGGTTGCCCATTGATCTGTGTTTTGGGACTGAAGCGGGGAAAATACCTTCGAAGCCATGTCTGAAGTACGTGTCCGATATGAGGAGAGAGTTGAAAAGGGCGTACGAGTTGGCTGAGGCGGCAGCCACCAAGCAGAACCAGCGGAATAAAAGGAGGTATGATCAGAAGGTAAAGTTCGTCCAGCTATTGCCGGGAGACCGAGTCCTTATCCGGAATTTAGGACTACAGGGTAAGCACAAGTTGGCGGACCGTTGGGCAGCCACCCCATATGTGGTGGAGAGTCAGATGCCGAATCTCCCGGTTTACCAGGTGAGACCTGAGGGCGGGCAGGGGCCTGTCAAGGTACTCCATCGGAACCACCTGTTGCCTCTGGGTCGAGAGGTGAAGATGGACCCAGAGTCCGAATGGGAGTTTACTCCTATTACGAGGACTTTGCGAGGGCGCGGGGCGCGGGAAGAGCCCGCTGCGAAGAAAACGGGGCCGGTCCCCATCTCGAGAAGGGATACGTCGTCGGAAGATGATGATTCGGACGTGTGGTACCTGCTTCCGTTCGCTGATTCCCCGGTGCCGGGAGAAGAGACTCCTGGCCCTTCCATCACTGAGTCAGGGGAACCGAGGGAGGGTGTTGCAGAGCCGCCTGTATTACAGCCGGCATTGGGGGAGGAGAGGGTGGAGGCAGAACCCGAGCCAGAGGGCTCACAGGGGCAGAGGGATCCCGGTGAAGGGGAAGGTCCGACAGATAGGCTCGAGGGGTCAACTGGGGTGTCTGAACAGGGAGAGTCAGCAGAGGAAGTACAGAGGCCTCAGAGGAGTAGGCATCCCCCGGAAAGACTCACTTATATAGCGCCGGGAGAGCAGGGTGTGATCTCTACTGCCTTGCAAAGTTATGTCACTGCTTTATGCACCGGGGTTGGGTTTTGTGTTTTACAAGGAGCACTGGTGAACTCTGTTAACGTCATGAAGGCATGACTTTTTGAGGTGGGGGGAGAGTGTACGGGGTCTTTCTTTTGTTACATTTAAAATGGCGATTTTGTTATGTTAATCTGGGGAATGCGGGTTTGTTGTGTTTTAACGCTGCAGAGAGTTTGCGCTAACAGTTTGTTTTACTTTAAAATGATGATAACAAGGTTCTATTAGCCAATGGGTGGTTATGTATCGTTTTGTTTTCGGATGCCATGCTGTATAATATAACTGTGGACTGGGTTTTGGCGGGGAGTCGGAGGAGAGACGAGGAGGACGGCAGACGTGCGGAGAGGCTCCGGTCGATCACTCAGGGTGGTCCCAAGCCGTGAGTCGACGGAATTCGGGTGGTCGTCTGACGTCGAATTGAGCTCCAACGGTAGCGCGCGAAGAACTTGGACTTTGATAAGTGTTGGCGCCTTTTTTTTCCATTACTTTTCTCTCTGTATCAAATGCATATTAATGTCATAGAATTAGTAATATGTATAAAGTGTATATGTTGAAATTTACTGGGTGTGCTGGCTGATGATTGATGTTTGTGATTGATTCGGGCGGCGATTGACTCTGAGGGGAGTGTTGAAGCAGGTGCTGGGCGGGATTTCCCCTAGACATACACGAGCCAATATAACGGAACGTTACATACAAGTTTGCTGACGTCACCACTGTTGTGGGCCGAATCAAGGGCGATGATGAATCAACATAAATGAGGGAAATTGAAAATCTGGCTGAGTGTTGCCACAGCAACAACCCCTTACTCAACGTCAGCAAGACTAAGGAATTAATTATTGACTTCAGGAGGTGGGAACCAGAGGTACATGAACCAGTGCTTATCAGAGGTCGAGAGGGTCAGCAGGGAGCGCTCATGGAGTGAGGTTGCCTTTGGCTTCCCGTTATCTTTTTTTTTTACCTATGATCTCCATGTTATCTTTTCAAAGGACCTGGCCTGGGCCCAGCATGTAAGTGCAATTACAAAGAAAGCACGGCAGTGCCTCTACTTCCTTAGGAGTTTGTGAAGATTTGCATGACATCCATAGATGTGTGGTGGAGAGCATGTCGACCGGTTGCATCTCTGCCTGGTATGAAAACACCAATGCCCTTGAACAGAAAAGCCTACAAAAAGTAATGGATAAAGTCCAATCCATCACCAGTGAGCACATCTACATGAAGCCACGTCGCAGGAAAGCAACACCCATCGTCAGGGACTCCCACTACCCAGGTCATGCTTTCTTCTCGCTGCTGCCAACAGGAAGTAAATACATGAGCCTCAGGACCCACACCACCATGTTCAGAAAGTTATTTCTCCTCAACCACCAGGCTCTTGAACCAGAGGCGTTAACTTCACTCAACTTCACTTGCCCCATCACTGAACTGCTCTCACAAACTATGGACCCACTTTCAAGGACTCTTCATCTCATGTTCTCATTATCCATTGCTTATTTGTTTATTATTATTATTTCTTTATTTTGTATTTGCACAGTTTGTTGTCTTTTGTATACTGGTTGAATGCCCAAGTTGGTGCTGTCTATCAATGATTCTAATATAGTTATTATTCTATTATTGAGTACACCTACAAGAAAATGAATCTCAGGGTTGTATGTTGTACTTTGATAATAAATTAAATTTGAACTTTGAACTATTGAAACTCACCAGGCAACATAAACCTTTCATTATTCCGTCTTTTTTCACTCATTTAGTTACGCCATTAGCAGGATACAGTAGAGCTTCCTAAAATCTATTTTTATGGATGATACAAATATACCTGATCAGTTAATCACTGTAGATCATTTGAGCATGTCTATTAAAATAGGGTCCAACAGGGTCAATACATATGCATGATCCCAATATGTACAAAAGATATCAATACTCAGAATATTCTACGTTTTCCCCCTTATATACAGAGACTGACTTTCTATGGACACTCACCAAGACGATACGAAAGTCTGTAGATGGTTGCTATACACAAATGCTCCGGATGGCTCTTGACGTGAGTTGGCAACAGCACATGACGAACGTCGAGCTCTATAACAACCTACCGATGTTCACCACTAAAATCGAGGCGAGAAGACTGCAACTAGCGGGGCACTGTCTACGCCACCCTGAGCTACCTGCCAGCCTAGTCATCATATGGGAGCCCAAGCACGGGAGGATGAACCCTGGGTGCCCTCCCAAGTCTATGGTCAACACGCTCCTAGAAGACAGCGGCGCAGCTAATGTAGATGAACTGAACACACTGATGAGGGAGAGGGAGAAGTGGAGAGTCCGTCATCATGCCCGATGCCGGCCCCCTAGGCCTGAGTCGACATAGTAGTAGTAGACTTTCTATGTCTTTCCAGTATTTACTAGTTTCATTACAAACATTCAACTTTTAATTCTCATCGTAAGAACCCAAGCTCCTATGTTTAACTAGCACCAGGGCTGTCCTCACACCTCCAGCTAAAATTGTGTACAAACAATATGCAATGGATTCTCTTCAAATTGTATGCATCCTTTCCAATTTTCTGGCCATTTTTAGCTGTTAGGAGAATTCAGTAATGTAGTATTAGAAAATAGAACATCGGACGTTACAGCACAGTACAGGACCTTTGGCCCCTGAAGTACTGACCTTTAACCTATTCTAAGGTCAATCTAACCCCTCCCTCCTACATAGCTGTCCATTCCTCTATGTGCAATCTAAGAGTTTCTTAAACATCTCTAAAGTATCTACCCCCATTACTACCAATGGAGGTCATTCCATGCCCCCCCCCTACGCTCCATGCAAAATACTTACCTCTGCCATCCCCTCTATACTTTCCTCCAACCAACTTAAAAGTATGCCCCTTATATTAGCCATTTGCACCCTGGGAGAAGTCCACTTGATCTATTCCTCTTTATCATCTTGTACACCTCTATCAAGTCACCTCTTATCCTCCTTTGCTCCAAAGAGGAAAACCCTATCTTGATCAATGTATCCTTATAAGGCATGCTCTCTGATCCAGGCAGAACCCTGGTAAGTCTCCTCTGTACCTTTTCTAAAGATTCCACATCCTCTGCACCCTCTCTGAAGCTTACTGCTTACAGATTAGTGCAATAGAGTGACACTGAAATAAGAATCAGTTATTAAATTGCTGAACAGTGGAGCACACATAATGGAACAAATAGCGAATTCCTCTTCTTCTTCCTACGTTCTTACTTACAACAACACAGAAGGATTGCCTTTGCTTACAGATCCATGCTGGTTCCCTGCAGAGCAATCATTTCTACCCTCTCCTATTTGCCCTGTAGTTCCCTCCATAATTTATATCAGCTTCGCTTTTATCTACTTACGTCAGGGAATGAGATATTGGAAGAACCCATAGCACCCAATGGAAACCCATGCAGTCCTGGGAGACTGTGTAAACCCCAGACTGGCAGCACCCAATGTAAGGAGTGAACCTGTGTGGTAAAGCATATATATATATATATATATATATATATGTTGTAACTGGGATACCTGTCTGGACACACCCCTCTGCTGACTGCCCCTGTGGCTCCTCCCACAGACCCCGGAATAAAGGCGATTTCACCATTGCTCCTCCTCCTCAGTCCAGGGGCAGACACTCAGCATGCTGGAGGTCACATTTTACTGTGAATAAAAGCCTTTCATTACTTACCCTACTTCCAGTCTTTTGGAGTTATTGATGGTGCATCAACCTGGCTCCTTGGAGCTGTAAGTTAGGAGTCCGATTATCACTTCCACTATGGTTTCTGCCACTTCACACCTGTACCACTGCATATCACTACATCTGGTACTTCAGACACATAACTAATAGAGGCTCCAAGAAACATAAAATCTTGTCATGGTCACAACACAGACAGTCCTTCAGCTGATCAAATCCATCTGAGTCTCATGAGGCCATTTCAGCTCTGTGAGTTATTTTGCCTCAAATGCCCATCCAATTTTCTTTTGCAATCCTTATTTTCCATCACCCTTGCAGGCAGAAATTTCCAGATCATCATCAGTCTCGGCATACAAAAAGTTTCTCTTCACAGCGCATTTTCTCTTTTGCCATTTTCTTTAAATCTGTGGCCCTAATGAGAGCAGCTTCTTCCAGGTTACCTTTCCCAATGTTTGACTCTTGCCCCCTATATATCCAGCTGTTTAGATATATCTCACATCCCTGAGGAATAACACTTTCAGTCTATATTGCAAACTAATCAGCAGTAATGTCTTCTATCTTTGTGTCTTTGTTTAAATTCATGCAGCCATTGACCCCATTGCATGACCTCAGCTTTGTTTAGGATAGAGGACCATGGAATATGGAACCCTTTTCAAGATGAGAAATACTGGTTACTTTACGACTATTAGCAAATGCATCTTAGTACTGATTTACTCATCCAAAATGTCATTAATTGCTACTGAGCTATGAATTCCACTACAATACAGAGTTGCTTATAATTTAAGGTCCATCGCACATCAAATCTCACAGCATCAATAAAACAGGCTTACTAATACAAAGCCATCAGTACAATATTTTCACTTAGTGTTATTTGCCACTCAAAACACAGTGCAGTTTAGCTCAAATCTCCAGCAATTTTCAGGCTATTGGACCAATCCTTGATGAATAGTTGTCACAGTTTTGTTTTGGAATAATTGTGCTTAAAGATGAGAATACACTCAGTGACCATTTTATTGTACCTAGTAAAATGGCCACTGAGTGTATATTCATGGTCTTCTGCTGCTGTAGTCTATTCACTTCAAGCTTCCATAAGATCATTGACATAGGAGCAGAATTAGGCCATTCAGCCCATCGAGTCTGCTCCACCATGGATGATCCCAGATCCCCACTCAACCCCATCCACCTGCCTTCTTGCCGCATCCTTTGATGCCCTGACCGATCAGGAAATGATCAACTTCCGCCTTAAGTATACCCATGGGCTTGGCCTCTGTGGTGTTCTCGTGCAGTGTGTTCAAGCTCTGACTAAACACCAAGTTAAACTGGAGCCAATGAAGACAAGAGTCGTAGTAAGGTTAACCATTTACTGTTCACTCTTCCACATTAGCATCGTATGGTGAAAACTGTTGCTAAAAAAATACAAACATATACAGCGTCTGTTTCATTCTGAAGACCACGTGTGCTCTCTTCCTTTAGCGAGTGTCTCCAGCCGCCCCGAGTAGCGGGCAAGGAGGGTCGTGTCAAACTGCTGCCAGGCCCGAGCCCACCTGCGTTTGAAATTGAAAAGCCGACACACGCCACCCGAACCGCCGCTTCCTTAACAGAAACCGCGTTAATATTTTTACTTCAAATACTTTCATAGGAAGTTACGGTGTTGCTTCTATAGTGTTCCTTTGTGGGTAGAAACGGAGCTCTTCACAATCATGCTGCACGCACGGCACCCCCTTCTCACCTTCCTGAACCGGAGGTTACACATAAGACGCGGCGAAACCGGAGGTAACATCATCACATGTCATGGTGTACTATAGACAATGAATTTACCTTTGTTATACTGTAACTTAATTATGAACCTTTAACTTTAACTAGAAAATAGTTACAAACAAATCATTTAAGGCGTAGACCCAACAAAGTCAAATAAATGCCTTAAGGGCAACACAGCCTCCACCGCAGTCTGTGGCAGAGCATTCCACAACTCCGACATGTGTGTTGAGGCACTCTTCTGCACAGCGCTGTTGTAATTTGTGGTTATTTGAGCTGCTGTCGCCTTCCTGTCGGCTTGAACCAGTCTGGCCATTCTCCACTGACCTCGTTCATTAGCAAGGCGTTTTTTTGCTCACAGAACTGCCACTCGGTGGATGTCTTTTTTTGTTTTTTTTTCACACAATTCTCTGTAAATTCTAGAGACTGTTGTGTGTGAAAATACCAGGAAATCGGCAGTTTCTAAGTTACTCAAACCATCCTGTCTGGCACTGACAATCATTCCACAGTCAAGATCACGTAGATCCCATTCTGATGTTTGATCTGAACAGCAATTGATCCCTTTGACCATGTCTGCATGCTTTTATGCATTGAGTTGCTGCCACTTGATCAGCTGTTTAGCCATAGTGAGTAGGTGTACAGGTGTACCTAATAAAATAGTGTAGTTGAACATTACATAGTAAGTAATATACTTTCCCTCTACTTGGCAAGTCATAAATATATGAAGTAGGAAATTGAAAACAGATGGAAGGATTAACCCTAAAACATTTCCTTTGTTTTATCTTTATTGACGCCGACTGTATTTCTGGAAAGACAGGATCTTGCTTCACTCTATAGTCGTGCCTCCAACTGCACTACAGATTCAAGAGCGTGATGCTCTAATTTAATGACAATATTCTTCCCACATCACAGACTGCAAAGCTCTGTTATGTAGCTCTCCATGAAATTGATCCAAGCTATCTTTTGCTTTCCAATTTACTAAGTACAGAAGACTGAGCTCCCCTTTAACCTCGTGAGGGCCCTTGGGTGTTGATGTGAAAGATAGTGATTCATTCTATGAAATGGTGTGGAGGAGTTGGAGGTATTTGAGATTACAGGTGTGAACTCCCTCAGGAAATCATCGCAAATAGTCACACATTGCTTTTCACTGGGTTTCCAGAAGCAGATTATTGGCACAAATAACTCACGTCAACCACAGTTTAATTAAATTCGTATACACCTTGATAGGAAACTAGCTTGGATATGGCCTAAACAATTCTCTCTATGTGGTCATGTAAATTTACTTTTTTTCTCTCTTTGCTAAGTCATAAGTGTCTGGATTAGGTAAAAATTTGACAACTGTTCTGGTACCGCTTATATAAAGGAGAACCGTAGGCACAATTTGAAGAAAATGTTCAGCTTACATTTAGTAAATCATCTGATTACATTGTAAAACGGACTAAACAGATAACAGTCTCCTGAGTACTAAATTGTTAATTGAATGATGAAGCAACCCTTACCATTCAGCTTCTAATTTAATAATTGTAACCATGAACAATATGGTACTTTTAGAATTGCAGGTGAAAATTATATTCCATAATTTTGGGAAACTGGTGTAAACTACCTATAAAATGTAATTGAAAAAGTTGTGAGCATATTCAAAAATTTCTTTGATTTTAAATTGGAGGTTAATCTGGTGATTTTAGTAGAAGGACACATTTATATGGACATTTCTTTATCTGCTACAGTGTGTAATGAGTCTCACGCTGTATGATGCCTTGAAGACTGTGGCCATCTATCATGGCTCCCTGAGCACCTTTTGCTTCATATGGCAGTTTAATTCTGAATCAGTCCTTCTAAACTAAGGGTGAATTTTCATACTGATTATCCTCACAATTATTGATGAAGTTCACAGGTACAAAATGCCAGTAAGCAAGATATCCGCACTCTGAAATAGACTAAATCAGAATCTTTGTTGTTTCTGTTCAATTTCCATTTTATATATTGCTGGATAGGTTCCCACTCTAAATTAATCCTTCAAACTTAAAATTAAACCTCCATTAACCATAATTATAAAACAAGAGACACTGATAGATACTAAAACAGTTCTAACAAGGACTGTGGTCTGCTTACCAAAATGTCGAATAAAGCATATTGGCTATGTGAATGCAGAACAATAATGCCATTTCTCTGAAAAACGTGAAACATGTTGTCTTGACATCAGTATTCTATCTGAACAATTCACTTAATCATCTCTATTTCTCTTGCAATTTTTCAGACACAGTGTTATTTGTAAGTAAGGAGTCCCAGCGTACAGTATTATATCACTCGAAGCAGGCAGCCTTCCAGATATTCCCACTGCTAAAACCTTCATTGAATTAGTAAGAAGAAGCACAGGGTGAGTCACTTCTCATGAGGCAGAAGCTGAAGGAAGATTTGGTTCCAGATTGGCATTGTGACCTTTCTTATACAACTGCATGATACGGATTGGCTGAATGTTCTTAAATTGTCAACTACAGCCCAGCAAGTCCATTTAGCAGTCAAGACTAAGTGAGATCACATTTCTCTGCAGTAATAATGTTCCCAGAGTACGTTCCAAAAAAAAGACAGAGTATGGGTGCAGATTTTCACTGAGGTAAGCTTCCTCAAACAATTCTACTCAGGGAAGTGAGATGGCGCTATTGGCTGTTATAGATGAAACAGTTCTTTGCCAATTCTAAGCCAATACTTTGAGAACCTGCCAGTTTGCCCAATTTTGTGCAATTCACCATGCACAAAAGAAACATTAGGCCCTGAATTTGAGAGCAAGAAAGACCAATGAGTCAAATGTGTATTATTGGAGGATTGCTTTATGAAGAAATATTCATTAAGCAAGGGTGCATAAATAAGGGAACCCACTTACCTTTCATGTGTCTTGACGAAAGTTGTTTGGTTATTGAAAATTAGCATAATTAGCAAAGCAAACAGGCTGATGAGACCTTGAAATACTGGAAACAAACAACAGGACAAGTTAACTTGGAGAAAGGGAAAGAATTATTGATAATACAGCATCATGTGAAACAGTGTATACACTTACAAATGGGCTGTGTGGCTTTCAGTATACATACAGGATCAACCTTCCATACATTTCCCCCAGAGAAATGCATAACTTACTTTATAGTTATGACTTGCATTTGTAAAAATTTGGAAATTTTAATTTCCAATTTTAGTGGCAAACTGGGTTGGGAATCTGCCCTGCAACATCTAAAATGCAACTCGCTGTCAAGTTCAGGGCTTAATGTTTCTTTTGTGCATGGTGTATTGGACAAAATTAGGCAAACTGGTAGGTTGTAAAGCTATTGGCTGAGAATGCCAATATCTCAAAGCTATGATGTTGCAAGTTTCAGCATTAGTTCTAGCATCTCCCTTTTGGTGCACCTGAAACTGCAGCAGTTTCTCCAATAATTGTGAAGACAATCCATATTAAAAGGCTCTCTGTGGTTGGAAAGGGACATTCAGAAATCTGGGAAGCTGAGCTTGAATCAGAATCAGAATCAGCTATATTATCTCCAATGTATGTTGTGAAACATGTCCCGACGAAGGGCTTTGGCCCAAGACATGGACTGTTTACTCATTTCCATAGATGCTTCCTGACCTGCTGAGTTCCTCCACCATTTTGTGCATATTGCTCTGGGTTTTCAGCATCTGCAGAATGTCTTGTGTGGTGAAATTTGTTGTTCCATGGCACCAGTGCAGCGTAATACATTTTAAAACCTGCAAGTGGCAATGAGAAATACAAAAAATAAATTATGATGATGGCTGGCTCTTCACTTGCAAAGATCGGGAGTGAAGATGAGTCCTCAGGATCATTGGTGAATGTTGAAGCCGATTCTGGATCTGCAGACTCTGGATCAGTAGGGACATGGGAACAGCTGGGATGCAAGTGCTTGGTAGCAGGATCCTTCCTGCGTCTCCCCTTCTCTTCAGCAGTCGCCTCTGCATTCCTCAAATTTCTTGGCTGCTCCATGGATCAGCGTTCTCCAGCGACCTCTGTCACATGTGGGCTGCTGCCACTCATTGGCCTCAATATTTGCCTGAAAGAGCTGCAGCTTAAGTTGATCGTTGGGCACCACGATCTCTCTTGCCCTGAGAGAGTTCTCCGTAGAGTACAGGTTTCACCCGCCATCCGAAGGTAGAGCGTTCCTATGAAACGGTTCGTAAGCTGGAATGTCGTAAAGCGAAGAAGCAATTACCATTTATTTATATGGGAAAATTTTGTGAGCGTTCGCAGACCCAAAAATAACCTACCAAATCATGCCAAATAACACATAAAACCTAAAATAACAGTAACATATAGTAAAAGCAGGAATGATATGATAAATACACAGCTTATATAAAGTAGAAATACTTTTCCACAATCATTGCCTGAACTGTTTTCCGTAGCGGAAATCTCATGCAAGCGCCGTCAGCAAAAACATGGCGCAAGCGCTCTCCAGCAACCTTTAAGCTATGAACCTGCCAAATCATACCAAATGACACATAAAAATATACAGCCTATAGAAAGTAGAAATAATGTATTACAGTGTAGTATCACTTACGGGAATCGGGAAGACAGCGCAGAGCACACTGATGATAATGTGTTAGGCTGAGTTGTCGGAGTTTGGGTGGTGCAGTGGCCCCCACCCTCCGGGCCGCTGACCGATACCAGTCCATGAAGCATGCAGGGGTACAGCGGTAGCCGGGAGGCCCAAAGCACATCTTTAAGAAAAAAGCCGAAATAAACATGCTAATTAATTAGGTGCCGCCCGGCACGTAATTGTCGGCCCAGATCAGAGGCAATGCAATCGGCAATCACCTGTACATCTGGAGTTTTGTGGACAGATGCAGCGGGTGGTTCTTCCACAAACGTTTCTGGAGGTGCCCGAAGGCAGTACTGGCTCTGGCTAGTTGATCGTCATTTCATCCGTCCCCACAAAAAGATAAAGAAACAGTGCGAAAAGAGAGAGCAAAATATTGAGGGAGTGCAGTGGAGGTTCGCGAGGTTAATTCCCGGGATGCCGGGACTGTCAAATGTTGAAAGATCGGAGCGACTGGGCTTGTATATACTGCAATTTAGAAGGATGAGAGGGGATCTGATTGAAACATATAAGATTATTAAGGAATTGGACATGCTAGAGGCAGGAAACATGTTCCCAATTTTGGGGGAGTCCAGAACCAGAGGCCACAATTTGAGAATAAGGGGTAGGCCATTTAGAACGGAGTCCAGGAAAAACTTTTTCACCCAGAGAGTTGTGGATCTGTGGAATTCTCTGACCCAGAAGGCAGTGGAGGCCAATTCTCTGGATGCTTTCAAGAAAGAGTTAGATAGAGCGCTTAATGATAGTGGAGTCAAGGGATATGGGGAGAAGGCAGGAACAAGGTACTGATTGTGGACAATCAGTCATGACCACAGTGAATGGCGGTGCTGGCTCGAAGGGCCGAATGGCCTACTCCTGCACCTATTGTCTATTGTAAAATAGTGAGGACGTGGTCATGGATTTATGGACTGTTCAAAATTCTGATGGCGGTTGGGGAACTGTTCCTCAAATGCTCAGTTATTTTTGTCTTCAGGGTCCTGATGCCAGTGGAAAGAGGACTTGTTCTGGGTGATGCAGGTCCTTAATGATGGATGCCACATGTTTGAGGCATCGCCTTTTGAAAATGTCCTCAATGGAGAGGAAGCTAGGTCTCATGATGGAGCAGGCTGAGTTTACAACCCCCTGCCATTTTTTTCTGATCCTATGCAGTGGCCTCCCCCTAACAGACAGTTACACAACTAATCAGAATATCCACAGTACATCTGTCAATACTTACTAGAGTTGTTGGTGACATACCACATCTCCTCAAAGTCCAAATGAATCGCAAATGCTCAAAAGGAATTTGCAAGGCCTGAACTTGATAAATAGAAGATTCATGAGCCTTATGTCTATCATTGGAGAATTGTGTTATGAAGAAAAATTCAATAAACATGGATAGTTGAGAAAACAGAAATTCGTTTACCTTTCATGTGTCATGGTTTAGTTGTTAAAATTTGCGTAATCATCAAAGCAAACAGGCAGTCCTGAATATACTGGAAACAAACGGCAGGTCAGGCAACATCTGGAGAAAGAGAAAGGCTGTTAACATTTCTGGTCAGAGTAACATTCTCTCTCCACAGATGCTGCTTGAAATGTTGAGTATTTGCATTATATTCTGTTTTCATTTCAGATTTCCAGAAGTTTTGAATTTCATACTGTTCCTGAAATTCACTGGGGATGCTGCCATGAACATCCCTGAATTACATAACCTATGCTATAGAAACAACTCCTTTAGATACATTAACGGTATTAAAAACAATAATGAAAACATTAAAGTAAGAATGCTTGGAGAGCCCTAATCTGAAACTCTGCTGTCCAGTGCTTAACTCTCCAGGCAGATGGAGTGGAACAAGTGGGAGAACATCTCGCTTACAGCCCTAAGGTTTGATCTGTGATGGTACTGGGTTTGCTGACCATGAAGATTCTAAACTCAAACAAAGCCCTTAAGCCCTATCAGATATAAATAGCCATGAATACTCTCACTAAAGGGAGATGATACTGTAACTACCCAATCTTCAAAGGCTAATTTACTTCCCTGTTTATTCTCCATGGCAAGTTTAGCTGCCAATATTCACTCTTTGAGTAGCGGACCCCCACCTCCCTACCAAGGAAAAGATACTTCCAGCAAACAAAGTAGTTTGACACATACAGTTAGTTCATTTCTTTACAGTGATATGCATATGAATCCACACATTTAAAACTCATAGAGGATTTTTATCTTAAACATTTATTTCCTAATTACGAACTGTTTCCAAAACACAAAGCATTTCTTAAAATCAAAAGATGTCCAAAACACAGTTATAATTTCTACAAACTAAAAAGACATACCATAATGTAGATGAGCAAGTCGTCCATTGCAGAAAGCAAATCTACAAGAACTGATTCTATTCATCCCATCTTCCTGTCATTCTTCTTGATGTTCTTCAACCACTCCTAATAAGCCTGAACTACTCTTCATATTTATACCCTTTTTCTACCACTAGGGTGACTTCACAAGCATATGATATTTCCTTAGATGTTTTTCAACACAATGGTCTAAAAGCATTTTGGAGATATAGTACCTTAGCTTCCTACCAATAATGCTGTATAGCTGTGAAGCTAACTTCCATGAACACATAAAACTTTCCAAATGTAAACACATCATAGTTATTGATATACTAAATAATATTATCCAGCTGTTTGCAAGCTTCCTTGAACCAAGCAACTTAAGATTCAGCTTGTCTGTTTGAAACAACCCATTTTCTTATACTGCATCTTGAACAGCAATAAAACCGATGTAGTGAGCTAAACCCAACTTCTCCTGGACAGAACTTCGACTATCCAAAAGCTTATTTGCAAAGCTAGTATTTAGGCAATTCTTGTTTTAACCTCAAGGTTATTAGTGCTTGCCATTAACATTTCGAGAACTGAAGACTGACTTCTCTTCGTGATCAGAAGTCAAGCAACTGTTAGTTTGGAAGTTTACTTACGGTACAACTGTTCATGATCTTACAAGTGGCAGATGTTGTGTTTTGAAAGCAAGGTGAGCAAACAACCAAGAAAGAGAAGTGAGTATCTATCACAGATCATCATCACTGGAGCTCTCTATATGGAATTTGTACATTCTCCTTGTAAAGGCCTGGGTATTCTCCAAGAGATGTGTGGGATGGTAGGCCACTGTAGAATGACCCATCGCACAGGTAAGGGGTAGAAATTTGGAAGATTTGATGGAAAGATGAAGAGAATATAACGGTTAGAGTAGGATTAGTATGCTCAAACTCATTGGGATAAATGGCCTGTTTCCATGTTGCATCTCCCTAGGAGTCTATATGCTGCACACCATTTACTGCAGTGAGGACCCTTAAAAAATGCCAAAGAACTCCTTCAAATATGAGTTTGATGCTGGCTTGTCCTTTTAGTTAGTTGATTAACTTTAAAGGGAAGATGAATAACTGTCTTTTAGCTCCAATCTGTGTGTGAGTATTACACATGCATTGTATTCACTTCGTCACATTAAATTACCTACAAAACTTATTCTACAACTGCTGCAACAACTCTTCCTGCTCAGAACACTTCACCAATGCTAGCCTGCTTGTCTGCTGCTTTCAGGACTATATCAGACCAGTTCAAGTGTGGTTTTGTTTGATTTCCCTTGGGGATGGAGAATGAGGAAGAGCAGTAGAGGCAGCAAAGTAAGGAGAGAAGAGGACGGTACTGCAGTGGGGTAACCGTGATTATGGATCTTTAGGAAGCATCTTTTTTGTTCAGCCCTTTCATTTGGGTTTGGAAAAATGTGGAAGCACAGGTTACACTGGGCTTCAATGATTACAACCCTTGGTGTACATCAGTTAGTGCTGCAGAGCATGGATTTGATTTGAAAGAACAATACATTACTATTTTGCTAACAACTCCTGGATTTAATGTTTGTTTAGTATACTGCAAATTAAAAATTGATAAACATAAGAGCAATTATTTTTGCTTTTGTCAGTCCCTTCAAGATTCATTATTGGCCTGCTCTTAATTTCAATAAAGAAGAGATTCATATTTCATTGTAGTTCATGTTATTTGTTAATTATTTCACATTAAAAATAAATTTTCAGGTCATGCATATTCACAATTCACAGTACTTTGGTTTAATTCAACAGCTTGTGGATATTTTTGACTATAATTTTATTCTTGTAATTGGATATAGTAATGAAACTATCTTAATCACTGGAATGGCATGTAGAAATTAATCAATAACAGCAGGTCTTTAATCAATTGCATATTTGTATTCTTTCATTGGGCAAAATAACCTTGTACAATATTATTTAGGAGTCATGTTGTGACTAATAAATAATATTGAAGCAAGTATGGTAAAGGCTCCCAGGGCATTCCTCACAGTAAGTCAGACATTTTACAACAGTGGAGGCAGTACACCTGGGAAATATCTTATCAATGACAACAGCTCACTTTCATATAATTCCCTTCGAGAAGTGAAAGGTCTCGAAACACATTAAAATGGCATAATGAAAACAAAAGTGCATGCTGAGACAGAGAAGGAGGTATCAGAGCGATGAAAAAGATGGATTTAAAGGTCAACTTTACAACAGGAAATAGAGATGGAGAAGCAGAAGGATTTAGGGAGAGAACTCCAGAGAACTAGCTAGTTGAATATAGTTGAAAATGTCTGTTTCTCTCTGCTGCATGTGAATCTCCAAGAACAAAGGGACACTGTAAGTTTGGGTTCAGTGCATACTGAACAGAGTGCCAGAGGTTTCCTAATCAACATTAATTTTCCTGCTATATGTAAGAATGGAAAGATAAAAATTAACAATATTGGTGAAACAAAATGTCACGATGACACCAATATATTTTGTTGAGCGATAATTCTGTTAAACTAAGCAGACTGAGCTAAGAAATGGCGTCAATATATATCAGATTCAGAATCAGAACAGGTTTATTATCATTGATGTATATCATGAAATTTGTTGTTTTGCAGCAGCAGTACAGTGCACTACATTAAAATATACTATATGTAACTGGGTGACTGTCAGATCTTATTCATTATCATTAAAAGTGTACTTAGGCATCCATCCAGGTAATGCTAGAATAGTTGTCTATGCCTTTAAGGGAGACAGTGACATCATTACGCACGTGCGTGATAGTGAGGAGACCATTTTGCCTTCTGCTGAAGGCATGGTAGGGCGTTGGAATTGGGTTCCTCCCAGATTGTGCTGGGCATGGTGAGGAAAGCTGAGCATTAACTGACAATATCAATGTGAATTCGTTTATGCTTGTTGGTGGATCGAGAATATTGGTAATTTGACATGTTTTACATGTGGATGCTTTAGATTTCCACGAGTGAAGGAATCGATGCTGGGTAGCATGGCCTATACCAAGTTCCTCACCATCCAAGTAGGTCAGTCTTCCTGTAATTTAACTACCAGGCAATACCTTGTAAAAGTTGTGCCAAAGTGTACCTTTTGTCTAACTTTATTGTATCAGACTGATTGTGCATGTGACCCCGTAACGTGAATGTTTAGTCTCTGTTCAGAAGTTCAGCGCGTGTGTACGTTTTAGATGAGAAGTATTCGTTTACATTTTTCACTGTTATATATAAGATACAGGATGGGTAGGATTCTAATGTCGTTTGTATTGTGTTCCTTCAGAATTGCCACTACCGTGTTTGTACCGTACTAGTTCTGGTATTTTTATACTGCGTACGCACTTCTGTCCATACACAAGAGTGTGGATCGAAAGTTAAACTGAGATTGTAATGGCAAGAACTGGCTGTAAATTCGTTCGTTTTGTCTCACGACCCTCTTCTGGCACTTAAACATCTAAAACAGATAAAGGAATTAAAACCCGGAAAAGTCTTTGTTGTCCTGTGTGTGTACCTTTCCCCAGGCTACATATAAGTTACAATAAGTTCCAAATAAATAAATAAATATAGCAAAAAAGAGAGCGGAATAGTGAGGTAGTGTTCATGTATTCAGAATTCTGCTGTGGAGAAAAAGAAACCGTTCCCAACATGTTGAGTGTGCATCTTCAACTCCTGTACCCCTCCCTGATAGTCCTAAAGAGGAAGGGCCTATCCTGGATGCTGAGGGTGCTTTGTGACAGATGCTGTCATCTGGAGGAATCGCCTTTTGAAGATATCCTCCATGGCGGGGACACTAGTGCCCATGATGGAGCTGTGGGAGTCTACAAGCTTTTTCTCAATCCTATGCATTGTTGCCTCCGTACCAGATGGTGATGCAACCGTTCCGAATGCTCTCCATGGTACATCTGCAGAAATTTGGTGTAAAGTCTTCGGTGACGTGCCAGATCTCCACAACTCCTAATAAAATTAGAGATGCTGGTGTGCCTTCTTCATAATTGCAGCAGTATGTTGAGGCCAGGATAGACCTTCGGAGATGTTGTACACCTAGGAACTACTGATCCCTTGATAAGGACTGGTATTCTCCCAACATACCCTTCCTGAAGTCTACCATAAATTTCTTGGTCTTACTGATGTTGACTGCAAGATTGTTGTTGTGATACCACTCAACTAGCCAATCTATTTCACTTCTATATGTCTCCTCTTCACCATCTGTAGACCTATTGTGGAGGCAGGCAAATCGCAGCGGGTCCAGATCCTGGCTTGTCTGCGTCTTATGGTGCATTGAGCCGCAACCTTGCCACCTCTTTAGCATTTCTCTGTTTTTTATGAGGTGAGTTGCTAGCTCAACGCTCAACCTAGCATGGATGGAAAGTGTGCAAGGAGCCAGCCAGATTCGAACCTGGGATCCTTCGCCTTGAGGTTTAGTGCAGATGCCACTACCCCAGCCAAGGTCATTGCTTAGGCAGGAGTTAATTCTGGCCATGACCAACCTTTCAAAGCACTTCCTCACAGTAGGTATGAGTGCCACTGGGTTACAGTCACTGAGGCAGCTCACTCTGCTCTTCTTGGACACCGGCATGAGAGATGCCCTTTTGAAGCAAGTGGGAACCATTAACAGCAGTAGTGTGAGATTTATCTGCAACAGTGAGAGATTGAAGACTCTTTGGATTTCATTGGAACTGAAATGGTTGGGATTTTTAGGACATAAAGACATCCAGAGTTAAAGAGCACTAAGATGTGAAAGCTCGTAAAATTGAAGTGTACATTTCCTAGATCATTTTAAAGATTAAAGATTAGCTTTATTTGTCACATGTACATCAAAGCATACAGCAAAATACATTGTTTGCATCGAAGCAAATCAAATCAGGGAGGATTACAATGGGCAGCCCACAAGTGTCACCAACATGGCATGCAACTAACCCAAAGCATCTGGATAGACCCTCTTCATCATTTCTCACATCAGCAAAATCAGTAAAAGCTGCCAAGTGCCGGAATTGTGGAATTAAAAACAGGTCGAGCTGCACCTGTGGAAAGAGAGACATTTCAGGTCAAAGACAGTTAATCGTATCTGAGAAAAGGAGAAAGCAGGTTAGTGTGAGTAGCAGAGAAAGTGGGACAAGGGAATACATGGAACAAAGTGAATGTGTATAAGAGGATGATATGATTTAGCTGCTGAATAGAGCGTTAAGCTTCTTTATCATCCCCACATTATGAGACTTTTCAATGCAATGGCAGGAGGTGGAACACCTTTCTTTTCACCTCTTTCCTACCCATTATCCAGGGGAATAACTTATATTAACTATCTTCAAGGAAGAGCATAAAGCTGAGGCTGCTTCAGCAGAGGCAAAGGTGTATGAATCTGCAGCTGATTTAGACAATGGTCACAATGTACAACCAGGATCAGTCATGTTTTGCTGTCACGACAGCCAATGCTGCTTACTAAAGTAAATGTCCAGACACAGTTTGGCTATAAAAAAAAGACACTGTTCCAGCTCTACAAGGAGAAGCTGTCCACACCACACAGCTAACATGCCTTTCCCATAGGCCAGGTATTGACAGTCAAGGTCTACAGCAACAAAGACCCACAACCCCTCCTTCTGCAACATGATCACAGCAAAACCTCAGTCAAGAGTTGCTATCGATACCAACCCCATTTGCACAGACATGGACAGGCTGAGCTTCCATCTAATCCAAGACACACATTTGACAAGCCAGTCTCCATGATACCCTCATTCAGGAGCTGCAGCTGCAGTAGATTTGACTTGGTATCTGACTCATCGAGACTTAGTTACAGCAGGACTAAAAGTGTTTAACAACGAGTCTGCCAGTTACCTGTTCTGAAAGTCAAGCCTTTGCAATGGCATGGAAGGAGTAAATCTCAAACTCAGTAAATTGCTAGTCCTTCTCTGTAAGTTGCTTGATGAAGACTCACTACAACATGAAACAAGAGTTAAGGCAGTAATAATCCACATTAATAATCCAGCTGTGGGGATACAAGTGCTGTGATAGAGGTTGGATAAATGCTATGGCTCTCCAGTGGCAATTGAAGAACTTCTCTTCGGCAGACTCGATAAGTTTCTAAAGTTCTCACACAAAGAACCATGGAAGCTATTGGAGTTTGCAGATCAGTTGTCAGAACTACAAGCTGCAAAAAATGGGGCTTGCCTACTAGGATCTCCCCCTCCCCCTCCCACTTTCAAATCTCTTACTAGCTCTTCTCCCAGTTAGTCCTGACGATGGGTCTCGGCCCGAGACGTCGACTGTACCTCTTCCTAGAGATGCTGCCTGGCCTGCTGCATTCACCAGCAACTTTTATGTGTGTTGCTTGAAATTCCAGCATCTGCAGATTTCCTCATGTTTGCACTTACCTACTAGGGCCATGTTTCTGAGTTGTTGCGAGAAGAATGACCCTAATAGTGGAGAAACCACCAAACGACATGCAAGAACAGTGGCTAACTGAAGGATTGAAGGACAAAACAAAGCATCATCTCAACTCTTGGTAACGTGTCATTCAAAGAAATGTCACCATCAAAAGCATGGAAGACCAGCTCAAAAATTGTGGACCATTCTCTGATGCTACTTCACATGGTACTCCATGTCTCACAAATGCAGTTTTCAGGAAGGCGTTGATCGCATTGTTGCAACTTCTGGGTAACTGGAAAAGTAGTCTCTTACAACAATATGACACTTCCCATTACAAGCAAACAAATCCACTCCATCTTTGAGGCACGGCCTGTCTGGTACAGGGTGTGGTGTAAGCAATTCTACTTGTTGTTTTTGTTGTGGATAAGGCATATTTCACACGAAGCAATGGTCTGGCCAGTACATCACTTCACGAGCTCGACATTTACGTGTTTCCTCACCAAGATGCCTTTTGTCTATCTTCTGGAGCATTTCTTTGTGTAGCGATACTGGAATCACAAACCTGTTCCTTTGAAGACCATATCTTTCACTACTGACAGTTCAGCTCTGCATGCCCAATAATCCCAAATACACATTGGACAGTCATTCTTAGCTGTTAGACATCCTTTCCATATTGCATCTCTGAGTTCTTTCATTGTTTCATCTGACCCTGCTAATTTCTTAATCTGGTCTGTTCTATCAGGAGATACTAAAAGGGAGGTGACAATCATGTCAAAATAGGAAAAATGGCAGCTTGTTCGGTTGCAGTGGCTTCTATGCAGCCAATGTTAAATGCTACTGTCCTATTAAAACTTATTTTTAGTGATTACGAGATCCTGCTTTATAATAAGAACTTAAACTTCTGCAGGTCTACCCCATCAGCGAGTTGCTCGCTGGCAGAGAAAATGAAGGTGCCGCTGGCTGAGTTGAAGAAGGCTTACAGCCTAATAACGAGTATTGGTCGCTTTCCTTGTGATCGTAAGACCCTTTTGGACATTTTTAATGCAAGTTCGATCCACTGATTTATTGGTGGAGTGCAGAGGCGGGCGGCGAGGTAGCTGTGTGGCCTTGGTCATAGCGACGACCAGGCCTCAAGCCACAGTGTCACATGTTTGTAGCCGAGAGGAGGGAGGCGTCGGAGCTGGTGCGTTCCACTGGGGACAGTGCGGTGTGGCGCCTAGGCCAGAGCTGTGCTGCCCCCACCCACCCACCCAGTGTTTGCTTGACAGAAAACAAGCTCTGTTGTGGTTGTCGGCAGATTTTGGCGGTGTTGGATGGCTTGAGTCTGTATCTTTCCATCTTACGCAGGCTACCTGCTTTGAGGTGCGTGTGATTGTTGATAACAGTGTTTTGCACCTTGGCCCCAGAGTAACACTGCCACGTTCGGCTGTATTCATGTACGGTTGAATGACAACTAAACTTGAATTGAATTGAATTGAATAGGCCTCTATATCTGCATTAACCTCTTGGTCACTTTTTTCTTTCTTGTCAGCTTATCGAGACAGAGCATCAGCAGCAAACGTATATTTTCCTGGTGTGCAGATAATCTTCACATCATATTACTGCTGCCTTATCAATATACACTGCATTCTTCAGCCATTCAGTGGTTTGGGCCAATGGTTTATGGTCTGTTTCCACTTCAAAAGCTTGTCCATAGCTGTACTGATGGAACATTTTGCATGCATATGTGCTGGCGAGAAGCTCTTTCTCTATTTGTGCACAGTTGACTTCCACACTTGTTAAAGCCCTTGATGTACAGGCCAGAGGTCGCCATGTGTCATTATGCTGCTGCAGTAGCACTGCTCCAAGGCCATGACAGGATGCATCAGCTGAGATCCTAGTACATCTTTCTGGATCATAGAAATTCAACACAGCCTCTACAGTTATGACACTTTTCAATGTATGGAAACACTCTCCTTGCTCGTGAGACCAAATCCACTCATCTTGCTGCTCAAGGAGTGACACAGTGGACAGTCAAGGGATGAACTTGGCCAGGTAAGTCTTCATCCTCGAGAAACTTCTCATCTCCTCCATGTTTTCAATGGCTGGTGTCTTTCTTGGGCCAGGCTTCACTCCTTCTTTACACATGAATATCTGTGTCCTAGCATTTCTCTTTATTTAATTTCAAATTGACGTTCTGTGTCACATCAGGCGCTTCTCTCCGTTAAGTATCATGTTCATCCTTGGCGGACCCCCCCCCCCAGGTGATGATCGCATCCGTCAAGATTTCAACACCAGGATTGACCTCAAAGATCATGTAGGTGGTTTTATGGAGACTTCTGGTGCAGACAGAATCTCATATGGTAGCCAAAGAAAGTGATACCTTCCCTGTAGTGTGTTAAAAGTACACAGTTTTGAACTTGCCTCATCAAGCTTCATATGCCAAAACCCAGAATCACGTCGAACTTGCTAAACCTATTCACCACCTGCAAACCGGGACATGATATCCTCCCATGTTCACAATTTAAAATGTTCTTTCATGACAGCTTTATTGAGATCTCTTGAGTCTAGACATATATGCAACACTCCATTTTTCTTTTACACAATGACCAGGGAGTGCAACCAATCTGTTGGTTCTTCAATTTTCTATATGACATTCATCTGCTCCATGCATGCTAGATCCTGTTTAAGTTTGTCAAAGTAGAAACAGAACTTTCCTGCATGCATGGACAACAGAAGTCACTCTCTCATCTATATGACCTTTGTACCCAAGTCCTTTAAAGACATCTGTGTACTCTTCCATGTGTGTCGTGTGGTCATCTTTGGTCTGTGAGGCCACTATGAAAACTCTCTTCACCAGGCTGAGTTTTTCACTTGTACTCAGAACTAATATTGGCTGTATTCTCCTTTCTACAGCCTGTAGCTGTGACTTTAGGTGCTGCCCATTTGTGCCTGAAAGTTACTATACAGCTACCTACCTTTTACTGGTATGCTCTCTCCAGTGTAGCCTATCACGCAAATCTTGTTCTTTACTGTGAGAGTCTTATAATTATCCATGGATAACAGATTGGCCTGGGCGCTGGTGTCAAGCTTGAATGGAATTACTGTCTCATTCACAGTTATTGGAACAATGCATTCTGTTCTACCAGTACCAGCAGTCAGCAGAGAATCCACAAAGACTTCCTTAATTTCCTCATCAACCATATGCACCTTTCTCTTGGTAGCTCTGTTTTGCAGCACTTTGAAAAATGATTCTTCTTCCCACAATTATTGTAGGACTTTCCATAAGCAGGGCACGCCTTTCGAATGTGACTACCTCCACATTTGCTGCATTTGCTGTTTGAGCCTTCTCCTTTGCTCTGCTGTTGCTTTGGGAAACGCCTTGTGCACAGCTCCTCTGTTTTCACAGCATGCACTATTGTGTCTGCCCTCTGCAGCTCCTTAGCTCTGCTGTTCTGCACATATGCAGCCTTTCTGAGCGTTAAATCTTTTTCACGTACTAGTCTTTCCCTGAGACCATGATCTGGAATCTCCAAGTTCACAGGACTTACTCAGTGTGTGAAGTCAGCTAAGTACTAGTTGAAGCTAACACCTTGTTTCTGATCATAGGGAAAAAAAAATGTCTTTCAAACGTGATGCTTTTACTTGGGACAAAATACTCCTCAAATTTTATCATCAGAATTCAATGTAATACTTGTCCCATCTTGAAAGCCATTATAGATGTTCAAAGCATCTTCGCCAATTGCGTGCAGAACAACAGGTGCTTTCAATTTTTCATTGGTCCCTTGGGCTCTGCTAGCAGCTAAGTATATGTTGAATTGCCGGCTGAAGCATTTCCAGATATCAGTTAGATTGCCGTTAACTGCATACGTGCGGGAAGACTTAGCTTATCTATGATGGAAACTCTCGGCCTCTCACCTGAATCTCTCTTTGTCTACTGAACTTGGGGTCAACGTGTTCTTTCACTTTGCTGGCCAGCTTCTGTCTGTCTGACCTCACTTTCTGCTAGCACCTTTCATACTCACGCAGTCTCCTTCTCAATCACACACAGTATTCACTTACCGTGTTTAGACCTCATGCCATTTTCTGACACCACATTATGTTTACTCTTAATAAAGTCAAGCTTAGCGTGGGATTACGCTAGAACATTTTATTACTAAACTCCTGCTCAACCTTGTGTGCACGCAACCAGGTCACCATCATAGCTTTCATTTCTGGGTGAACCCCTCGCATTGCCCACTGGGAACTGAAATTCTTTTTTATGCTCACATAATAACACAGTCTGCATCTTCTGCAATGTGTCTGCTAAAGCTGTTGCTGCTGGATATAGTGAAGTTGGGTTCATCCTGAGTAAGGCAAAACTAATTTCAGAGTTAGTTTACCTAATCATCATTCCAGAAAAGCACCATGTCACCTCTCTGCTCATTAGGCATTGCCACGACCAAGTTTGTCATCAAGGACAACATTTTCAACTGAGAATGGTTAAAGACTGTGCAATAAGTCTGTTTCAAGGCCAGTCTCTGAGACTATCCTTCTTTTGCTAAAGACTTAACAAAATGATCACAAATAATCTTTTAGTTTCAGTCGCAAAGTTTGACATCTTATGGATGTCAGGAGGGAAGTGTTCTAGCCTCTAGAGGAGCTGTTCATTTTGTATGAACATCACTTCCTGCACATAGGCTGATTTTTGTATCATTTCCTGTGTGGGTTATTTTGGATTTCAGCTTGAAGCACATAGTGGAAAGACATCCATCCCCATCTTTATTTGCTCTTGAAGCAGCAATATCTGTGAGTCTTAAGTTTTGTTAATATTGGCAAGCATTTATTTATTGAGATTCAGCGTGGAATTGAGCCATCTGACCCTTCAAGCTTGCCACCCAGCAACCCTCGATTTAACCCGAGTCTAATCAAGGACAATTTACAATGACCAATTAACCTCCCAATCAGTACATCTTTGGACTGTGGGAGGAAACCGGAGCACCCGGAGGAAACACAGGTAGGCACGGGGACAACGTACAATTTCTGACATACAGTGGCAGGATACTGTATATTTCATAGATATATTTCAAAGTAAGTTTTTTTTAATCACTTGTTATTAAGATATGGGTATAACCTTGGTTAACACTGATGGTGTGACTAATCAACAGTATATTCAGCCATGTAGTGATTCTGCTTTGAACTTAATATGTATTTTACTTAACTTTTTGCAGTTTCAGAAGTAAATATCATTAAAAACCCTGAAGAGAGCTTCTACGTTGGGTGATTTTTGAGTATTTAACTCACAGCATTGCTTTTGTATATCCGCTCGGCAAGGGCAGAGGATTTTGTAATCAGAAATCTGATGGCGAAGGGGAAGAAGCTGTTCCTGAAACATTGAGTGAATGCCTTCAGGCTCCTGTACTCCCTCCTTGATGGTAGCAATGAAAAAGCAGGAATGTACGGGGGGTCCGTAAAGATAGATGTTGCTTTTTAGAAGCATCATCTTTTGAAGATGTCCCCGATAGTTGTGAGACAAGTTCCCATGATGAGTTTACAACTTACTGCAGCTTTTCCCAGTCCTGTGCAATGGCCCCTCCTTACCAAATGGTGATGCAGCCAGTTAGGATGTTCTCCATTGATCATCTGTAGAAATTTGCGAGTGTTTGGTGACATATTGAATCTCCACAAAGTCATGATGAAATATAGCTGTTGTCATGCCTCTTTGCGATTGCATCAATATGTTGAGCTTCAGAGATGTCGACACACAGGGATTTGAATCTGCTCTCCCTTTCCACTGCTGATCACTCAATGAGGATTGATGTGTGCTCCTTTGACTTCCCCTTTCTGAAGACCACAATCAATTCCTTGGCTTACTGTCATTGAGTGTAAGGCTGTCATTGTGACACCACTCAGCCAGCTGACCTACCTCACTCATGCACGCTTCCGTGTAACCGTCTGAAATTCTGGCAACAGTAGCTGCATCATCAGCAAACTTATAGCCGGCACTTGAGCTGTGCCTGGCCACACAGTTGTGGGTGTTGAGAGTAGAGCAGTAGGCTGGGCACACCTCCTTGATTTGCTCCAGGGTTGATTGTCAGCAAGGAGGAGATGTTATCTCTGATCCATACTGACCGTGGTCTCCCAACGAGGAAGTCAAGAATCCTGTTGCTGAGGGAGGTACAGATGCCCGGGTTTTGGAGCTTGTTGATTAGAACTATGGGTATGATTGTATTGAACATGGACCTATAATTAATAAACAGCAGCTTGCTATTATCCACGTGACCCGAGGCCAAGTGGAGAGCCAGTGAGATTACATCCGCTGTTGACCCATTGTAGTGACAGGTCTTTGCTTAGGTAGGAGTTGATTCTGATCACGACCGTCCTCTCGGAGCATTTCATCACAGTAGGTTTGAGTGCAATTGAGTGATAGCCATTGAAGCAGCTCACCCTCCACTTCTTGGGCACTTGCTTGATCTTTGCCTTTAGGAAGCAGGTAGGAGCCTCCGACTGCTGTAGTGAGAGTTTGAAAATGTCCTTGAACATTCCAGCCAGTTGGTTGGCACAGATTTTCAGAGCCCTACCAAGTACACCTTCAGTGCCTGACACCTTGCAAGGGTTCACACTCTTGAAAGATGTTCTGACATTGGCCTCCGAGACCCAGATCCCTGGGTCACGAGATGCTGCAGGGATTTCTCACGGGTGTAGTTTACTCTCTTTTTCAAAGTGTATATAAAAGGTGTTGAGCTCAGCTGGGAGTGAAGCATCACAGCCATTCATGATGTTAGGTTTTACCTTGTAGGAAGTAATGGCCTGTGAACCTTGCCACAGCAGACAAGCATCGGATTCGAACTTCAATCAAAAGTGGTTTTCTGCACTTAAACTAGCCTTCTGTACGTTGTACCTGAACTTCTTGTGCTGTGCCCGATCATCAGTCTTGAATGCCACAGACCCAGCCTGTTCTACTGTTCAATGCCTGTGTGACAGAAGTTCTCTTTGTTTCACCCACAAGTCCCTCCACCTTCTCTGCTGCTTACACTAATTTGTTTTCTCATTTCTGTTGAGGAGGGCTTCGACCTGAAACACTGTCAGCCTCTCAGCCCATAAATGCTACCTTGACTCCCGAGGATTTCCAGCATATTATTTGTTTCATCTCAATTGTAACATATGGATCTAGTACACAGAGCATGGCAATTCCGCATCTGACAAATGACCATCTGTGAAAGGCAAGACTTGAGAAACTCTCTAAGTAGTTGGATTTCAGAGTAAATAATTTGTATTGGATTAGAAAAATTCACCAGTCTGACAAGGATGTGCAAAATCAATCAATATGCCTTTTTCTCCGTAACTTCTGCCATCTTCTGCCATGGAGGCGGGAGGAGAAGATGGCGGCGCGACGCAGTGCGTGCAGCTCTCCGGTGAAATGATATCGTATTTGTAAGTAGGATGCCGTGCACAATTCTGATTTGATGGAGTCAGACGTGAGAAGCAGAGGAACATCTGGAGAAAACTTCTGAAATGCCCGGTTCGCTGCCGCTGCTACTGTGCGATCAAGAATCTCGGGAGGGAAGGCCCCAAAATCCCCGGCTTTGCCTGCTGCTGGCGACCGAGGCTGGGGTCGGTGCTCGGTACTCGGTGTCGGAGGGCTGATCGGAGGCTCAAAGTTTTCGGACGACTCAGAGTCGGACTGTGGTCGGGCATGGCAGAGAGAGTTTTCTTCCTTCTCCCGTCTGCGTGAGATGTGGGACTTTCGAGAGACTTTGAACTTTTTTACTGTGACCATGGCCTGTTCTTCATCAAGTTATCGTATTGTTGCACTGTTGTATCTATATGTTATAATTATGTGGTTTTTGTTAGTTTTTCAGTCTTGGTCTGTCCTGTGTTTTTGTGATATCACACCGAAGGAATATTGTATCATTTCTTAATGCATGCATTACTCAATGACAATAAAAGAGGACTGCGTGTCCTCATAATCTAAAATCTAAAATCCAATGGGATCCCACCACCAAGCACATCATTCCCTTCCCCCCACTTTCTGCTTTCTACAGGGTTCACTCCCTACGCGATTCCCTTGTCCCTTCATCCCTCCCCACCGATCTCCCTCCTGGCACTTATCCTTGTAAGCATTACTATTGGTACACCTGCCCCTACATCATCTCCCTCAGTACCATTCAGGGCCCCAAACGATCCTTCCAGATGAGGTGACATTTCACCTGTGAGTTGGCTGGGGGTCATCTACTGTACCCAGTGCTCCCAGTGTGGTCACCTATATATTGTTGAGACCTGACGTAGTTTGGGAGATTGCTTCGCCGAGCTCCTACACCCCATCCACTAGAAAAAGCAGGATCTCCCAGTGGCCACCCAATTCAATTCCACTTCCATTTCCCATTCTGACATGTCAGTCCATGGCTTCCTCTGCTGTCACGATGAGGCAACACTCAGGTTGGAGGAACAGCACCTTACATTCCATCTGGGTAGGCTCCACCTGATGGCATGAACGTCAATTTCTCAAACTTCCAGTAACGTTCCCCCCCCCCTCCCATTCTCCTTCACCATCCCCTTTCCCCATTTCCCTCTGTCACCTTATCTCCTTACCTGCCCATCACCTCCCTCTGGTCCTTCTCCCCCTTTCCTATCTTCCATGGCCTTCTGCCTTCTCCTATCAGATTCCATCTTCTCCAAACTTTTATCTCTTTCACCAGTTCACTTCCCAGCTCTTTACTTCAATACTCCCCCTCTCCTGGTTTCACCTACCACCTGCAACCTTGTACTTCATCCTCCTCTTCCCCCACCTTCTTACTCTGACGTCTCATCTTTTCTCTCCAGTCCTGATGTAGGGTCTTGGCCCAAAACATTGACCTGCATACTCTTTTCCATTGCTGCTGCCTGGCCCGCTGAGTTCCTCCAGCACTTTGTGTGTGTGTGTGTGTGTGTGTGTTGCATTTTATTGACTGTGTTCATACTGGCTAAAAGTGCGTAAGTGCCTGGAGAGAAATGCACAGGTGTGCAACTGCAGACTTTAAAAAGCACAAAAATTCAGCCACATCCATGCAATGATAAACCTCTTCTATTTACTGGATCACATGTATTGCATGGGTTCTTCACCATCTGGTGTGCGATCCTCAGTCAAAGCATTATAAAAGATGTAGCAAAAGATTTAGATAAACACCTAGATAAGAAGGGTTTATAAAGTATAGAGGTCATGAATCTATGTCTTTGTAAGATCTTTGCCAAATCTTACAGTACTGTGCAAAAACCTCAGGCACATATAGATCTCAGGGTGTTTAAGACTTTTGCACAGTACTGTAGTAATTTTATGTATTGCACTGTACTGCTGCCACTGCAGCAAAAAAATAACAAATTTCATGACATTTGTGAGTGATGATAAACCTGATTCTGATATGGATCTCTGTTGTGGACTGAGAGTGGGAAGGGGGCAGGGAGAGGGGAAACAGGGAAGGGAGAGGGGAGGGGCAGGAAGCACCAGAGAGACATTCTATAATGATCAATAAACCACTTGTTTGGAATCAAATGATGTTGCCTGGTGTCTCAGGGCTGGGTGTGCCTGCACCCGTGTCGTGCCCGCACCCGTGCCATCCCTGCCCCTGGCCCTCCTTCTCGGCCACCTGTCCGACACCCCTCCCACAGTGCACCGCCCTCGCGATTCCCAGTATCCATTGCACCTTCCAGATTTACAAACTCACTCTCTGATCCCCGTTGACAAACACAGAACTGTGCAGAAGTCTTAGGCATCCTAGCTATTTAAACGTGCCTGAGGCTTTTGCACAGTACTGTATCAAATATTGAGCCAAAATCACAAAAGACTCATATTGGAAAGCTTTGTAAAGCTGGCCCTCAGGATATCCAGTGCTAAAAGGCTTTTGAGGATTTCAGCATTGAATCAGTCCTTACGTGCATTCACCTATATTATCAATATGTAAATTGATCAGTAACTTCAGGAAACAATAGGTGCATGATAAAATGTCAAAAGAAGCAAGAATCATTAACACAGAAATTCTAGCTGGAAGAGACCACAGAGATCCTTAAGCCTGCAGTCATTCAGTAAGATCATAATTGATCTGATCTTTGGCTTCTACACTTTCATAGCTTTGTTTGCAGTTTAGTCCAAATATCCATCTGTCTCAGATCTAAATTTATGCCCCTCTCCTCTCTTATCAGATTCCTTCCTCTCAACCCTATTTCTCTTCAAGCTATCATCTCCCAGCTTCTCACTTCATCTTCTCTCCCCTCCCCTGGGCGGCCTTCTGCCTCACCTGGTTTCACATATCACTTGCCGGGTGGTACTCCTTTTACTGGCTTCCTCCCCCTACCTCTCCAGTGCTGACTGTTCTGGGCACCGGCCCAAAACATTGACTGCTCATTCCTCTCCAGAGATGCTGCCTCGTCTGCTGAGTTCCCCCATTGCTTTGTAGGTATTGTTCTGGATTTCCAGCGTCTGCATAATCTCTTGTGTTTATACAGTGTTAGATCTTGGTCTGACTCACTGTTCTACAGTCACAGTCCGTGATCTTTCCTTGCCCATAATTATCCAGTCTGGATGTGAAGGACTTATTTGGCTGGTGTTAAACAGCCCAGAATCCACTGGCATTGACAGAATTGCCACAGGCACCTTCACTGGCACACCAAAGAAGCCGACACCTGAGACTGTCCTCAGCTTTGATAGCCAGAGAGCCAAAGGCAACTCCATTTGCAAACTTCTAAAATTATAAAATTGAAGGAAATTGTCATGAACGCTTCGGAACAGCACAGGGCGCTGGAGATCTCCAACGCCCCTGAACGTCGTTGATTTGTTTTAACTATAAACTGTTAAGTGACTGGTATAGTCATCAAGTTTTCCTTTTGTTTCTCCTGCCACTTGCTTTTAGAATGCAGGTCCCTCGTGCATCTTGTTTTCCATTCATTGAGATTTGATTTTGATCTGCGTGGGATTCCCATGTGATATCCAATATTTAAGTTTGTCACAACTAGCATTCATTGCTGAGTCCTGAATTTGGGTAAGTACGTTCTGAGTCATTTGTTACTCTCTGAATAAATCCTCATTGTTACTTCCTACCTTCGAGTCTCGAGTTTACTCTGTAACTAGGTTCACTTGCCTGAAGATCTCATTACAGTCAAAGTTTTTTTTAATAGTATAAAACAATTAATTAAAAACCATAAAATGATTGTCTACCCCATCCTAAAACTTGACTACCCTTGTACCTCCTAAACAGTAGCTGTTGCATTCAAGTAGAAATCCTTGTAGTTGTAAGCAAACCAAGCAGAGGAAATGTATTGCAACAATTGGCTGCAGGAACTCTGCAGGCTGAGCAGCATCAGTGGGGGGGAGAGGGAACGTTAACCTTTTGTGCCGAAATCCTGCAGTAAACTAGCAAAAATTAAAACGAGCAAAAACTAGTGACTCATTTGTGAAGCTGCCCTTTAAAACAATAATGATGTGTCAAGGTACATTTTTAGTGATGGAAAACTTTCAAACATCCAGAGTTTCTGTGATGCATTATACATGTGCAAGTCTTCCTTTTTTAAACCACTATCTGCCTTTATGTGTGTTTTCCCTCGTGTTCATTCATAATTTACTTGATTTATTAAAATTAAGATCATTGTTGAGTGGACCCTGTGCCATAGCCTTTATCAGTGATGGCATAAAATGAAAAATGAAATGAAAACATTGTTATTTAATACATTTGATACTTTCTATGCTCATTAATTAACCCTTTCACTTCTGTGATCACAGAGACAAGAGTGATGGCAGGTGAATCCAGGCGGCAAGGCATCACCAGCTGTCTGGGCCATTCAGTGACAAGGCCAGCAACTTAAAGTTGGAAACACTCCATTCTGTGTGGAGCCTCACCCAGCAGCTTCCTCACTAGATCAGACTGAATCTGTCTGGATGGCACGCAAACACTTGGAACACATGACAATAATAAAACCAGTACTATTGGGGCCACCCCAAAGAGTTGTTGAGGCGAGCAGACAGATTATCTGAGCCTTGATATTTGAGGTCCAGAATGCAGATAATATTTGCATCTGTGAATGATCGGAGATCAAGTTCCAAGCCATTTGTTGATGTTTTCACTGAAAGATAGAGGAGTTGGGACTTTACACTCAATGTTCACGACCAACAAGTGCCTACTATGCCTCGAAGCCTTAAAGAACATGACGGAGAACTGAAATGGCAGACCACGAGACCAAATCCACCCACAGCAATACCAGGACAGAGAATTGAAGTAATGAACACCAGCCTCCTGTTTCATAAGCCCATAAGACATAGGAACAGAATTAGGCCACTCAGCCCATCGGGTCTACTCCACTATTCCATTATGAACAATTTATTATCCCTTTCACCCCATTCTCCTGCCTTCTCCCTGTAACCTTTGACATCCTTACTAATGAAGAACCTATCAACCTCTGCCTTAAATTTATCCAATGATGTGGCCTCCACAGCCATCTGTGGCACAGAGTTGCAACTGTCTGGTTATAAAAGAACAAATCCTTTTCATTTCTGTTTTAAAGAAACAGCTTTGTATTCTGAGGTTGTGCCATCTGGTCCTAGACTCTCTGTTGGAAACACGCTCTCCACATCCACTATATCCAGGCCTTTCAACATTTGATACATTTCACTGAACTCTCCCCCTTAGTTTTCTGAACTCCAGCAACTGCAGGCCCAGAGCCATGCATTAACCCGTTCATTCCCAGATCATTCACATCTGACACCTCACAAGAGAATCAGACCTACGAGTGAAAGAGAACAGGAACGGGAGTGCACAGAGAGTTCATGTTGGCAAACTGTGACTAAAGTATTAAAGTACAAGAGATGATCTGGCTGCAAGAATTGGAAGGAACAATGCTAGATGACACAGTTAATGGACAGTTTGTGCTGATAGCTATTGGTGGTGTTTTGAGTCAAGAGGCCTACCATAATGATCCGAGCTGAGGGTTGGATACCTTCTCATCTGACAATTCAGCTTTATGTTACCAACAGCTTCTTCATCCAAAGCAACAACCCTCATTCAAAACAGTGGTATGTGTTGTGAATTTAATATTTCAATAATATTTCTGTAAATTTATTTATATTGTTTGATTAAGCAGTCTTCTTCATTTAATTAATTAATTATGGGTTATATGTAAAAACATGATAATTGCAGACGTCATCACACTACCATGTGATATGTGCATGCTGTGCTTAAAGTAAACTTGAACTAGACCCTATTTCCCAGACTCCAGTCTTCATTTGAGTTAGTCTAATGTTTTGAAGTTACAAAACATAACATTGATGACGAGTTAATTATAAAACAAACCCGAGATGGCTACCGACTTGTTAAAGTGGCAGGGAGATAATTAAAATAAAATAAAACACAGCAAGAGCAACATTGAAATAGAGCAGCACGTGTTCTTCAGAAGGGGGGACACGAGCGAGTTTAAAAGAGAAAGCCATAAATGGAAGAATTCAGGGTTTATAAAGAGTGAGCACTGGGTGATAACGATGATTTTAAAAAATCAGAAATGGCTGGCTACAGCAGAAAGATTGACGATTTTGATTACACAACAGATAATTGGCTCATGCATACTGAACTACTGGAACAGTATTTTGAAGCAAAGGAAAGAGCCAATGAGAAGCAAGTGCCAATTTTGCTGAGTTCATTGGGTTTAAAGGCATACAGTTTGCTTGAAAGTTTGACTGCTCCAACCAAACCATCAGAAATGAGCTTCGGTGCTATTGTAAAAGTAATGCAGGAGCAGTTAGAACCAAAACCATCGATGATGCAGAACCAGAACACTTTAGGTTTCATAAGTGGAATCAAAAAGAAGGGGAGTTCATTTCAGCATATGGGGCTGAATTAAAGAGATTGAGCACTGTCAGTTCAGTAATGATCTGTATGATGCACCGAGAGATCATTTAGTTTGTGGAATCTTAACAGAAAGCACTTAAAAATGGCTCCTAACAGAGCAGTGGAAATCTATGTTTCAATGGAAACCATAAAGGTGCAATTGAGTTACAGTCAGGAATGAAAGCGAGGGTGATTAAAGTTTCAGCATCTAAACAGAAATCACCCTGGCCAAAAAAATTGTGTTCCCAATGTGGCCGGACCTCACATACTGTTCACCAAACAGATGCAGGTTTAAAGGCGAAGCTTGCAGAAAATGCAACAAAGTAGGACAAATACAAACTTGTACAAAGAGCACGTCAGGCAGACAAAAGTAAATCAACTGCACAGGGAAGAGAAAAAGCTAAAGCGTCAAGTTAAAGTTTCAAAAGTAACACTAATATGCATGCTATTGATGAAAAATTTAGTAATGATGAGAATGACTCAAAACAGTTAGCCCTGAGATTAACAATATGAAAATTAACGAGCAATGTGATTTATGCCAGAAATGAGCAGCAAATTAGGTCAAATGGAATTTAGACACTGGTACATCGGTTTCAGTCATTCCACAAAATGAGCTTGGATTGCATTTCAGAACTGAAACCCTGCAGGTATCCAGTTAAGAACTTGTACTGGAGAAAAGATAACTCCCATGGGAATGACAGTGGTGACAGTGAAAGACAATGACCAACAAGCCAAATTGAGCTTGTATGTGGTAAAAAAGCAAAAGGACTAGCATGTGGGGGTGTGATTAGTTAAAACAACTACAACTTAATAGGAGATCCATCCACCACTTGCATATCACATCCTCTGCTATTAAGCCACCATGCTGAACACCATGAACCATTGCTCAAAAGAGGACAAACGGGTGTTCATGCCAACTTCTGTGCCTCTAGTTGGAAAGCATATTGGAACAAGGAAGGACCATGCCGCTCATGCTCGTGAAAGTGATGAAAGCAGTGGTCTGACTACAACAGTTTTATAGGCAACATGTCTGAGAAAGCTTCTGATATATTAATCAGGCAGTTACTTATGAAATGTGGCTTGGTTTTAAGAGAGTTCACTGAGCTTCAGGAAAGTTGCAGGCATTTGGCTTTTGTGAGTATAAAGAACCAGAAACTACTCTGTGTGAATTAAGGTTATCACAGGAGCTTCAAAAGGGAGACAAAAGCTGCTTGCAAAGTAGATGCAAAGACCAAAGCCCAGCTGGCCAAAAAGAAAGGAGTCAATGGAGATACGAAAACATAGGAATCGTCTGATGATGTGAAGGAGAAAGAGAATGGTGTGAAAGAGCAAATGAGTTTGAGAAAGCAAAAGAAAGGGAGTGAAGTAGATCCAGAGAAAGAAAAGGAGAAGAAGGGTGTCCACAGCTGTCAGAACCACATCCTGCAGACTCAGAGCCAACTCCTACAACCACTGCGGAGGAGGCCCCAGAACCTGAAATTGTTTTCACAGCCACAAGTCTCATCTGCCAAGGAGAGGGATCCTCCCCTGGCCAGGGAAGGCATTATTCCTAAAGAGCAAGAAAGCCTCCTCAGCGATTAAATCTTTAGGCCTTAATGGGACAATTTATAAGCTTACAATACTGGGGATTTCTGTATTATATAATATATGATGTATATAGCTGAAATTCATTCTTCATAGAGTTGGAGTTTATAACTAAACAGGGATATATTGTGTATTTAATATTTCAATAATATTTGAGTAATTCTATATAGTTTGATTAAATTTTCTGGTTCATTTAAGTAATTAATTATAGGTTATATGTAAAAAAATAAGTTGTGAACATTATAGTACGCAGTTTTTTCTGCAACTTTAATTAACATTAATACAATATCAATGTCACCAGACAATGGTGACTCCTTCTACTGTTTTAAACCTAAATTCTCTGACTCTAAGATGACCTTTCATCCTAATGTCTTCTTTATTGTTTGCAACTGTAGCATTTTATTCTGCATTCTGTTATTGCTTCCCTTGTACTACCTCAATGCACTGTGTGATGAAATAATCTATATGGATGGCATTGCATAGCAAAGGGTTTTCATTGTACCTCTGATACATGTGACAATAATAGAAGATTTTACCAATTTTCCACACCGCGCTCTGACAATAAAGTTTCATGGTGAGACTTTGGAAAGCGTGGATGATTTCTCATATCTTGAGAGGCACCTCTCAACAAAGGCAGACATTGATGTCAAAAGTCATCTTGGCTGAAAGGCAATGTAAAGCTTTTTGGTCCATTGGGCAAAGGAATATTCAAAGATTAAGACCTCAGACCTGGCACAAATCTCATAGTCCATTGGACGGGCATGATCCTTAACTTCCTATACCAGAACTGGCTACAGTTGGCATCTCAAGGCACTGGAAAATGCCATTGATGGTATCGTGAAAAATCTTCCAAATTCCATGCAAGGACAAATGAACTGACATCAGGTTAAATTGATATCGAAAAAAATACACATCATTTTTACAAGATTTCACGTTGTAGGTGCTCTTTATTTCTGGATGATATTTTGTCTTAAAAATCCAATTCATTTCTGTACCCATGAATTTACATATGGGATTCCCAAACATAACTAACATCAAACCAACATTCCCAGCACTGAGGTCCCAGATATACTCAACAACCAGTGTAGGACACCCACAATGTCTAGCAGAAAGACACTCTATTCTGAGCCCTGCATTGCTCAAAGTAGAAAACAAACATCCAAAGTTGAGAACATCAAGTTTATGTATCAGGAGACAGAGACTTTTTGTAAGTGTTAACTCACCTCGCAAACTTCTCACCTGCGCGCTCCATCAGTCAACAGCAACCCACTGTACCCTATCTATGGAAGAATGAGTAATTCCCATATTGGCTCCATTAGCTACCTCAGAACCTACAAAACTGAAATAGAAGGAGGTCATTCATGGTCCTGAGGGACTGTCTCTGAAGGGGATGATGAGGCAAGTTAGGCAAATTCTCCTGTAAAGGCGCCATCCTCTTGCTGTTTTCAGTGGAGTGGGATATCCAAGCAGCAAAATATGGTGATTTCATTTCATGACACTGGTCCCAGTCTCTGAAGTTGAACCTAGATATCCTTCACTAACTTGCCAGCTATGGTTCTGTTGTTCAAGAAACCTGACTTAATTAAACCTGGCCAATCGAACACTGCTGAACACATATCCTGAAAGAAAGCAGGAAACTAATCCACTGTGTGTAAGGGAAACAACAATAGCAATAAATTTGAACTTTCTTCAAATTACTAATACTTCTGTAATTATCCAATATCACATAAACTTGGAGAGTAATATTAAACAAATTCTGCTTATATAAATCTCTCCTACATTTTCAATTAAATCCAAGTTTAGGTTGGTAAATATGGAATCAGCTACTAAATGCTCCAAATCTATTCCATAATGTACTGAATTATGTTTTTTCCGGCAAGTGATTTAGCAAAAATATCACTAGTTTCCTTGCACAATTCATGTCATTGTATAAAATTTGAGGGGGTTGAAACCTAGAAAGTGCCTGTAGTAATTGGTCAGAACTCTCTGACCAGTCAGAATAGCAGACAAAGAACCACCGTATTAATACATTATGCATTCATCTGCTATTATCATAACTGCATTATCTTTAGATTTATACACTTTGTCATAAATACAAGTATATATTTTCAAATTGGCAGGTACTAAAGACTTCCATTCTCTTCAAATCATTACATGCTGTCATCAACTTTGGCTCCACAGGCCATGATTAAGGCTCTTGGCCCGAAACGTCGGCTGTTTAGTTCTTACCTGCAGAGTTTCTTCAGAAGATAAGTATCTCCACAGATGCTGCCTTTCCTGCTCTGTGTGTTGGTCAGGTTTACCTCTCAGGCAGAGATGGGCTGTGGGTAAGTGTCACACCTAAGACAAGAGTCTACACTCCTGCCTCAGTATAGCACTGAGCAAAAAACTCACCAGAATGAATGATTATCTGCTGGAGGTTCTACAATACAGCAGTGTCTGTATTTGATTATGTACTTTATTGGTTGTAAAAGATTATGAGGTTGGCAAAGGCAAGTTTTATTAGGAAAGTTTGTTCTCTCCTTGGATGTGAATCAGATGGTCTTATATAGCAATGCGATATTGAAAAATGAAGTCTACCTTCCTCTAAATGTCTGTACGTATTTCAATGTGTGAGTGAGTGACACAATCTGGTGACAGGAACCAGGAATATTAAGAATTTTTTGTGCGCTATAATGAGTTAATCTTTCTCCTATTTATGTTAAAATGTGTCTCCCCCATGACTTTCAATATTTGCATTAATACCAGTGAGATCAATCGAACTGTAATATCATTCAGTTTTCCATTCTCCTTATTTAGGATATACTCTCTTTTTTTGACTTGCATGAATGCAGTATAGACTATCCAATCAAGTCACTATTTTAATGTATTGGAAGCCAATTCAGATTTAATATATTTGCTACTTGCAAGAGGTTATGAACTGGGTAGCTTTATTATGCTGTCACCAAGTTGGAGTGATGAAAGCATGTTTTTCATTTTTATTTTGACCCCAAGTAGATTTTCCTTCATTGCATGGTTGTATAATCGGTGCACCTCGAAAGCTTAGCAGTGAATAGAAAAGGGAATTATAGTCATGCAACTGTTCCCTGGCAATAGTGCTTTTCTGTGAACTGAGACTGTGACAAATGTCAGGGAAGTTTAAATTCCATTGCAGGGGATGCTAACGTTGAAAAGAATAAGTATAATATGAACTAGAAGTCCTTATGAGAGAGCAGTCTTGGGTTCATAAAAAATCTAGTCTGAATCCGCAAAGTTTTTCCCAGGGGACTTTTAAAATTCAGTCTCTTGTCCTCAAGGCTGATTTTCAGTCACAAAATTCATGGAATGCCCATAATCTTTCGCTGGTGCACTCTGTTCCTCAACACTGCTTATTATTCAGTCTGGGTTAATCTGTCTTCGCTGGCTGGTTAACCACTGTATGGTCTCCTGTTTCCTGAGGGAAATAACGAGGGGTTGACCACCAACCAGTATCTTTATCTAAGGTGGTTAAAACCCAACCAACAGCACGGGCTGATTTAGCCTGTATCAAAGATTATACCGCATGGTGCCCTCTGTTCTTAAAGAAACCACCAGCCTTAAAACAATGAAATAAACATATACAAGGGTGAACTACCATATTTAAACACAAAATACTCTGCAGATGCTGGGGTCAAAGCAACACTCACAACATACTGGAGGAACTCAGCAGGTCGGGCAGCATCCGTGGAAACGATGAGTCAACGTTTCGGGCTGGAACGTTGACTGATCGTTTCCATGGATGCTGCCCGACCTGCTGAGTTCCTCCAGCGTGTTGTGAGTGTTACAACTACCGTATTTACATGCATAGTATCAATTAGCTATCTACAGAAATAAAGTCACGCAAATTACTAATTTTCACTGATTTATATATACAGATTTATGGACTTAAACATAAGTTCAAAGTTTAAAGTCAATTTATTATCAAAATACATTTATGTCACCTTGAGATTCATTTTCTTGCAGGCATTCACAGGAAAACAAAGAAATACAATGAATGAAATAAACTACACATGCAAACTGACAAACAGCAAATGAGCAACGGCAATCTGCGCAAAAGTAAATAATAAAAATTACTAAGAACATGAATTGTAGAGTCCTTGTGGAATCAGTTCAGGGTTGAGGTGAGTGAAGTTATCCATGGTTCAGGAGCCTGATGACTGTTGTGTAATAACTGCTTCTGAACCTGTTCCTGTGGGACCTAAGGCTCCTCGACTCTCTTCCCAGTGGCAGCATTGGGAAAAGAGCATGGCCTGGATAAATTCTTCATCCTCTTGAGTATAAAACTTAAAATTCACTGCTGGCAGTAGTAAATCCAGTGGACCATTTTTCCAGACAAGTTCCATGACATCCTGCATTGTATCTGCTACCTTAAAATCATTGTCACAGTAACTCTGACTGACTAGATATTTTACAAGCATCAATTATTGGCATTAAACTTTCTAAAGAAAAAGATTAGCTTTATTTGTCACTGTACACCGAAACATACAGTGAAATGTGCTGCTTTAGTGTCAAGTCAAATCATTGAATATTGTACTGGGCATCTGGCAAGTATCACCACTGGTCTGGCAGCAACATAGCGTGCATAAAACTCAGTAGCTCTGACCGTGCACCTTTGGAATGTGGGAGGAAATTGGAGCACCCGGAGAAAGCCCATGTGGTCATGGGGAGAACACACAAACACCTTACAGAGAATGATGGGAATCAAACTCTGATCTTACAAGCATCTGTTAAATATTGGGCTAACCATGCAATTGAAAAGACATCACCACAGCAGCCAGTGTTCACTATCCTTTCAGTAGATTCTTCTCATGCCTCAGCCATTGCTTGGAAACTCCAGTAAAGTGGGTCTTTCAAGTTGTCCGAACAATTTATGGATTTCTCCTCTGAACTGCATTTTTTCACATATTGTGAATGTTTCCTTTGTTCTGAGATTAATAAATCACCATCTCTATGATGGTTTATCATACAGTACCAATAACCAATCTGGGCTTGGTTTGTTGAAGATGTACTGCCCTTCAGTCTGGGACATCTTACTCTGGTCTAACTCTTTAACCCACTTGTAAGATCTTCTGACGAAGGGTCTCGGCCTGAAACGTCGACTGCACCTCTTCCTAGAGATGCTGCCTGGCCTGCTGCATTCACCAGCAACTTTTATGTATGTTGCTTGAATTTCCAGCATCTGCAGAATTCCTGTTGTTTGTAAGATCTTCTGTAGTTTTCTTACCCAGCCTCAAGGCAGCTTATGATGGTGTTTTGTTACGGGCATCTCCTGCCCTAATACCTTGCTACCTTGATAATCCACATCCAGTTCACTTGCTGACCAGGATGATCATTACTGAATGTTCAAAATATTCTTTTGTGTCATGGAAGGTATCCTTTATTGATGTTACCAACTCATTTCTGGGGATATCATATTCCTTTTCATTGCCTTCTGGCTTCATGTCGCCGAATCTTTTCTCAATCTTTCCTCAGCACGTGACCATTTCACATTTTGGTTCAATTCCCAGCTTGCCTTCTTTGAGGAAAGCCTCACGTTTAGATGTTGGGCCTTAGACCTGGCTTCAGATTCCTCTTCAGATGGATTGTTGTCATGTTCCACCTGCAATGGTAGTTATGCAGCGCTACCCCTTGACCATCACACTTTCTCTCGCGGGCTGAGATGTCTATCTTTTCAGCAGTTACATCTCAGGTTATACTTTTCCACCTTGTCTCAGGTATGCAGTACTGTGCAAAAGTTTTAAGCACATATATAAAGCTGGGGTGCCTTAGACCTTTGCGCAGTAGTGTATTTGTCAATGTTAAGTGGAAATCTGGCAGGATCGAAGGATTTTGGGACTGGAAAGCTATAGGAGGGGTGTGGGACAGGTGGCTGATGAGTGCCAGGGGTGGTGGGGGGGGTGGTGGCATGGGTGTGCACATACACCCAGCCCTGAGACACCAGGCAAGGTGATTTGATGCCAAACAATTGGTTTATTGATCAGTACAGAACATCGGTCTGGTACTTCACGCTGCCTTCCTTCTCCCTTTCCCTTTTCTCTAGCATGATTCCCCTCTCCCTGCCTTCTTCCTACTTTTAGTCCACTATAGAGACCCATTTCAGAATCAGCATTATCATCGCTCACATGTCAATAAATTTGTGTTTTTTTTGTGGTAGCAGTACAATGCAATACATAAAATTACTACAGTACTGTGCAGAAGTCTTAGATACCTTAGACAATAGACAATAGGTGCTGGAGTAGGCCATTCGGCCCTTCGAGCCAGTACTGCCATTCACTGTGATCATGGCTGATCATCCACAATCAGTACCCCGTTTCTGCCTTCTCCCCATATCCCTTGACTCTGCTATCATTAAGAGCTCTATCTTAGCTATATTAACTGCATGTGCCTAAGACATTTGCATAGTACTGCAGGTGAGATGATCTTGTACCCTTTTTCCCCATCTCTACATCATTGGATTGGCTCAACTCCACATCACTGGATTCCAGAACTCTGGTTTGAGAGTGCCTCAGGACATGCACCTCGTTTCCATCTCTCCAGTGAACAGTGAGGTGACCAGAAACAGACGTGATTCCTGGATCTCTTCACTACCCTGTGATAAGATCCCCTGTGGGTGACTCCTAGTACCTGGTGCACCTTCCGGTTGGGTAACTATAACACACAAAAGCAGTCAAGTTCTGCACTGCACATCAATGGTTCATATCCAACCCTGCCCCCACACATGACTTAGAGGACCCATCCTGAATATATCTTTAATTCCATTTTGCCGCAGCTCAGTAGAAGGTGGTGAAAATAATTCCAGTCCTTGTCCTAGCATGCAATAGACAGGTCTGTTGACTAATCAATCAATAAGGTGAACCCAATTTTGCTGACTTCAGCTCTGAAATGAGCATCACTCAGAGTACCATATCTCCGCTATCGATTCTAGCACGTGAATGATCTCCCAGCAGGACTGTTCACACTCTTACCACTTGAGGCTGGGGCAAAAGTGCTTTATTACATTTATCGGCAATTATTTTCTTCAGGGACCTTCACTTCCAGACAGTCTGTCACTATTTATAGAAATGGGCAATCTGGAGTGGCAATTCTGAGATCTGGTGCCTCCAGGCAGATCCATCACATAGCCAGCTGCCACCTTTACCCAATCAATTTGCAACATTTTTTTTTGTCATTTGCATTCATATTACCCATTAGTTTCTCACAAAACACCCTTGAAACATTCATGTGTACTAATGGCATGGTAGTACAGTGGTTAGCGTAATCTCTTTACAACGCCACCAATTAGCTATTGGGGTTCAATTTCCGCCACTGTCTGTAAGGAGTATGCATGTTCTCTCTCTGACTGCATGGGTTTCCTCTGAGTGCTCCATTTTCCTCTCACAGTCCATAGATACACGGTTACCGTTAGTAAGTTGTGGGCATACTATGTTGGCGCCAGGCTGTTCAGCACAATCCTTGGACTGTGTTGGTTGTTGGCACAAAATGTGGCAAATAAAGCCATAATCTTCAAATCTTTCATGTGAGCTGGCTAAGAAGAGGACCACATCGTCACTGCCATATGTGAGCTTGTTCCCTACCTGCACCGTGGAATCTGTATCCAAAGCAAAGCTGCTTCACATGTTAAGCCCCATCGACAACTGATGGTTATTCTATTCAGCTCCTCAGGCATAAAATCTAACATGTCAAATCGGTTTTCAGAATGTAATAATCCGACAATGTTCTTTGTAAGATGTTTTAGAAATGTCACCTTCTTTATCAGAGTCCTCAGCTTGTCCACAAAAACTGTTTGCTCTTGTCTCTGGTTCTGTGCAAAACTTGCAGCACTCTGAAGTTATAATTTTCAAGCATCCCCTCAAGATTTCTATGTCTGCAGAGAAGACTTTCCAGATTTATGATGATCATATAACTCATGTTTCCATCACTACCATCAGCAAAATATTATCTTCTTTGTATTTATGGCTGTGTTGTCTGTTCTGCGTTAATGCCAGGATTTTGACAATGTTGTTAAGTCTTGGGAACATTTCCACTTGCTTCATATGCAAGACAAATGCTGGGACTGATGGAAGACATCAGTTTAACTAAAACGTTCACTCACTGTTCTACCCAGTGAACCCCATTCGCAGTTAGCAGCTCCCCTGCTACCCCCATAAACAGTAATGTTCATTCATTGCCTGTGTAGAGTCTGTATGCTCATTTGCACTGCCACTTGCTAAGAACCAGATGATTGGAGGGTAGCAAATGTTATTCTTTTGTTCAGGAAAGGTAATAGGGATAAACCTGAGAGTTGGACTGGCTTCGACGGTGGGCAAATTATTGTCGAAGACTTACATGCAGTTGGAGAGGCATAGTCTGATTCAGGAGAGCCAGTAGAACTTTGTTAGAGGCAGGGCACACCTCACGAGCCTGATTAAATTATTTAAGGATGTGACAAAACATATTGATGAAGGAAGAGCAGTGAATGTGGTGTATATGGATTTTAGTAAGGTGCTTGATAAGGTTCCCCATGGTAGGCTCATTTACAAAATTGGAAGGCATGGAGTCCAGGGACACTTGGCTGCCCATGGAAGGCAGAGGGTGGAAGTACAACCATTTTCTATAGTGAGATGTTTTCTCAATGTGTTGCAGTCATAAGATGTAGTTTTTCATTCTGTGTCTGGTCCTGTTGTTTTCTACTCTGTTAATGGATGTTGTTGAGTGTTTTTCTTCCCTGCAGAACATTTCTTCCATCAGAAGTGCATTACTTTTAAAATATATTTTCCTTTTTTTTTATTAGTTCAGATTTAAACTGTGCTGCCCTTCAAGTAGTTTGCTTGGCACCATTCTCAATCCCGTGATGACTGAAGCATCTTAACCTTGACTTGGATTAGCTTTAAATCTTGGATGAAGCAGGTGGCGCCCGGTGGCAAGTTCTCATTATTATACAAGAAGGGAAAGGATAGAATAGATGAAGCTTGCAGGAAACTCTGCACACACAGGATAGGAAAATGGGAATACATTTACTCAATGAGCTGTGCAGAATTAACTAACAATGAAGAAAATAAAAGGTTTAGGATTATTGGCAGACAGAGCCAATCCTACGAATGTGCAGGGGAACGCACCAAGAACACCAGAATGCTGATTTCTGTAACTAAACCAGAATGATGTAAAAATGGAAAGGTCCAGCCCAGCATACTGGCCAGATGAAATTTTGACTTCTGTGTCCAGTTCTGATCATCTCCAAAGAAGGCAGACAGACAAATACGAGGAAATCTGCAGATGCTGGAAATTCAAGCAACACACACAAAATGCTGGTGGAACGCAGCAGGCCAGGCAGCATCTCTAGGAAGAGGTACAGTCGACGTTTCGGGCCGAGACCCTTTGTCAGGAATAACTGAAAGAAGAGATAGTAAGACAAGTGCCTGAAGGTACCTGGTGGAAAATGCTAGGAGGTTCCAAGCTTGAGCTAAAAGGAGAGCCAAATACAAAACAAAAATGTTTGGCCTGAAAAGAAGAATGATCTGAAATGTAACCTTATAAGGACATGTAAGGGAAAAGGGTCTGTTCCTTTAAAATAAGTTGAAAATTTGGGGCATAAGTAGAGTCACAAGTGACATTTAAGACTAATATCATAATGAGTAATTAATTAAATGGATTTCCAGAGAGAAGAAGGGGAAAAAGAACATTTGAATAAGTAAATGCTGAATTGGAGTGAGTATGCAATTCTCAATGGTTTCCAACCTGGGGTCCACTGACTCCTTGCTTAATGGAATTGTTCCCTGGCATTAAAAAAAAGTTGGGAAGCCCTCTAGATGAATTATGATAATCTGTTTATTTGTGGTACCTTGTGAAGTCAAGAGTTGATCAGCAAATGAAAAACTAAACAGATGCCGCAATGGTCAGTACTGAAGCTGAGAAGAGTTAAGCCCAAAATCTAACACCGCATCAGTCCTTGCGCAGAGTATTGCTGTTCTTTACCTTGGTTTAATGGATCGGAAGGAGAACTTGCAATTGCTTAAAACTGCAGTACATACTTCCAGTTGACTGGATATAAAAGGCATTTATAATCTCAACCCTCCATCTAATTCAGTTTTACTTCAAAAACTGCCCAATGCGTGACAATCTTAATGTAGTTTGTAATAAATCTGATAGCTTTAATCAAGTGAAAGGGAGAGATTCTAGAAAATAAATAGCAGAGCTGAGCGATTTGGTTACTGCAATAAGAAAATTCATTTGAATAAACTATTCATGTGCACGTTGGATGCTACTCAAACTTCAGTCTCAACAATTAATAGTCCATCATTAAATCTATTAAAGGAACATCAGTTTTAACTTCTCACTATTTTGAGACAGAGGAAAGAAGATGTGAGCTGATAGAATATTAATATACATGGAATAATGTTACATGATGGATGAGCGTAATAAATTGAATTTGGGTCCTGATATTACTCCCCAGCACCTAACGTTTTAAATAAATATTAGCATATCAAGTGTTCATTTGGGTTGTTTTGTTACAGCAGGGAGATTAAATGTCTGTCACATTGTACATCTACCATATGGGAAGATGGAAGTGTGTATAATTGTCCCTGAACATTTAAGGTTGAAAGTTAAATTGCTCTCACTAGGCACAACAGCTCAAAAAGAAAACAACTGCTTCCCTGTGAATTGACAATGAGCAGTTCCGCTTATAAAAAAACTAACAAGAAAAAATTGATTTCTTTATTAATTACTTCGATATTTTAACATTATAATGTGATGTCAATAAGGGATGAAGCCATTTAATTTTTATATATTTATATATTTTTGCACATTTCTTCTAGCATATTTATAGTAAATTGCACGATATGTTCAAAGTTCAAAGTAAATTTATTATCAAAGTACATATTATATACGATGTCACCTTATACCACTGTGAGATTCATTTTCTTGCAGGCATTGAAAGGAAAATAAAGAAATAAAATAGAATTTGCAAAACAATAAATAACAAATTCTGACAAGCACCCAATGTGCAAAAGAAGTTAAATCATGCGAATTATTTTTTAAAAAGTAAATAAATATTACTAAGTTGTGGAGTCCTCGAAAGTGAGTCTGTAGGTTGTGGAGCCAGCTCAGCACTGAGTGAAGTTATCCATGCTGGTTAGGAACCTAATGGTTGATGATATGGGATTCAGTTTCTTTTCAGCAATAATTTTTCATTGTTGCTTTGCTCGTAACATCAACAAAGGGAACTGAACTCTTTCTATTACAGGCAAATCACCCATATAGCAGCCAGGTGACAGTAAAAATTAGCACCAGTACATTAAGGTTGACAGTACTGTTAAGAAGGTGTATGGTGTGTTGGCCTTCATCAATAGTGGGATTGAGTTCAACAGCCATAAGGTACTGTTACAGCTATATAAGACCTTTGTTAGACCACACTTGGAGTACTATGTTCAGTTCTGGTCATCTCACTGCAGGAAGGATGTGAATGCAATAGAGAGAGTGCAGAGGAGATTTACATGGATGTTGCCTGGATTGCGGAGCATGCCTTATGAGAAGAGGTTGCGTGAACTTGGCCTTTTCTCCTCGGAGCGACGGAGGATGAGAGGTGACCTGATAGAGGTCTACAAGATGATGAAGGGCATCGATCATGTGGATAGCCAGAGGCTTTTTCCCCGGGCTGAAATGGCTAACATGAGAGGGCATAGTTTTAAGATGCTTGGAAGTAGGTACGGTGGGGGGGGGATGTCAGAGGTTAAGTTTTTCACACAGAGAGCGGTGGGTGCGTGAAATGCACTGCCAGCAAAGGTGATAGTGACTGATACAATTGGGTCCTTTAAGAGACTCTTAGATAGGTACTTGGAGCTTAGAAAAATAGAGGGCTATGCAGTAGGGCAATTCTAGGCAGTTTCTAGAGTAGGTTACATGGCCGGCACAACATTGTGGGCCGAAGGGCCTGTAATGTGCTGTAAGTGTCTATGTTCTCTGTTCTAATTAATCTAAATCTGAGGACAAGAGATAATTGATTAAAAAAAGAGAAAAAGGAATTTGAAACTGAGGAAGGTGGATGGAATGAAGATCCCACTGAATGGTAGAGCAAGGCCCTGGACCAGCACACAAGACACTGAAGGAACTCAGACAGTTCAGGCAACATCTTTGGAGGGGTATGGACAGTCAACGTTTCTCATTGAGACTCTTCATCTGGACTAAAAATTAAAGGGACCATAAATAGAATAAAAAAGCTCTAATTCTTCCCTGCATCCTTTTTATAACTGACTACCTCCCCTCTATCTTTCAGTCCAGATGAAGGGTCTTGAACTCCCCACAGATACTGAATGACTAGCTGAATTCCTCCAACACCTCACTTATTGCTCCATATCCCAGCATCTGCAATCCCTTGTGTCTCTGGGACCAAAAGCCTGAATAGTCTGTTCTTATTAAACAGAATGCCATCTATTGTTACTTTGCATAGATCCAAGAGATTTTTCACTCTTAAAGTTACATTATTTAAATCCATTGTACTGTGAGAAAAGCAATTATTTGCTTACATATTAGCAGAACTCCCATGGCATTGTGCATGTGAAATTAAAGCATATAACTGTAGTGACAGCTATTGTATATGTTGTGCAAAAATGAGAAAATCTGCAGATGCTGGAAATCCAAATAACACGCACAAAGTGTTGGAGGAACTCAGCAGGCCAGGCAGCATCTATGGAAAAGAGTAAACAGTCAACGTTACGGCCCAAGACCTCAGTGGTAGAGGTGATGACACATCACAACAGCAGTGAATGTGAAGGAAGACTGCAGCAGTGAAGGGTCCTCAGTCACCTTGCGTTCCATCCCACTGGACCCTGATGCCGGTATACCAAGGACTGTGTGATGGCTGCCTGTGCTCCCTACATTAAACAAAGCCACGCAGAAGCATTCTCCATTACTGATGTAACATGGCCCAAATGCAGAGAGACAGAGAGACAGTGAAGCAGGTCGACAGTACACTGACTTTAATGGGAACTGTTGCAGAAGTTAGAGGAAGAAGGAAAACAATAAATGCTGAGCCAACAGGGCCATTAACTAAAATTCTCAAATTGGAAATTAAATGCCAATACAGCGGCTGAAAGCAATATCCAAATACTAAATGAATAGTGCTTCTGCCCAGCGTCAGTCGAAACGGTTGTCCGGTTTCCCCAACAAGGACAGGCATGGAGGGTAACATTGCTGTGCCTTGGGTCAAGTCTCGACAAGACTACAATGAAAAGAAGGGAGTTAAATGCACCATAATGAAGCAGTAATTAGCTGGAATGTGCATGCTCATGTATACCAAGCGGTCTGTATCAGCACCCTCCTTTATAGCTGTGAAGCTTGGGTAACCTACAGCCATCACATCAAGTCCTTGGAGCACTTCCACATAAGCTGCCTCCAGCGCATCCTGGGAGTTACCTGGCGTGAACGGGTGCCTCACACTGAAATACTTGTAAAGACCAACTGCAGAAGAATTGAGGCCAGGATCACCCAGCGTTAGCTGCAGTGGCTGGGGCACGTGATAAGGATGCCCCCATGTCGGCAACCCCGCAGAGTGTTATACGGCCAGCTACATCATGGTCGACGCTCAGCTGGAGGACTGAAGAAGCACTATAAGGATCAGATGAAGAATGCTTTAAGGAAGTGCAAGATCAGACCCGAGGACCTGGAGGAGGTTGCTGCTGGCCGTACCACTTGGCGACAGCTGTGTAGGGACGGGGTTCGTATTCTGGAGATGGAAAGAACCACCAGAAGACAGCAGAAGAGAGCCAGGAGAAATGCAGCCATGATTGCCACCACTACTACATATACATGTCCCACCTGCAGTAGAGCTTGTGGGTCCAGGATAGGACTGTATAGTCATCAAAGATCTCACACCGTTAAAGGAGTGGATGTCGTCATCGGATTTCGATGGACAACCGAAGAAGAAGCGTGCTCACAAGTGCAATTGCCAAACCTGTTGCGCAGCCTGCCGGGGGTGGGGGAGCAAGTTGACCCAACAGCAGAGTCCATGGTTGTGACGAATGGAATCCACCCTGACATCCCAAATTATGTGGAGCCTGGATCGGCATCTACAGCCACTTGAGGATCCATGAAGAGATTACCCCTCAGGAGAACATCATTGTCAGTACTTGTGATCACATGACTAGTATTAACTCCACCTTTACTGACTGAATAGATTTATTCCTGTTTTTGTTACACTGCTTTCTGTTTTTTCAGAGATTAATTTTTTTATGATTCACCAAAATATTCATAACTCAGCCTACTTTCAGTGAAAAGGCAAAAGAATGCTCTTTATTTTACTTTTGTCCACCAGTGCTAAATTTCAAGATTGTGGCTGCAGGTCTCATATGTGGCTACTGACAGACAGACCTGGGCAAGGCAGAACTTCCACTCGTTGAAAGCTGCACTTCCAGCTGCCCAACGAAGTTATTGGAATTATAAATGTATGGGCACGTGGCCAAGTGGTTAAGGCATTTGACTAGCGACCTGAAGGTCGTGAGTTCGAGCCCCAGCCGAGGCAGTGTGTTGTGAGCAAAGCACTTAACCACACAGTGCTCTGTGACGACACTGGTGCCAAGCTGTATCAGCCCTTGCCCTTCCCTTAGACAACATCAGTGTCGTGGAGAGGGTAGACTTACAGCATGGGCAACTGCTGGTCTTCCATACAACCTTGCTCAGGCCTGCGCCCTGGAGAGTGAAGACTTACCAGGCGCAAATCCATGGTCTCGCTAGACTGACGGATTATATATTATTTAAATATTATTATTTATTAAATAATAAATTATTATTATTTAAATGCCTCAGAAAATTTGGACCCATCACAACAGCCAACACTCAGGCCTTTCCTGTTCATTGAGGATCCATTCCTAAGCTCCCACCGGTTAATTCTGAGGAGCATAAAACAACATTTGGCTGGTCTCTGGCACCTTTTGAAAAGTTCCTTTTGTTATGTTTTCAGTCTGACTGGGTACCATCCGGTTAAAAAAGAACCATCCACTCAAGGTGGTAAAAGCCCAAAGTGCAACTAGAACTACTTCCCTCCTTCTTAGAAATCCAACCTTCCATGTTCTTGCATTTTCTGTGGCCCTTTCCCTCACTCTCCATTTGCTATCTTTTTAATGCATCTCCATCCTTAAACCAAAAATGTTGGGAATACTCAGCAAATCAGGCTGTTAAGAGAAAGACGCAACTGAAGTTTCAGTTCAATGGCTATTCTTGAGAATGTTTGTTTTTTGTTTTCAATATCTATAGGTTTTTTTAACTTACCATCTCAATTATATTGCCTAAACATAAACCACAGGCACAACTTATTGATAATAAATTGGAGACCAGGACTGACTGGGATTTGGAGTTCTTTCGGTCAGGAAACTTCAGTAGATAGTATGGGGAGTGATCTCATTGTGATGTACTAAATCTAGAGTAGACGCAAGAGACGGTAGATGCTGGAATCTGGAAAGGCAAGCAAACTCCTAGAGGAATGGGGCAGGTCAGGCAGCATTGTGGAGAGAAATTGATATTTAATGTTTTTGGTGGAGACCTTTCATCTAGATACAGATGAAGAGACTTGACCCAAACATCTCAATGTCCATTTTCCACCGCAAATACTGCCTGACCTGCTGTGTTCCTCCAGTATCTTTCTTGTAAATCTAAGAGGGCTTGAGTAACTGCAGATTAAGGACGTACATAGAATAGACTATTCAGGATTGAGGTGAACAATAATAATGTCATAATCCCCAAAGATACTTGTATATTCAGGGCAAAAATAAATACATTTTTGGAACTTGGGAAACCACTTTATAAGTACATAGAGTGAACGAGTAGTATATTTCGGCCATAATGCTATTGAATGTCATTTTCAGTGGACTTTGCAGTCTGCTCTCCCTGTCGTATTTTTGATTTTGCCTGAATTTAAACGTAGGACCTTATTAATGTCTTTAGACTGCAGCCACAACCAATTAGGGGTTAGGCTGATTAAAAAGAAGTGATTGCATTAAATGTACCATTTGGAATTTTGGAACTATTAAATAGTTTGATGGTCACTGTTTATGAGGCATATAGACAACACGTGAACAGGTAGGTAATTGAGAGATTCAGATCATGTTCAAGCAGATGTGGTTTATGGGCCAGAGGGTCTGTTCCTGTGCTGTATTAGTTCTATGCATTATTTATCTGTTTCAGACACAGTGACACAGTGGAGACAGGACGATGAACATTCCTCTTGCTTGGTACTCTCGGACCATCTGACTGCCTTTAAAACATTAAATGCTTCAGGTTGATGTGCAGAGACTGAGGGCGGTGTCTTTGCATGGAGGAGAAATTGAGCCAACTGGACATGTGGGGAGCTTGAAAAAATGGGGATCACAAAGCAATCTTGTTGAATGAACTATTCTTTGCTAACCCCCTTCTAGAAAAGCAATCTTGGTAACTGAACTGAACTGGAAGAAGATGGTGCCAGCAAACAATGTGATCAAGGTTGACATCCTCCAGATGGTTAACGAAACTACTTCCTTCACTTCGTTTACGTTTTCTTTTTCTTTCAAATGTGGTTCTGCTACTGTTGGAGCCTGTGATCTACATTTTGGTGGTGTGTTTTCAGGTTGATAGAGTAATCTGTCACTTTGCTGTCTCCAAGGCATTCACAAAAAAAACACAGAAGCATAGAAAACCTACAGCACAATACAGGCCCTTCGGCCCACAAAGCTGTGCCGAACATGTCCCTACCTTAGAAATTACTAGGCTTACCCATACCGCTCTGTTTTTCAGCAAAGTTTCGAGCAAAGCATATGGCCTCAAGGCCAAGAATCCTGAAGATGGGGTGTGAGCCCATGATCAACTCCATTTCTCATTGATTAAAGGGCCGAGGAAGATTGAAACCATTGAGATGAGTGCAGAAGGTGAGGGGGTGTTAAGCGCCTTCTACCAGCTGGCTCACTGCTGCCAGAGGAAGGTGTCTGCATATTACGGTCTCGCTCTCCTTCTAGCTCGCTGCTTCTAAAGGAAAGCCCTTGCGTTTGAATGGTCTTTCTCTCCCTCGATGCTCTTGGAGGATGGTACTAGAGTTCTTGGGAAGTTTTTTTCAACATGGATTGTGGATTGGACTCTCTAGTTCGTGCTATGATGTGTTTCTGGCTTCTGATCACTCCTTTTTTTGGTGCTTTTTTTGGGCAATTTTGAATTGGGGTGGCCTGTAGACAGCAAACATTGAGCTGAGCTGAACATGCATGGACTCTTTTTGATGTTGTGTTTTATATTTTGTATTTTTTCATTCTTGTTTATGTTGCCAGTTGTGTGACTTGTTTTTTTTTGTGCACGGGGGTGGGGGGATTGCTGTTTTCCTTTGAATAGGTTCCATGGTTTTCTTTTTCTCATGGGTGTCTATGGTGAAGACGAATCTCAGGATTGTATACTGATTACATACTTCGATAGTAAAATAATCTTTGAGTCTTTGCTAATCCACTTTTAGAAAGTAAAGAAATAAACTTGTTACCTTCAAATTATAACTAACTAAATCAGACTTGAATGCAACTGTATGCAGGCAGGTGGTGAGATCTTTACTAGTCTCATCCTTCTTTACTAAATAACAATTGCCAAGAAATCTCGTAATGAAATTTCCTACAAGCTTCAATATTCGTACTTCCTTTGCTTGGCAGCTGTATTAATAATACCTTAATTGCTTTCTGTTCTATCACTCTAACAGTAAATAAATGAAATGGAGATGTGGAAGCATACAGAATACATTAGAAATCTCCACTATAGCAAAACTATGACAAATTTCAAGGCAGTTTTTACCTGTCACATTGGAAGTGCTGCATGAAATTAGATAAACAGAAGAATGCATTCGATTAATTTTAAGTAAGGTGAAACTATAAACAATACAAGAAGTAACTTGTTTATCTTTTCTTGGCATTGATTGAAACACAAGACAAATATTGATTGCTTCCTTAAGTGTGTTTTCCTAGATAGTCTCCATTTTAGTATTTGAAATAGACCAGAGAGTGAGATTTTTAGTAAGCAGATTCTGGCAATTCCCTGTGTCCGGTCAGTCACGATGTCAATTAGAAATCACCTCAGGAAATATGAGCACGGGCTGGGAAATTCCAGTCGGTCAATTCCTGAGTCTTGTAAGCTGACAAGGGAGATTTTGCCTCAGGTAGCCCTAAGACACGGATCCCCAGTGAAGTCGAGTTCTCTAACCGACAACATTGCTGCAAGCATTTTAAGATTGAAATGATTCATTGCATGAAATTATGCAAATACCCTTTGTCAGATTTTTTTGTTTTCATTAAGTTTGGCTCCTTTTTTCCAACATCAATAAAAGTGCGAGTGAGTGGGTAAAAAGACTATCAAAGGGGGATTTGTTTTAATTGGCATGGTTACATTTGATAACTGCTCATAGTTGATTATTTTGTTCCTATATCCCCGTGAGTGTTTCATTCTTAGATTGTTCGCTCATTTTCTCTGCTTATGACCTTCACAGTCTTTCCCATTCAATCTGCATCACTGTACTTTTGTATCTATAGTACTCGAGTCGGTCACATACCACAATAGGTAAAATACAGTATATATCTGAAAGCTCAACTTTCTGTTTCAGATAACATCTGATAGCATCAGAAAAAAATGCAAACTTGGTAGAGGACTTGACACAAATGTTTTAGGAATGGACATGTACTGGCAAAATTAATTACAGTGGATTCTAATTAATTGGTCTATCGGTTAATCAGGACAGCCGCTTATTTGGGACGACTCTTAAAGAGCAAGAACTAATCGAGAAAATAGCCGGGCAGCACACACAAAATGAATAATACTGAAAACATGATTGTGGAGTCCTCACAAGTGAGTTTGTATCTTGTGACATCAGTTCTGAGTTGAGGGGAGAGACGTTATTTATGCCAGTTCAGGAGCCTGATGGCAGTAGGGTAATAACTGTTCCTGAGCCTGGTGATGTGGCACCTGAGGCTCCTGTACCTCCTGGTAGTAGCAAGAAGAGAGCATGGCCTGGATGGGGGAGGTCCTCGATGATGGATGCTCCGTTCTTGTGGCAGTGTTCCTTGCAAATGTGCTCAATTGTGGGGCCGTGATGCAACCTGTCAGGGTACTCTCCACCGTGCATCTGTAGACATTTGTCCAAGTTTTAAATGACATACCAAATCCACTCAATCTTCCAAGAAAATACAGGTGTTGTCTTCTCTTCTTTGCAATGGCACTTACATACTAGTTCTAGGGCAGATCTGCTGATACGATAACACTAAGGAATTCAAGCTTACTAATCCTCTCTGCCTCTGGTCCCCTTCTGAGGGCTGGTTTCTTTATCCTGTAGTCGATAATCAGCCCTTTGGTTTTGCTGACATTGAGTGAGAAGCTGTGGTGGCACCATTCAACCAGATTTTCAACCTCCCTTCTACACGCCAACTCATCACCACCTTTGATTTTGACGGCAGTGGCCTCTTGTTGTTGCAAGGACGTGGCTGGGGATGAACCCAAGTGCAGGACACAGATGCTGAGGCAGAGTCGTTAGGCGTAGCACCTCCCTGAACGGGGAGCCGATATCCAGGAGACGATGTAGAGCTTAGAACTAACAGTTCTCAGGAATAGGAAACAAAGTTTACTCTCACAAGAGTCGACCAACGAACTGGCAGCTTCTTGTTGTAGTCACAGGGTTTTTATCCTGCCGTTTGATGGGAAGCAGATGCATGTAGTTAGTGATACCTGGGAATGATTGGAATCTAAATGAGGTGATCGAGGCCCAAATCTTGAGGCAAATGGCAAGGTGGGGATTGCCAGACGGGACCATGACACTTGTCTGATGAGATGACCTCGAACAAGAGCAAACCCGCAGATGCTGGAAATTCAAGCAACGCCAACAAAATGCTGGAAGAACTCAGCAGTTTCGGGCAGAGAACCTTCAGCAGAACTGGAGAAAAAAAAGCAGTAAATTTAAAAGGTGTAGGCAGGGGAGACCGGAAGAAGGAGGGGTGAAGTAAAAAAGCTGGGAAGTTTATTGGTGGAAGAGATACAGGGCTGAAGAAGGGGGGACCTACTAGGAGAAGATAGGAGGTCATGAAAGAAAGAAAAGGGGGGGGGAGGAGCACCAAAGGACAGGCAAAGAGGTAAGGTGAGAGAAGGAAAAGGGTATGGTGGGAGAGAGGCATTACCAGGGAGCACCTACGTTACATCCTCCAGGAGAAGCAGGATCTCCCAGTGTCCACCCATTTTAATTCTGCTTCCCATTCCCATTCCATGGCATCCTTGACTGTCATGATGAGGCCACTCTCAGGTTGGAGGAGCAACACCTTATACTCTGTCTGGGTAGCCTCCAATTTGATGGGATGAATATCGATTTCTCAAACTTCTGGTAATGCTCCCCACTTCATCATTCCCCATCCCCTTTTCCCTCTCTCACCTTATCGCCATGCCCGCCCATCGACTCCCTCTCCTTCCCTTTCTTCCATGGCCTGTTCTCTTCTCCTATCAGACACCACCTTCTCCAGCCCTGTACCTCTTTCACCAATCAACTTCCCAGCTCTTTACTTCACACCTCCCCACTCCCGGTTTCACCGATCACCTTGTGTTTCTCCCTCCCCTCCCCCCACCCTTTAACTCTACTGCTCATCGTTTTTTTCTCCAGTCCTGCTGAAGGGTCTCGGCCCAAGACATCAAACTGTACTATTTTCCATGGATGCTGCCTGGCCTGTTGAGTTCCTCCGGTATTTTGTGTGTGTTACTTGAACTCTTGACCTCAGCATCGCACTTTATTGTCTGCCCTTCCTCTGTACTTGTAACTCTATATTCTGCATTCTGTCATTGCTTTCCCCTTGCACTAACTTGATGTGTCGACATGGTGAAATGATCTGCATGGTTGGCATGCAAACTGAAGCTATTAACAATAATAAACCAATTAGCAATGACGAAGATGTTTATCCATTTTCCTATATGGCTCTCCCCCATCGATTCTCCTTTCTGTTCCCACATTTCAAAAGCATCCTGGTAGGTTAGAGACCATAAATTAATCAGCTCTCAGAAATGGTTGACAGAAAAGTCAAAGGGAAGTTAATGGACATGTATGGGAGAAGAGAAGTTGCAAAGTATAAGCAAATAAGGAGAGGTTAGCAGGACCAAGTAATTGCTGTCTGGGTGCTGGCATGGACCTGATGGATCAAATGGCCTCTTTCTATGACAAACAGGTAAAAAATACGTGAAAGCACAGAGGAACATCTGGAGAAATTTCTGAAACGCCCATCCGCTGCTGTCGTTACTGAGCGGTGGGGAATCTTTTGGAGGGCAGGCCTCAAAATCCCCGGCCTTGCCTGCTTTTGGCGACCCAGAAGGAGGTCGAATCGTTCGGACAGAGATGGCGCTCAGTACTCGGTGTCGGAGAGCTGATCAGAGCTCGAAGTTTTCGGTTGACTCAGAGTCGGATTGTGGTCGGCATGGCAAGGAGAGTTTTTCTTCCTTCTCCCGTCTGCGTGAGATGTGGGACATTTGAGAAACTTTGAACTTTACTGTGCTCACGGACTTCTTCATCAAGTTATGGTATTGTTACACTGTTGTAACTATATGTTATAATTATGTGGTTTTGTCAGTTTTTTCAGTTTTAGTTTGTCCTGTGTTTTGTGATATCACACCGGAGGAAATAATGTATCATTTCTTAATGCATGCATTACTAAATGACAATAAAAGAGGACTACGTGTCTTCATAATCATAAATAAAGGTAGTAGTGACATCTCAGGTCAAACCAATACGCGATTTAAAGCTGGTGGTCTTGTCATTCACCCATTCATTGCCTTTATGATGATGAAAGTTTTGATTTGAGTAAAACTGTCAAAGCCCTGATGAGAAAATGCTGTGAGCTTTATTGTAGATAAGAGGGGAAAAAAATCAATTTTTAAACATCTTTCATGGCCTTAGGTTATTGCAGAACATTTTAAAGCCAATTGATTAATCATGAAGTGTAATTTGCTGAGGAAATACAGCAGCCGATTTATGTAAGCAAGCTCCCTACAACAACGATATGGTAATAGATGAAAAATTTGTTTTTCTGATGCTGAGCAAAGTATTAATATTGAGAAAATACTATGAAAATTTTCCTCAATATTATACGATGGGATTGTTCCATCTAGCTGACAGACAAATTACCTCTTGTGTTAATATCTCACCTGAAAGCCTGGACCTCAAATATTCAGCACATTCTGATGCCTGGACTGAAGAATGAGCCAAGAATGTTGGATGATCTCTGAAGAGGACATTGAACCCAGACCCAGTACAGATTTAAATTCAGGTTCATTTATTTACCACATGAACATTGAAACAAACAATGAAACATACAGTACTACTTTTTGTGATAACAAACAACACAGCCTAAGGGTATGTTGCCCCATATTTGGATGCTAACATAGCATGTCCACAATGTTCAGCAAAGCAACACAACATCAACAAAACAGAGCAACAACAGCAAAACAAGCCACTTTCTTCCCTCCCCCACACACACACACTTAATCACATTCACAGACAAGCCCAGCACAGGCTACCTCCAAAGTCCTTGTTCCTGGATCGACTGACTCACAGATATTTGGCCCGGACTTGCAGTAGCCACCAGTGACTTCAGTCTTCAACCTTTGGACCTCAGGTTCTGGGCTCGCTGTCTACAGTCTTTGACCTCTGGTATCAAACCTAGGACTCACCAGTCATTGTCTTTGAACTTTGGACCTCATACTTCAGACTTGCACGGGCCTCTGAGCCAGGGACTCCCTTCTTCCTTGGGACCACCAATCCAGCATCCACCTATGAAGATTATTGGCCTTCTACTTCAGAGTGCTCTAACCTGGACTCGAGCTTCTGCCCTGACTCTTCATTTTACTGCCTCTGATTTCTAACTCCCCTCATCACTGTCCCCAAACCCTAACCTGTCCTGTATCTCCCAGAACCATGCCTACAAGTCTAAAAACTATTGAGAACACAAGAAATCCTGCAGATGCTGGAAATGCAAAGCAACACACACACACAATATTCCGGAGGAAATCAGCAGGCCAGGCAGCATCTAAGGAAACCAATAAACAGTCAATGCTTCAGGCCAAGACCCTTCTTCAGGACTGGAAAGGAAGGGGGAAGACATCACAATAAACTGGTGGGGGGAGCAGAAGGAGGATAGCTGGAAGGTGATAGGTAAACCCAGGTGGGAAATTAAAAGACTAGAGAGGAAGGAATATGAAAGGAGAGAGGACCACAGGAGGAAGGGAAGGGAGGGGGCACCATGGGGAGTTGATAGACAGCTGAGAAGAGGTAAGAGGCTAGAATGGGGAATAGAAGAAGTGACACGAGGAGGCCATGGACTGACCTTTCAGAATGGGAATCAGAATTAAAATGTTTGACCACAGAAGTACTGTTTTTTGCAGATGGAACAAAGATGCTTAATGAAGTGGTCCCCCCAATTTAGAGGATGATGCATCAGGAGCACTGGGTACAATGGACAATACTAGCAGAGTCACAGGTGAAGTGCTGTCTCACCTGGAAGGACTGCCTGGGGTCTTAATGGTGGTGAGGAAGGAGGTGACTGGGCAGGTCTAGCACTTTGGCCACTTGCAGTGATAAGTGCCTGGAAGGAGATTAGTGGGGAGGGATGAATGGACAAGGGACTGATCTCTGGAGAAAGCAGAGAGATGGGGGAGGTTAAGATGTGTTAGGTTGCAGGATCTCTTTTGAGATGGTGGAAGATATGGAGGAGGATGTGTTGAATACAGAAGCTCAAAGGGTGTGTGTAAGGATAAGAGGAACTCTATCACTGTTAAGGCGGCAGGGAGATGAGATGAGCGTGGATGTCTGGGTGATGGTGGAGATGCATGTGAGGGCAGTATCAATGGTGGCGAAAGGAAAACCTCATTCTTTGAAGGAAAGCCTTATCCTGAGAACAGATGAGGCAGAAACGAAGGAACTGAGAAAAGTTAATAGCATTTTTACAGTAGACTGGATGGGAAGAAGTGTAGTCAAAATAGCTGAGGAGTTCATTAGGCTTATAAAAGATGTCTGTAGATAGTTTGTCTCCAGAAAGAGAGATTGAGAAAGTGCTGGGAAGTGCCAGAAATGGACCAAGTGATCTTTAGGGCAGAGTGGAAGTTGGAGGCAAAATTGATGAAATTGACGAGCTCAGTATGGGTGCATGATGCGGTACCAATGCAGTTGTGAATGTAGTGGAGGAAGAGTTGGGGAGCATTTGCAGGGAAGGGTTGGATCATGGACTGTTGTAAGTAACCGAAGAAAAGGTAGGCATACAGTAGTTGGGGCTCACGCAGGTGTCCATGGCTACTCCTTGAGTCTGCAGAAAGTGAGAGGAGCCGAAGGAGAAATTGTTGAGGGTGAGGACCACTTCTGCCAGATGGAGGAGGGGAATTGGTTAGTTCTTTTATTGAGAAAGAAATGGAAAGCTTTAAAGCCTTCTTGTTGGGGAGATGGAAGTGATTAGGGACTGGGTATCCATGGTGAAAACGAGGTGGTCAGGGGCAGAGAATAGAAAGTTAGTGAGGAGATTGAGAACATGAGTAGTGTCTTGGACACTTCCCAAGCATCTTGGGATGGGACTGATCCATGGGGGATAGAATGGGGTCAAGGTATGAGGACACAAGTTCAGTGGGGCAGAAGCAGGCAGAGACAATGGGCCCAACCGGACAGTCAGGTTTGTGGATCTCAGTAGGAGGTAGAAGCAAGCAGTACGGGGTATGGGATCTATGGGTTTGGTGGCAGTGGACGGGAGTACTGTAGGTCTGATAAGGTCTGCAATGCTGTCAGAGACAGGTTTCTGATAGTCTGGAATAGATAAAAAGAGGAATTTGAGAGTTTCTGCCTGGACTCAGCAAGGTAGAGGTCAGTCTGCCACACAACAACAGCACAAACTTTGTCTGCGGGTTTGATAGTAAGAATGGGATTGGTGCATAGAGGGTAGAGGACAGTGCAATCAGAGGGGTTAAGCTTCGAGGAGCTGTGAGGAGGGCTGAAGTTGGGCTGCTTGGTGTCTTGAGTCTGAGTCATGCACTCAACAAGTTGACCTCAACAGTCAATCTACAGTACAGCAATGGTGAAGAAAAGAACTTTGCTTCTCTTTTATGATAAGGTCCAGTCAAGAGTCAGCACTGCAGTACAAGGTGCTACCGGGGAATAAAAGAAGAGCAACGGAGTCCTACAGATGGGTGAGAGTGGAAAAAGTGGCAACTCACATATTCACATATGGTGTATGTTCTACCTCAGCAATGTGTTCCATGTTATAGATCTTGCATGTATGATATCTACCAGAGCCTGACCTCAGTTCAAACATGGATAAAAAAACTGAACTCCAGAAGTGAAGTGAGTTTAAATGCCCTTGAATCTAAGGCAGGATCTGATGGAATAATGCCCTGGTTAATCTGGATTTGGTGGGAATCAGGGACAGCACTCTGCCGGGTAGAATCGAACCTCGCACAGTGGAAGGTGGTTGTAGTGGTTAGAGGTAAATCCTCTCAGCCACAGGGCAGCTCTGGAAGAGTTCCTTAAGGTTGCATCCGTGGCCTAACTATCTTCAGCTCTTTGTCAATGATTTTCCTCTGACGGTACGGTCAGAGATAGTGCTGATGATTGTACAATGGTCAGTAGCATTCACAACGCAAGAGTCCACAACCAAATGCAGCGAGACTTGGACAATATCCAGGCCTAGGTTGATGGGTGGAAAGTAACACAAGTGCCAGACAAAGATATATCCAGCAAGATAAAATCCAGTTATCACTCCCTGACATTCAATGGCATTGCTACCATTGAACCCAGGGGGGCGTGGTTCCCCTGAGCAAAAACTGAACTGGAGAAGACAGTACACAATGCAGCTAAAAAAGCAGGTCAGAATCCCGGAGCAAGTGCCTTACCTCTTATGTCCTCAAACCTTGTCCACTATCTGCAAGGCTGAAGTCTGGAGAGTGATGAGACACTCTCCATTTGCCCTGATGAGTGCAACTTCAGCAACGCTCAGGAAGTTCGAAGCACACAAGGCACTGCGGCCAGTTTGACAGGCACTCCAGCCATAATTATCCACCGACCCCACTATCAACGCACAGCAGCAACAGTTCGTGGCATCCACAGGACT